>NC_066585.1:59033012-59769887 GCF_024323335.1 Lathyrus oleraceus
TCCTAACATCTAGCATGGCAAGCATGTCAAATTTCATGGCATTTGGATGAGAGGAAGGCAGTCAGTTAAAATCAAGAAGTCAAACCAAATTCAAGCATGCACAATGAAGGTCAACAAACATGGGTCAACTTCAAAAAATCATATCAAATTGAAAACAGATGAGAAATGAATGAGATTAACACCAATACAAAGCTCAAGATGTCTAGTTATCACATATGAAATTTCATGATCATACAATATGGTATGAGAATTTCCCAAAGGATTTGGCAACATGTAGCACAAAAAGTCAACCATTGACTAAGCATGGAAGAAAATTCACAAACAAATAGGAAACAGCATGATTAAATCCCAGAAAATCACACATGAACTAGACATGTAAGGGAGGGATCATGCAAAATTTTGGATCATTTGGAGGTCAGGAAGCATGTGAACAAAAATCAAGAAAATGCACATCATTGGTGTGACACAAATTGTCACACCCTAGTTCAAAAATTCATATCCAGCAAACCACAAATGATAAATGCACAAACTCTACATCAAGATGAAGATGAATGAGTCTAGTTTCACCACAAAAAATTTCAGGGGCATTGGATACAACATCATTATTTCACAAAAGTTTTGGCACAAGGTACAATTTAAGCATACATGACAAGAAACCTCATACCATTTAAAATCCAGCCAATCAAAAATTCAGCAAAAATCATGATTAAATAATATACATTCAACAGGTCATAATGCAAAAAATTTCAGGATTTTTGGATGAATAATGAAGATGTTATGAAATTTACAAGTTGATGAACAAATTGTAGCAACATGAACAAAATGACATGGAATAGTGAGTCAAAGTGTGGTCAGCGTGGCAAAATGGTAAATAGGCGTATCACTAAACCAAACGCACCGTTTCAATGGGGACACGTGAAATGTTGTGATTGGTGGCTCAACAGAACAGTGAACAAAACGCAGTAAAATGCCAAGTTTTTCTGGAAATTCTCTAGGGTTTGTGAATGGAACAGTAACACTCATCATCTCCAACAAACATGGAATACTGACACGCCCAGAAACAGCACACAAGCATGGCAATGATATGGTGGTTCATACAGCATCCAGACAACAATAAAACCAAACACTAATCGAGCAAAATTCTGGGCAGACATTCTTTATGGTTTGTACAGCAGCTCATATTCATATGACCAACATCATGAGAAAATCAATTCCAACCAAGAGGCCCAATCAGTCTGGCAACTAAACATCATCATCAAATAACATCAAACAGAAACAACAAACACGGTTCATGGAAATATTCTGGGCAGGTTTAATGGTTTTAAGACAACAGCAGTGCATCATCATCACCATACAAAAATCGACCACAAAAAATTCACCCAGAAACAGAAATTGAGTACACCAATCTCATCAGCATTCAACATACATTAACGATCCAAGCATTGTTTTCCTTAAGACACAATAACCATCATGAATCGAAGACAAATACATTCATACATCAGTTTTCAAATCAAGAAATCTCACAGCATACTCAACCATTTTATGTGTTCTAAAGCTCAAAATGCTCAGCATGTAAAGATCTATTAAACCTATAGCATGGATTAGAGAATGAAGAGAGTTGAAATCTTACTTGGCTGTGAAGAAAATCGAGGAACAGTGCTTGTTTGGATGATGTAGCTTGAAACAGGTGCAGATTATGGTTTGGAATGATGAAACCTTGAAGAACTTGGCTCAGTAATGCTTGCAAGTGTCCAAATCAAAAACTGCCATTGTTAACCCATGAAGAAAAACAGAATATGAAAGGGAATTCCAGCTGGGATTTGTTGGCTGTAAGGAGCTCCAAATGAAGTTCAAGTGATGATATGACCAAAGGATGCTCAAGGGTTTGAAGCTCTTTGACAGAAATTCGATTTTGGCCCAAAAATGCAATTTTAGAGAGAAAAGAGTATTCTGTGGTTTTTAGGTTGTGGCTGCTGTCTCTAGGGTTGTGAATGACAGAAAAATGCATTTATATCTGCTGTTTATCTTTAGTTAATGACATGCTAAACTTGATTACCAAAAATGATGCCAAATGCAAAGTTTGCTAATTTACACATATGGAAATGGAGGGTGCATGTTCTGGTCGAATTGGGCTTGGAAAGGCTGCAAAAGGACCATCCAATTTGCTGTTTGTTGTCTACTCATGAATTGCTAACTTTGTTTTGCTCTTATGATCCCATTTGCAAAAAATACCAAGTTTACACCTTTGGCCAAAATAGTGATATGATAATGGTATGTGCATGAGTTAGGGCTTGGAACAAGTTTCAAATGTCATTCTAAACATTTCCCAATTGGCCAATTGTGTAAAAAATGCTTAAATCAAAAAGTCAAACTTGGGTCAAACTTGATTTTTAAATGAAATAGGTCAAAAAATGCCATTTTGATTGGCAAGGTTTTGGTACATGATGTTTACATTTTTGGAAAGAGGAGGAAAAATGTGGTTTGTAGGAAAAAACCCCACCAAATTTGGCCTTATGGTTTGAGAGATATGGCCTTTTGAAGTTCATGAAAATGTGAAAATGAATTGATCATATCTTGCAAACCATTCATGGGATTTTGGTGTTTTTGGACTTTTTGAAAATGGGAGAACAAGATCTTCAACTTTCATGTTGGGCAAAATTCATTTGAAGCTTGTATCATGATGTAAGTTTAAGATCAAGAAATTTTCATTTTTGGCAGTTAAAATTACAGGTCCACTTTCTATTTTGGGAAATTTTCTGATTGGCTTCAAATTCTTCAATGAGGTTGATTGCCATGATATATGAGGCCTATTAGGACATGAATAAGCTCTCTCAAACCATTTCCATCCATCAAAACCAAAGAATCAACCACAGTTGACCAACTTTGACTTTTCTAGGGTTTTTGACTGACTGTGCACTTCTGATGAATTCCAAACCCTAATTCCTTGAGACCTTGACTTCAAATGATGTCCCAAGTTGTATGGACTCTTGATTATTGATCATGGTGCCCAAATGAAACAAGAATGGCCACCATCCACTGCTTTGACTGATTGTTGACTTTCTAGGGTTTTTGCCTGACTGTGCATGAACTGATGACCTTTGAGCCTTCAACCCTTGACTTGAACACTTCAAATGGACCTCCAAGTCATGTGAACTTGATGGACAAACCCTAGGGCTTTGATTCCTTGAGAAACACCCTTGCTTGATTGGTAGACTGATCTCCTGATCAGTTTGACCTAGTTCTTGACTTGCTTGCTCTTGAGGCAACTGAGGACAATGCAATGCTATGCAATGTATCATGATATGTTATGACCTATTATGAGATGGTATGTATAATGATAGGTGCAAATTTGAGGTGCTACAGCTGCCCCTATTCAATCAGCTGGGAACCCGAACGGATGATAGCGATGGCTGTCAGACTTTCAGGGTAAACAGGGATTGAATACAAAAGAACCGTAGAATTTTGCACCGACTAGATATGATACAAAGAGAACCACGTCATTTACCGATGACAAACTGCATGACAGCTTCAGAGGAACAAAACCATTTACCGATGGTTGAAGAACTGGAACCTTGATATTTACCGATATCAACTTCAGCACGACCATTTACCGATGGCGGCTGGGGAAACCACTTGAGAAAAACAGAACCATTTACCGATGGTTAAAACTTTGATATTTACCGATATCAACTTCAGCACGACCATTTACCGATGGCGGCTGGGAAACAATTTGATGTAGAAAGGAAGCAAGACCATTTACCGATGGTGGCTTCAAAGCAAATCTGATATTTACCGATATCAAGGCCATTTACCGATGGCTGCTGCAACTGGGAATTCGATATTTACCGATATCGAAGAAAACCGGGCCATTTACCGATGGCATCTCCGCTTGGGGAGGAACAAAATCTCTGTGGTGATACCAGACGAGACGTTTACCGACGACTTCTGGGGATCTTGGTTTTATTAACAAGAGAACAAAGAATGACCAGACATTTACCGATGACTGGGATGAGACTCGATGTTTACCGACATCGAAAGATGATGTTTACCGACATCAAAAGGAATGACCAGACATTTACCGATGACTGGATGAGGAATTTATTGGTGAGAGACAAACAAATATTTGCAACTGAAAACCGGGTAGGACATTTACAGATGACTCTACTGGGGATTTCTAGCTGGGGATCTATCAGACATTTACTGATGACTGATGGAAAGACTCGATGTTTACCGACACCGAAGCAATGGCGTTTACCGACACCAAAAAAATAACCAGACATTTACCGATGACTGGGTGAGACTCGATGTTTACCGACATCGAAGGATGATGTTTACCGATATCAAAAAGAATGACCAGACATTTACCGATGACTGGGTGGAACTCGATGTTTACCGACACCGAAACAATGGCGTTTACCGACACCAAAAAATGACCAGACATTTACCGATGACTGGGTGGAACTCGATGTTTACCGACACCGAAACAATGGCGTTTACCGACACCAAAAAATGACCAGACATTTACCGATGACTGGGTGGAACTCGATGTTTACCGACACCGAAACAATGGCGTTTACCGACACCAAAAAAAATGAGACACACGCGGGTGCTGACATGACACTTACTGGTATCATATGAACAAAATCTTAGATATGTCAAGGCAAGGTTGATCACTTGCTGGGGGGCCTCACTGGGGAGAAACAATTTTCCGTCACCATCGGGTGAGGAAATAAACCTCTGTCACCATCGGGTGAGGAAATAAACCTCTGTGGGGATAATCAATTCTGAATGCTGTCGAAGCAACTGTAGCAGACTTGGTGCTGATGTTGAACAAAGATGATCCGCCTCTGCCGGGGAATACGGTCTGATGTGGTTTCGAACACATGAATGCATATGCTTGAATTTTTCTATGGCGTAATGCTCCATATGGGATGGAAATGCTACGCAGTTTTGAGGATGCAATGATTACTATATGCAATGCAATATGATAAGAACTCTGCGGGAGAAATACACAGGACGACTGTGCTGAGGAATCTTCAAGATAAATCCACTGGGGGAGACAAATCAACTGCTGAGGAACCAACAACGCAAATCCACTAGAGGAGGACAAGGCAACTCGCTGGGGAGTAAAAGTGCCACTCTGCTAGGGGAAAGCAAAGGTAAACTGCTGGGGATAGCCCAATCAATCCACGAAAATTCCGCTTGGGGAAATAAATGCTCCGCTGGGGAAATGAAAGCTCCGCTGGGGGAAACTAAACCAGGCAACTCTCTGGGGGTAAGGCTCATACAAACCTCAGATAAAATGACTATGCTTCAGGGAATATCTGTTACTCTGCCGGGGACGAACCACAATGTTCACAAGTAGAATCAACTCAGCTGGGGATGTGGATATCCGTCTGTTATGGACACTCGTCCAATCCTCTGGTGGGATGAACTCTGCTGGAGAAATATTTCATGAAACCCGCTCCACTCGGGGATCAAGGTCACAACAGCGAGCAAACAGGAAGGAACACCAAGGATACCGGGTTGTAGGTATGAAACGGGTGACCGACCAAAGCGTGAATTGGTTTGAATGCCATAAGTACATCGACCTGATCGTCGGAAACTTCTTCGGTCTGAATACCGGAAAATTGGCCTGAGTGCCAAGAGTACATCGACCTGATCGTCGGAAACTCCTTCGGTCTGAATACCGGAAAGACATAAGTGCATCGACCTGATCGTCGGAAACTTCTTCGGTCTGAATACCGGAAAAACATAAGTGCATCGACCTGATCGTCGGAAACTTCTTCGGTCTGAATACCGGAAAATTGGCCTGAGTGCCATGAGTACATCGACCTGATCGTCGGAAACTCCTTCGGTCTGAATACCGGAAAAATTGGCCTGAGTGCCATGAGTACATCGACCTGATCGTCGGAAACTCCTTCGGTCTGAATACCGGAAAAAACATAAGACATATTATCTAAAGCCGTCAAGACGTAGATAATACACTTGCATGGAAGATTATCCATAACCGGGTTGTAGGTTGTTAAATGAATAATCGACCGAAAAGAAAGGCATCTGGGTACCAGACTAGGTATGCAAAAGATGACCAATCAAAAGAGGATAAAGTTGCTTACTCGGAGCAAGTATCCAAAAAGAAGGTGAAGACCCAATGGGGACAATACTGCTTGATCAAGGCAAGTATCCAGAGGGGAAAAGAATATCAATACCGCAAACTGGATACTGATAACTGCAAAGAGGGGATTACATCTACCGGTTAGTAGGCAGAAAACCACGGAAAAGTAACCAGTCATCGATAAGATGAGCACACAGGGTTAACTCCACCAAGGGGAGAAAGTGGGATTTTACAACTACCAGCTAGTGGGTAGAAAACCACAAAGATAGGACTTACAACTACCGGTTTGTAGGTAGAGGCCAACAAACAGTCTACTGAGAGACAGAGTGAGAAAAAAGGATTTACAACTACCGGGTAGTGGGTAGAAGACCGTAAAGATAGGACTTACAGCTACCGGGTCGTAGGTAGAAGCCAATGGAAAAGTAACCAGTCATCATCGGGATGAGCACAAAGGGTTAACTCCACCAAGGGGAGAACGTGGGATTTTACAACTACCAGCTTGTGGGTAGAAAACCACAAAGATAGGACTTACAACTACCGGTTTGTAGGTAGAGGCCAATGGAAAAGTAACCAGTCATCATCGGGATGAGCACAAAGGATTAACTCCACCAAGGGGAGAAAGTGGGATTTTACAACTACCAGCTAGTGGGTAGAAAACCACAAAGATAGGACTTACAACTACCGGTTTGTAGGTAGAGGCCAACAAACAGTCTACTGAGAGACAGAGTGAGAAAAAAGGATTTACAACTACCGGGTAGTGGGTAGAAGACCGTAAGGAAAGGACTTACAGCTACCGGTTCGTAGGTAGAAGCCACAAATTCCGCTGAGGATAAGATGAATGAGTGCCGGCTAGTGAGCAACTATTCATTTATGCCCCAGGGAAGCACAAGAAACGGTCAACGGGTAGCCATTTAGGATCGATCCAAAAAGGCAGACTGAAACAAGACTCATCCTAATGAGGAAAGAACTCAATAGGGAAAACCCATCCCGTGTAGGGAGGGAACGGAAGCAACCGTCATCCACGAGGATGTATCTCAGTGGGGAAATGGCAGGAAAGGATAGACACTTTCTGCTTAAGGGGTTGGCTCTACATGGAGAGATCAGACACACCCATATCTGCTTGGAAAATCTACTAGAGAGATCTGTATTACCAAAAAGCAGAAGGCAAACATCAACGGATACATGGCAACAGCTGCAACATGAGTATCCGAATGCTATGATTATGCATGTATGCATTATGCATGATGAATGTATGATGAATGCTGACAGACAGACATGCTCAACACGCAGGTCCGGGAATCAACCGTCCGGAGAGAAAACCAAAGCTGCCAAAGAGCAAAGAAAATCCACTGGGGACTGGGATATTAGGGAACATTTATCCTGCAGGGGAGGAAGAGCCACGAGAGGCTTCTGGAGGAATCGTCGGTCACAACCAGAGAAAAGAGTTCAACATACAGGCGTATGCGCCACAACAACTCGTGATGAAAATCTGAGATACCGAGAAGCAACCAGATATCTGATGAGAAATACAAAAGCATTGATAAGGCTCATCATGCCAACAACTCCACTGGGGGATCTATCTGAGGGAATGACATAGTACTGGGATGTTGATCTACCAAATACTGAATCTTCAAAGAAAAACACCCACGCTGGTGGAGAGGAAGACTGGCCTGCTGGAGAGGCGAAAGTTGAAGTCTTCAGTAAACACTCTGCTAGGGGAGCTGCCCCACAAAAGTATTTCAACAGCAACCTTGCTGGGAATGCCCCACGGTAGGGCTCAAGCAGCACTCTACTGGGGATGCCCCACAATAGAGCTAACAGGGATTTGGAGGAAGAATCTGTACTGCCGAGAACATGAAGATGAACAACTTCAACCAACACTGCAATGAGCAACCTTGCTGAGGAGAAACCGTAAGAGGTTCTGCAGGACAAAGATACAGTCACGCTCGAGATACGAACAATTGTCTTACCTGTTGGTAATCATACCACCCCCGGGAGAGAACTGTGGGTCTCCTAAGTATCCTTCCATCATCGTGAATGTTCACTTTGTTTAAGAACAATTTTTTTGAAAAATTTGTTTATTTTGAAAACAATGATACTTTATCAATTAAAACATGCAAAACATTTGTTGAGTTGAAAACAAATAAGAGTGCAAATAATGAGATAAAAGCTCAAATCGATGTAATGGAATGGTAGTCTACAAAGGGCGAGACTCCATAGATCTGTACAAGTTTGAAATCGGTGATATATATTGGAGAGGGCTACATTGAACATAATGACTTTTCCTCTACCATTCCGAACTTTCGATGTATTCGGAGCTTCAGTCGACGACGAATCGAGAATCCCTGACGGATGACAGATATAGAGCATAGTCTTGTCAAGATGCAGTTACTTGCCAAATCCCTAATTTTTGCCTAGATTGCCCCAGTGTGAGGTGTTCAATCTAGCGGGATGCGAATTCTTTTCTTTCAATGTCTCTAACTTTTGCCTGGATCGCCCTTTCGGGTTTTCAATCCACCGAGACGCTCCTTTTTGCCTAAGTCGCCCTTTGGGGTGTTCGACTTAGCGAGCTTTTGCTTTTTTTTTTTTTTTTTTTTTAGGCAAAGTATTTCTTGACTGCATCTGGAATTCACAGGACGAGTGAACTTCTCCATCCATTGTTGTAAGTGTCAGAACACTGCCTGAAAAGGCTCTCTTGAAAACGTATGGACGTTCTTAGCTTGGAGTCCACTTGCCCCTGGAATCGAGCACGAAAGACAAGACCTTCTTGAGCACAAGGCCATTTTCTCAGAACTCGGGACTTGACCTTCTGGTCGAATGCTTTCATCACTCTCTGCTGATATAACTGATCATGGTAGTTGATCTCTTCTTTTCGATCGAATTCAGCATCAGTCAACTTGGGACTTTGAGGGTGCTATTTTCTTTTGTTTTCTTTTGATTTTGCTTTTGATTTCTTTTGATTTCTTTTGATTTTGCACCCTCCTCTTTCTTTTTTCTTTTTTTTTTCTCTTTTTTTCTTCTTTTTTTTTTGATGCCCCAGTTGGCTGTTCTGCTGATTCTCGAGATGCAGCTGAGTGATCTTCTTTTCTTGCTCAAGAAGTCGGGAAATCTCGTCAGGAATCCCTTCAACATCGTCTTCGTCCGCTTCGAATACAGGGAATTCAAAATTGGGAGATGACGTCCGATCATTATGTTCAATGGGTTTGAGAAATAACCTGCATAATGATTTAGAGATGAAAAGCTTTTTGAAAAACAAACAAGACAATCGTTATGCAGATGAAAAGATTGCTTTTATTCTTGTTTTTAAAGGTTTTTTGTGATCACCAATTTCATGCAAAAAGCGAAAAGGGAAAACAAATGGAAAAACAAATGTTTAACATGAATTTATTTGAATGAAAATATCATTGCACAAAATGTTGCCAACAATGCCATCACTTCTCCTTTTGGCATGGGAGAAGGGTTTTTAAACAAAGTGATTATTACAAAGACTTATGAACAACTGTAGGAAAGCCCACAGTGACCCAATTGTGATAGATCCCATCGGGGACGACAACTGTCAGTATTTCTTGCACCAGCAGCTTCTGCTTTCCGAACAACCCTTCAGAAGAAAAGTCGGCGCCAGCCCAGGACTTGTTATCTTCAAACTTGATTAGCATTGGGACCTAAGTCCTCCAAAATCAGAATACCTGACCTCACAAGGTCTTGAACCTTCATCTTCAACTGGAAACAACTATCCACGTCATGACCAGGAGCACCCGAATGATGCACACAACGCTGTTCAGGCCTATACCACCACCGAGGGTTGACAGGTACGGGCGGCGGGTCTCTGGGGGTGATCAAGTTCCGCTCTATCAGAGTGGGATACAGTTTGGCGTAGGACATGGGGATTGGATCAAAAATGATCTTCTTCCTCTCATTACTTGTACCAGCTTGATTGTCAGTGGGAGGCTGGTAAGCCTGCTGCTGAGGATGACGTTGTGGACGCTGATGCTGCTGAGCTGGTCTTCTCTGCTGTTGTTGAGGTTGAGTTGCTGGAATAGTCACAGCAGCAGCCTGACGATACTGTCCTCTGTTTGCACTCCTCCGACGGTGCACAGCATTTGTTTCACTTTCTCCCCTTTTGGGTGCCCCAGAGGATGGCTTATTAGAACCGGAAGAACTTGAAGAGCCAGGATGGCGAACCGGAGTGCGGGTTGCTCTGACATTAACAGTCTCTGCAGCAAGAGGCTGTTCACTGATTCTAATCCCCTTCAATTCATCACCCACGGCATAATCATCAACGAGAATAGCGACAGCAGCATTCTCATGAACGGGTACATCCACTGGTGGAGTGCGGCGTACTGGTGGAAACACGGCTTCCAGTCTCTGGGCTAAGGCACGCAGCTCCTCTTGCCCCTGAACAACTCCTTGCATCGTTGTTATAAACTGGGCCATGTTTGCCCTCATTTCGGCCAATTCTGCTTGAACCTGATCCATAATCCTCTGATGATTGAGTCTGGTTGAGTGGCGATGTGGACGACGATCAGCAATCCTGTCTCAGTCGGGAACCAAAGTGAGGAGTCTTTCCCAAACATGTCTGCAATGCAAGGATGATATGTACATGATATGCATGATGCGGATGCGGATGCTATTTTATCATGGATGATCCTGAAAAGGATATGCATATGCGAGTTAACTTTTTTTTCTTTTTTTCATGCATTATTATTTTTTTGAAAATAAACATGCTACGATGCAAATGATGCAACATGACTGGTCAAGCTGTGCGTCTCAAGGCACAGGGTCAATGCTTCGGCTTGAACTCTGATCACAAACATCTGAAACCCAAAGTCAATCTGATCAACTGGCGTCTGAACCCAAATCTGGAGAACCGAGTCACCATAAATCCGACTTGTGGAGTTCCGAAATAAACGGAACTGGAGATTGCATTACTATCATCACAGGATCATCCACTGAACGGATGACAGCCAGCTCCTCTGAACAGGTACTCTCAAATTCAACCCGGGAATCCGAAATAAACGGAACCCGCTGATAAACCACGGACAGAACTCCGGCGTCCCAGAAATAAATGTCCATAATTCACAGTCACCGTCATTACCGAGAGTCACCAACTGTACCTGTTAAAATGATCAATCCCCCCCACCCACGGGTGTAGTCTAGGCCAGGGTAAAGGCTGAGAGAGAAACGCAGCATAAATAACCTTTCGCAGAATACCATCATATACACACCCGAAGTATGTAACGACGATACCCCACCAGGGTCTGAACTGCTCGTGATATCAATGTTCTGCTAAGTGGCGCCATACCACCCGCTTCCCATGAATCACTCTATTCCTAGGTATCCTAGATTTCACTCATGGTCTGGGTATTGGACCTTTTACCTCAACTGACTCCCCCCCCCCACACAGAGAAAACAAACAACCAGCCAGACAGCAACAAATGATGAATATGAATGCAAACATTAATGCACACAATCAATGCAATCAATAAATGTACATATATACAATGAATGCAATAAAATACAACAAGCAGAAAGCAACCAAAACCCTAATCCTAGAGAGCGCTAGGAGAGACTCGCTCAGGGAAGATGGACCAGCATAGGTCAACTTCTCTATGTCCCCAGCAGAGTCGCCAGCTGTCGCATTACGCGAAAAACCGGCGGGAAAAGAAAGAAACAACAGAGCCGCCACCGTGCGTTATTTATCCCAAAAGAGGGAAAGGAAACGCTCGAAGTAAACCTAGGAAAGAACATGGTCTCGCGACCAAAGAGAATGGGTTCGGGAGTCGGTTATGCGAAGGGAAGGTATTAGGCACCCTACGCATCCGTAGTACTCTACGGGATCCACGCACACTAGAAAGGAAAATTGGTTGCTAAACACTGCTCAAACTCACACACACTGGCTGAAAGAGACAAAAGAGACTGACTGAAACTGACTCGGCAGGATATCGTATCCTGGGCCTACTTAGTCTATCAGGCATAGACATCAGAGTCGAAGTAGTTCGGACTGGGGAAACGACACATGCTCGCTAAGGTATCGCACCTTATGCATACGTATCTTCTCGGACGAGAGAAGAATCAGAGCATTCGTAGCTCGGCTGACACGCACACAAACAAACAAGACACAGGCAAACGTGGAGCCTGAATGCCAATCACTGGACTTACATCAGCATCCGAGCCTAAACACACACACACTGGAACCCAAATGCCACTCGATGGACTTACATCGGCTTCCAAGCACGCTACAACACAACAGGTTAATAGGGAGTCGGGGACTCGAGCCTATAAATGTCAAACTAACACAAAAGAAGAGAAAAGGCGCCCGGAGAGATCAGCTCAATCTCCTGCCTACATACTTCATCTGGTATGAAGATCAGGGCGATGTAGTTCCCCTACGCAGGGACAAGGATCTAGCCTAACCAGATAACAGAGGGAGACACAACTCTAGGGAGACTACGACTCGAGCCTAGATGTTGTCATGCAAAATCAACCCTAAGTTAAGGTTTCTAGCTAAATAGCACAAGGGCCAACCTATCCTAGACAAGGCTTGCACAGGAAGCAAGGGTCTCGATTGCAACTAGGGCAAGAGAAAGGGGAGATCTCAATCACAGCAAGGGTGAGAGGAAAGAGAATCAGTGTTAGTGGTTAGTCAAACTCGGCAAGACATCGCGTCTCGTGCCTACGTATCTCATCTGAACATGAGAATCAGAGTTGCCGTAGTTCGGCCGGCAGGGAGAAAGGTTCTATCGCAACGAGGGCGAGAGAAAGGAAAAGGCTCGATCGCAACGAGGGCGAGAGAAAGGATCGCAACGAGGGCGAAAGCAAACAAGGATTAGTTGTTAGTCAAACTCGGCAAGACATCGCGTCTCGTGCCTACGTATCTCATCTGGACATGAGAATCAGAGTTGCCGTAGTTCGGATGGCTGGGACAAAGGTCTCTATCGCAACGAGGGCGAGAGAAAGGAAAAGGCTCGATCGCAACGAGGGCGAGAGAAAGGAAAAGGCTCGATCGCAACGAGGGCGAGAGCAAACAAGGAGTAGTCTAAACTAAACCTAACTTGCACAGGAAGCAAGTCTAAGCTAGCCTAAGAAGCAAAGCAATCACAATCACAGATAGCACACACTATATACACACAAGAGGCTCACACAAGGGTTAGGCACTAGGGCCAACTGGAATAGGGTAAGTGTGCTCTTAACCTTGCCATTGAGAGGCTAAGGTGAAGCAGATGAAAGGATGAAGTGAGGATAAGACCTCACAGCTCTTATCCCTGGCCAGGGAGAGCTAATAGACAAATGAGCATGGGTCCAGAAAGTGGGAACCCTTCTATACTCGAAGACTCTGACACTGTACACTTTGTACAAGATCTTGGGTTTGTATCCCAATGCATCAACACACAGCAGTGTGAGCAGAGGGATGACACAACAAGAGTAGTGGGGGATAGATTGCATATCCCTACCTTCCACCAATTGCCTTACTTGAAGGACTTTTCCTGCTTGGGACAATTTTAAACACACACAAGCATGGCCTCTTAAGGAGGACTTCAGACAGTTTGCCCGGCCAAGTAACAGACCGGGTCTCCAGACTACATGAAGTAACAGAGATTATACCTCAAGCAAGTTGCTAAAAAGCAAAGCAAAGCAAGTTCAAAGAACTTAAGCAACTAAGGTACCTGAAAAAGCCAAACTAATCAGCAAACAGTTCAACAGTTTAAATCGAAAGGAAATGGTAAACAGTCAACAAAGAGGGACCAATGTGCATAGCACAAGACTCAAGTCAAATGAGTCACACCTACAAAACAAAGGTTAGCACATGATAAACAAATCAAGCTCAAACAAGTTTGAATGACCTTTGAGGCATTGATGCTTAACCTGAAACATTAACTCAATTGTAAGTACAAAAGACCCCTAGGACAAGCCTAGGGTCAAGGATGAAAGAAAAAGTCAAAACAGCAAAGAAAAGTCAACCAAAGTCAAGGTCAAACTTTTAAGAAGCTATCCCAATTGGATTCACAATCAAATCATGCATCATTGTCATCTCATGAACAAAAGAAGGCAAGGCATGGCAAATGAAAGCACAAAAAAGTCAACAGAATGACTTGCATCAAAAGTCAACCCAAACAATCTCAAAAATCATCAAATAAATCACATTCAATCCTAACATCTAGCATGGCAAGCATGTCAAATTTCATGGCATTTGGATGAGAGGAAGGCAGTCAGTTAAAATCAAGAAGTCAAACCAAATTCAAGCATGCATAATGAAGGTCAACAAACATGGGTCAACTTCAAAAAATCATATCAAATTGAAAACAGATGAGAAATGAATGAGATTAACACCAATACAAAGCTCAAGATGTCTAGTTATCACATATGAAATTTCATGATCATACAATATGGTATGAGAATTTCCCAAAGGATTTGGCAACATGTAGCACAAAAAGTCAACCATTGACTAAGCATGGAAGAAAATTCACAAACAAATAGGAAACAGCATGATTAAATCCCAGAAAATCACACATGAACTAGACATGTAAGGGAGGGATCATGCAAAATTTTGGATCATTTGGAGGTCAGGAAGCATGTGAACAAAAATCAAGAAAATGCACATCATTGGTGTGACACAAATTGTCACACCCTAGTTCAAAAATTCATATCCAGCAAACCACAAATGATAAATGCACAAACTCTACATCAAGATGAAGATGAATGAGTCTAGTTTCACCACAAAAAATTTCAGGGGCATTGGATACAACATCATTATTTCACAAAAGTTTTGGCACAAGGTACAATTTAAGCATACATGACAAGAAACCTCATACCATTTAAAATCCAGCCAATCAAAAATTCAGCAAAAATCATGATTAAATAATATACATTCAACAGGTCATAATGCAAAAAATTTCAGGATTTTTGGATGAATAATGAAGATGTTATGAAATTTACAAGTTGATGAACAAATTGTAGCAACATGAACAAAATGACATGGAATAGTGAGTCAAAGTGTGGTCAGCGTGGCAAAATGGTAAATAGGCGTATCACTAAACCAAACGCACCGTTTCAATGGGGACACGTGAAATGTTGTGATTGGTGGCTCAACAGAACAGTGAACAAAACGCAGTAAAATGCCAAGTTTTTCTGGAAATTCTCTAGGGTTTGTGAATGGAACAGTAACACTCATCATCTCCAACAAACATGGAATACTGACACGCCCAGAAACAGCACACAAGCATGGCAATGATATGGTGGTTCATACAGCATCCAGACAACAATAAAACCAAACACTAATCGAGCAAAATTCTGGGCAGACATTCTTTATGGTTTGTACAGCAGCTCATATTCATATGACCAACATCATGAGAAAATTAATTCCAACCAAGAGGCCCAATCAGTCTGGCAACTAAACATCATCATCAAATAACATCAAACAGAAACAACAAACACGGTTCATGGAAATATTCTGGGCAGGTTTAATGGTTTTAAGACAACAGCAGTGCATCATCATCACCATACAAAAATCGACCACAAAAAATTCACCCAGAAACAGAAATTGAGTACACCAATCTCATCAGCATTCAACATACATTAATGATCCAAGCATTGTTTTCCTTAAGACACAATAACCATCATGAATCGAAGACAAATACATTCATACATCAGTTTTCAAATCAAGAAATCTCACAGCATACTCAACCATTTTATGTGTTCTAAAGCTCAAAATGCTCAGCATGTAAAGATCTATTAAACCTATAGCATGGATTAGAGAATGAAGAGAGTTGAAATCTTACTTGGCTGTGAAGAAAATCGAGGAACAGTGCTTGTTTGGATGATGTAGCTTGAAACAGGTGCAGATTATGGTTTGGAATGATGAAACCTTGAAGAACTTGGCTCAGTAATGCTTGCAAGTGTCCAAATCAAAAACTGCCATTGTTAACCCATGAAGAAAAACAGAATATGAAATGGAATTCCAGCTGGGATTTGTTGGCTGTAAGGAGCTCCAAATGAAGTTCAAGTGATGATATGACCAAAGGATGCTCAAGGGTTTGAAGCTCTTTGACAAAAATTCGATTTTGGCCCAAAAATGCAATTTTAGAGAGAAAAGAGTATTCTGTGGTTTTTAGGTTGTGGCTGTTGTCTCTAGGGTTGTGAATGACAGAAAAATGCATTTATATCTGCTGTTTATCTTTAGTTAATGACATGCTAAACTTGATTACCAAAAATGATGCCAAATGCAAAGTTTGCTAATTTACACATATGGAAATGGAGGGTGCATGTTCTGGTCGAATTGGGCTTGGAAAGGCTGCAAAAGGACCATCCAATTTGCTGTTTGTTGTCTACTCATGAATTGCTAACTTTGTTTTGCTCTTATGATCCCATTTGCAAAAAATACCAAGTTCACACCTTTGGCCAAAATAGTGATATGATAATGGTATGTGCATGAGTTAGGGCTTGGAACAAGTTTCAAATGTCATTCTAAACATTTCCCAATTGGCCAATTGTGTAAAAAATGCTTAAATCAAAAAGTCAAACTTGGGTCAAACTTGATTTTTAAATGAAATAGGTCAAAAAATGCCATTTTGATTGGCAAGGTTTTGGTACATGATGTTTACATTTTTGGAAAGAGGAGGAAAAATGTGGTTTGTAGGAAAAAACCCCACCAAATTTGGCCTTATGGTTTGAGAGATATGGCCTTTTGAAGTTCATGAAAATGTGAAAATGAATTGATCATATCTTGCAAACCATTCATGGGATTTTGGTGTTTTTGGACTTTTTGAAAATGGGAGAACAAGATCTTCAACTTTCATGTTGGGCAAAAATTCATTTGAAGCTTGTATCATGATGTAAGTTTAAGATCAAGAAATTTTCATTTTTGGCAGTTAAAATTACAGGTCCACTTTCTATTTTGGGAAATTTTCTGATTGGCTTCAAATTCTTCAATGAGGTTGATTGCCATGATATATGAGGCCTATTAGGACATGAATAAGCTCTCTCAAACCATTTCCATCCATCAAAACCAAAGAATCAACCACAGTTGACCAACTTTGACTTTTCTAGGGTTTTTGACTGACTGTGCACTTCTGATGAATTCCAAACCCTAATTCCTTGAGACCTTGACTTCAAATGATGTCCCAAGTTGTATGGACTCTTGATTATTGATCATGGTGCCCAAATGAAACAAGAATGGCCACCATCCACTGCTTTGACTGATTGTTGACTTTCTAGGGTTTTTGCCTGACTGTGCATGAACTGATGACCTTTGAGCCTTCAACCCTTGACTTGAACACTTCAAATGGACCTCCAAGTCATGTGAACTTGATGGACAAACCCTAGGGCTTTGATTCCTTGAGAAACACCCTTGCTTGATTGGTAGACTGATCTCCTGATCAGTTTGACCTAGTTCTTGACTTGCTTGCTCTTGAGGCAACTGAGGACAATGCAATGCTATGCAATGTATCATGATATGTTATGACCTATTATGAGATGGTATGTATAATGATAGGTGCAAATGTGAGGTGCTACACTTGGTCAGCAAGACAAATCTGGGAAGAAAGAATATGTCATCTACTATTTGAGTAAGAAGTTCACTGATTGTGAGTCTCGATACTCGATGCTTGAGAAAACATGTTGTGCTTTGGCTTGGGCTGCTAAGCGCTTACGCCAGTATATGTTGAATATAATGACTTGGTTGATATCCAAAATGGATCCAATTAAGTATATATTTGAGAAGCCTGCTTTAATTGGGAGGATCGCCCGTTGGCAGATGCTGTTGTCTGAGTATGATATTGAGTATCGAGCTCAGAAAGCTATTAAAGGTAGTGTCTTGGCTGACCACTTGGCACATCAACCAATTGAGGATTATCAGTCAGTTCAGTATGAATTCCCAGATGAGGAGATTCTGTATTTGAAAATGAAAGATTGCGATGAGCCTATGCTCGATGAAGGGCCAGAGCCTGGTTCCCGATGGGGCATGGTGTTTGATGGCGCTGTAAATCAATATGGAAATGGTATTGGGGCAGTGATTATTACTCCTCAGGGCACACATTTTCCTTTTACAGCAAGGCTAACTTTCAAATGCACGAATAATATGGCGGAGTATGAGGCCTGTATTATGGGTTTGAAGGAGTGTATTGATCTCCAGATCAAGCATCTTGATGTCTATGGTGATTCGGCCCTTGTTGTTAATCAGATTAAGGGTGAATAGGAGACGAATCAGCCTGGCCTCATCCCATACAGAGATTATGCGAGGAGGATTTCAACGTTCTTTACTGAGGTTGACTTCCATCATATTCCTCGAGATGAGAATCGCATGGCAGATGCTCTTGCTACGCTTGCTTCGATGATTATGGTGAAATTCTGGAATGAAGTCCCCAATATCACTGTGATGCGCTTGGATAGACCAACTCATGTGTTTGCTGTTGAAGAAGTGAAAGATGATAAGCCATGGTATTATGATATCAAGTGCTTTCTTCAGAGTCAGATTTACCCGCCTGGGGCATCTGTTAAAGATAGTAAGACTTTGAGGAGATTATCTGGCAGTTTCTACCTCAATGGCGATGTGCTTTACAAGAGGAATTTTGACATGGTTCTGCTCAAATGCGTGGATAGACACGAAGCAGACCTGTTGATGACCGAAGTCCATAAGGGTTCATTCGGTACTCATTCCAATGGACATGCCATGGCAAAGAAGATGTTGAGAGCGGGCTACTATTGGTTGACAATGGAGTCTGACTGCAGCAAATATGTGAAGAAATGCCACAAATGTCAGATTTATGCGGATAAGATTTATATTCCCCCGACACTTCTGAATGTGATTTCATCACCATGGCCTTTCTCTATGTGGGGAATTGACATGATTGGCATGATAGAGCCAAAATCGTCCAACGATCACAGGTTTATTCTCGTAGCAATTGATTACTTCACCAAGTGGGTAGAAACGGCGTCATATGCAAACGTGACCAGGTAGGTGGTTATGAAATTCATCAAGAATCAACTCATATACCGTTATGGTGTGCCAGATAAGATCATCACTGATAATGGATCTAACTTGAACAACAAGATGATGAAAGAGTTGTGTAGCGAGTTCAAGATTGCACATCATAATTCTTCTCCTTATAGACCCAAGATGAATGGGGCTGTTGAAGCTTCTAATAAAAACATTAAGAAGATTATCCAGAAGATGGTTGTTACGTACAAAGATTGGCATGAGATGCTGCCATTTGCTTTGCATGGCTATCGTGCATCTGTTCGCACTTCAACAGGGGCAACCCCTTTCTCCCTTGTATATGGCATGGAGGTTGTGCTCCCCGTGGAGGTTGAGATCCCATCAATGAGAGTCTTGATAGAAGCCAAGTTTACTGAGGCTGAATGGGTTCAGAGTCATTATGACTAGCTGAACTTAATAGAAGAGAAGAGATTAACTGCCATGTGTCATGGTCAGTTGTATCAACAAAGGATGAAGAAAGCCTTTGATAAGAAGGTCAAGCCTCGTGTGTTCCGAGAAGGTGACCTTGTGCTCAAGAAATTCTTGTCTTTCGCACCCGATTCCAGGGGCAAGTGGACTCCAAACTATGAAGGTTCATATGTTGTTAAGAGAGCCTTTTCAGGCGGTGCTTTGATACTTACAACTATGGATGGGGAGGATTTCACTCGTCCTGTGAATTCAGATGCAGTCAAGAAATACTTCGCCTAAAATAAAAACAGAATAGCTCGTTAAGTTAAAAACTTAAAAGGGTGGCTTAGGCAAAAATGAGCGTCTCGGTGGATTGAAAACCCAAAAGGGCGATCCAGGCAAAAGTTAGAGACATAAAAAAATGAATATATATATCCCGCTAGATTGAGTACCTCACCCTGGGGCAATCTAGGCAAAAATTAGGGATTTGGCAAGTAACTGCATCCTGACAAGACTGTGCTTTTCAGCTGTCATCTGTCAAAAATTCTCGCTCAATCATCGTCAGCTGAAGCTTCAAATACATTGGATTCAGAGTTGGTGGAGAAATGGTAATTATGTTCAATGTAGCCCTTTTCCAATATATATCACCAATTTCAAATTTGTAAAGATCCATGGAGTCTTGCCATTTGCAGACTACCATCCCATCAAATAAATTTGAGCCTTTATCCAATCCTTTGCATTCTTATTTGTTTCTGTTCAACAAATGTTTGCATGTTTTAATTGATAAATATCATTGTTTTAAATAAATAAAGTTTTTATAAATTGTTTTTAAACAAAGTGAACATTCACAATGACAAAAAGGATAATTGAGACATCTTCAGTGCTCTCCCAAGGATAGTATGATCTCCAAAAGGGTAAGGCATTTGTTCATTATTCCTAGCATATTGTATCCTCTTCATTATCTTTCAGGTCGTCTCCTCCACGAGCATAGAAGAAGGTTAAGCATCATCAGATTCCCCAGGGAGTCTGGAGCTTTAGTCCTATTTTGTTTAGAGAAGCATATCTCTAACTCCACCAGATCCCCTGAGAATGTTTGGAGTTTGGCCTCGGTCTTGTAGCCCCCAGTTGAGTCTGGATCTAGCATTTGTGTTATCAATTATATGGTTGTCATCCCTTGTGTGGATTGACCTAAAATCCCTTATAGATTGATAAATTGATATGCTATCTTTTCGAGGAAGTTGGTATTCCCCTTATTCAGATTGGAAATCTCTGCAGAGTGAGCAGGAAATCCCAGCATGAGTGGAATTTTCAACATTTTGGTTCGTAGCTTATCCCCAGCGGATTCACACATATTGATATCCAGCAGGTTTGCTTCCTATTCATCCTCAACAGGGTTGTTCACCTTAGACTTCCCTAATCTGGTCGCCAGTGAGTTATCTCCAGCTGATCGCCTTCAGGATGTCCTCGGTTTGATCGCCAACGGTTTTCCCCAGGAGAGTTGCCTGATCGGAGCCTGATTGTTGTTATTTCCTCCTTCTCGGATGGTTTTCCCTCCTAGCAGAGCGGGTGATGAAAATGTTTATTTTCCATCCCCAGTGGAGTGTTGTTTCTCTTTTCCTCGGCAGAGTTCGTTCCTCCGGCATTATGAGGATTTGTGTTGAAACTTCTGTTGGTGGTTATTCCCTACAGAATTTCCTATCTTGTCCCGATAAGTTCCCTAGTAGAGTTTCTTCTACGATGGAAACTTATTTGTATAGTCCCTCCCTATCTGAGGCTCTGTCTGATTCTGACTTGGCGTTGGAACTTCTGAGGAAGATGTTTTCTTTTCCTTCCCCAGTGGAGTGACTGGTTCTCCTTCTCTGCAGCAGAGATATTCCTCCGTGGCTAGAAGTGATTTTTGTTTGGTGTGCTTCTGTTTGGTGGTTGTTCCCCACAGAATTTCACTTCCCCTCCTGATAAGATCCCCAGTAGAGTTCTTCTCTGACTGATCTTATCCTTGTCTCTGCGTACTGTTGGAAGATCCCTAGCTTTGGTTGTGATCCTTTGCTTATTCCCAACAGTAGTCTCTGATTCCCGGTGATCCTGTTTGTTCCCCTAGCAGTGATCTTTGTCCCTGGCAGCGACTTCGCTCGTTTCTCGGCATTGGTTTTATCCCCTGCAGAGATTGGTGTTTCTTGGTATTTGTGCCCCCACCAGATTGGATTTTCTCCCATGTGGGCCTGGCTTTCTCTTTTGAGATGTAGTACCGGATCTATGTCCATTGATTCTTGGACCTGGTTATGTTAGATATGTCTGTTTGTCAGCATCATCATACATAAACCACGCATATACATGCATAATTTTAACATTCAGATATTCATGTTGCATTCTTTGCCATATATCTTTGTTTGTTATCTCCTGCTATTTGATGATGATATATATTTCCCCAAGGAGATGTTGGCGTATGATCTCTCCATATAGAGTCAGCCCCATAGGCAGAAAGTGTCTATCCTTTCTTCCATTCTCCCCACTGAGTTATGACCTCGTGGATGATTGTTGCTTCAGTTTCCTCCCAGAACATGTACTGGGATGAAGTTACTCCCCTGAGTTATATCCTCAACGGGTTGAATCTTGTTTCATTGTGTCTCTCTAGTTTGTTCCTAGATTGACTACTCTTGTTATTTCCCTTGCAGTTTCCCCGTAGTTTAGATGAATGATTGCTCAGTAACCAGTAATTGTCCATCTTTTCCTCGGCAGAGTTTTTTGGCCTTCTACCCAGTAACCGGTAGTTGTAAGTCCTATTTCTGTGGTTTTCTACCCAATAACCGGTAGTTGTAAGTCCTATTTTTGTGGTTTTCTACCCAGTAACCGGTAGTTGTAAACCCCATTTTATCCCCTTGCAGAGTTAACCTTTGATTTTGTTCATCCTAACCGATGACGGTTACTCTCTTTTGTGATTTTCTACCCAGTAACTGGTAGATGTAATTCCCTCTTTGTTGGTTATCTTTATCCAATATTCGGTATTGATATTCCTTCATTTTGAGTATATCTTCCAGTAACCGGTGATATATCTCCCGGATCATTGCCTTTGGCAATGTATCCCCAACGAGTCATCTTTCATTCTCCCTTTTGTCTGGTAATGATTGTTTCTCCCCTTTTGATTGGTCATCATTATATACCCAGTAGCCGGTGTCCCGATGTCCTTTCTTTTCGGTCAATTTATCCTTTATTAACCCAATAACCGGTTGTGGATAATCTTCAATGCGAGTATGTTATCTACATTCTGACGGTAATAGATAATATATCTCATGCGCTCTTCGGTTGAAGTCTTTCTCTTCCCCAGTCGAGTAAGATTCGTATTTCCTTATGGAATCGAATGCCCATCCTCTAATCGAGTTTGCTTTTACAGCCCTCCTTTCAGATGATGAGTGTCTTGGAAATATTCCCCAATTCACGCCTGGTTGGTCACCTATTATATGCCCAGTAACCGGTATCCTTGGTGTTCCTTCCCTTCTGCTCCCTACTATGACTTTTGTCTCCTATGGAGTCAGATTTTCCTGAGTTGAAATATACCTTTTTAGGTCTTCCTCAGATGTTTTAGATGATTGATATCTCTCACCCTTATACCAGTCTTAGATATTCTTTCTCCCTGAGCGTGTTGTTCTCTCACCCTTATACCGATGTTTTGATCACATGTCTCTTTGAGCTTATTACCCAGTAACCGATAATACCTCATTTGCCTTTTCCTCAGCTGAGTCCTTTATGGATCTCCCAGCCTGAGTCCCTTAGCGAATTTTCCCCATCCGAGTCCGGATTTTTATCCGAAGTATCCTTTGTGGATAGTTTTGCTGTATTGGCATATTCCCCAATACATGCATCTTTGTGTCAGCTCGAGTCTTTCCATTGACTTATTTTCATGGAATCCCTCTCGTGTCTCCCAGCAAATTTCAAGTCGTGACCTGCTCATGCATTTTCCCCTTTTACTCCCCAATAAAGTCCCCAGAGTCTCTGTCCCATTTATGAGTGTATTACTCATATGGATTTTCAGTTTCTCCTGATTTCTTTTTCCCTTGTGGACATATATCCCCACAGAGTATTTTTGCTTTTGCATGCCTACATTTGCATCATGAGGTCTCTTAAGGACCAAAATTCGTCTCTTTGTTATTATTTAAGCCCATCCTACCTCGTCGAGACGAAGATTTTAACCTTATTATCTCCGGCTAGAATGACCTTAAATAGGGGCATCTGTAAGACCATAATTTTGACCCTAAGATCCCTCATGGCATCATATCATTGCTCATAGAATTTGCCTCAAGGATCATAGCATCTTGGCTCCTTAACCCTAGGGTGGGACTTGTGTGAGTTGGTTTGAGACCACCAAGAATGCTTGAATTGTATCTTATTGCTTTTCTTATTTTTTTTTTACTAACTAAAAGCACAAAAATATGTCACTAACTTTGTTTGTTTTGAAGCTTAAGCAGTCATGTGATCCAAGGCTCCTAGGAGGCCCATATGCTCAAAGAATGGCCAGATGAAGTTGAAAGCAAGCATGAAAATGGTTCACAAAGCTCTCAATCATCATATATGCCTCCCAAGTATCTCAATTTGTCAATTTGATCAAGATAAACCAAAGTTTTTGAGGATTGTTTCCCAAGGAAACCCTAATTCAACTGTGCATTGGTTGTGCCTTGCTCATGAAGCAACCTCAACATATGATCAAATAAAATCAAGGGGTGTTCTTTCATTCATCATTTCATGCATATTTGAGCTTATGTGAGTGTCCTCAATCATCTATTCATCAAGATTTGAAGTTTGGACTTGAGAAGTTGATCAGTCAATTCATTTGACTATTTTGAAATCCACTGAGACCTAACTTTTGATGTGTTTGTCAAATGAAGATGACCCCAAGAGCAAAAATGTTTTTAAGAACCATATGAACAAATTTCATGTTCATAAACAATTTATTTGAAGCTTGGAAGATCATCATCCATTTCAAAACATTATAGGTCAATTTGACTAAAATCCTAATTTTGGGTAAACTTCTGAAGGACCTAACTCACTCATTTTTCATGATTTTGAGGTGGTATCAAATGCATTGGAAATTTTAAGATGTCTACTTCAATTTTTATGTTGAACAAAATTTCATAATCCTAAAATAAGTACATGTGATACTACAAAACATTATAGGTCACTTTGGACCAAAGTCATTGAAATGTGAAAAAGTCCAACTTCAAGTGCCCATAACTTTCTCATCAAAATCCAAATGATGCAAAATTTAAGCCCAAGTTGATTGTCTTGAAAAGATCTACAACTTTGATGTTTAAGGTTTTGTCATTTGAGGCTTGCATCATTGAAACGGAAGGGCTTGAAGTTGGTCTATTTTGACAAAATTCTCATACACATGTTTTGCACCTTGAACTTTATGATCAGTTTTGATTAATTTCCCAAATTCAAATGGATTTTTGTTCAACATAACAATTGTTCCTCATGTCAAGACCTTTCCAACCATTACCCACATGGCCATGTTTCATTTTTGCAAGGTACATTTTTGAAGAGGTGAAACTTTGTGTGCATTTATGGAAACCATGTCAAATATTTGTGCACAAGCCAATTCCATCAAATTTGCATGTCCAATTCATC
Source organism: Lathyrus oleraceus (assembly GCF_024323335.1). Taxonomy (NCBI): domain Eukaryota; kingdom Viridiplantae; phylum Streptophyta; class Magnoliopsida; order Fabales; family Fabaceae; genus Lathyrus; species Lathyrus oleraceus. The sequence continues at coordinate 59,058,125 of NC_066585.1, forward strand.
TTGCTTACATCTGAACACTTAACTGCATTGCATTTGGGCCTCCCATGCGCCTGTACAGGCCCATGCATGGAGGCTCTCATTTCATGCACACATGAATTTTTCCTTGCTTGCATCATGCTTCACTATAAATACAAGTGCTCAGCTTCATTCCAAACCAACCTTAAGGCGCCTAATATGCTGCAGAACTGAATCCTCACACCTCACCTAAAGGAATTTTGCATTTCACTTTCATTTTTTCAGTTTCAATTTTCAACTTCCTTGGTTGATTATTGAACTCTAATTCCTTAGCCTCACTTCCTTTCCATCTCAAGAACAAACTGCACAAGTGAATTGGAGTGGATCAAGTGTTTGAAAGCTGCTCTTTAAAGGTTTTCATTCAAATTGTTTTGATTCGAAACTCCAAATATATTGATCATTTCTTGTGTTTGTTGGTTCCTCTGAAGTCCTCTGGTAAGAGGCAATTGAATTGTGTACTTAATTTCACGAATTCATCAAGTTCAGATTGAACACCATAAACTTCCATCTCAGTTTCTCTTAATGTAGGGATCTTGAGTGGAAGCCAATGGCACAGAGGTGATGTACATCACCCCAGCTTTCCAATGATATAAGGATCGTCCATTTTGGTTGAGATTTCATGACCTGCAAATGTCACCGGAGATGGCATACTCGCCAGAGAAGACGGTGATGTACACCACCATCCACCATGCCAGATTGAATCTGGACCATTGATTGCGATTTCCAGATCTAATCTATGCCATCCAATGTTATGACCATTTTAAATGCAACGTGTTTCGCCTTTGACTCTGGATCACCATGAGCGCGCGCATGAGGGCCTTTGGATGTGCCACCTCATTTAATGAGCTTGAACCAACACGTCAGGCTTTTTGCATTTTCTGATTTATTCATTTTATTTTCTTTATTTCGTTTTATTTCAAAAATTCATAACTCTTTCATTTTAAATCCAAAAAATATGGGACCAATTGCATTATTTCCCTTTTTATTTTTCCATTTGATATTTTTTGTGAATTTTCTCTTTTCTTGTCATTTTTAATTCATTTTAAATAGTTTCCAATATTTAAAAAATGAAAAAATATTTTCTTAACATCTTTAAATGATGATGAATCTATGAAAAATATTTTCATCAATTTCTTAATTAATTTGAGATTTATTTGAGATTTTAGTTCAATTATGTTATTTTTTATTCATTTTTAATTGTTTAAAAATAGTTTCTGGTTTCCAAAAATGCTGAAATTTTTTGTCAAACTTGGTTTGACCTTGTTGAACTTAGGATGATCCATTTGGACTTTTCCAAGTTGATTTGAGATGGATTTGAAGTTTGACCTTTAATTGTTTATTTTAATTCAAGTATTATTTTAATTCTCAAAAATACCAAAAATATTTTATTTGTTGCTTGACTTCTAAACTTCATCTTGCTTCTGTTTACCATTGATTGACTTTGATTCTATTCATGTTTGATCAATGTGTGTTGGATATTTCATTTGAATTTCAATTCATGTACATTTCCATTTCTTCTTCTTCTTCTTTTTTCTTTTTGATTAATGAGTTAAAGATTGGTGGTTAGCCTTGACACATGAGAGGCTTAATCTTCTTTGATCCAAATCTAGTTCATCTTGATTAAAGATAAAGTGAATGGCTTTGCATTAGAGATAGGTTGCTTCTTGGTCAAGCAAAAAACCTAAATCAATACAAGATCATTCTTCTTTTCTTTTGGCATGGCAAGTTGTAGGAGCTTGGATTACTAGTCATGACCTCTAACTTGTGTTTGTTGCCTATAGTTTTATTGATCGGCCTCAGATAGGTGTAACTACTACATTAGTCCACTTACGATTGCTTAACATAGCGCTAAATTGCCTTATGGCACACTAACACTAACTATCAACACTAACTTTTAATTCAAGTCATTTAATTCTTGCAATTTACTTTAATGCAATTTAATTTCATGCACATTAATTCATTTGCTTTTGCCCTTTGCTCACTTGAGCTCATGTTTATGTTAATGCAATTTGCCTTTTGCTCACTTGAGCATATTATTGTGTATATACTATTATGCTTGTTTTGTTTTGTTTGTGTGAACCCAATGCAAATGGACAAAAGGACTTAGATTTTAGGACCTTACCTATGCTAATGGAGTTTGAAGAGCAACTAGGCCTCATGCCTTTAGAATGCTATAAAATGTCAAAGAGCAACTAGGTCTCATGCCTTTAAAATGCTTAATCTTGAAGAAGACTTAGAAAGGACTTAATTATAACCTCACTCTTGGCCATTCTTTCTATTGCATTGTGGAACTTTTTGATTTGTGTGTTCTTGTGCTAGGGATTCTAACTTGAGCCAAATAGAATAACCATTGTCATGAGCATCCAAAGTGAGAGATACAAAGGCCATTGCAAGATTCCTAGGAGCTTGATTGTTTGATTGATTGCTTGAGTTTTTTGCTTATTGCTTGCTAATTCCAGAGGAAAGGGAACAACTTGGATCATCACTATGATCTCAAGAAGGGAACTCCATGTGGTTTTTTTCTCTTCCTTCATCTTTGCATGTTTAGGACCTAGCCATTCTTCTTCTTCCCTCCACTCTAATCCAAGCCAAACTTTTGTGCAAACATTAACATTGTTTTCAAAATTACAAACCTAAGCACTATGCTTTTGATTTTCCAAACTCTTTTCATAACAATTATTTCGAATTGAATCCTTAAGTCAACTTTGACCTTACTTTGTGAATACTTTTCATTTGTAAATACAACTCACTCAATTGTTTTATGGTTTCAATGGCCACTTTTGCCAAAGATTTTCATAAACATTAGCTATTAGGTTTGAGTTATCCTAGAGGTTGATATAATACTCACCTACATCCTTAGTGATGGACTATAAGACTTCCATACTTATTATAGGGTTAACCCCTCACTAGCATGTTGAATATCTCCTCACATGGTGGATTTGTGGTTCTAGGTTGAGTTTTCTCCCTTTGATAACAAAAGACCTTAAGGCTTTTGACCAATCAACTCACCAACTTCTTTTGAGATTTTTACCCCGAACTACGAGATTTTGATCCTAATCTTTTTAAGATGGTACGTAGGCAATGGGTTCATCCATTCAAACACAAAATTGTAAATAATTTGTACATTTTTTTCTCATCTCCCCAATCATGTTTGCACAAATAATTTTTCACAAATACCAACCTGCCTTACAACATTAGTGAAAAGGGCTCCCTTAGAGTACTAAGGATGTTTTGGGTGCTTAAAACCTTCCCATTGCATAACCAACCCCCTTACCCAGATCTCTGACATTTTTATTAGTTTTTGATTTGATAAAACTTATCGGATTTTGTTCGCTTTCTAACCTTTCCTTTGGATAAATAGAAGTGCGATGGCGACTCGAATTGTATGATTTACTTTTGATTTAGTCAATAAATCTAAAGGTAACGAATACCCCGCTACAATGGCAGCTGAGTGTTGATCATTCCCATGAATGAACCCTCCACTGCGGAAACTTGGTTGTACAACTTCAGTTCTGACGTTGAACGACCCTGGTTGAAATCCCAATCCGACCCTATTCTTGTTCTCAATAATCTCTACCATGCAACCCCATTTGTTAATGTTGCCAGTCAAAATGGCTTCTTCTGCATCTTTTAAAGAAGACATGGGTGCCCCAGTTTTCTTCTCCTTAGAAATAGACAAGGCTTGGAACAACGTTCCAACCTCCTTTTTAGCTGCAACATATGTAAAAGATGACAGATGGCTCACCAATAATGCCTTCTCTCCACCAACAACGACAAGCTTATCGTTCTTCACAAATTTCAGCTTCTGGTGTAAAGTAGATGTCACAGCTCCAGCTTCATGAATCCATGGCCTATCCAACAAGAAACTGTAGGTCGGGTGGATATCCATTACCTGGAAAGTAATTTGGAAATCACTCGGACCTATCTTAACTGGAAGGTCTACTTCACCAATAACAGTTTTACGAGAACCATCGAACGCTTAGACAATCACGCCACTGTACCTCATTAAGGCGCCTTGATATGAGAGTCTTGATAAAGTTGATTTTGGCAGCACATTCAAAGATGACCCCATGTCAACCAACACATTGGACAAAGCGTCTTCCTTGCAATTCATCAGATGTGCAGTGCCAAATTATGATTTCGGCCTTCCTCAGGAAGCTCTTCATCACAAAGGCTCAGATTGTTACAAGAAGTGATGTTGGCAACAATGTGGTCAAACTGATCCACTGTCACATCATGCTCAAGATAATCCTGCTCTAGCACTTTCTGCAGCACCTCCCTATGTGCCTCAAAATTCATCAATAATGATAGTACGAAAATCTTTGACGGAGTCTGGAGCAGCTACTCCACAACATTGAATTCACTTCTCTTAATCAATTTTAAAACTTCATCATCATTGTTAGCCTTCAATTTGCTGGATTCACCAGACTGACACATTAAAGTACTAACCGGATTCACTACTAGAATCTCTGCCTTCTTACTTGTGGGAACATCTTCTAATTCTTTCGAAAAAACTGGACCAAACACACGACCACTACGGGTCACCTTCGCAATATCAGCAATATTCACCACGGAGTCTGCAACTGGTAGAGGAACCTCTTGACCATTTTCTATCATTGTGGCTTGTATTGATATGGCACAACTTTATTGGATGCATATGGAATAGGGCTTGTTAACCGTATAACCAACGACGATAATGATATGTTGACATTGTTATTGTTGCAGCTATCAAATTGGATAACTACCCGCTCAGGCGTCTTAAATATTGGTACAATTACATTCACATTATCTTCCAAATGACGGGACTGGAAAATCTGAATAAGTCCTTCATCCATCAGCCTTTGAATATCCCTCTTGACAATAACACATCCACGAGGGTTCACACTGCAGATTACATAACCATCATGGTCATGCTCACATTCACTGACCAAATAGATGTCTTTATGAATTGCCACCAAATATTGTCTGATATAGCGAACATCATAAACCTTGAACTCACCAGGACAACCATCTACCATATTGACAGAAGCGTTACCATGAGCAGGCAACAAATTAGCTTTCACATTTGGCGCTTTGTCCTCAAAGGACACCATACCACTCTTCACAAGCTTTTAAAATTCATATTTCAAGGGATAGCAGTTCTCTATTTCATGGCCAGGGGATCCCTGGTGAAAAGCACGGTGTAAATCAGGTTTGAACCACCATGGACGTGGCTCGAGAATTTGTGGAGGATTTCTTGGTTGAATGAGGTTCTTGAGAACCAAAGATGGGTATAACTCTACATAAGACATAGGAATAGGGTCAAAGGAGACCTTCTTCCTCTCAAAGCTTTTTTGAATATTATTGCTGTTGTTATTGTTGGTTCTTTGTTGCGGTTGTTGTTGATGTTGTTGTTGAATTGGAACTGATTGATTAGAATTATTGGAAAAAATTGGAATTACTGAAGAAACTTGATGTTGATACTGACGAGGTTGAGAACTCTTTTTGACATGAGGCCTCCTCTACCTCCCCACAAACACCGAATTAGTTTCTCCCCCTTCCTTTTGGAGAAACTCCCACCATATTTCTTGTTGGATGATACTTCTTCCTTAGACATACGTCATTCACGGACTCCTTCTTCTAGCCTCATCCCCATATTTACCATTTCGGTAAAATCATTTGGGCACTTGCAATCATATGTTCGTATTAAAATGAACTTAGCGTAGTTAAGAATATCTTTGTTATCTCTTTCTCTTCCAAAGGTGGACTAATTTGGGCAGCCAACTCCCTCCATCTCTGGACATACGATTTGAATGTCTCTTTATCTTTCTGAGACATAGACCTCAGCTGGTCTCTATCGGTCGCCATATCCACGTTGTACTTATACTGCTTGACAAAGGCCTAAGTCATTGAAAGTACGGAAGCTTGCACTGTACAAACCCATATACCATCTTAAAGCATCTCCAGTCAAACTATCTTGGAAACAGTGAATCAACAACTGATTATTATCAGTCTGAGTAGATATCTTTCTGGCATACATCACAAGATGGATCAATGGACAAGTAGTCCCTTTATACTTTTTAAAGTCGGGGACCTTTAACTTCATCGGGATTTTAACATTGGGGACTAGGCATAGCTCAACAGCACTTTTCCCAAACAAAATTTTTCCTCTCAAAGTCTTCAACTATTTATGCAGCTCGAGGAATTAATCTTTCATCTCACCCATCTTCTCATACACATCTGAACCCTCAGACGGCTCAGAGTGGTAGATAGTGTCCTCAACACGAGGCAGAGTGTGAATAATAGGAGGTGACACTGACATGACCGGGCTAGATGCCGACAGAGAAACAAAGGTGGGCGCATACCCTTCTAGCATAAAGTTGGATGGAATCCCCCAAGGGAATCCAGCAGGCATAGAAGGAATGGATTGACTGGTAGTAGCAAGAGGAACAATTGAAGTAGCAACCTCAGAAATGACAATCCTCTGGGGAGGAGTTGCTGGAGTTGGTGAAGACTAATTTTGTGCAGTAATGACAGATTCCATCTGCGACGTCAATCTGGCGATCTCGTCCTTCAGCTCTCGGTTCTCTTGCTCTAGATGCTCCATGATCATTGGTTGATTAGCGCGAGTGTTATAGTGGTGAGTCAGCTTGGCTGATGCACAGAAGAAGAATTGATAAGACATCTGGAAAACAAACCTGTTTATGCAAATGATGCATGAAATGCAATATTTTTTATTGTTTTTAAGTTTCAAGGAACATATGAAGTCCTATTTACATATATATATATATATATATATATATATATATATATATATATATATATATATATATATATATATATATAATACCAATAATTTGATTGACCATAAAATCTCTTTTTATTAATAAAATTTGGAAGGATTACACTGAGTACAATTCCAGAAACCAAAGCACAAATACAAGGGAAATGGAAACTAATCATCCTAAGGATCCCTTAGCAACTGTATCAGATGATCAAGTTGTGGGTGCATACTTTATTCAGATGCGTCGAATCTCAGACTCAAAGGATGTCTTCATCTGAGCCTTCTCAAGAACTAACTGATCAACAATCTTCTTCCAAGCACCGAAAGGTTGAGGCATACTAGAGGAAGATGGACCCTCTGGCTCTCTTTGTCTCTTCACTACTCGATCCTCAAGAATCTCAATAAGTGTATCTTTGTCTTTCTACTCAAGCTGCAAGTCTTCATGGTTTTGGGTCAAAGCATGGAACCGCTCTTCCCACATCTCTCTCTCTCTCTCTCTCTCTCTCTCTCTCTCTCTCTCTCTCTCTCTCTCTCTCTCTCTCTCTCTTGCTTCATATTGGTGAGTACGTCTTCCAACTCCTCTACATATTGGTTAGGGAGAGTTGATGGCTCAGCCATAACCAAAGACATAGGTATTTCGCAAGTGTACGGCATCTTCAGCTCTAAAGCTCTCTTCTTCACATAAATAGTATAAGCTTCTAAAGCTACACAGTTGCATGGACCAAGCTCAATCTTCCTTTCCTATGCACATTATGCCAAGCACGTATCATCCTCTACTTCAAATGTTGGGGATCTTTACCCTCGTGATAGAAAAGACCTTCTAACTGAGTGTTGTTAGGTTTATCTCTCAAGGAGAACCCAAGTTGACGACGAGCCAAAGCAGGGTTGTAGTTGATTCCTCCTTGCGTACAAATGAGAGACACGTTAGAGAACTCACCATAACTATTAATAATATCCAAGCTACTCAATGTAGAGTCATACCAAACAATATCATCATTAGTGAGAGACATAAGTCTCTGAGACCACTGTAGACATTATTTGTTCTCCAAGAAAGCAGGCGTCTGAGGCAAGTGCAAAATAAACCACTTGTACAGAAGAGGAACACATCACACAATAGTCCCACCACCTTTAGAATTCCTCAAATGCAAAGAGAAATACAGATCACCCAATAGAGTAGGAAAAGGATTCCCAATCAAGAAGATTCTAATGGCGTTAACATCAACAAAATTATCAATGTTAGGGAACAAAGTTAAACCATAGATGAGTAATACAAAGATGGCTTCAAAAGCTTCCATGCTTCCAGCTTGAGCAAAAACAGTAGCTTTACCAATGAGGAACTCATAAGTCAACCCAAAAATACCTCCTTTTTTCACTAAATGAGCATCAATCTCAGATTTCTTCAGATGAAGAGCTTTAGATATGATATGAGATCTGGGAATCTCTTCCAATCCACTAAAAGGTACCTTGTCATATACAGGTATTCCCAAGAGATGGGCATACTCCTCTAATGTAGGCACAAGCTGATAATCAAGAAAAGTGAAGCACCGGTAGAGAGGGTCATAGAACTGAACCAAAATACTCAAAAGTCCTTCAACCACCTCAATATATAATACAAATAAGAGCTTCTCATGACGTTGCTTGAAGTCCAAGGGATCTAGTATAAAAGATGAAAATTTCCTTAGCTCTTTCAAATCAGGACATATGAAACTGTACTTCTTAGTGTTCCTTCGTCCATAATCCATGGTCTGAAAATATTTGCAAACAAGACCTGAGTTCCTTGAAATTTATTTTTCTGTGATGAATGTTATGATGCGCATGTATGCATGAATGCAACAATCACAAACAAGGGATCACACACAAGGCAAACACAAAAAAAGGTCAAGGGATGGATCAAGTCATCATCAAGATCAATCATCCATTTTGGTAGATTATAGTTTTCACCTTATGAACACCCAAGTTCCATTGATATTGACAAGACTTGATCGGATCAACCAAGAATTAAAGGGTTTTTTGTAAGTCACGATCATGGAGTCAGGTTAAGAACCATCCCAAATGAGTGTACTAAGGATAAAAACCTGTAGACCATGTTCTATCAAAGTTCCTAGAGTCTTAATCTTATCTATCGGATATTATAGGTTAGGATGACTGACTCATCAACCCATAATATTCTCAAGAGAAACTCGTCTGAATGTAGTATCGTGTAACAACTGTTATCAGGTCTACACCTGAACAGCCTCCGCACTATTTCCTAAATAGGCCAAGTTGGGTTAAATGTTCTACGATCCTCAGCTTCTCGGACCCCAAATCAGAGAAAGTAATGCCTAACCACAAATAACTTGTGTGACATTAGTAACTCCAAAAGGGTCTCCACTGAGTAGATGGGTCTCAAACCAACTTGTTAAGGACTACTCCACACAAGTTGAACATGACTATACCATCCTCTTATCTTAATTGCACTTAAGTTCAGGTTAGAACTTATTTCACCACTCAGAGATCACCAAGCACAACAAGCAGATTATATCATACAAACAAGTATACAAACATCAAATATACAAATATATACACATAAAAAAGTAGGCTAAACCCACTGAGGACTACTCCCTAGTAGATTCGCCGCTTAATTTCTGTAGCGGTAAATTCATGACCATCAAGCTATGGATAAGCTTAACGTCCATAAAACTAGAGTCGCCACCGCACTTTTATTGTTCCCAAAGAAAAAGGGAAAAGTACAAACAAAACCCAAAGATAAGAAGTTTTCAAATCAAAACTAATAAAATGCCAGAGATTACAGGTAAGGGGGTTGGTTACACAGAGGGAAGGTGTTAGCACCCAAAGTGTCCTAGGTACTCCTAGGGAGCCCTTTTTTATGTGTCCATGTGTTTTTGGTACAAATAATGTTTGAGAAAAATAGAGTGTGGGGATGAGAAAATAATTCATTAATTATATTTTTGTGTTTGACAAGATCTCCGGACTTGTGCCTACGTACCAACATAAAAATGAGGGATCAAAACCTCGTAGTTCGTGGTAAAAATTTCAAAGTTGGTGAATTGCTTTTAACAAAAATTTAATAAGAAATGGTCATAAAAGGTCCCAAAAGTTTGAATGGAGCTGTTAGTTCTTTTTGTCTTTTGAAATTTTAAGTCAATATGATTAAGTTTATTTACACATTTGATTTAAGAAAAAGGTTTAAAAATTCATTGGCATAAGGCCAAAGTTTCTAATCATTAAACATGTCTAAGTTTGAAATCACAAGCAAAAGAAGTTTTTGAAAAGGGGGAGAGATTTTGGAATTTAAGAAGTGGGAGGAGATGAAGAGGCTACCCTAAGCATAAAATTAAAAGTTAAGAGTTGAAAAGGTCTGACCAATGGGATGCAATCTAATAGGCAAGAATGTAATATAGAAAACCCATTTTCCCTTTGGACTTTGAATCAAGCAATAATTAAGAAGAAATTAACAATATCCAGACATTATGAAGATCAAGGCATCAAATAAAGATAGCCACGTCCAAGCAAGTAATTCCCATAGCTAGCAGTCTCCTTTGTCTTCTCGTGTATCAGATGAAATATTCCTTGATCAACTCTAAATAAAGCATTAGACACAAGGTCAAAATAACAATCAGCACCAAGACAGAGTTGCAGATGAATTCAAACAAATCCCAATACTTGCATCAGATGAAAGATCAGTTCACAATAGCTCAGTCTCAAAATGTTGGCACTGGCCAAGTCCTTTTTGCACATGGAATGTTGCCTAGTTCTAAATCCAAGAGTTCAGATCAAGATCAACAGTCCACCAAACACTTTTTAGGGTTTTTGTTTTTATTAAGTATTTTAAGGTCCTAAGACCACAAACAAGACCAAAGTGCACAAACACATATATACAATCACAAGATATGGCTCAAATGAGCAAAGTGAAAATGACATAAACATAAACAAGTTAAATGGAATGTAAATGGCAATGAATGATAAATGACTGAAATTTAAATTGCATAAAGTAAATGACTTGAAAGTAAAGCAATATTAATAAGAGTTAGTCAAAGGTTAGTCAAGTGTTAGTGGTGTTTTTTTAATTGATTAAGTCATTCTTTGGAGAACACTCAACCATTCTTTCACAAGTATGAATCCTTAAACCAAGACATCTTCCATGAGAAGGGCTCCAACATGGATAATTCAACAAGTATGCCACTAGCTCTCATGAAAGGAAAAAAGGTCAAGTTTCCATACAATACCATGAAGAATGGGATACTTCCAATCTCACTTACTAGAATGTTATACCTTTAGGGTCAAATTTAGCTCTATGTTAAGAAATCGTAATTGGACTTATGTAGAAAGCACAACTATTTAAGGTCGAGCAATAAAAATTTAGGTGTTAATGCATGTTAGAGATTTGGTATGAAGAACCAAACTCCTAAAATATACCACACACTAAAAGAAAAGATCAAGAGGGATGGATCTATCTCAGTCATACTTATATTAGTTCATCTGACACAAGGTCATTGGTGAACCAATTAGCCTTAAGACATTAAAGATTTCATTGGTCAAATGAGAGAATGGGAAAGAATAAGGATGAAGATGAAGAGGGATGGGGGGGAATAGAAACGCAAATTGACGAAGGGAGGATTTTCATCAAATCAAAATCATTCATTCATTTTGGGAGATGAAATGTATATTTCATCAATCCCCTAAATCCAATGGTTTTGATCCAACAAAAGTCAAATCAACTTTGACCAAGGCCCAAATAGAAAGTCAAACATCACAAGACCATAAAAATGGCTCAACATAATTTTTACACATTTAACCAATTAAAAATCCAATTAAAAATGAATTAAAAAACATTTTAATTTGGTCAAAACCTAAAATCCCTTCAAAATACCAAATAAATGGCCAAGGGATTTATCCTAGGTCAAACAAGGTCAAAGGACCTTAGATAAAAAAAATTCACTATTTTTGAAAAGTCATAAGTATTTTTAAATAATTAAAAATATGCACAAAAACATTTAATACATGAAAAATATCAAAATTAATCCAAAAATAATTTTAATTCAGAATATGAAAGAGAAAAATATTTAAAGATTTTTGGTGAAAGTCCCATATTTTTTGGACTAAAAATTAAATTAATATGAATTAAACAAAATAAAAGTATTAAATAAAAATTTAGAAAATAAAAATAAATTAGAAAAAACAATGGCCATCAGATCTCCCTCATTAATTGAGGTGGTGGATCAGATGGCCACACGCGCACGTTCCATGGTGGATTCAAGCCAACCTGTTATACGCGTGGGAATGCAAATCAAAGGTCAAGATTAGAACATTCAAACATGATCAGATGGCCAGGAAGGGTGACAACACACCACCGGAGCTAGGGCTCCGGTCATCTTCTCTGGTGACTTCCATCGGACTGGTCCAACTTCATCTCAATGAAAACTGAAAAACAAGGACTCTATTTCAAAGAGAAAATGCTCCGGATCACGAATCTGGCGTCAATTTTCGTCAATTCCAAGTATATAAAAAGATATAGGGATTTGAATTTTGAGGATCATGAACTGAGTTGTTTCGATTTGACCTCAAAGCAACTCAATCTTGTTGCCTACATTGGTAGGACTTCAGCCAATCAAAAATCACAAAGAATGGTCAAGAATTGAGAGAGAATCGAAGAGATGAAAATTCTGGAAAATCACCTTCGAGGGAGCTTGAAACTTGCTTGATCTTGCTTCCAATTGTCCTTGGCTTGACTTCAGAAGCTTGTAGAAGCTGAATTAGATCAAGGAAAGGCTTGGATTCTTGGAGTTTCAATCTCAAAACACAAGGAGATTTGAAACTTGATTTTCAAATGAAAACCTTCAAGATTGTCCTCTAATGGTGAGAGTTTGGATTGCAAGTTCAAAGCTTGGGCAAGGTGTCCCTAATTTTGAGCAATGAATGTCTTATTTATAGGCAAGGCAATTGCTTTTTACACATTTCAAAAATTGGCCAAAAATAGCAATCTCTCTTACATGCTTGCATGGCCGTGTGAAAGGCCCATGAAATGATGCAATCAGTTCCAAAATTCCTCATGTGCAATGCTGAAAGTGTGTCATGTGATCATGCGATGGAAATTGGAATGTGATCATGAAATTCATCCAAATGAAGCCTCGTGAAGAACCCATGCTCAAGTCCTCTAATTATTGGCTAAATGATATTATCTTGGACTTTTTGGAAAGGTGAGGTCAAGGGAAACAACTTTCATGTTGGACACTTTTCCATTTGAAGCTTTTATCATGATGAATTTTGAGGTGGAAGTTTGGAAAATCAAACATATTTGAAAATTTTCTAAGTACCAAGTCAAATGTTCACTTCTTCCACCTTGAATAACTTTTGCTATGGGCTTCAAATGGAAAAAGTTACTTCATAAAGTTGTATATACTTTAAGCCTGTTCAATGTTGTCACAGATTTGAACTCATTTGGATTTGGCATGAAGGAGTTATGCATTTTAGAAGTTGAGGAAAATCACTTGTTCAATGGTAATGGCCTAAAATGACCTATAATGTTTCCTCTTGGCACATGCCCTTGCAAGTTGAAATTTAATTTCTTCAAAGAATAAAGGTTGGATAGGACATATTGAATTTGATCATGAAACTCGAGTGGATTTCATCTCATAAAAATTGGGCAAGTTATGGTCCTTGGAAGTTGACCTCCTAACTAGGGTTCAGACAAAATGACCTATAATCGTTCACCATAAAAAAATGAGTTTACAAGCAAAACTAGCTCTTGACTGCAACATGAAAGTTGTTTGGAATGTCATAAAGAGTAACTTTTATCTTGGAATCATTTTCATATGACAAACATTGTAGGAGATAAGGTCTAGGGAACCCCAGTTTTGACCAGTTGACTTCCTCTGGTCAACCACTATGAACCAACTTGCAAACTTGAAATTATCTTGATCTATTGGAATCATGGAGGATCATATATGTATAATATGATGTAATATGAAGTATCCCTTGAAATATTTGATCAAATGATTAAGAAACATGTTGAGGAAGTCACACAAGATACCTAGATGAATTAGGGCTTCCAAGGCAAACAAGCTTCAAACTCTTGATGATTTCTTGATCAAAATGATATGGATATCATGGGGATTCATATATTATGTATAGAGTCAATGTAAACCATCTATTGATTATTCTCCTTGCATTGAGGGTCTCAAACCCTTGATATGAGCTTGATGAAGCATAGGTGAACACACATACTACCTACAAGAAGAAGTAAACCAATACATAGACATATTTTTGGTATTTTGGTTAGTAAGTAATGAAAAACAAAGTATGATACAATCAAATATGCTTGGTAACCTCTCCTAATGCAAACCCAATGGATGAGGGGTAAGGAGGATGCCAAGGTGTGATCCCAAAGCTAATGCATATGATGAGATAGCATGAGGGATCTTAGGTTTAAAATTGGGGTCTTACAGCTACCATCCTTCTTCTTTACTAACAATATTGGCACACTCCAAGAAGAAACACTTGGTCGAACAAATCTCTTATCAAGTTACTCTTCCAACTGTTTCTTCAACTCGCTCAACTTAGAAGCAACCATTATGTACGAAGCCATAGAAACAAGACTAGTACTTGGTACTAATTCATAGTAAACTAAATCTCTCGCTCTGGTGGTAAATCCCTGATGTCTTCAGGAAAAACTCCCGAAAATTCACACACTGTAGGAAGATCATGAACTACTTTATTACCTTTGGCTTCTAACGAAGCTAACATCACAAACAATTACACCTCATCCTTCACAGACACTATCACTTGCTTAGTAGATACAAACATTAACTATTCACTTCCATCGAACTCATATTCACGCTCTGGAGGCAAGTCATAAATATCTTCAAGAAAACATCAGGAATCACACACCACTTGCATATCACCAGTCGTCACATTTCTCCTCGCTCTCTGAGAAGTAAATCTCAACAATACCTGTGTAATACCCCAAAATTTACCCTTCATTTTTCCTGGAAGCAAAATTTACCCCCCTCATTCATGCATTCATTTTTAGGTCATTTAGCATTTGCATTTCATCATGGCAATCGGAATCGGATCCAAGAAGCTTGAACATCATCCAGGACACTTTGTGGGCTCTATTTAGATGATCAGTCAACACAAGGGAAAGACTTGAGTTACTTCCAACAGGGGTCTATTCGTCAGTCAAAACATTAATCTTGAAGGAGCAAAGCTTTGTTCATGAGTTGTCATGCTCGCTAGGTGAAGCCCATGTGTTTTGAAAAATAAATAAATAAATAAATAAATAAAAGAAAAATCTTGGACTTGGACCTCTCTCATTTAAGCCCACAGGTCCACAGAAATCAGGTTATAAATTCAGAGTTTCAGTGAAACAAAATTTCATTCTATTCCTATTACCCTGTCTGGGAAAAAGATAGTGAGAGAAGAGCTAACAGAGTTCAGAGCAGCCTCCAAACCCTGAAGGGAACTCAACTGCACAGAATCACCTCTGCCTCACATAAACCCTAAAGATTGTTTTGTAAACCTCATGGGTGCAACTCAATTTCAATCAAGCTCTCCAATCAGGTTTGCCCTTATTCCCATTACCTTTGAGCTTTGAATTTGAATACTCTGAATGTTTGAGGTATTATGGGTGAATTTGATACCCTTTTGATGCATGTCTTTTTTGTGAATTTTAATGGCATGATTCATGTGGTTACATTTTTATTTGGGGGCAACCCTTGATTACCCTATTTTTTTGTCTCTAACCTGTTTGTTGAGTTTTTGTGAGGGCTCACATGACTTTTGCAGGGATAACTTGCGTGGTTTTCCACTTTATTTGTGGGATACCCCCTAGAGGTTCATTCCGGTTACCTGTACTGACCCACTTTCTTTGATGATGTTAGCTTGGAGGGATCTCAGGGTTTATTGTTCCTTTAATTGCTGTTACCTCGGATCTTCATCCGTGTGGTACCTTTTACATTTTTCCCGCATTTTACTGCTTTCCTAGATGGAAGACCTCGATATGAGGCAATGTTTTTGTGTTTACTTTATGCAGGTTCCTTTGTCCATGACTCCTTTTGCACGAGTGTTCCTATAACGCAAGCAAACCTATTGATTTTTCTTCTCCTAAGAACACGTTTACTCCTTCTACTACAGGCGAGTAAGTCTCCAAAGGTCGAGCATCCGGTAGATTGTGTAGTAACGTCATTCGTCCAAAACCCAATCCATAACCCCGTAGTTAGTCGAACTACGGCTTGCTCTGATTCTCATTCCAGATGAGATACGTAGGCATAAGACGTGATGTCTTAGCGAGCATACATCCCCCCAACCTATAGGTCAGCCGAGCTACGAAGACTCTGATTCTCATATTCAGATGAGATACGTATGCAGTGGATGCGACATCCACGCGAGTCATTTTCATTTAACCCCTTTTTTAGTAAACAACACAAGATAAACTCACACCCTTTAGACAAGAACTACAAAAGTGGATCCCGTAGAGTACTACGGATGTGTAGGGGTGCTAATACCTTCCCTTCGCATAACCGACTCCCGAACCCAAGATTTGGTTGCGAGACCTTGTCTTTTCCTTTCCTTTTTTCAGGTTTACTTCGGGCGTTTCCTTTCCCTCCTTTGGGATAAATAACGCACGGTGGCGACTCTTCTGTCATTTTCTTTCGTCGGTTGTTTTTTCGCACACTGTATTTTCAGGTTGCGACAGCTGGCGACTCTGCTGGGGACCCGGTTTCCCTAAGCGAGTCCCTCCTAGCTTTTGTAGTTTGTTTGTTTATTGGGTGTTCATGCTTTTGTACAGTTATTTATTTCCTTGCTTTACCTTATTGCATTGTGTACATATCAT
Source organism: Lathyrus oleraceus (assembly GCF_024323335.1). Taxonomy (NCBI): domain Eukaryota; kingdom Viridiplantae; phylum Streptophyta; class Magnoliopsida; order Fabales; family Fabaceae; genus Lathyrus; species Lathyrus oleraceus. The sequence goes on from NC_066585.1 coordinate 59,074,735, forward strand.
TGTTGTATCTGTTGGCTGGCTATGGCTGCTTGGTGATCTTTGTGAGATGAGTTCTATACCCGAACTCGGGTGCACTTAGGATAGGAGAATGGCATAGTCTTGTCGACTTGTGTGGAGTTATTCCTTAGCAAGTTGACTTGCAAGCCCATTCACTTGGTGGAGGTCATGTTGAGATCAATAATGTCACACAAGTAAGTTGTGGTTAGACATTACTTTTTCCAATATAGACCTTAGAAGCCGAGGACCTTAGTTTACCAAACCTATCTTGTCCAATTCGTAGGACGTAGTGCGAAAGTTGTTCAAGTGTAAGATTTGATACGATTGGTACGCGATACTACACTCATAAGAGTCTCTCTTGAGAATATTTTTGGAATACGAGTAGTCGTTCCTCCGATAATATCCGAAAGATGGGATTATGACTATGGGAACCTTTTGTAGAACATGTTTGGCAGGTTTAAACCTTAGTACACTCCCTTTGGGTGGTTCTTAACCTAAACTCCATGCTCGTGACTTGCAACAAACCCTTGATTCATGGTTGATCCGATCAGGTATCCTTAATATCAATGAAACTTGGGTGTTGATAAGGCGTAAACCATAATCCACCAAAATGGGTGGTTTATATTAAGGATAACATGATCCATCCCATGACCTTTGTTTGGTGTGCTCTTAATTTTTCTCCAGACAGTGCAACCTGACAGATGTTCAAGCAGATACAGCGATCCTGATTCCCATGCCACTGCACTGCATTCACATCATTTTGCATTCATAATCATTCACACATGTTTATCCATTTCTATGGGGTTTATATCTTCTACTTGATTCTAGTCGGAATTTTCTTGGTTCTCATCAACGGCTTAGTCTTTTTCTTTTACATCGTTTATCTATTGAGAGACTGGAATCAAGGGGGTAGAATACCTTTGGAATTGATAAACATGTCATTGCATTTACATATTCATTAGCATGTCTTGCATAACAGGTACCGCCTCAGTGTTCTCAGTTTGTTTGGTGTTCAATCAGTAGGATAGCTGACCCAGGCATTCACCGGTACGGTACCCACAGAAACCAACAGAGAGTAATGGAAAGCCTACAGGCAGAGTTCGCCGAGATGAAAATCCGCATGAATCAATTCATGGATGTGGTTCAAGGGGTGGCTCAGGGACAACAAGAGCTCAGGCAGATGATACAGAGGAATCCCCCTGCTCAACCAGAGATGGTGACTGATCCTCCAGCTGGAGAGGCTAATGGACCCAATGGACCGGGGCCTATCCTAATCCTACATGTCACCTCCGATCAACGGCTCGTTCATGATGATCAGGATGATCAGTTCCCCCTCCTGCAGGAAGACTTTGGTATGGGTCATGGTGTGGACCCCGTGTTTAGAAGATTGGAAGAGAGGTTGAAGGGCGTGGAAGGACAGAATCCTCTGGGAGTAGATGTTGCTGACTTGGGGCTGGTCCCAGGTGTGAGAGTGCCACCGAAATTCAAGGTCCCGATATTTGACAAATACAATGGCAACTCTTGCCCGAAGACCCATGTGCAAGCCTATTTCCGTAAAATGGTTGCATACTCCGATGACGAAAAGTTGCTTATGTACTTTTTCCAAGACAACCTAGTTGGGGCATCCCTGGAATGGTATATGAGGCTGGACAGAGCCCACATCCGTTGCTGGAGGGATTTGGCTGAAGCTTTCGTGAAACAGTATCAGTATAATGTAGACATGGCTCCGGACAGAACTCAACTTCAAAATCTGTCTCTTAAAAGCAATGAGTGCTTCAGAGAATACGCTCAATGCTGGAGAGAAATAGCTTCCCGTGTTCAACCTCCTACGTTGGAGAAGGAAATGGCTAACATGTTCATGAACACTCTTCCAGGACCTTATTTGGAGCGCCTGGTGGGTTACAATGCCTCCAATTTTGCTGATGTAGTCTCTACCGGAGAGAGGGTGGAGAATTACCTGAGGACATACAAGACCCAGAGTGGAGATGGATCCTCATCAGGGGTGAAGAAGTCGTTCATTCAGGGACGGAAGAGGAGAGAAGGGGATGCAAGTGCCATATCTTCTTATCAGAACAGGGATAACCGGAGGAATAACTTTCAGAACTATCATCAGCAACCGTATGTTGCGGCTGTGACCATTCCAGCTACAGCACCACTACTACAACAACAACCACAGCGTCAACCAGCTCAGTACCAACCACAACAACCGGGTAATAGACCCGCCTATCAACCGAGGCCAAGGACGATGGACCGGCGTTTCGACACTCTTCCAATGTCGTACGCTCAGTTGCTTTCTAGTCTTCAACAACTACAACTTGTGCAGTTGCACACTCTGGCTCCTCCCATTGGTAGGCTTCCGGTGGGGTATGACGCCAACGCTAGGTGTAGCTTCCACTCTGGGGCACCTGGCCACAATATTGAGAACTGCAAAGCTTTTAAGCACGTAGTTCAGGACCTCATTGATTCAAAGGCCGTTAACTTTGCACCAGCTCCTAATGTCGTCAATAATCCCATGCCCCAGCATGGTGGAGCCAGCGTTAACATGGTTGAAGGAGAAGTCAAATTAGTCTCTGCGGTCAACAATGAAGATGGGGATAGTGATTGCGACATCGATAACTGGGTGCGTCCGAGGATCCCGGGTGAAGTTCTCAACAATTGGTCTTCTGAGGAGATTGTCCAAGCCACTTGTCTGGAGGAGTAATTTTCTTTGTTTATTCATGCATATCCAAGTCTTACGTTCCGCCAGGGCATAATGACTCATTGTAGGGCTCATCTGTGTGACACTTGCATTTTTTATCATAAATAAAGGACGTCTTTTTGCATTCAAATATTTCGTTCCTTGTCTTTCTATTTTTGCAGTTTTTCAAAAAAAATGGCAATGTTTTGTTTAGTTTCCACTTTTATTTTTCACACTCATAAGCACATACCATCACTCATGCAGATGCACATCACCGGATCCTATTGATAACGGTTCTGCTATGGCTCGCTTCGACTTTGAAAATCCAATCTTTCAAGCTGAAGAAGAGGGTGATGAAAACTGTGAACTCCCTGAAGAACTTACCAGGTTATTAAAACAAGAGGAAAGGGTCATTCAACCGCATCAAGAGTCTGTTGAAGTGATTAATCTCGGCACCGAGGACGCCAAGAGAGAAATCAAGATAGGGGCTGCTTTGGAAGACAATGTGAAGAAGGGGTTGATTGAATTGCTGCAAGAGTATGTTGACATCTTCGCTTGGTCTTATCAGGACATGCCAGGGCTTGACACAGACATCGTGGTACATCACTTGCCGCTCAAAGAAGGTTGTCCTCCGGTCAAGCAGAAGCTCAGAAGAACAAGACCAGAGATGGCTGTCAAGATAAAGGAAGAAGTGCAAAAACAGTTGGATGCAGGGTTTCTAGCAATCACAGATTATCCGCCATGGGTTGCAAATACCGTTCCGGTACCTAAGAAGGATGGAAAGGTACGGATGTGTGTTGACTACCGGGATCTGAACAGGGCTAGTCCTAAAGATGATTTCCCCTTACCTCACATTGACGTTTTGGTGGATAACACGGCTCAGTTCTCGGTATTCTCCTTCATGGATGGCTTTTCTGGCTATAATCAAATTAAGATGGCACCATAAGACATGGAGAAGACAACATTCATAACCCCAGGGGGCATCTTCTGCTACAAGGTGATGTCGTTTGGTCTGAAAAATGCCGGAGCAACATATCAACGAGCGATGGTGACTCTGTTCCATGATATGATTCATCATGAAATCGAGGTTTATGTTGATGATATGATTGCCAAATCTCAGACAAAAGAAGAACATTAGGTGAATTTGCAGAAACTATTTGAGCGTTTGAGGAAATTCAAGCTGAGGCTTAATCCGAACAAGTGTACTTTTGGGGTGAGATCTGGAAAACTACTGGGTTTTGTTGTTAGCGGAAAAGGGATTGAGGTGGATCCGGCCAAAGTGAAAGCGATACAGGAAATGCCTAAGCCAAGAACAGAGAAACAAGTTTGTGGTTTCTTAGGGAGGTTGAACTACATTGCAAGGTTCATCTCTCACCTAACACCCACGTGTGAGCCAATATTCAAATTGTTGAGAAAAGATCAGGCTATCAGGTGGAATGATAATTGTCAAAGGGTGTTCGAGAAGATAAAAGAGTATTTGCAGAATCCTCCTATCCTTGTGCCCTCGGTCCCAGGGAGACCGCTGATTATGTATTTGACAGCACTGGACAATTCCATGGGTTGTGTTCTCGGTCAAAACAACGAGACAGGTAGGAAAGAGCATGCCATCTACTACCTGAGTAAGAAATTCACAGATTGCGAGTCGAGATACTCAATGCTTGAAAAAACATGTTGTGCACTTGCATGGGCTGCTAAGCGATTGAGACAATACATGTTGTCTCACACAACCTTACTGATCTCCAAAATGGATCCAGTCAAGTATATATTTGAGAAGCCAGCTCTCACCGGAAGAGTTGCTCGTTGGCAAATGGTACTGACAGAGTATGACATCCAGTATACTTCCCAGAAAGCCATCAGGGGGAGTATTCTGTCAGACTATCTTGCTCAACAGCCGGTTGAAGATTATGAGCCGATGAAGTTTGATTTTCCAGATGAAGACATCATGTTCCTCAAGATGAAAGACTGTGAAGAGCCAGTTGTTGAAGAGGGACCTGATCTAGACGAAAAATGGACTTTAATGTTTGATGGGGCCGTCAATGCCAGAGGAAGTGGAATTGGTGATGTCATTACTACTCCGAAAGTTGCCCACATACCTTTCACCGCTCGTCTGACTTTTGAGTGAACCTATAATGAAGCTGAGTATGAAGCTTGTATCTTGGGTATTGAGCAAGCCATTGATTTGAGAATCAAGACTCTGGACATCTTCGGAGATTCAGCTCTGGTGATCAATCAAGTGAATGGTGATTGGAACACTCTCCAGCCCAATCTGGTCCCCTACAGAGATTACACGAGAAGACTGTTGACTTTCTTCACAACAGTAAAGCTATACCATATACCTCGTGATGAGAACCAGATGGCAGATGCTCTTGCTACTCTATCCTCCATGATCACGGTGATCCGTTGGAACCATGCTCCCAAGATCGACGTGATGCGCCTTGATAGGGCCGCGTATATGTTTGCTGCTGAACTGGTAGTTGATGACAAGCCCTGGTATCACGACATCAAGTGCTTTCTGAAGAATCAAGAGTACCCTGCAGGGGCATCCAACAATGATAGAAAGACTTTGAGAAGATTGGCAGGCAGTTTCTTCTTGAACAAAGACGATGTGCTGTATAAGAGGAACTTCGACATGGTTCTGCTTAGATGCGTGGACAGACACGAAGCAGACATGTTAATGCAGGAAGTTCATGAAGGCTCCTTCGGTACTCATGCCGGCGGACATGCAATGGCTAAGAAATTGTTGAGAGCGGGATGTTACTGGATGACCATGGAATCTGATTGTTTCAAATATGCTCGGAAGTGTCATAAATGCCAGATTTATGCTGATAAGGTATATGTGCCGCCAAATCCTTTGAATGTGATGTCTTCGCCGTGGCCTTTTGCTATGTGGGGCATTGATATGATTGGAAAGATTGAGCCGACTGCCTCCAATGGGCACCGCTTCATCCTTGTTGCCATCGACTATTTCACCAAGTGGGTCGAAGCAGCATCGTTCGCGAATGTCACCAGACATGTGGTTGCCCGTTTCATCAAGAAAGAAATCATTTGTCGCTATGGAATTCCCGAAAGAATCATTACTGATAATGGTCCTAATCTCAACAACAAAATGATGAAGGAGTTGTGCCAGAACTTCAACATTCAGCATCACAATTCTTCCCCTTACCGCCCTAAGATGAACGGTGTTGTTGAAGTGGCAAATAAGAACATAAAGAAGATTATGGAGAAGATGGTCGTTACGTACAGAGATTGGCATGAGATGCTACCCTTCGCCTTGCATGGGTACCGTACTTCAGTACGTACATCGACCGGGGCAACCCCTTACTCCCTTGTGTATGGTATGGAAGCAGTCCTACCAGTTGAAGTGGAGATTCCTTCTCTAAGAGTCCTGTTGGATGTCAAGTTAGACAAAGCTGAATGGAATCGGACAAGGTTTAATGAGTTGAGTCTTATCGAAGAGAAGCGAATGGCAGCCATTTGTCATGGGCAGTTTGTCGCATTGCGAAAAACAACCGGCGGGAAGAACACAGAGCCGCCACCGTGCATTATTTATCCCAAAGGAGGGAAAGGAAACGCTCGAAGTAAACCTGAAAAGGGGAAAGGAATGGTCTTACGACCAGAGATTTCAAGGTACAGGAGTCGGTTACGCAAGGGGAAGGTACTAGCACCCCTCATGTCCGTCGTACTCGACGGGATCCACGCTCAAAAGAATAGGAAAAGGTTGCTGACAAACTGCTCACATAAATCTGCACAAACTGGAATAAAACACAGGTGAACGAAGACGGAGGGAATGGACTCGGCAGGATGTCGCATCCTAGGCCTACGTAGTTTGTCAAAAACAAACATCAGAGTCAACGTAGTTCGGGGAAATGGGGAACATGCTCGCTAGGACATCGCATCCTATGCATACGTATCTTCTCTAACCAGAGAAAAAATCAGAGCACTCGTAGCTCGGATAACGCACGCCGAAACAACACTAAAAAGAGACGCTGAGACGTCAAACAAAACACACCACAGGAAACGGAATGCCAATAAATGGGCTTACATCCAACTCCACACAACAAACACAAACAAGGAAACAGAATGCCAATACATGGACTTATATCCGACTCCAAACAAACAAACGCAAACAGGAAACAGAATGCTAATAGATGGACTTATATCCGACTCCAAACAAACAAACGCAAACAGGAAACAGAATGCCAATAGATGGACTTATATCCGACTCCAAACAAAAACCAACAAAAAAGAAAAGGGGGAAAGGGTGCCACACACAGACTAAAAAAATAAAAGAGTGCAAACACAAAACAAAGAAAAGAAAAGAGTGCAAACACAAAACAAAGAAAAAGGTTGCCCGGAGAGATCTCGCTCGATCTCCTGCCTACGTATCTCATCTGGTATGAGAATCAGGGCGACGTAATTCCCCTTAACAGGGGAGAAACTCTCTCCTAACCAGAAACTAGGGAGATAACAAACTAATAGGGAGACTACGACTCGAGCCTAAAAGTTGTCATGCAAACGATCCCTATGTTGAGGTCTCTAATCAGAACCTAACTCACACAGAAACCAAGTCAGCTCAAACAGCAAATAACATCAATCACAAGTGAACAGGCATCACACACCAAATGCAAACAAGTGGCTCAGACAAATGGTTGGGCTTTAGTCAATAGGGGTCATATCAACCTCGACAAACAAGCCAAAACTGTAGGGGTGTTCTGAAGCTCTTAACCACTAACATTGAGAGTTAGGGTGAAACTGATGAAAGGTAATGAGGATAAGACCTCATGCTCTTAACCCTGGCCTGGGTGAGCTCAAATCAAAGAAAGTGTGGGGATCCAGATAGAGGGACCCTATTCCACTTGACTGACTCTATACAAAGATCTTGGGTTATGTTCAAGAGCATCAGCATGTAGTGCGGGCATAATGAACGACTCAACGAATAACAGGGGATTGATTGCTAATCCCTTCTATCTGTCAATTGCCTCATCTTGAGGTCTTATCAAGTAACATGCCTCACTTGGGGGTCTTTAGCACAAATGTAAACAATCACAATCATTGCCTCATAAGGAGGACTTCAGCCAAATGCCTACCAAAAAGATGACAGGACTTCCAGACTACATGGAGTAAGAGGGCTAAGCTACCTCATTGGTGTATCAACCACACTCTAAAGCAAAGGCTAAGAAAAAGCTAGCTAGCAACTAATGTACCTATACAAAAGCTTAAACAGTTAATATTGTATTCAGAAAACCAATCATACAACAATGGAACCATGCAACAGTTATACACAAGGTAAGTCACAAGTGCAAGAACTCAAGTGAGTTCATCACATCAATGGACCTACAACACAACAAGAGTTAGTGATCAAAGCAAATGGCATCTCAAATAATGAGGCCACACCAACCATTAGTGCTAAATACCTGAAACACAAAACACAATTGGTGAGTACAAACCACTAGTGCAAAGACTAGGGTCAAAGGCAAGTCAAATGACCAAAACAGAAGTCAATACTTCACATGAAGCACATTCAATCAAACAAGAAAGAGTCCTCAAAAGGACCAAAACCAAATCATAAGGCAAAGCCATCAAATGAACAAGATAAGGAAAAGGCAAGCAATGTGATCAAAATTGGACATCAAGAATAGAAAATCCACATTAAAACAGAAATGTATCCAATGATCATGAAATTTTTTATGTGATTTTAACATGTTAAGAACGAGCATCATACAAAAAATTAAATCCAGAAGAGTCCAATTGGTGTATGAATGAAAATGCACAAGTACAAGGTACAAAATGTTACACCAAATGTCACACCACATGTCCATGTGTCCAAAACAGTGGTATCAAATGATAAAAATGCCAAACAAAAGCCAAAAAATCATGTCACATGTTATGATCAGGCATGTCAAATTTCAAGGCAATTGGATAAACCATGAGCATTTTACAATCAAATGAATGCAACATATCAACATGGCATCATGTTCAATCAAACAATCACAATTAAAAAATCCAGAAACACAAAAATCATGAAATTAATGCAAAAAAATAATAGACATCAAAACAAGAATGTGGAAAAAAGTTTGGATTAATTTGGACATGTTTTCTATTTTTAATGATTTTTGGAAGTTGAACAAATAAAAGGAAATAATATGAAATAAATGGAAAATGATATGTGAAATGAAAATTGGAAAATGCATAAGGCAGGGATCGAACTCAGGTTAGCAAGGTCAATGAGCGCTGGAATGAAAATCAATTGGAAAATCAAAAACATCATACGCTAGGATTCGAACACATGTAAGACAGGCCAAAGCGAAAATCAAAATAGAATTAGAAGAAATGCATGGCGCTGGGATCGAACCAGCGCGCTTATGGTCCTAAGCGCTAACCAAAACGCCGCGTTTCAGATGGAAAGGGAAATCAAGTGGAAAATAAAACGCTCGCGCTAAGGATCGAGCTCAGGTTATCATGGTCAAACGCGCTGGAAGCCAAAACCCTAAGGTTGAACCAGACGGCCAGAATAGTGATTCCGGTCGTCTTCTCCGGTTGCACTTCCGGCGGAGGCATCAAGATTTTTTCCAGAAATCAACATATCTTATATGCTTCGAACCGTCTCGCAATGAGGAACACGAATATCACAATTATTTGGCCTAAAACTCCATGGATTGAGCAGATCGAAGGAAAACAAAATCAACATCACAACTTTAAATCCACATATCTCATCCATTTCAAGATCTACTTATATCAGAATCATCACCATCAAAAGATCTACAAGTTCATGGCAATGAAAAGGCAAAACAAGAGATTCGAATTTTCACTTACTTGAACTTGCAGTGTTCAAGTTCACGTGTTCAAGCCTCCAAAACGTCCAGATCTTCTCCTCTACTTGTATCTTGAAGCTTTGTGTACGAAATAGCAATTGAATCACCTTGAATCCAGCTCAATTTGAAGCTTCCATGTTCATGTTCAAGCTTTGGATCTGCACGATTCTGCACTAAATTCTTCAAACCAAACCTTGAATCTTCATCAATGATCCATGATAAACCAGATTATGCAAGAATTTTATGGAATTGGATGAAGAAATTTGAAAATTGAAGAGAGAGAAAATTGAGAGGGAAATGAAATTTTTGATCTAAATTCTGTTATCCTCTTGAATTGTGATTAAGATTTAGCTTATATACCATCCCTTAATCATGCTGAAATTAGGATTAGGCCTTGGTTAATTGAAAATTAAGGAGATGTAAGGTGAAATGCAAATTTGGCAAGTGTGCTTAGTGTTGGAGAATTGCCATCCAAGGCGTAGCGGAATTTAAAAATTTCTCCATTTAGTGATCCTTACGAATGGGCATGATCAGTGATAGATCGTTACCTCTTGTGGCGCTTCAAACCTTTGGTGCAGATCTCTGATAATGATCAAAACCTTTTATACAGATCCGCAGGGCGATCACGAACGTTGAACGATGACAACGTCTCTACTCAGTCCACACGAACGGATTCCTTCAATCGCAGTGCTAGCTGTTATGAATGAAGGCTTTGAGTGAGAGAGAGATACAAAATTCCAACTCTTCAGTTGTGTTGTCTGTCTCAGTGAGTTACTATGCTTCTACCCAAGGGGTTCTATTTATAGAACCACTTGTGTGGGCTTCAAGCCAAAAAGCCCACTTAAGTGCATTTTGGCCCATATCTCATAAAATGCCAAAATCACTTAAGTATTTGGTACCTTACCATATTTCGTATTCTACTTAAGTACACCGTACCTTACGATGTTCCTTAATTATTCTATCTCTCATCAATCCATCCTTTATGTGTGACCCTATAGGTTTTCGCGGCGTTGGCAATTATATTAAATCACGCATTTAACATAATAAACAGTGAGCGGTATCTAGCAACACATCACTGCTACCCAAGTCACGAAAATGTCATGTGATCTGACAAAACCTCCTGTGATAATAATTATGTGTATAATTACCCCTTTGCCCTTATGTTTATATTGAACACAAGGTATAGACCGTGTCATCCTTGTCCAGTTCAATATTGGGCCCATAGACATTTATCCTGTTATGCAGGATGGGCAAATTCCATCTAGGACACTCATGTCCCTCAGCATGCTTTGTGGAGTACCCATCAACTGTCTTTATGGTTATCCAGTTACGGACAATATTGGATCAGCAACAAAGCACTCGACTCTACATCTAGGATCCATAGTGGTTTCAGGTCGAAGAGTGGTATACACTATTTTCACCATGAGAATAACTTATGACACTTTGCATAACTTTCTATATAGTATTCTCATAGCGGGTCAATCCGGTATTAATATTACTCCTAATATCCATACCTATGTTTAAGACTTGATAACTCTTTATCCATGATCCATGAGATGTGATCATCAGTCTACAAACATAATAGTCTTAATGCTTTAATGTTATCCCACTTCACATTAAAGCTCGACTACGGATACTTTAAGAATAGTGCCCTTATGTTTAATGTGTTCTCATGATTAAGTCACACTTAATAGATTAAACGGACTATCTATTCTAGGGACTTTATTAATCAACCATAATAAAGAAAATGCCTTTAAATAATTCGATACAAGTACCAAAAGTATTGGCCTCTAGGGCTTACACCAACAATCTCCCACTAGCACTAGAGCCAATCAGGCATACCCCGTATGCCCATTGATCTAGTATGGCCATCATGCTTCTGCTGCGCAAGAGGCTTTGTCAGTGGGTTAGCTATATTGTCAAGTGTAGGTACTTTACATATTTTCTCATAACGCCTAAGTATGTGTTTGGATCGTTGGTGAGATCTAGGCTACTTAGCTTGTGCGATAACACCATTGTTATCATAATAGAGACCAATGGGATCCACAATGCTAGGGACTATGCCAAGTTTATTGATCCAAACAGCTTCCTTTGCTGCACTTAAGGCAGCAATATACTCGGCCTCAGTTGTAGAATCAGCAACTGCATCTTGCGTTGAACTTTTCAAGCTCACAGTGCCACCATTTAAGCAAAACACATAACCAGATTGGAATCATTCATATTAAAGTGTCTCAGCACTTTGTCTATGTATGTACTCTGACTTAGGACAAGCAGTTTTGTGATCTATCTCTATAGATTCTGATTCCTAATATATAGGCTGCTTCACCTAGGTCCTTCATAGAAAAGCATTTCCCCAACCAAGACTTTACTTGTTGCAGGGTAGGGATATCGATTCCAATGAGTAATATATCATCTACATATAATACCAGGAATACGATCATGCTCCCACTAACCTTCTTGTAGACACAAGTCTCATCTTCGTTCTTGATGAATCCATACAGTTTTACTGTTTCATCAAAACGAAGATTCCATGAGTAGGTCACAGGCTCATCTTGATCCATGAGTAATACATCACCTTGATCAGATATCCATATATCTCAGGTAGGTGACGTATCCTTCCTGACCTACGCTGGTCTTGTTCTATTTGAGAAGGTTTCTCTTACACAACTACTTGTGTTTCCTGCTCTAATTCCTCCATAGGTGTATCGATACTTTGTGATTCTTGAATTTCTTCAAGTTCTACTTTCCTCCCACTGATTCCTTTGGAAATAAAATCCCTTTCTAGGAAAACTCAAGTTCGAGCGACAAACACTTTGCCCTCAGAAGGATTGTAGAAATAATATCCTCTTGTTTCTTTAGGATACCCCACAAATAAGCATTTGTCAGATTTGGGCTCAAGCTTAGTTGAAATTTGTCATTTCACATAAATTTCGCAACCCCAAATCTTCATGTAAGACATATGTGGTCTCTTACCATTCCATATCTCATATGGTGTCTTTTTAACCTTTTGGATGGAACACGGTTAAGTGTGTAAGCTGATGTCAATGGTGTATGTCCTCAAAAGGAGTTTGGAAGATTGGTGTGACTCATCATGGATCGGACCATGTCCAACAGGGTTCGATTTCTTCTCTCAGATACACCCTTCCATTGGGATGTTCCAGGAGGAGTAAGTTGGGATAGGATCCCACACTCTTTCAGATGGTCATCAAACTCTAGGATTAAATACTCATCACTTCGATCTGATCGAAGAGTTTTAATATTCTTACCTAGTTGGTTTTAACTCGTTAGGTTTCACCCTTTTGTATTAATGTTATTAATAGGCATTTCAAGATCAAGGACATATAGTCCATTGTTCATTTGCGCAGTAGCATAGAATATATCATTCAAATAAATTGAGCAACAATTGTTCTTTATTATAAATGAAAAACCAAACTTGTCCAAACAAGCAATGGAAATAATATTCCTGCTAATGGCAGGTACATAATAACAGTTCTCTAACTGAATTATTAAACCACTAGGTAAAGTCAATACAAAAGTTCCTACGGCTAAAGCAGCAATCTTTGCTCCATAGCCAACTCGTAGGTCGACTTCACCTTTTGCCAAATCTCTACTCCCTTTTAGTTCCTGCACATTTGTACAAATGTGAGAACCGCATCCAGTATCTAATACCCATGATGCAGAAGTAGATAAATTAATAACAAAAATACCTGAAGTTGAAGTCTCTACTCCATTCTTCTTATCTTCCAGGTACTTTGGGCAGTTCCTCTTCCAGTGTCCGGTCTTACCGCAATGGAAGCAGGTGCCTTCTTTTGCTATGCCTCCACTAGGCTTCAAAGCAGCAGTGGGTCTGGGATTGGCAACTTCCTTGCCCTTCCCCTTATCACTCTGCTTAGTGGGCCTTTTGTTCTGTCTCTTTCCATTTCCGATCATCAGAATGGACTTCCCTTTTGACTTCAGATTCTGCTCGGCAGTTCTTAACATGGCGAGCAGTTCAGGAAGAGATTTGTCCATATCAATCATATTGAAATTTAGGACAAATCGACTGAAACTATCTAGCAACGATTGCAAGATCAAATCAGTTGCAAGTTCCTTTTTGAGGGGAAAACCCAATCTCTCAAGGTTTTCCACATACCCAATCATCTTGAGTACATGGGGACCTACAGGGGCTCCCTCAGCTAACTTGCTTTGAAAAAGGGCTTTTGAAACTTCAAACCTCTCATGCCTTGCTTGCTCTTGATAGAGCAACTTCAAGTGTTCGATCATATCGAACGCTGACATGTTCTCATGTTGCTTTTGCAATTCTGAGTTCATGGTAGCCAGCATGAGACAAGCAGTTTCATTGACATCATCGACATGCTTCTTATAAGCATCTCTTTCTGCCTTAGGTGCAGAACTAGGAGGTTCCTCTTCAGGAACAGGTGTCTCCAAGACATACAGCTTTTTATCATGTTTGAGGACAATCCTCAGGTTTCGGTGCCAATCCAGGAAATTTGTCCCAGACAATTTTTCCTTATCAAGGATTGATCACAGGATGTTGTTAGAGGTGTTTCTGTCATGGTAATCTACATAAGGATTAATGAAAATATAAGTATCATTGACATATTCAATTAGGCCTTTAATTAAATATGCTCCCACTATTTTACTCAAAACAAATTACCCTCATCATTTGATTCGGAAAATCCCGTTGGAAGATTTTCTAGTGGGTCGAGATCCATATTTCACTTCGTTCTAAGTCCGTGTAGGCGGATTACACAAAACTAGGTTATTTAGGTAGGAACTCCTTCCAATTGTATCTCATACAACTCTCAAAAATTTCAGTTGGGTGAATAACTCCTTATTCCAATCCATCATATGAATTATTCCCAACTCTTGCTTCTAAACATATATAAGAAAATTATAATCAAGTTTTGTCGCACCCCAAAATTTGACTTTGGCTTTGTTGACCATATCCTGATTAATCTCGTTGTCTCGTATTCATCTCAATTTCTTAAACTTCGCATGACAACTGGTTTGATTAGGTTTTGTGTGTTTTCGTTGCTTACCGCGTTGTATTTCGTTGTTTTAGCAAAACCTGGCCGATATCGTTGCCTCGTATTTATCTCGCTTATCTCTTTTGTGCGAGGCATCGCTTCGATTAGGTTTTGTGCGTTTTTTTTAATTGTTTGTTTGTCGGTATTTTGACTGTATTTCGAATATATTAGAGTTTTCGTATTGTCCGATTATTTGTGATTGTGTTTGTCAGCGTTTTCGTGATGTCGTGTTGATTTTATTATTGCCTAGGGTTGTTTATTTAATTACGTGTTGTGCCGTGTGATTTAATCGAGTCTGTTTGAGTCGTGTTGTTGATTTTACTGGTTTACCGGTTTACTGGTTTATTGGTTTTATCAATTTGTCTGTTTTGCTGTGCAAATTGTCATCGTTTTTATCGCGTTCGTGTCGCTCGATTTTATCGTATTTTAATCGTGTGCCGTTTAATATTATTTGTGCTTAATATTAATTGTGTTTAGTTGTTAATTAGTTTATTTAATTAGGATTAATATTATATTATTTTATTATTATTATTATTATATAATATATAAATATATATTATTAATTTATGTTAGATATTTTTTTAGGTTTCTTATTGTTTAAGTAATATAAATATATATTATTAATTTATGTTAGATATTTTTTAGGTTTCTTATTGTTTAAGTAATCTAAATATATATTATTAATTTATGTTAGATATTTTTTAGGTTTCTTATTGTTTAAGTAATCTAAATATATATTATTAATTTATGTTAGATATTTTTTAGGTTTCTTATTGTTTAAGTAATCTAAATATATATTATTAATTTATGTTAAATATTTTTTGAGGTTTCCTATTGTTTAAGTAATCTAAATATATATATATATATATATATATATATATATATATATATATATAGATGTTGTTAGTAAGAAAAGAGAGGGAGGTGGATCAGTAAGGAAAAAAACGTGTGGTGAGAGAAACAGAGAATTAAAAAGAAATATTTTTCCAAAAGCATTACCGTATTTCACTTGTTCTTCATTTTCGGTAACCCAAAATCGTCCCGATTATTCACCGAAACACAAAACCGATTTCATATCTTTGAAGTTCGTTGAGTCCAGGTCACAAATATCCAAGGTTCATTTCATTCCGGCGTCGTTTCACCGGTCAAAAGCGACATTGAAGTCAGGTACTCACGAAGGCAGCCAGCACTGCGTCGGTGACGGTTTCCAGCTTTCGGTCGATCATTTGGACGATCAGAAGTTCATCCTCTTCACACAAGGTAATATTCTTCACTTATCTCTGAAATCGGCAAAGTTCCGGCTTGCCGACATGTGTTTTAATATATTATTTATCTAAATATATATATATATATATATATATATATATATATATATATATATATATATATATATATATATATATATATATATATATATATATATATATATATATATATATATATATATATTACTTTTGTTTACTAAATATTGTTTATCTTTTATTATTATTTTGCATATATGTTTTATTTAAATGTTAGTTAAATGTTTATTTTAATTAAATATTTATTTTAATTAAATGTTTATTTATATCAAATGTTTATTTTGTCTAAAGTAAATGTTTATATTGTTTCTTATATTTGTTTATGTTGTTACTAACCGTTTCGTTTCAGTTTCAGCTCGATTAACTCCACTAACTATTTGTAATACTAACTATTCATAGCTAACTGTGTTGTAATAATTTACTTTCTCGCATTTTTTATTTTCTGTATTGTGTGTTTAATCGTATTGTTCACGTTTTATGTTAAAAAATCGAAAAATCCAAAAAAGAGAAACCTGATGCGATTCCAACGGTCGCCGTTTAAGAAACCCTTTTCACACACTCACAAGCTTACTCTTGGGCTTCCTTATAATGAGCCCATTTATTTATTGTTTCAGGGTTTAGGCTCATTCAAATCTTTTGCCAGCTTTGGCTTTTCAGTTTAAAAACATTTTCAAAAGGACGTGTCAGTCTCGAAGCCTCCCGCCTAGGTCGAGCAAGAGATGGCAAGACACGCCAATCTAAAATCAACAAAACAGACTTTCCCCTTTTCTTTTGGGAGAACTACGTGGATTCTGATTTCTCCATTGCGCCTTGGAGATACGTAGGCATGAAGTCTACGACTTTATCGAGTCCAAAAGCAATAAAATCAAGTTCTTTTCTCATCTCCCCAATCAAACGATCAAAGTGAAAAAAGCAAAGCATTCACATAAACATAAGCAAAAAGGTTCCTGTGGAGTACCACAGATGTAGAGGGTGCTAATACCTTCCCTTTGCATAACCAACCCCCGAACCCGTAACTCTAAAGGGATTTATCGTTATTTTTCCCTTCCTCTTTTTGGATAAAATAAAAGACGGTGGCGACTCTTGCATTTAAAATATTTTTCAAACGGGTTAAGTTCAATCAATACTTAATCTCGTGAAAAATCCCGCCGCGACAGAATGGCGACTCTGCTGGGGATTTAGTGCTTAAACTTATTTGAGGGTTTAGCCTATCTTTGCTTGTTTATATGTTTGCTTTGTGAATATTTGCTAAATTGTATTGTTTGTAATGTTTGTTATTTTGGGTTTTGGGGGATACTTGTGATAAATCCTATACCCGGATTTGGGGCACATTTGAGATAGGATGGATGATAATTCAGGTTGACTTGATAGGAGACAATCCTTACCGAGTTGACTTGAGCCTTTTTCCGCTTGGTGGAGGCCTCTTTGAGGGTGATAGTGCTAAAACAAGTCATTTGTGAGGCATTGTTGCTTTCGACGGGCCCGTGAAGCCAAGGACCTTAGTTTACCTTTACCCCATCTTGGCCTTACTTAGGATGTGATGCGGTGACCACTTCGGACCAAAAGTCTGGTTTGGTTGATACGCGATATCACACTCAAGCGAGATTCTTTTGAGAATAATATTGGAAAGCGAGCAGTTGCTTAACCCGGTATTATCCGAAGAAGGATCCATAACCTTGGGAACTTTTAGAACCCGTTTGGCAGGTGAACCTTAGAACTTATCTTGGGGTTGTCCTAAACTCCATGCTGGTGATGAACTTTGAGCCTTGTATTGTTTGACCATGTTTGTGTTTGTTGCATTCACGCATGACATGCATTCATTCCCATCATTTCAACCTTTTTCCAAGGAACTTAAAGTGAGGATTGCAAATATTGCAGGAAACATGGATTTTGGACAGAGAAGTGTGAAAAAGTACAATCTCATCAATCCAAAGATAGATGAACTAAAGAAACTGGTTTCTTCGATCGCAGATCCTATTGGTTTCAGAGACAGATATGGGGCACTTATATCTTTATTGACACTTAGGATGGAAGAAGGGTTATTGCAGACATTAGTACAGTTATATGATCCAATCTATCACTGTTTCACATTCCCA
This sequence comes from Lathyrus oleraceus, assembly GCF_024323335.1. Classification (NCBI taxonomy): domain Eukaryota; kingdom Viridiplantae; phylum Streptophyta; class Magnoliopsida; order Fabales; family Fabaceae; genus Lathyrus; species Lathyrus oleraceus. Next base: position 59,092,648 of record NC_066585.1, read on the forward strand.
GACTATCAACTCATGCCTACATTGGAAGAGTATGCCCAGTTGCTTCACATCCCAGTTGCTGATACAGTACCTTTCTCTGGTTCAGAAAAGTTACCCGAGCACAGTTCTCTTGCAAAAGTGTTGTACATGAAGAAGTCAGAATTCAAGAATAACTTCACCACCAAAGGAGGACTTCCAGGTTTCACTGCCAAGTTCTTAATGGGGAAGGTTTCTTATTTTGCCAGTCAAGGTTGTGATATTATTGTGGAGCATCTGTTCGCCTTGTTGATCTACGGTTTGTTACTATTTCCTAATATTGAAGGTTTTGTGGATTCATATGCTGTACGCATCTTCCTAAGTGGTAATCCTGTTCCAACTTTGCTCGGAGACACCTATCATTCCATCCATTACCGTACTTTGAAAGGAGGAGGAACCATAGTCTACTGTATACCGTTACTCTACAAATGGTTTGTCTCTCATCTTCCTAAGTCAGCTACTTTTTGGGATCGCAAGTCAGGACTTCAGTGGTCACAGAGGATTATGTCTCTTACCCAGTCAGATATTGCATGGTATAGTAGAGTTTTAGACGATGTGAAGATCATTGATAGTTGCGGGGAGTTCCCCAATGTGCCCCTCATGGGCACAAAGGGAATCATTTCTTATAATCCAGTACTTGCTAGGAGACAACTCGGTTACCCTATGAAGGACAAGCCTCCTAACATTCTTTTAGAAGGTATTTTCTTGAGGGATAACGAGGAGGACCCTACCATGAAAGAGAGAGTAGTAAGAGCTTGGCATCGTGTTTGTCGCAAAGGGAGACTTGAATTGGGTAAGAAAGATTGTACCTCCTATGAGTCGTACCTCCAGTGGATCAGAGCCAGAGCTATACAGTTGAAAATGCCATACCCACATCATGATCCTATCAAACCCGCTCCGTTGAAGACCCCCTACCTTCCGCTAGATGACAAAGAAGAACTCCAAGCCCCCTTGGAGAGGGTCGAGAAAGAGAGAGACGCTTGGAAGGATAAGGCCCAGGTGCTCGAAATGGAAAATGAAGAACTTCAGAGACAGTTAAAGGAGCAGAGTGGAGAAGATCGTGCAGGTAAACGTCCAAGGGTGCAAGAGGATTTATTTTCCTCAGGCACAACAGATTACTCCCAGATTCCACAGTCCTCAGGTGCATGGAAAGGTTTTGTAGACAGTTTGGTGAAGGAGAAAGCTTTTATGCAGAAGGCCTATGAAGAAAGAATTGAGAGACTTGAAGGACAACTCCTACTTGTTTATGCTCGTCCTAATGACACATGTCTTTAAATGGTTTTCTTGGTTGTATTTTGGGTTGATAACTTTGTTTTGTTATCAAAAATGTTTGCAATTCTATCTTTTCCTTCACTTAGAGTTCCTTGGAAAATCATTCATTTTGCATATCCATGCATCACGTGCATACAGGTTGTCTGTCTTGGTCCAGTCTTCTAACAGTTGCTTCCCGCCAGCAGATCCATTTCAAGCTGACGCATAATTACAACACAAGAGCCAACTACAAAAGAAGAATGGAGATAACAGATAACGAGAACCGAGAATTGAAAGCTCAGGTTGACCGCCTTTCTGCTATGGTCGAGACATTGATAGCAAACCAAGCAGCCCAAGTTGCTCAACTTCAAACAGCACAAGCTCAGGTTGCCGAAGCACAAGATGCACAGATCCAGGCGCAAGCACAGGCAGCAGAGATGCGCAACCAAATGTTAACCGCCCGTCTACAAGCAGAGGAAGCCCAGGCTAGGGCTCAAGTTCATAATTCAGGACAGACTTCGGCACAGAATCAACCTCAAATTCAGAATCAGACAACAGCAGCACCCGTCACTACAGTCATCGCTTCAGAAATCAACGATGTCCCAGTCACTTCTGTTACCATCACAGCATCCCGTCCTTGGGAAATACCCAGGGATCTTAATCAAGATAGATATCAACAAGAGTTCGTTCCACCAAATGCTCCTGTCTTCACTAATGTGCCTCCCGTTGTTCACTATACTCCTCACCTAGGAGAACCTGTCTATCACGGCCCTACCCCAAGTGAGGATCCTGGTCTCAATGATAGAATGGATGAATTCCAGGATCAATTTGCGGAATTACAAAAAGAGATAAAAGCTCTTCGAGGGAAAGACAGAATGGCGACTGGAGTAGTTATGAAGAACTGGACCGCAGTTGACATCCCACATTGTGTCCACATATCAAAGTAATTAAGCTTTTCAGTTTTCAAAAATCTTCCGCTTTAGCCCAAAGCGCGAAGCATTAATTTTTTAAAATGGGCACTTTTGTCAAAAACGTACTATCCATGAAAAAGATCTTTTGTGTTCCTATACACTTGTGTCCTTTTATCTTTTCAGCTTTTTCGGAAAATGGTAACACAAAAAAACCTTAAAAAGAACACATTTTTGCATGTCATGGTCAGTCCTCTAAAAACAATTGTTTGTATAGGTTACTTAAACCCGTTGAACACAATGACATCATGCCCTCTCCCAACTTTGAACATTCTGTATTCGAAGCTGAAGAGGAAGAGTGGGATGAGATTCCAGAAGAGGTCGCCCGCCAGCTTGAAAATGAAGAAGACATTATTCAGCCATACAAGGAGCCTTTGGAAACAGTCAACTTGGGTTCGGAAGAAAATGTGAAAGAAGTCAAAATTGGAGCATTGTTATCCCCACAGGTCAAGGAGCAATTGATCAGCCTGTTGAAAGAGTATGTAGATGTGTTTGCTTGGTCTTATCAAGATATGCCTGGTCTCGACACTGACATCGTAGAGCACAAGCTACCTTTGAAGCCAGAATGTCCACCGGTCAAACAGAAATTAAGAAGAACACATCCAGATATGGCCGTCAAAATTAAAGAAGAAGTTCTGAAGCAAATAGATGCTGGTTTTCTTGCCACTTCATTGTATCCAGAGTGGATAGAAAATATTGTGCCAGTTCCTAAGAAGGACGGGAAGGTACGAATGTGTGTCGACTATCGTGACTTAAATAGAGCAAGCCCAAAGGATGATTTCCCCCTGCCTCACATTGACATGTTGGTAGACAATACAGCAAAGTTTGACATATTCTCCTTCATGGACGGATTCTCCGGGTATAACCAGATCAAAATGGCTCCCGAAGACATGGAAAAAACTACATTCATAACACCATGGGGAACATTCTGTTATCAAGTGATGCTGTTTGGGTTGAAGAACGCAGGTGCTACTTACCAGCGAGCCATGACAACGCTCTTTCACGACATGATGCACAAAGAGATTGAGGTTTATGTGGATGACATGATCGCGAAGTCTCGTTCAAAAGAAGGTCACTTAGTAGATCTATTGAAGCTGCTTCAACGATTGAGGAAGTTCCGTCTTCGCCTCAATCCGAACAAATGCACATTTGGCGTCAGGTCAGGTAAACTCTTGGGCTTCATTGTCAGCCAAAAAGGCATTGAAGTTGATCCAGATAAAGTAAAAGCTATCCAAGAGATGCCCGCACCAAAAACAGAAAGGCAAGTGAGAGGTTTTCTAGGACGATTGAATTACATATCCCGGTTTATTTCTCACATGACTGCCACTTGTGAACCTATCTTCAAATTGCTGAGAAAGAGTCAGAATTGTGTTTGGACAGAGGATTGTCAGAAAGCATTTGACGGTATCAAAGAGTACCTCATGGAGCCTCCTATCTTGTTACCATCTATTGCTGGAAGACCGTTGGTTATGTATTTGACAGTGCTTGAGAATTCTATGGGCTGTATTCTGGGTCAACAAGACGAAACTGGAAAGAAAGAGCATGCCATTTACTACTTAAGCAAGAAATTTACTGACTGTGAATCACGATACTCCTTACTCGAGAAGACATGTTGTGCATTGGCTTGGGCTGCTAAGAGATTGAGGCAGTATATGTTAAGTCACACCACTTGGTTGATATCCAAAATGGATCCAATCAAGTACATTTTTGAGAAGCCTGCACTCACTGGTAAGATTGCAAGATGGCAGATGCTGTTATCAGAATACGACATTGAGTATCATACCCAGAAAGCTATCAAGAGCAGTGTGTTGGCTGAGTACCTTGCTCACCAACCCGTTGAAGATCACGATGATAATGAGGATGAGTTTCCTGATGAAGATGTCATGTTCCTAAAATCCAGAGATTGTAAAGAGCCACTTCCTGAAGAAGGGCCTGAACCAGATTCTCAATGGGGTTTAGTATTTGATGGAGCTTCCAACGTTTATGGACATGGAGTAGGTGCAGTCATTATCACTCCAGAAGGTTCTCATATTCCTTTCACGGCAAGAATTTGCTTTGAATGTACAAACAACATTGCTGAATATGAAGCCTGTATCATGGGTCTTGAAGAAGCCATTGACCTCCGCATCAAAAATCTTACTGTTTATGGTGACTCAGCGTTAGTTATCAATCAGATCAAAGGAGAATGGGAAACACGCCACCCTGGCTTGATCCCATACAAAGACTATGCAAGAAGATTGTTGACTTTCTTCACCAAGGTTGAATTGCATCACATTCCTCGGGATGAGAATCATATGGCGGATGCTCTAGCTACGTTGTCTTCAATGTATCAAGTGGGTTTTCCAAACGAAGTACCCAGAATTGTGATCAAGCGACTTGATAGACCAGCACATGTGTTTACAGCTGAGGCCAGTTTTGATGATAAACCATGGTACCATGATATCAAGCATTTCCTTCAGACTCAGGAGTATCCTCTTGGAGCAACAGAAAAAGATAAAAAGACTTTGAGAAGATTGTCAGGCAGTTTCTTCCTTAATCAGAATGTGCTCTATAAGAGGAATTATGACATGGTCTTACTCAGATGTGTTGACAAAAAGGAAGCAGAAATGTTGATGAAAGAAGTTCACGAAGGGTCCTTTGGTACTCATGCAAACGGCCACTCTATGGCAAGAAAGATGTTGAGAGCTGGTTACTACTGGTTGACCATGGAATCAGATTGCTGCAAATTTGTAAAGAAGTGTCACAAATGTCAGATCTACGCTGATAAGGTTCATGTACCACCAACCTTTTTGAATGTGATTTCTGCTCCTTGGCCATTCTCAACGTGGGGCATTGACATGATCGGTATGATTGAACCCAAAGCTTCCAACGGACACCGTTTCATTCTCGTGGCAATTGATTACTTCACCAAATGGGTGGAAGCAGCTTCATATGCAAAGGTGACAAAGCAAGTGGTGGTCAGATTCATCAAAAATAATCTCATTTGCCGATATGGCATTCCAAACAAGATCATCACTGACAATGGCTCCAATCTGAACAACAAAATGATGGATGAATTATGTGAAAGTTTCAAGATCGAGCATCACAACTCTTCTCCTTACCGTCCCAAGATGAATGGGGCAGTTGAAGCTGCAAATAAGAATATCAAGAAGATCATTCAAAAGATGGTTGTTACCTACAAAGATTGGCATGAAATGCTGCCTTTTGCACTACACGGATATAGAACATCAGTCCGTACTTCAACTGGGGCAACCCCATTTTCACTTGTATACGGTATGGAAGCTGTGTTACCGATAGAGGTTGAAATTCCATCATGAGGATACTAATGGAAACTCAGTTGTCAGAGGCTGAATGGTGTCAAAGCAGATACGATCAGTTGAATTTGATTGAAGAAAAAAGAATGACTGCCTTGTGCCATGGACAGTTATATCAAAAGAGAATGAAGCAGGCATTTGATAGGAAGGTTAAGCCGAGAGAATTCAAAGAGGGTGACCTTGTGCTCAAGAAGATGATACTATTTCACAATGATTCTAGGGGCAAGTGGACTCCTAACTATGAAGGACCCTATGTTGTCAAGAAAGCCTTCTCAGGCGGTGCTTTAATTCTTACAAACATGGATGGTGAAGAGCTTCCACGTCCCGTGAATACAGATGCAGTCAAGAAATACTTCGCCTAAAAAATGAAAAGAACAGCTCGCTAAGTTGAAAACCCGAAAGGGCGGCTTAGGCAAAAATGAGCGTCTCGGTGGACTGAAAACCTGAAAGGGCGGTCCAAGCAGAAATTAGAGACATAAAAAAAAACAAACAAACAAAGAGAATATTATCCCGGTAGATTGAAAACCCGAAAGGGCAATCTAGGCAAAAGTTAGGGATTTCAGGCAAGTAACTGCATAACAGAGATAAGATCATTGAAGTATCAGAATATTTTCAACAGTTCTCCAACTTTCTCAAGGCTGCAATACAGGTTTCAAAAGTGGAAGAGAGAATGATGTCATTGTAGTTCAACGTACCCTTTTTCCACGAAATTACCATTTTCCAATTTGTAAAGATATATGGAATCACGCTGTTGGCTGATTACCATCCTATCAAATCAATTTGAGCCTTTCTATATTTCTTGGCACTCTTAATTTTCATTTCAATTTACGAAAGTTCTTTTACTTTGACAGATATGTTTTGAAACAAAAGTTTTGAATTAAAAACAGTTTTTGAAAACTATAAAGATTATTTACTTTGATTTGTGGACATCAATAAAAGGATTGAGACATGCGGTCCCAGTAATTCTAAAATCATGTGATTCCAACTAGACATGTTCATGTTACTATCCTCATATGTATATGATGAAAAGATCTCCACAGGTGTCTTGGCAGTAATATTTCTCCAGCAGAGGTTGTGATTCTGGATATCCCCAGTTTTGCTTCCTAGTTTTCCTCAAGAGATCATGCAAGAAATATTTCAAGAAGATTGTTCCCTTCACTTGGGGCATGAAGACTCCCCGGTTAATTGATCATGAAGACTTTGATCCAGGTTTTAAGTTACAGATTTGGCCTATGGGATTACTACAGGTATTTCCTCAGTAATTTATTAAGGAGGGATCAGCAATGTCCCCAGCAGAGGATGAGAAGGAAGATTTGATTTCCCTGAGCAGGAGTAATACAGAGGTCTCCATCCCTCAGCGAGTGAAGAAAGTTGATATTCAGAAACTACAGGGAATCTCCTGTTGTTCTCTATCCATTCAATAGAAGGATATGTCTCCTCCTCAGTAATGTTTTGTAGTAAAAGAAGAGTGTGTTATGCATTTTAAGCAAATTCAAGAATTGCAGGATTTCTCCTGAATTCTCATTTACATTCAAAGGTCAGACATCACTGTTCCCCGGCAGAGTCTCCTAGAGGAAAGATCTCGTAACCAGATATCAGACACCATAATCCCCTGCAGAGTCTTCAGATACAGAAAGTCTCCATGATAATTAAAGCAAAAAAATCAAGGATAGATTTCCCCTATATTCTTATTCCCTGGAAAGATACCACCTATCCCCAGCGGACTTTATCCCCAGCAGAGTCTTCCAGAAGAATAATCCCTTCTGCATTATCAACAAATTCAAGAATTGCAGGACTTCTCTTACAATATCATCTTATTTCCAGAGGATAACACCTTGTATCCCCAGCGGAGTCCTCAGAAAGGTCCAATCCTCATATACCTCACAAATTCAAGAACCACAGGGAATCTCCTGCATTTTTGAAGTAGAAGGCATCTCCATTCTTCTACGGAATCCTCAGCAGAGACAGACTTTTAAAGAAACCTGGATATGGTGCTCTTGTACCAATTCCCCAGCAAGTCTTTGTACTACTCCCCAGCGAGTCTCAGTGCAAATCTCCAGCAAGTCCTTATGCAGCTGTTAACATTTTTAGTTATTCCTAGTTTTGTCTGTCCATCATGCATTCATTACTAAATATTCATGCATATCTATGACATATCATGCTTGCATTCATATGCACCTTGTTTCTTGTTTATATTGTGGGTTGAGTCAATCTCTCCATATAGAGTATCCTCATAAGCAGCAAAATACCTTTTATTGGTCATGTTCCCCACAGAGATCTATGCCTCGTGGAAGATGGTTGTTTCAGTTGTAAATCCTGATGAGTTCATTCCTCTTCAGTTGAAGTCTTGTTCGACCGTTTCATTCTAGTTCTATCCTAGTTTGAACCTCGTGTCTCCAGATAAAGCTCAGAAATTGCCAGTAAAAGAAGGCAACAATATAGTCTTTGTGACTCTCATTCAGTAAAACAGACATGACAGATATTGTGTCCAAGTCCTTTATACCTTCATCTTTGAGTTGGTACTCGTTACAAACTTGAGTTACCTACATCCATGAGTGGTAACCTTTGTTATCCCTCGGATAAATTAATTACTATCTCCATCTATGAGTTGATAACATCCTCACAGAAAGTTCCATGGTTCTACCTGCAACTTTGAGCTGGTAGCGTGCTTTCGTCTTTGAGTTTAGCACAGATTCCTTTTGATTCCACCTTCGTCTTTGAGTTGGTGAAGTACCTGCAACTTTGAGCTGGTAATATGCATTCATCTTTGAGTTAGCAAGATTTCTTTTGATTCCACCTTCGTCTTTGAGTTGGTGAAGTACCGTCATCTATGAGCTGGTAGTGTGCATTCATCTTTGAGCTTGCACAGGTTTCTTTTGATTCCATCTTCGTCTTTGAGTTGATGGAATGCCTTCATCTATGAGTTAGGTACACTTTATCCTGTTACCTTCATCTTTGAGCTGGTAACGTGCTTTTGTCTTTGAGTCAGCACAATTTTCTTATGTTTCCATCTCCGTCTTTGAGTTGATGGAGTACCTTCATCTATGATTTAGGTACATAGTGAGCCCTCATCTATGAGTTGGTAGTATGCATTCATCTTCGAGTTCGCACATTTTCCTGTGATTCCATCTTCGTCTTTGAGTTGATGGAGTACCTTCATCTATGAGTAGGGTATGTTTGATCCTTGTTGAACTGATAGTGTGCTTTCATCTTTGAGTCTGCACAGATAACTTCTGATTCCATCTTCGTCTTTGAGTTGATGGAGTACCTTCATCTATGAGTTAGGTACATTTTGTCCTTCCACCGTCATCTTTGAGTCGGTAATGATAAACATCTCCAAGAGAATATGTTCTAAATTCTTTTAAACACCTTTGTCAATGAATCGTTGGTTGCCTTCAACTTTGAGTCGGCATTTCTCTGTCTACCTCATCAATGAGTTGGTAGTGTGCATTCAACTGTAAGTCTGCACAATGATCCTTAGATTTGATTCTTCATCTACACCATCACCAATGAGTTGGAATTTGATTTCCCTAGCAGTGTTATTATCAATCTTTTGAAGCTTGCCTTCAACTTTGAGTTGGCATGTCCTGTTTACCTCATCAATGAGTGGGTAGTGAGCTGTCAACCATGAGTTAACGCAGTTCGATTCTTATACCCTTGTTATACCTTCATCCTTGAGTTGGTATTCATCTTTTCTGTTACCTCCATCTTTGAGTTGGTAATGTACTGTCATATCAGTACTCTTGTTATATTGATCTTTTCCCACTTTCATCTATGAGATAGTGATGTATCGTCAACATTGAGTCGATATCTCTTTTCCTCCTATTTTCCATCTATGAATAGGTAGTGAATCTTCCCCAGCTGAGTATTCTCAGTGTTTACCTTCATTCATTGAGTCGGTGTATGTCCTTCCCCAGTAGAGTTTGCACTCCTGTGTCTCTGTGTCTGTCTGTCTTTTGCATCATGCATACATGCATTTGCGGTCAAATTTTGTGGCGTTTGTCATATTTAATTACCTTACGCCATTCGATAGCCTCCGGCTATCTGGCCTAAGTTAATTAAATAGGGGCATCTGTCGCACCCCAAAATTTGACTTTGGCTTTGTTGACCATATCCTGATTAATCTCGTTGTCTCGTATTCATCTCAATTTCTTAAACTTCGCATGACAACTGGTTTGATTAGGTTTTGTGTGTTTTCGTTGCTTACCGCGTTGTATTTCGTTGTTTTAGCAAAACCTGGCCGATATCGTTGCCTCGTATTTATCTCGCTTATCTCTTTTGTGCGTGGCATCACTTCGATTAGGTTTTGTGCGTTTTTTTTTAATTGTTTGTTTGTCGGTATTTTGACTGTATTTCGAATATATTAGAGTTTTCGTATTGTCTGATTATTTGTGATTGTGTTTGTCAGCGTTTTCGTGATGTCGTGTTGATTTTATTATTGCCTAGGGTTGTTTATTTAATTACGTGTTGTGCCGTGTGATTTAATCGAGTCTGTTTGAGTCGTGTTGTTGATTTTACTGGTTTACCGGTTTACTGGTTTATTGGTTTTATCAATTTGTCTGTTTTGTTGTGCAAATTGTCACGTTTTTATCGCGTTCGTGTCGCTCGATTTTATCGTATTTTAATCGTGTGCCGTTTAATATTATTTGTGCTTAATATTAATTGTGTTTAGTTGTTAATTAGTTTATTTAATTAGGATTAATATTATATTAGTTTATTATTATTATTATATATAATATAAATATATATTATTAATTTATGTTAGATATTTTTTTAGGTTTCTTATTGTTTAAGTAATCTAATATATATTATTAATTTATGTTAGATATTTTTTAGGTTTCTTATTGTTTAAGTAATCTAAATATATATTATTAATTTATGTTAGATATTTTTTAGGTTTCTTATTGTTTAAGTAATCTAAATATATATTATTAATTTATGTTAGATATTTTTTAGGTTTCTTATTGTTTAAGTAATCTAAATATATATTATTAATTTATGTTAGATATTTTTTGAGGTTTCCTATTGTTTAAGTAATCTAAATATATATATATATATATAGATGTTGTTAGTAAGAAAAGAGAGGGAGGTGGATCAGTAAGGAAAAAAACGTGTGGTGAGAAAAATAGAGAATTGAAAAGAAATATTTTTCCAAAAGCATTACCGTATTTCACTTGTTCTTCATTTTCGGTAACCCAAAATCGTCCCGATTATTCACCGAAACACAAAACCGATTTCATATCTTTGAAGTTCGTGAGTCCAGGTCACAAATATCCAAGGTTCATTTCATTCCGGCGTCGTTTCACCGATCAAAAGCGACATTGAAGTCAGGTACTCACGAAGGCAGCCAGCACTGCGTCGGTGACGGTTTCCAGCTTTCGGTCGATCATTTGGACGATCAGAAGTTCATCCTCTTCACACAAGGTAATATTCTTCACTTATCTCTGAAATCGGCAAAGTTCCGGCTTGCCGACATGTGTTTTAATATATTATTTATCTAAAATATATATATATATATATATATATATATATATATATATATATATATATATATATATATATATATATATATATATATATATATATATATATTACTTTTGTCTATTATATATTATTGTCTAAATGTACATATATATTATTTTTGTCTACTATATATTTATTGTCTAAAATATAATATATATATATATATATATATATATATATATATATATATATATATATATATATATATATATATATTATATATATATATATATATATATATATATATATATATATATATATATATTACTTTTGTTTACTAAATATTGTTTATCTTTTATTATTATTTTGCATATATGTTTTATTTAAATGTTAGTTAAATTAATTATTTGTTTAAATGTTTATTTTAATTAAATGTTTATTTATATCAAATGTTTATTTTGTCTAAAGTAAATGTTTATATTGTTTCTTATATTTGTTTATGTTGTTACTAACCGTTTCGTTTCAGTTTCAGCTCGATTAACTCCACTAACTATTCGTAATACTAATTATTCATAGCTAACTGTGTTGTAATAATTTACTTTCTCGCATTTTTTATTTTCTGTATTGTGTGTTTAATCGTATTGTTCATGTTTTATGTTAAAAAATCGAAAAATCCAAAAAAGAGAAACCCGATGCGATTCCAACGGTCGCCGTTTAAGAAACCCTTTTCAAACACTCACAAGCTTACTCTTGGGCTTCCTTATAATGAGCCCATTTATTTATTGTTTCAGGGTTTAGGCTCATTCAAATCTTTTGCCAGCTTTGGCTTTTCAGTTTAAAAACATTTTCAAAAGGACGTGTCAGTCTCGAAGCCTCCCGCCTAGGTCGAGCAAGAGATGGCAAGACACGCCAATCTAAAATCAACAAAACAGACTTTCCCCTTTTCTTTTGGGAGAACTACGTGGATTCTGATTTCTCCATTGCGCCTTGGAGATACGTAGGCATGAAGTCTACGACTTTATCGAGTCCAAAAGCAATAAAATCAAGTTCTTTTCTCATCTCCCCAATCAAACGATCAAAGTGAAAAAAGCAAAGCATTCACATAAACATAAGAAAAAAGGTTCCTGTGGAGTACCACAGATGTAGAGGGTGCTAATACCTTCCCTTTGCATAACCAACCCCCGAACCCGTAACTCTAAAGGGATTTATCGTTATTTTTCCCTTCCTCTTTTTGGATAAAATAAAAGACGGTGGCGACTCTTGCATTTAAAATATTTTTCAAACGGGTTAAGTTCAATCAATACTTAATCTCGTGAAAAATCCCGCCGCGACAAGTTTGACTCATCGTTTTAGCAGTTGGATATTACAATTATCCCATCGCACCTTAACTAATACAAAACATGCACCTCGCGTAGGCGAAACCTACATTATTTGATACCAGCCTTGATGAGTGCTAAAACTTGGAAAGCAAACATATATAATATTCTCATAATTTATTTAGTTAAGTTTGACCCATTGTTTTAACAGTTGGATATTACAATTATCCCATCGCACCTTACTAATATATAGATCATGCACCTCGTGTAGGCGAAACCTACATTATCCATTACTAGTCTTGATGAGTGTTAAAACTTGGAAAGCTTAAAACTTAATATTTATTTTGAGGGAATTGCAATTTTTCTGATCTCACCGGCTTGTTTATCATATAAACCGTCTCTCACATGCATCAACATACATTCACATGTATCAACATACATACATAATGAAACAGTTATGGCCCCTAGCGCAATTGTTCTTCCAAGCCAATGAGAGAACCTAAGCTAACCTACAACCATCTAAGCTTCTCCAAGCAAGATCTTCAAGGTTGTCCTCCTTTGGCACTGACTTCTTTGCTTTCTTCATATCATTACATTACATGAAAGAAACTCGTTTTACATACGAGGGAGTGAGATGAGAAAAGAAGTTACATTTGGGAGATTAAGAGAGAGGCACGACACGCAGGTCGTATTTTAAAAACCCAAAGCAGAATAAAGGAAAACTAAGGCCATAACCGATCACCACAAGACAATAATAAACACTTTATTATTATTATTAATTCCTTTAATTAATTAAAATCAAATTAAATTTCGACGACCGATCACACTACGCAGAGTTAGCCGGGGGTCCGCTGCCCGGACAGCGGGAACGGCAGCGGCCCTTGCGGGGTCGAAGGGGCAGCGCCCCTGCTCGAAAATTTTAATGAACAATTCATTTAAAATTGACGTCATTTTTCGTATCAACACTTGATACTTCAAAGCACTTTTTCTAGCCGAACGGGTGAATTTTTCCTTACGTTAACCGGTTAACCATATGCGTTAACCGGTTAACACTGTTTGAAAACTTTTAGAAAATTCTTTTCTGCCTTGCGTTAACCGGTTAACCATATGCGTTAACCGGTTAACACTGTTTGAAAATTTCTTGGAAAACTGTTTTCCGCCTTGCGTTAACCGGTTAACCAAATGCGTTAACCGGTTAACACTGTTTGAAAATCTCAAAAAAATTATTTCGCATTTCGTTAACCGGTTAACCATATGCGTTAACCGGTTAACACTGTTCCAAAAATGTTTAGAAGGTTGTATTCAGTTTCTCTTTAACCGGTTAACCCTATGCGTTAACCGATTAACACTGTTCGAAAAAGTGTTTAGAAAGCACAACTCTTCTGCAGTCAAACCCCAATCGCATAACTCTCTGACAACACAACCCTTGTGTCGTCACTAACCCTGATGCACCAATTTCAGACCGTCAAACACATCTCGATTGTTAATTCAGTATGATTGATCAACACGTCATTGCTTCACCATTCTAATGTCGGATCAAGAAGCAAATGACCATTGATCGCTCAAAGGAAAACAAGCATTGAGGGTTTGAATGAACGAAACAAGAACACTATATCATATATAATGTATTTTGCATCAGGATTACATATATCACATATATGCAACTTGATCGATCTCAATTTAACCTTTGATTCATTCTGTCTTTAATCATATTATTACAGAACAAAAACAAATATCAGATTCATGGTTTCGTAAGTGGCTCTGATTCCACTGTTGGAGAATTGTCATCCAAGGCGCAGCGGAATTTAAAAATTTCTCCATTTAGTGATCCTTACGGATGGGCATGATCAGTGATAGAATCGTTACCTCATGTGGCGATTCAAACCTTTGGTGCAGATCTCTGATAATGATCAAAACCTTTGATACAGATCCACAGGTTGATCACGAACGTTGAACGATGACAACGTCTCTACTCAGTCCACACGAACGGATTCCTTCAATCGTAGTGCTAGCTGTTATGAATGAAGGCTTTGAGTGAGAGAGAGATACGAAATTCCAACTCTTCAGTTGTGTTGTCTATCTCAGTGAGTTACTATGCTTCTACCCAAGGGGTTCTATTTATAGAACCACTTGTGTGGGCTTCAAGCCAAAAAGCCCACTTAAGTGCATTTTGGCCCATATCTCATAAAATGCCAAAATCACTTAAGTATTTGGTACCTTACCATATTTCGTATTCTACTTAAGTACACCGTACCTTACGATGTTCCTTAATTATTCTATCTCTCATCAATCCGTCCTTTATGTGTGACCCTATAGGTTTTCACGGCGTTGACAATTATATTAAATCACGCATTTAACATAATAAACAGTGAGCGGTATCTAGCAACACATCACTACTACCCAAGTCACGAAAATGTCATGTGATCTGACAAAACCTCCTGTGATAATAATTATGTGTATAATTACCCCTTTGCCCTTATGTCTATATTGAACACAAGGTATAGACCGTGTCATCCTTGTCCAGTTCAATATTGGGCCCATAGACATTTATCCTGTTACGCAGGATGGGCAAATTCCATCTAGGACACTCATGTCCCTCAGCATGCTTTGTGGAGTACCCATCAACTGTCTTTATGGTTATCCAGTTACGGACAACGTTGGATCAGCAACAAAGCACTCGACTCTACATCTAGGATCCATAGTGGTTTAAGGTCGAAGAGTGGTATACACTATTATCACCATGAGAATAACTTATGATACTTTGCATAACTTTCTATATAGTATTCTCATAGCGGGTCAATCCGATATAAATATTACTCCTAATATCCATACCTATGTTTAAGACTTGATAACTCTTTATCCGTGATCCATGAGATGTGATCATCAGTCTACAAACATAATAGTCTTAATGCTTTAATGTTATCCCACTTCACATTAAAGCTCGACTACGGATACTTTAAGAATAGTGCCCTTATGTTTAATGTGTTCTCATGATTAAGTCACACTTAATACATTAAACGGACTATCTATTCTAGGGACTTTATTAATCAACCATAATAAAGAAAATGCCTTTAAATAATTCGATACAAGTACCAAAAGTATTAGCCTCTAGGGCTTACACCAACACTTAGCATGAGCAAATGTGCACGTGAACAGTGCCATGCAAGGTCCAATTCCACTTAAAATCAGTCAATAAACAACATGGAAATGGTATTTGGCTTGTATGATCCACCAATTTTGAATTACCAACTTTCCCTCCAAAATGCACTTGAATGGACACTTGATCATGTGAGCTTCTTTCACGCAAGGCAATGATTGATTCGGAATCTCTTGGTCACAAGGAGCTTTTTGCAAAAAGAGTGGCTCAATTTGGAGTTTTGGATCAAAAGTTATGCCATGTTGAACTTCCATGTACACTTTGTGATCATTGGGCCATAACTTCTCAACCAATCATCAGATGATCATGATATAGGAATTTTTGAAAAAGGGAGAGAAAGATCTTCAACTTTCATTTTCACCAAAAATCCATTTGAAGCTTATTTGATGTTGCAAAGTCAAGTTGAATGTGGACCAAAAACTTGCCATTTTTGGAAACTTTCAATTACAGGTCACTTTCCATTTTTGGAAACTTTTGCCATGACTTCAAAATCTTCAGGATAGATGTTTGTCATGATGAATAAACCTTGTTTGAACATGATTGAGATACTTCCACTCACTTCCCCATCTCAAAGCCCCATTTAAATGCATAATTGACTTTTATGGTCCTCAGATGACCTGGAAATGTACTGATGAATTTGGGCCTCTACCACTTGATAAAATTGCTTCAAAATGAACCTTAACTCATATAAGCTCTTTAGAATAATCATGTGGCCTTCATCTCAAGGAAATACTTGCTCTTTTGCACTGAGGATTCTCTTGATGCCAATTCTGACTGATATGGTGCAATGCAATATGGAATGATAAATGACCTAAAAAATGAAATGAATGCATGAATGGGGAGGGAAAATTTGAGGTGCTACAGCTTCCCCTATTCAATCAACTAGGAACCTGAACGGATGAAAGCAACGGCTATCAGACTTTCAAGGTAAACAGGGATTGAATACCAAGAGAATCGGAGAATTTGCACTCCGTAGGCGATGAACCAAGGAAAGCGAGGCCATTTACCGATGGCGGCTTCACTGGAGAGGAAAAAGATGTTTACGACTGGAACAAGACCAGAAGTTTACTAACGACTCTAATGAGGAATCGATATTTATCAAAGAAAGGATACATGACCAGACATTTACCGATGACATGTAAGAAAGGAACCACGACCAGACATTTATCGATGACTGGGAAGAAAGGAACCACGACCAGACATTTACCGATGACTGGGAAGAAAGGAACCACGACCAGACATTTATCGATGACTGGGAAGAAAGAAACCACGACCAGACATTTATCAATGACTGGGAAGAAAGGAACCACGACCAGACATTTATCGATGACTGGGAAGAAAGGAACCACGACCAGACATTTATCGATGACTGGGAAGAAAGGAACCACGACCAGACATTCACCGATGACTGGGAAGAAAGGAACCACGACCAGACATTTACCGATGACTGGGAAGAAAGGAACCACGACCAGACATTTACCAATGACTGGGAAGAAAGGAACCACGACCAGACATTTACCGATGACTGGGAAGAAAGGAACCACGACCAGACATTTACCGATCACTGGGAAGAAAGGAACCACGACCAGACATTTACCGATGACTGGGAAGAAAGGAACCACGACCAGACATTTACCGATGACTGGGAAGAAAGGAACCACGACCAGACATTTACTGATGACTGGGAAGAAAGGAACCACGACCAGACATTTACCGATGACTGGGAAGAAAGGAACCACGACCAGACATTTACCGATGACTGGGAAGAAAGGAACCACGACCAGACATTTACCGATGACTGGGAAGAAAGGAACCACGACCAGACATTTACCGATGACTGGGAAGAAAGGAACCACGACCAGACATTTACCGATGACTGGGAAGAAAGGAACCACGACCAGACATTTACCGATGACTGGAAAGAAAGGAACCACAACCAGACATTTATCGATGACTGGGAAGAAAGGAACCACGACCAGACATTTATCGATGACTGGGAAGAAAGGAACCACGACCAGACATTTATCGATGACTGGGAAGAAAGGAACCACGACCAGACATTTATCGATGACTAGGAAGAAAGGAACCACGACCAGACATTCACCGATGACTGGGAAGAAAGGAACCACGACCAGACATTCACCGATGACTAGGAAGAAAGGAACCACGACCAGACATTTACCGATGACTGGGAAGAAAAGAACCACGACCAGACATTTACCGATGACTGGGAAGAAAGGAACCACGACCAGACATTTACCGATGACTGGGAAGAAAGGAACCACGACCAGACATTTACCGATGACTGGGAAGAAAGGAACCACGACCAGACTTTTACCGATGACTGGGAAGAAAGGAACCACGACCAGACATTTACCGATGACTGGGAAGAAAGGAACCACGACCAGACATTTACCGATGACTGGGAAGAAAGGAACCACGACCAGACATTTATCGATGACTGGGAAGAAAGAAACCACGACCAGATATTTACCGATGACTGGGAAGAAAGGAACCACGACCAGACATTTATCGATGACTGGGAAGAAAGAAACCATGACCAGACATTTACCGATGACTGGGAAGAAAGGAACCACGACCAGACATTTACTGATGACTGGGAAGAAAGGAACCACGACCAGACATTTACCGATGACTGGGAAGAAAGGAACCACGACCAGACATTTACCGATGACTGGGAAGAAAGGAACCACGACTAGACATTTACCGATGACTGGGAAGAAAGGAACCACGACCAGACATTTATCGATGACTGGGAAGAAATTCGATGTTTACCGACACCAAAAAAACTGACATGACGGGGATCAACACGATACTAACCGGTATCGCCAGGATGACATCTACATATGTCAAAACAAGACAGACACTTGCCGGGGACTAAACTGGGGAGTCAAGCTTTCCTTTCACCGACGGGTGAGGAAATAAATCTCTCTGGGGATTATCGATCATGAATGCTGCCAAGAGCAACCGCTGCAAATGTGCTACAACGATGTTGAAAAATGATCCGCCTCTGCTGGGGATATGATCCAATCTGCAAGATGCAAGGGGAGGAAAACTCCTGCTGGGAAAACAAATGATCACTTTGCTGAGCACACAATTCCTGATTCGATCTCCCAACTCTGTGGGGACACCCAACGATTCTACTGCGGATACTTACTGATCTAACATTCTCGGAACGGCAGAGAAACCAACTCAACTAGGGAGTCACTTGTTGGGAAAACACCAACCTCTCAATCATGCTGGAGAAACAAATTCTGAAATCGACCTAGATGACCCAACATCGCGATGCTAAACTCCTCAGAGTAACATCTTCACCTACCAGCTAAACCAATCCTCGAACGGTAACCACGGTTTGGGACTAGCTTATGCTTGCAATGCTGATGCTTGAATTTTACAGCGTAATGCTCCATAACCATGGAAATTCTACGCTATTAATGATGCAATATGCTATGCTTCTCTAAATGATGAATGCATAAAAAATATCCCCCTCCGGGGACGGCACGAGTAACTCTGCTGCGGAACTTAATATCACTCCAATCTCCACCCTGCTGGGAAATAGCACTGCTGCTGGGGAAAGGATAATTCTCACTGGGGACGACCTCCACTGAACCCGATCTGCTTGGGGATTTCACTGGGGAAAAACGACCAACGCGCACCTCCGTTGGGGAAACAGCAACCTTCAGACTTGCTGGGGAAATAACACTCTCAACCCTGCTAGGGGAAACAGCAAACTTCAGACCTGTTAGCCGAGAAAACACCGATCTCGAATCCGCTGGGGAGGTACGGAATATTTGACATGGAACACCTGTCGACTCATCGAACGCTGGTATTCACCATCTAACCACAATGTCAACTTTCAACTTTCGAGAGCTCCCAGACTCATCTGGTCTCTTTTGATTCATCACCTTGTATTCTCGGCTTTTCTCTACTTCGAGACAATCAATCTCCTTGGATTCATGCCGACTCTCTAGTCCTCAGACTTTGAAGAGTCTTCTTGATTAACCCTCTAGGATCGTCGCAATCCTTTCGCCGTCTTTTCACCGTTCTTCCATTCCTCTTGTCCCTGATTGGACTTCAAAGGATTCTTTTGTCAAAAGGCTTCATATCACAACCTGCAAGCGAGTGAAAATAACCAACAGCACCTGCAAAAGAGATCGTTAGATAAAACGTGCCCCAGGCGTGCCAAAATTTCAACACCTAGGTCACTCAACCTTCCGAATAAGATTTCCGGTTTTCAATCTTATAAACATGCATTGGAAGGGACCCCTATGTCTCAAAATGCAAAGATTCTTTATCAAAATAAACTGATGTTTTTGCAATCAAAGCGGTAATGAAAATAAATAAATAAAATTATTTGACTGAATATGCATTTTATTGATTGAAAAAGGTGGCTCATAACTGAGCAATTCACAGGAAGTATTCCCTGAAAAGAGGTAATTGCGCACAAAAGGAAAATCTATCCTAATGGCAATATGAACCCGTGATCTCATCGAGTTCCAACTCGGTTACAACCCATATGTCCTCAAGACTCTTCGTGCTTTCTGCCTTCTGAACAAGACGCTTCCGACCGATCTTTGTCGGGGATTATCCAGGTGTCTTAACCAAAGTACAAACGATCATGCTGGATGCAGTTGTTCGTTTCATTCCCTTTTTTGCCTGGACCGCCCTTTCGGGTTTTCAGTCCACCGGGATACCCTTTTTTGCCCAAGCCGCCCTTGTGGGGTTTTCGACTTGCCGGGTGTACAGTTTTTGCCTTTTTATCCCTAATTTTTTCCCGAACCTTTTTCTTTCTTTTGGTTCGCCGGGATGCCCTTTTTTGCCTGGACTCTTTTATTCTTTTCGTCCAGCGGGTCTCTTATACGAAGTATTTTTTAACTGCGTCCACATTCACAGGGGATGGAAAATCCTCACCATCCATGGTCGTCTACAACAAGGCTCCGCCAGAGAAAACCTTCTTGACCACGAATGGACCTTCATAGTTGGGTGTCCACTTGCCCCAACGATTGTTCTGAGGAGGAAGGATCCTTTTCAACACCATATCTCCCACGTGGTACACACGAGGTCGTACCTTTCGGTCAAAAGCACGCTTCATTCGCTGCTGGTACAACTGCCCATGACAAATGGCCGCCAGCCTCTTTTCCTCAATCAGGCTCAACTCTTCATACCGAGTCCTTACCCATTCAGCCTCTTCCAATTTCACATCCATCAGGACTCTCAATGACGGAGTCTGGACCTCGATCGGTAGCACGACTTCCATCCCATACACAAGCGAGAAAGGTGTTGCCCTAGTAGATGTACGCACTGAGGTTCGATACCCAGGATACAAGCTTCATATTCAGCCACATTGTTGGTGCATTCAAATGTTGGCCGGGCAGCAAAAGGAACATGGGATCCCTTCCGCGTAACCAAAACAGCACCAACTCCACTACCATTCACGTTAACGGCCCCATCAAACATCAAAATCCATTCGGACTCAGGGTCAGGCCCCTCCTCCGGGATCGGTTCCTCATAATCCTTCAATTTGAGAAACATGATGTCCTCATCAGAGAATTCAAACTACATCGATTGATAATCCTCAATGGGTTGCTGGACGAGGTAATCAGACAATACACTCCCCTTTATTGCTTTCTGAGAGGTATACTGAATATCGTATTCAGTCAAAATCATTTGCCATCTCGCAACCCGTCCGGTCAATGCTGGCTTCTCAAATATATACTTGATCGGATCCGTCTTGGAAATCAACAAAGTGGTATGAACCAGCATATACTGTCTCAGTCGGTGAGCAGCCCATACCAAAGCACAACAAGTTTTCTCGAGCAGTGAATATCTTGTTTCACAATCGGTAAACTTTTTGCTAAGGTAGTAAATTGCATGCTCTTTTCGACCAGACTCGTCATGCTGCCCCAGTACATGTAACACCCTTCTAAAATACCCCAAAATTTAATTTAAAACAACAAATATAAATCAGAGTAAATATGCAATCAAGGGTGTCACACTTGACACTTCACACCATTTTCCAAAATATCCTGTCATGCTCATTTATTTAATCAAAATAAAACATTTGCATAATACGCAGCGGATAAACACTAACAACAACATGCAAACCATGTAACACATTACAGGTAAGATCATTCAACAACCAACAATGAAAATAAGGTAAAACATCCCGTCCCGATGTTACATCTACCAGAGCATGACCCACTAAGGAACTACACTAGACTCCAAGGACTAGCTTCTACTCAATCACTGCTCGTTACCTGAAAAATAGTTGTAAGGGTGAGTTCCTCAATCGATATAATAAGCATTATAAAATATCATGCAATGTTAAGTAATTTAACACATTTCATCACCTTAATCATAACACACATTCAGTAACGGCACATCAACTCAAACATCATACTCAACACCATCATAAAACACATGTATAATCTCAATTCATACTCAACTCCAACACAAAACACACGTATAATATTGGAATACATCCATTCATATTATACGTCATACATACATTATGCAATGAGACTCCATGCATGCGGTACCGACTATTCGTGAACATATAGTTCAACCTCACCGACCAAATCCAGGTACGGCTACCAAGCTCACTAGTCCCACTCATTTGAGACCTAGTGACTCACTCACTAATTCCTCACCATGGGAATTAGCTACCACCCCAAGGGCTATGATATGCACGCTAATCACCTAGCATGCAAACATCAACAACGATCCACAATACTAACTCACTAATTCCTCACCATGGGAATTAGCTACCACCATAAAGGCCACAATATGCAAGCTAAATCACTTAGTCATGCAAACATCAACAATCATCCACAATGGACATATGCTCACACTCTAAGCCATAAACAGTCCATTCATAATTTCATACATGATAGATACATTCACAACATTATGCATATCATCATACATCATCAACATATTCACTACATAATCATATCATGTCATACCACATAGTCAATCACAGCATTAGCACACTCTACTAATACCTATACTACTCAAAACAACGGGAAATGATCCCTACTCTATCATACATCAGCTAAATTACATTACTCAGCTGAACAACCAAAAACTGCACAACAACAGCACAGAAAAATCACAATCCTGCCCATACACGTATTGCCTAGTCCCATACGCGTATGGCCCAATTCTCAGCCAATCCCATACGCGTACCACCTATCTCATACGCGTATGCTACGCGTACCACTTCCCCATATGCGTACCAACAGAGACCAAACCACGTTCAAAACATCATCTTCCTCATCCATACGTGTAATGCCTAGTGCCATACGCGTACCAGGCCATCTCATACGCGTATTGCCTAGTGCCATACGCGTATGACCAGAAACCAGATTTCCAGATCTGCTATGGTTTTCTCTACCACGAGATTCCTCAGATCCAACCTCCTACAATCCAATTTTACACAGTAATCGTTCATATCATCTAACACGAATCATACCCTATTCGATTTCACAATTCCTACCATTATTACATCTAATTCCTACGAATTTCTCCAATTAAAACCCGTATTTCGTTCATCCAATATTTCACAATTTTTCAGCATACATCATTCTAATCAGAGTCAAATCCATGGTTTATCACTACCCACTACATGTTATCCCATAATACCCATTAATCGACGATAAACCCCCCTTACTTGAGTTAATCCGGCAACCCTTCAGCTTCAAGCTCTTCCTCTCTTCAACCCTTGTTCTCTGGCTCTTTTTCCACTTTTTTGTCTCTTTTCCTTTTCACGTGAAAATAACCGTTTACCAAATGGGACCTTTTCTAATTCCAACTTTTATTCCAATAATAATAATAATAAAATAATCCAATAATAATAATTCCAATAAAAATATTCCAATTATTTAATTAAATTAATAAATATATTATTAACTTAAATTAAATAATTATCTTATTTTATCGGGGTGTTACAACTCTCCCCCACTAAAAGAGTTTTCGTCCTCGAAAACATACCTCAAGCGAATAACTCTGGATACGACTCCTTCATCTGGCTCTCAAGTTCCCAAGTCACATTGCCACCTGCTGGTCCTCCCCAAGCTACCTTCACCAAAGCAATCTCTTTACCCCGCAATTGCTTCAACTCTCGATCCTTAATCCTCATAGGTGATGTTTCAACAGTCAGGTTATCTCTCACCTGGACATCATCTACTTGGACCACATGCGTCGGATCATGAATGTACCTCCTCAACTGAGACACATGAAAAACCTCATGCAAATTCGCAAGTGACGGCGGTAAAGCGATACGATAGGCTACCTCTCCTATCCTCTCCAAAATCTGATAAGGACCAATAAATCGAGGTGTCAACTTCTTCGACTTCAAAGCTCGACCAACCCCAGTTATCGGAGTAACACGAAGAAACACATGATCTCCCTCTTGAAACTCAAGTGACTTCCTCCTCTTGTCGTGATAACTCTTCTGACGACTCTGAGCAATCCTCATCTTCTCCTGAATCATCTTAATCTTTTCCGTAGTTTGTTGAACAATCTCCGGTCCAACCACAACACTCTCACCGGACTCATACCAACATAAAGGTGTCCGACATCTCCTACCATACAAAGCTTCAAACGGTGCCATACCAATGCTCGAATGAAAACTATTGTTGTAGGTAAACTCAATCAAAGGTAAATAACAATCCCAAGCACCTCCCTTTTCCAAAACACAAGCCCTCAAAAGATCCTCTAGTGACTGAATCGTCCTCTCAGTCTGACCATCAGTCTGCGGATGATATGCAGAACTCAACCTCAGCTTAGTTCCCAAAGCCTTCTGCAAACCTTCCCAAAACTTCGATGTAAATCTAGGATCTCTGTCCGAAACAATACTCAACGGAATACCATGCAAACTTACAATTTTCTCAATATACAGCTCAGCTAATCTCTCTAACGGATAATCCATTC
Source organism: Lathyrus oleraceus (assembly GCF_024323335.1). NCBI lineage: Eukaryota > Viridiplantae > Streptophyta > Magnoliopsida > Fabales > Fabaceae > Lathyrus > Lathyrus oleraceus. The sequence continues at coordinate 59,117,087 of NC_066585.1, forward strand.
TGATCGGAATGAAATGAGCCGATTTTGTCAATCTGTCAACAATCACCCAAATAGCTTCAAAATTCTTAATTGTCCTTGGTAAACCAGAAACAAAATCCATACTGATACTATCCCATTTCCACTCTGGAATAGCCAACGGTTGCATTAGCCCAGACGACTTCTGATGCTCAATCTTTGACTTCTGACAAGTCAAACAAGAATAAATAAAACTTGCAATTTCTCTTTTCATTCCCGGCCACCAAAATAACTTTTTCAAATCATGATACATCTTTGTAGCTCCAGGATGAATACTCAGGCCACTACGATGTCCTTCCTCAAGAATACTCTTCTTAAGTTCGGTAACATCCGGAATACACACCCGATTACCAAATTTCAAAACACCATTCTCATCAACTCTGAATTCACCACCTTGACCTTGATTCGCTAGAGTCAACTTATCAACCAAAAGCACATCGGATTTCTGACCCTCTCTAATCTCATCCAGAATACCACTCGTTAACTTCAACATTCCCAATTTAACACTATTGTGAGTACTCTCACACACCAAACTCAAGTCTCTAAACTGCTCAATTAAATCCAATTCCTTAACCATTAACATAGACATATGCAATGATTTCCGACTCAATGCATCAGCCACTACGTTTGCTTTACCCGGATGGTAATTCAAACCAAAGTCATAATCCTTCAGAAACTCTAACCATCTCCTCTGTCTCATATTCAGCTCTTTCTGATCAAACAAATACTTTAAACTTTTATGGTCACTGAAAACCTCAAATCTTGACCCGTACAAGTAATGCCTCCATAACTTCAGAACAAATACCACTGCTGCCAACTCTAAATCGTGTGTCGGATAGTTCCTCTCATGGACCTTTAGTTGTCTCGAAGCATAAGCTACAACCTGCTTATTCTGCATCAAAACACCACCCAAACCCAACAATGAAGCATCACAGTAAACCGCAAATAGTTCTGACGGACTCGGTAATATCAGAATAGGAGCAGTAGTTAACCTTCTCTTTAACTCTTGGAAACCTTCTTCACATTTTGAGTCCCAAACAAACGCTTGCCCCTTTCTAGTCAACATCGTCAACGGTAACGCCAACTTAGAAAATCCCTCAATGAATTTCCTATAATAACCTGCAAGTCCAAGAAAACTCCTTATCTCAGAAACTGACTTCGGAGCTTCCCACTTAGATACCGCTTCTATCTTAGAAGGATCAACAGCAACACCACCTCTTGAAATCACATGACCAAGAAAACTAACCTCTTCTAACCAAAATTCACACTTGGATAGTTTGGCAAATAACTTCTTTTCTCGTAGAACTTCTAAAACCACTCTCAAATGCTCAGCATGCTCTTCTTCAGATTTCGAATACACCAAAATATCATCAATAAACACCACAACAAAGTGGTCTAGGTACGGATGGAAAATCCTATTCATATACTCCATAAATACTCCAGGCGCATTAGTCACACCAAAAGGCATTACAGAATACTCATAATGTCCATACCTTGTTCTGAAAGCAGTCTTCTGAATATCCTCAGTTTTCACACGTATCTGATGATACCCAGATCTCAAATCTATTTTGCTGAACACACTCACACCAACCAACTGATCCATCAAATCATCAATCCTCGGCAAAGGATACCGATTCTTGATCGTCACTTTATTCAGTTGCCTATAGTCCACACACAACCTCATAGTACCTTCTTTCTTCTTAACCAACAACACTGGTGCGCCCCACGGTGACACACTCAGACGAATAAATTTCTTATCCAACAGATCTTCCAACTGACTCTTCAATTCAGTTAACTCAACAGCAGACATACGGTACGGAGCCATCGGTATCGGCCTAGTACCAGGTACTAAATCAATCGAGAACTCAACTTCACGCTCTGGCGGCAATTCATTCACTTCTTCAGGAAACACATCAGGAAAATCACACACCACGGCTAGATTGCAAATCACCAGTTTATCTTTAGCCTCCAAAGTCGCTAACAGCATAAACAACTCTGCCCCATCTGCTATTGCCTCATTCACCTGCCTTGCTGATAGAAACAAACTCTTTCCTTCCTCAATCTCAGGAAAGATCACAGTCTTATCAAAACAGTTGATATAAACTCGGTTAAACACCAACCAGTTCATACCCAGGATAACATCAATCTGCACTAGTGGAAGACACACGAGGTCCATCCCAAAGTCTCTACCAAAAATACTCAAAGGACAATTCAAACAAACTGAAGTAGTAGTCACTGAACCCTTCGCAGGAGTATCAATCACCATACTACCATGCATCTCAGATATCTCTAATTTAAGTTTCACAGCACAATCCAAAGATATAAAGGAATGAGTCGCACCTGTGTCAATAATAGCTACAAGAGGAAAGCCATTAATATAACACGTACCTCGGATCAAACGATCATCTGCAGAAGTCTCAGAACCCGATAAAGCAAAGACCTTGCCTCCCGACTGATTCTCTTTCTTCGGCTTAGGACACTGTGGGCTGATATGACCCACCTCTCCACAGTTGAAACAAGTCACAGTCTTCAACCGACACTCTGCAGCCAAGTGACCACCTTTTCCACACTTGAAACACTTCTTCTCATTACTGGTACACTCATGGATACGATGTCCAGCCTGACCACATCTGAAACACTTAGCAGGGGCACTGGAGTCTCCCCCACTAGGTCTCCTCATCCCACTCTGCCTCTGGAAACCTTTTCCAGCTGCATACGGTTTCCCACGATCATTCTGATTCTTGCCTTTCCTATCAACCCTTTGCTGATAGCTCTCCGCTCTGGCCTTGGTGTCCTGTTCAAAAATCCTGCAACAGTCAACCAAGTCAGAAAACACTCTAATCCGCTGATACCCAATAGCCTGCTTGATCTCGAGACGTAACCCGTTCTCAAACTTCACACATTTTGAAAATTCCCCAGTAGCCTCGTTATAGGGAGTGTAATACTTCGACAGCTCTGTGAACTTAGCAGCATACTCAGTAACAGACCGGTTGCCCTGCTTCAATTCCAAGAACTCTATCTCTTTCTTTCCTCTGACATCCTCTGGAAAGTACTTCCTCAGGAATCTCTCTCTGAACACCGCCCAAGTGATCTCAGTATTCCCAGCAGCTTCCAACTCAGTGCGGGTAGCAACCCACCAATCATCTGCTTCCTCTGACAGCATATGTGTACCGAACCTGACCTTCTGGTTTTCGGCACACTCAGTCACTCGGAAGATCCTCTCAATCTCCTTCAACCACTTCTGAGCACCATCTGGATCGTATGCTCCCTTGAACATTGGAGGATTGGTCTTCTGGAACTCACTCAGTTGACGAGCAGCTCCCATTCCTACAACATTCGGATTCCCTCCAAGTACTCCAGCTAGCATACCCAGAGCCTCAGCAATCGCAGCATCGTCTCTACCTCTTCCAGCCATCTCTATTCTGAAAACCCAACAAGCTAAACAATAAGTACTGATAGGGTTACACAACACCTATCCCGTACAAGGGAACAGAATAATTACGACTCGACTCGACCGACTATGCTCTGATACCACTAATGTAACACCCTTCTAAAATACCCCAAAATTTAATTTAAAACAACAAATATAAATCAGAGTAAATATGCAATCAAGGGTGTCACACTTGACACTTCACACCATTTTCCAAAATATCCTGTCATGCTCATTTATTTAATCAAAATAAAACATTTGCATAATACGCAGCGGATAAACACTAACAACAACATGCAAACCATGTAACACATTACAGGTAAGATCATTCAACAACCAACAATGAAAATAAGGTAAAACATCCCGTCCCGATGTTACATCTACCAGAGCATGACCCACTAAGGAACTACACTAGACTCCAAGGACTAGCTTCTACTCAATCACTGCTCGTTACCTGAAAAATAGTTGTAAGGGTGAGTTCCTCAATCGATATAATAAGCATTATAAAATATCATGCAATGTTAAGTAATTTAACACATTTCATCACCTTAATCATAACACACATTCAGTAACGGCACATCAACTCAAACATCATACTCAACACCATCATAAAACACATGTATAATCTCAATTCATACTCAACTCCAACACAAAACACACGTATAATATTGGAATACATCCATTCATATTATACGTCATACATACATTATGCAATGAGACTCCATGCATGCGGTACCGACTATTCGTGAACATATAGTTCAACCTCACCGACCAAATCCAGGTACGGCTACCAAGCTCACTAGTCCCACTCATTTGAGACCTAGTGACTCACTCACTAATTCCTCACCATGGGAATTAGCTACCACCCCAAGGGCTATGATATGCACGCTAATCACCTAGCATGCAAACATCAACAACGATCCACAATACTAACTCACTAATTCCTCACCATGGGAATTAGCTACCACCATAAAGGCCACAATATGCAAGCTAAATCACTTAGTCATGCAAACATCAACAATCATCCACAATGGACATATGCTCACACTCTAAGCCATAAACAGTCCATTCATAATTTCATACATGATAGATACATTCACAACATTATGCATATCATCATACATCATCAACATATTCACTACATAATCATATCATGTCATACCACATAGTCAATCACAGCATTAGCACACTCTACTAATACCTATACTACTCAAAACAACGGGAAATGATCCCTACTCTATCATACATCAGCTAAATTACATTACTCAGCTGAACAACCAAAAACTGCACAACAACAGCACAGAAAAATCACAATCCTGCCCATACGCGTATTGCCTAGTCCCATACGCGTATGGCCCAATTCTCAGCCAATCCCATACGCGTACCACCTATCTCATACGCGTATGCTACGCGTACCACTTCCCCATACGCGTACCAACAGAGACCAAACCACGTTCAAAACATCATCTTCCTCATCCATACGCGTAATGCCTAGTGCCATACGCGTACCAAGCCATCTCATACGCGTATTGCCTAGTGCCATACGCGTATGACCAGAAACCAGATTTCCAGATCTGCTATGGTTTTCTCTACCACGAGATTCCTCAGATCCAACCTCCTACAATCCAATTTTACACAGTAATCGTTCATATCATCTAACACGAATCATACCCTATTCGATTTCACAATTCCTACCATTATTACATCTAATTCCTACGAATTTCTCCAATTAAAACCCGTATTTCGTTCATCCAATATTTCACAATTTTTCAGCATACATCATTCTAATCAGAGTCAAATCCATGGTTTATCACTACCCACTACATGTTATCCCATAATACCCATTAATCGACGATAAACCCCCCTTACCTGAATTAATCCGGCAACCCTTCAGCTTCAAGCTCTTCCTCTCTTCAACCCTTGTTCTCTGGCTCTTTTTCCACTTTTCTGTCTCTTTTCCTTTTCACGTGAAAATAAGCCTTTTACCAAATGGGACCTTTTCTAATTCCAACTTTTATTCCAATAATAATAATAATAAAATAATCCAATAATAATAATTCCAATAAAAATATTCCAATTATTTAATTAAATTAATAAATATATTATTAACTTAAATTAAATAATTATCTTATTTTATCGGGGTGTTACAGTACACACCCCATAGACCCCTCGAGGACTGTCAAGTACAGGATTAACGGTCATCCCTCCATAGGAGGCATCAGAATCGGAGGCTCCTGCAAATATTCTTTTTTCTTTTATTTTTTCAAATGCCGCTTGGCAATCATCATTCCACCTGACCGTTTGATCTTTTCTCAACAACTTGAATATGGGTTCACACGTGGCTGTTAGATGAGATATGAACCGTGAAATGCAGTTCAATCTACCTAAGAAACCACGAACCTCCTTTTCTGTTCTCGGTTCAGGCATTTCTTGTATTGCTTTTACTTTAGCAGGATCAACCTCGATTCCTCTTTCACTCACAATAAACCCCAATAACTTACCGGACCACACTCCAAAAGTGCACTTATTCGGATTCAACCTCAATTTTAATTGTCTCAACCGGTCAAACAACTTGGCCAAGTCTACCAACTGCCCCTCTTCTGTTTGGGACTTTGCTATCATGTCATCAATATAGCATTCGGTTTCATGATGACTCATATCATGAAACAAAGTCACCATAGCTCTTTGATACGTGGCACCGGCGTTCTTGAGACCGAATGGCATCACCTTATAACAAAAAGTACCCCATGGTGTGATGGACGTTGTTTTCTCCATATCATCTGGCGACATTTTAATTTGATTATAGCCAAAAAAGCCATCCATGAAGGAAAACACCTAGAATTGAGCTGTATTATCTACCAACACATTGATGTGAGGTAATGGGAAATCATCCTTCGGGCTAGCTCTGCTCAGATCCCGGTAGTTCACACACATCCTCACCTTTCCATCCTTCTTCGGCACCGGCACAATATTCGCGACCCAAGGCGGATAGTTAGTGACAGCTAGGAAACCAGCATCCAACTGCTTTTGTACTTCCTCTTTGATTTTCATGGCCATCTCGGGTCGAGTTCTGCGCAACTTCTACTTCACCGGAGGACAATCTTCTCTCAATGGTAACTTGTGCACAACAATATTGGTATCCAACCCTGGCATATCTTGATAAGACTAGGCGAAGATATCAACATACTCTTTCAACAAGGCTACCATTCTGCTCTTGACATTTACCTCCAAAGCGGCCCCGACTTTTACTTCTTTTCTGACCTCCTCGGTACCCAGATTAACAATCTCAACTCGCTCCTCGTGCGGTTGAATCACCTTCTCCTCTTGTTTTAACAACCTGGTCAATTCTTCCGGCTGTTCACAATCTTCTTTGTCTTCTTCTTCGGCATGATAGATCGGATTGTCGAAGTCATACAAAGGTGTAACCGAATTGTTATCAATGAGATCCAGAGAATGATCGCATCTGCATGAATTTTGATTCGTGCATTGCTTTTGAGGTCGGGACGACACAAAACAAAAGGAAGAAAAATGAAAATAAACATTGCCATTTTTATTTTTTAAACTGCAAAAATAAATGAAAAACAGGGAACACCGCTTTTAATACAAAAAACATCCATTTATTAATGATGCAAAATGTTGCAAAATGAAACACATGAGATGGCCCTTACAATGGACCATTACGTTTCGGGCAAAACGTATGGCTTTCATGCAAACAGAATTGAAAAACAGAAATATTACTCTTCACGTAGAGTGATAGTGATGATCTTTTCGGCCTTCCAGTTCTGGACCTCCATCCCTGGTACGCACAGTTTTATCCACGATTCGAGCTCGCAGTCACTGTCAATCTCTTCACCCACCGCACAGACGCGATCTGGATCTAGCATTCCAGCACTGGTGACCGTGAACGGTTGACGACGTCCTATATTCTGTCCAGACGAGCCTTGGCCCGACTGGTAGCCAATCCCAAACCTGTCCTCTTCTACTGCCTGTTTTCCTTTTGCCCTGGCTAAAGCCTCGGCCTTATCCACCTTTTCGGTGATCGCTTTCTGCCCCAAGGCGAACCCTTGCATGACGTTGATCAACTCCCTCATCATCTCTTTCAATTCAAGAATGTCAGCGTTGGGTGGATCCATCAGTTTGGGTCTGTTGCGTCTGATAGGGTATCTGTGCGGACGAGCTCTGTGTAGAGGAATGACTCGGTGTGTGCGAGCAATGATTCCTGAGTCAATCAAACAGGTTAGAAACTGACACCTGCAAAATAGAAGACAGGTTATTATGACTCACGCATGCATGCAATGTCTATCCGTATGAGGAACATTCTGTCTTTCGATCCTAGCTTCATCGAGACGGATAAAAATTCGACAACAACATTCTGACATCAGGATGTCTCTCAATCAGAATCTCAATCGAGAATGTACCCTGAGTATGGATAGACATGAGTTAGATGCAGATGAATGCGAAATGGGAATGATGCAGATGCATGAATGCAAGTCACAGTGCCATCCTCCAAGTCATCTGAACATCAACTGTGCGGAAGTTCCGGTCTCTGAACTGATCCCAACCATCTGAGGGACCGAGTAACCACAAGTCCAACTTGGGAGTTCTGAAATAAACGGAACCAGTGGATACATCACCATCATCATAGGTGAATCACTGATCATCTGGACAAGTAACCCCACATTCAACCCGGGGATCCGAAATAAACGGAACCCGCTGATAAATACCGCGGACAGAACTCCGACGTGTCAGAAATAAATATCCATAAATCCGACTTATAAATAGGACCCAGATCAAGAACTAAACCAATAGTCACCATCAAAGAGTCACCAACTGAGCCTGCATCTGTAGGAATCAAACCCTCCCCTCACAGGTGAATTCTACTAAGGTCATCCTAAGGCGGATAATGGTCTCGACAATCGGACAAGATACTCAACGGGTTTGCCCTTTCGGGTGTGCCGTTGCAGCTCTCATAAGATCATATAAACCAAAGATCCGGGAAAGAGCGGTCACCGAAGTCAACAGCTCAAAAGAGGTAATCCAACCAAAGTGGAATAACTCCACCCGGAAGGACTCTCTCAAAAGAACCTCGTCCGGCGGTGGTATGTCACGTCTCAACATCATGTCATACAACATGTGAGGAAACATGAGACCACGCTAATCCTAGGTGTATACTCGGGCCTGGGTTTTAGCCCCACTCAGAACACCCACCCCAAATCAGAGGAACCAACCTGTCCAGAATCCAGCACGGTGATAATATGATGCATGCAAACATATATGCAAATATATACAATCACAGTATAATAATCACAAATGCAATAAATAAAGCAGTAAAAGCAACCAAAACTATCCTAAAGAGCGCTAGGATTGACTCGCTTAGGGAAGATGGACCAGCAAGAGGTCAACTTCAGTAGTCCCCAGCAGAGTCGCCAACTGTCGCATCGCGAAAAACAACCGGCGGGAAGAACACAGAGCCGCCACCGTGCGTTATTTATCCCAAAGGAGGGAAAGGAAACGCTCGAAGTAAACCTGAAAAAGGGAAAGGAATGGTCTTACGACCAGAGATTGTAAGGTACGGGAGTCGGATTTTGTTGATTGTAATTTTAAGTGTCGGGTTTTTGTTATCGTATCCACAGGGATTGTAAGATATCACCGTCTTTCGATGGTTGAATTAATTCTTTGCTTAAGGTAACAATGGGGTTTTGGTATTTGTCACGGTATCTTGCATAAAAATGTAATTAAATGCGGTAAAAGTTTTGGTTTGAATATTTGAGAAATATTGCCAAAGTTAGGGTTCAACGATCACTTTGCATGTATATGTTAGCTCAAATAAGCACTTTTGGGTATCTAACAGTTACGCAAGGGGAAGGTATTAGCACCCCTCACGTCCGTCGTACTCGACGGGATCCACGCTCAAAATAATAGGAAAAGGTTGCTAACAAACTGCTCAAAGAAATCTGCACAAACTAGAATAAAACACAGGTGAACGAAGACGGAGGGAATGGACTCAGCAGGATGTCGCATTCTAGGCCTACGTAGTTTGTCAGAAACAAACATCAGAGTCAACGTAGTTCGGGGAAATGGGGAACATGCTCGCTAGGACATCGCATCCTATGCATACGTATCTTCTCTAACCAAAGAAAGAATCAGAGCACTCGTAGCTCGGATAACGCACGCCGAAACAACACTAAAAAGAGACGCTGAGACGTCAAACAAAACACACCACAGGAAACGGAATGCCAATAAATGGGCTTACATCCAACTCCACACAACAAACACAAACAAGGAAACAGAATGCCAATACATGGACTTATATCCGACTCCAAACAAACAAACGCAAACAGGAAACAGAATGCTAATAGATGGACTTATATCCGACTCCAAACAAACAAACGCAAACAGGAAACAGAATGCCAATAGATGGACTTATATCCGACTCCAAACAAAAACCAACAAAAAAGAAAAGGGGGAAAGGGTGCCACACACAGACTAAAAAAAGAAAAGAGTGCAAACACAAAACAAAGAAAAGAAAAGAGTGCAAACATAAAACAAAGAAAAAGGTTGCCCGGAGAGATCTCGCTCGATCTCCTGCCTACGTATCTCATCTAGTATGAGAATCAGGGCGACGTAGTTCCCCTTAACAGGGGAGAAACTCTCTCCTAATCAGAAACTAGGGATATAACAAACTAATAGGGAGACTACGACTCGAGCCTAAAAGTTGTCATGCAAACGATCCCTACGTTGAGGTCTCTAATCAGAACCTAACTCACACAGGAAGCAAGTCAGCTCAAACAGCAAATAACATCAATCACAAGTGAACAGGCATCACACACCATATGCAAACAAGTGGCTCAGACAAATGGTTGGGCTTTAGTCAAGAGGGGTCATATCAACCTCGACAAACAAGCCAAAACTGTAGGGGTGTTCTGAAGCTCTTAACCACTAACATTGAGAGTTAGGGTGAAGCTGATGAAAGGTAATGAGGATAAGACCTCATGCTCTTAACCCTGGCCTGGGTGAGCTCAAATCAAAGAAAGTGTGGGGATCCAGAAAGAGGGACCTTATTCCACTTGACTGACTCTATACAAAGATCTTGGGTTATGTTCAAGAGCATCAGCACGTAGTGAGAGCATAATGAACGACTCAACGAATAACAGGGGATTGATTGCTAATCCCTTCTATCTGTCAATTGCCTCATCTTGAGGTCTTATCAAGTAACATGCCTCACTTGGGGGTCTTTAGCACAAATGTAAACAATCACAATCATTGCCTCATAAGGAGGACTTCAGCCAAATGCCTGCCAAAAAGGTGACAGGACTTCCAGATTACATGGAGTAAGAGGGCTAAGCTACCTCAGTGGTGTATCAACCACACTCCAAAGCAAAGGCTAAGAAAAAGCTAGCTAACAACTAATGTACCTATACAAAAGCTTAAACAGTTAATATTGTATTCAGAAAACCAATCAGACAACAATGGAACCATGCAACAGTTATACACAAGGTAAGTCACAAGTGATAGCACTCAAGTGAGTTCATCACATCAATGGACCTACAACACAACAAGAGTTAGTGATCAAAGCAAATGGCATCTCAAATAATGAGGCCACACCAACCATTAGTGCTAAATACCTGAAACACAAAACACAATTGGTGAGTACAAACCACTAGTGCAAAAACTAGGGTCAAAGGCAAGTCAAATGACCAAAACAGAAGTCAATACTTCACATGAAGCACATTCAATCAAACAAGAAAGAGTCCTCAAAGGGACCAAAACCAAATCATAAGGCAAAGCCATCAAATGAACAAGATAAGGAAAAGGCAAGCAATGTGATCAAAATTGGACATCAAGAATAGAAAATCCACATTAAAACAGAAATGTATCCAATGATCATGAAATTTTTTATGTGATTTTAACATGTTAAGAATGAGCATCATACCAAAAATTAAATCCAGAAGAGTCCAATTGGTGAATGAATGAAAATGCACAAGTACAAGGTACAAAATGTCACACCACATGTCCATGTGTCCAAAACAGTGGTATCAAATGATAAAAATGCCAAACAAAAGCCAAAAAAAGCATGTCACATGTTATGATCAGGCATGTCAAATTTCAAGGCAATTGGATAAACCATGAGCATTTTACAATCAAATGAATGCAACATATCAACATGGCATCATGTTCAATCAAACAATCACAATTAAAAAATCCAGAAACACAAAAATCATGAAATTAATGCAAAAAAATAATAGACATCAAAACAAGAATGTGGAAAAAAGTTTGGATTAATTTGGACATGTTTTCTATTTTTAATGATTTTTGGAAGCCAAAACCCTAAGGTTGAACCAGACGGCCAGAATAGTGATTCCGGTCGTCTTCTCCGGTTGCACTTCCGGCGGAGGCATCAAGATTTTTTCCAGAAATCAACATATCTTATATGGTTCGAACCGTCTCGCAATGAGGAACACGAATATCACAATTATTTGGCCTAAAACTCCATGGATTGAGCAGACCGAAGGAAAACAAAATCAACATCACAACTTTAAATCCACATATCTCACTCATTTCTCATCCATTTCAAGATCTACTTATATCAGAATCATCAGCATCAAAAGATCTACAAGTTCATGGCAATGAAAAGGCAAAACAAGAGATTCGAATTTTCACTTACTTGAACTTGCAGTGTTCAAATTCACGTGTTCAAGCCTCCAAAACGTCCAGATCTTCTCCTCTACTTGTATCTTGAAGCTTTGTGTACGAAATAGCAATTGAATCACCTTGAATCCAGCTCAATTTGAAGCTTCCATGTTCATGTTCAAGCTTTGGATCTGCACGATTCTGCACCAAATTCTTCAAACCAAACCTTGAATCTTCATCAATGATCCATGATAAACCAGATTATGCAAGAATTTTATGGAATTGGATGAAGAAATTTGAAAATTGAAGAGAGAGAAAATTGAGAGGGAAATGAAATTTTTGATCTAAATTTTGTTATCCTCTTGAATTGTGATTAAGATTTAGCTTATATACCATCCCTTAATCATGCTGAAATTAGGATTAGGCTTTGGTTAATTGAAAATTAAGGAGATGTAAGGTGAAATGCAAATTTGGCAAGTGTGCTTAGCATGAGCAAATGTGCACGTGAACAGTGCCATGCAAGGTCCAATTCCACTTAAAATCAGTCAATAAACAACATGGAAATGGTATTTGGCTTGTATGATCCACCAATTTTGAATTACCAACTTTCCCTCCAAAATGCACTTGAATGGACACTTGATCATGTGAGCTTCTTTCACGCAAGGCAATGATTGATTTGGAATCTCTTGGTCACAAGGAGCTTTTTGCAAAAAGATTGGCTCAATTTGGAGTTTTGGATCAAAAGTTATGCCATGTTGAACTTCCATGTACACTTTGTGATCATTGGGCCATAACTTCTCAACCAATCATCAGATGATCATGATATAGGAATTTTTGAAAAGGGGAGAGAAAGATCTTCAACTTTCATGTTCACCAAAAATCCATTTGAAGCTTATTTGATGTTGCAAAGTCAAGTTGAATGTGGACCAAAAAATTGCCATTTTTGGAAACTTTCAATTACAGGTCACTTTCCATTTTTGGAAACTTTTGCCATGACTTCAAAATCTTCAGGATAGATGTTTTTCATGATGAATAAACCTTGTTTGAACATGATTGAGATACTTCCACACACTTCCCCATCTCAAAGCCCCAGTTAAATGCACAGTTGACTTTTATGGTCCTCAGATGACCTGGAAATGTACTGATGAATTTGGGCATCTACCACTTGGTAAAATTGCTTCAAAATGAACCCTAGCTCATATAAGCTCTTTAGAATAATCATGTGGCCTTTATCTCAAGGAAATGCTTGCTCTTTTGCACTGAGGATTCTCTTGATGCCAATTATGACTAATATGGTGCAATGCAATATGGAATGATAAATGACCTAAAAAATGAAATGAATGCATGAATGGGGAGGGAAAATTTGAGGTGCTACACAGTTGTATCAAAGTCGGATGAAGAAAGCCTTTAATCAAAAAGTGCGTCCTCGATGCTTCCAGGTCGGAGGTTTGGTGTTGTAAAGGATCCTTCCTCCTCAGACAGATCAAAGGGGCAAGTGGACTCCTAACTATGATGGACCGTATATTGTCACCAAGGTTTTTGATGGTGGGGCCTTAATGCTTGCAACGATGGATGATGAAAACTTCACTTCCCCGGTGAACTCAGACGCAGTTAAAAAATACTTCGCATGAAATAGACCCGCTGGACAATAAAAAGAGTAGTCCAGGCAAAAATGGGCATCCCGGCGAACCAAGAAAATGAAAAAGGTTCGGGCAAAAATTAGGGATTAAAAGTGAAAAGATTGTACACCCGGTAAGTTGAAAACCTGAAAAGGCAACTTAGGCAAAAATGGGTATCCCGGTGGATTGAAAACCCGAAAAGGGCGATCTAGGCAAAAGTTAGGGATTAAGCGAATGACTGCGTTCTGAGTAGTTCTGAATCTCATCTCGTGTCAATGACTGGAAACTTTTGAAGGATAGGAAACAATCCAATCACTCTTTCAGAAAGCTGATCATCTGGAGGATCTTGAAGACGAGCAAGTCATAACAGAATTGGAACCCAATAGAAATCCATTTCACATTGCCATTAGATTAATGTCTGTTTTTATTTGTTGTGCGATTACCTCTTTCCAGGGATTGCTTCCTGATGCAAATGCCTATTCAGAGGTCGTTCAATCAATAAAATCATGTTATTCAGTATATCTCAGTTTTCATTTTCATTTTTCTGTTTTGTTTGCAAAAATGACGTCCGAATTTTTTGATAAACATTGCATCATGACACATAAGAGCTTTATAGGTACATGCTTAATAAACATTTAAAATTGCTGTAAATTTTAAGTGCTTTGGATCGTCTATTCAGAACAGTTACCCTCAGAGCATTTCCTTAAAATCCCCTGCAGATGATCGTGAATGTTTTCCCCAGTGAAGTCACCAACAGACGAATTCGGTATCTTATCCCTGCAGAGCTGATCAGAGCGTTGGATTCTTCAATCCCCAGCAGGTTCTCACCACTGTACCTCCCTCCAAGCGGTGGTTTCAGATTATACACTCCCCAGTAGAGTTGACAGTGTCAGACTATATACCCCCAGCGGAGTTGACAGTGCCATACTGTATCTTCCCAGCAAAAGCGGCTGCTCCTCAGAGTTCGAGGCCAGATCGATAATCCCAATGCCAGATCCATGGTTTCTTTCCTTGAAGCAGAACCTCGGTACCGTATCGGTGTTTGCTTCCCCTGCTGAGTCATCTCTCGCAGATCGTGGTTGCCAGAACCACTATCGTTTTCCCCAACAGCAGGTTTTCAGTGTCGTTCTCTCCCCAGTCAGAATCTCGGTATTTCGTCATTGCTAGAACACCATGTGGCGGGTCATTTCCCCATAGAATTCTTTGCGTTGTGCATCTCCAGCAGCCTTGCCAGGGTCCAGAAGATGGTGATCATTTCCCCAGCAGATCCCCTTGCCTTAGCTTGGCATTCTACCCAGCATTTCGCATCCCTGCATGTAGAATCATATTGCATTGCATCCTCCCAAATCGCGTAGCATTTCCATTTTCATGGAGCAATACGCCATTGAAAAATTTAAGCATACGCATGTAAGCATAAAACATTCTCGGTATCCCAAGTGATAAGCCAGAAGTTGTTTCCAGTACTCAGACTGAAGATTGTTCATGACTTACCTTTGTTATCCCCAGCAAGTGTCATTGGCCCATGCGCCGCCTCTATTATCGTTCCCTATTTCTGCCGATGCTGACAGGCATGAAGTTTCCGGTATTCAGACCGAAGTGGCGTTTAGGCCAGTTTTCCGATGTTCAGATCGAAGAAGTTTCCGACGTTCAGGTCGATGCAACTTGTGGTGTTCAGGCCAGTTTTCCGATGTTCAGATCGAAGAAGTTCCTGAAGTTCAGTTCGATGCAACTTGTGGCGTTCAGGCCAGTTTTCCGATGTCCAGATCGAAGAAGTTTCCGATGTCCAGATCGAAGAAGTTTCCGACATTCAGGTCGATGCAACTTGTGGCTTTCAGACCAATTTTCCGATGTTCAGATCGAAGAAGTTTCCGACGTTCAGGTCGACGCAACTTGTGGCATTCAGGCCAGCCTCTCGGTGTTCAGACCGATATTAATAATCTCATATGTCCCGATGTTCAGATCGAAGTCATTTCCAGTATTCAGACTGATGAGCGGCATTCAGGCCATGGTTATTTCTGTGTTACCATTTATTTTGGTATCCAGGTTAACATTCTTTTTTGGTATTCAGACTGATGAGCGGCATTCAGGCCATGGTTATTTCTGTGTTACCATTTATTTTGGTATCCAGGTTAACATTCTTTTTCGGTATTCAGACTGACTCTCACCGTACCAGACGGATTCTTCTTTCAAGACCACCTCTTTGCCGATTCTGACAGGCATTGTTACTTCACTTCACTTCAGTGCAAATTTTTGGGCTTTTATTATATTCAATCCTTTAATACCTCGAAAGCACGAAAGTCGCTGCTATCTTCTTTCCAGGTCTCCAGTTGATTGAATAGGAGCAGCTGTAATACCCCAAAATTTACCCTTCATTTTTCCTGGAAGCAAAATTTACCCCCCTCATTCATGCATTCATTTTTAGGTCATTTAGCATTTGCATTTCATCATGGCAATCGGAATCGGATCCAAGAAGCTTGAACATCACCCAAGACACTTTGTGGGCTCTATTTAGATGATCAGTCAACACAAGGGAAAGACTTGAGTTATTTCCAACAGGGGTCTATTCGTCAGTCAAAACGTTAATCTTGAAGGAGCAAAGGTTTGTTCATGAGTTGTCATGCTCGCTAGGCGAAGCCCACGTGTTTTGAAAAAAAAATGAAAAAAAAACGAAAATAAATAAATAAATAAAAGAAAAATCTTGGACTTGGACCTTTCTCATTTGAGCCCACAGGTCCACAGAAATCAGGTTATAAATTCAGAGTTTCAGTGAAACAAAATTTCATTCTATTCCTATTACCCTGTCTGGGAAAAAGATAGTGAGAGAAGAGCTAACAGAGTTCAGAGCAACCTCCAAACCCTGAAGGGAACTCAACTGCACAGAATCACCTTTGCCTCATATAAACCCTAAAGATTGTTTTGTAAACCTCACGGGTGTAACTCAATTTCAATCAAGCTCTCCAATCAGGTTTGCCCTTATTCCCATTACCTTTGAGCTTTGAATTTGAATACTCTGAATGTTTGAGGTATTATGGGTGAATTTGATACCCTTTTGATGCATGTCTTTTTTGTGAATTTTAATGGCATGATTCATGTGGTTACATTTTGATTTGGGGGCAACCCTTGATTACCCTATTTTTTTGTCTCTAACCTGTTTGTTGAGTTTTTGTGAGGGCTCACATGACTTTTGCAGGGATAACTTGCGTGGTTTTCCACTTTATTTGTGGGATACCCCCTGGAGGTTCATTCCGGTTACCTGTACTGACCCACTTTCTTTGATGATGTTAGCTTGGAGAGATCTCAGGGTTTATCGTTCCTTTAATTGTTGTTACCTCGGATCTTCATCCGTGTGGTACCTTTTACATTTTTCCCGCATTTTACTGCTTTCCTAGCTGGAAGACCTCGATAGGAGGCAATGTTTTTGTGTTTACTTTATGCAGGTTCCTTTGTCCAGGACTCCTTTTGCACGAGCGTTCCTATAACGCAAGCAAACCTATTGATTTTTCTTCTCCTAAGAACACGTTTACTCCTTCTACTACAGGCGAGTAAGTCTCCAAAGGTCGAGCATTCGATAGATTGCGTAGTAACGTCGTTCGTCCAAAACCCAATCCATAACCCCGTAGTTAGCCGAACTACGGCTTGCTCTGATTCTCATTCCAGATGAGATACGTAGGCATAAGACACGATGTCTTAGCGAGCACACATCCCCCCAACCCATAGGTCAGCCGAGCTACGAAGACTCTGATTCTCATATTCATATGAGATACGTATGTAGTGGATGCGACATCCGCGCGAGTCATTTTCATTTAACCCCTTTTTTAGTAAACAGCACAAGATAAACTCACACCCTTTAGACAAGAACTACAAAAGTGGATCCCGTAGAGTACTACGAATGCGTAGGGGTGCTAATACCTTCCCTTCGCATAACCGACTCCCGAACCCAAGATTTGGTTGCGAGACCTTGTCTTTTCCTTTCCTTTTTTCAGGTTTACTTCGAGCGTTTCTTTTCCCTCCTTTGGGATAAATAACGCACGGCGGCGACTCTTCTGTCATTTTCTTTCGCCGGTTGTTTTTTCGCACACTGTATTTTTCAGGTTGCGACAACCTGGCCGTTCTCCCTCAAAGGCATCCCAACTGTACCACCATACAGGAATCTCGAACCCGCATCCTCTTTGGATTCAAGAAACTGCATTGACTTATCAAAACAATTGGTAAACACTTTGTTTAACTCCAACCAATTCATTCCAAGAATAACATCAACTTGTTCCAACAAAAGATAAACCATACACATCCTTAGGAAACACGTTAGGATATTCAACAAACCAATGGCTCATCTCTAGCCAAAACATCACCTTCCCCCTCACAAGAAAGCGAACAACGAGAACACATGGCCATTTTCCCTCAAGGATCATACCATTTAGCTAAGCGACACCATCCTCGAATCCGACCTCTCTTTGAGTTCAGGAAAAACACAATATTCTCAAAACATTTGAACTAGACAACATTGCACTCTCGTATGCAGCAACGTAAGCTCTCTACAGTTGGAACATCCAAGAGAAACAAACGCTTCTCACCCACTTGTTTCATTCCCAACCTGCAAATGGAAAACAAAATAAGCATCGACAGTGTTTTCATACACAAGTCACATACTAGGGAACAAACATAATTAAACAACTTGGTCGGACAGACTGGCCTTCTCTAATACCATTATATAACACCCTAAAAACCCGTGTATAATTATCAAAGAATTTAATCAACAAAAAAATCATATAGGGTGTCACTCACAATAATCATAGCCTGCTCCGTAACACCGGTTACAACAAAATATTTTACTGCATACATTTGCACTTAGGATATTTACACGACATCCAACTCATTTGAATATCTTCGCAACGGAATCATGATTAAAAAAACTTACCAGTTTAAAATATCATAATATTTTTCAAAACAAAATTAAGAGCACCAAGTCGTGAGTCTTCTCCAAGTGCTATCACACCAAAACATAAAACAAATACGAGAGCATGCATTGTCTTTCAGAAAATTTCAACACAAAATAAATAATTTGCTCCCCATTATTGCATATCAGAACATAACCAAAACTAACAAGAATAAACTAAAAGAAATAGCTTCAGGAGCTAACTTCCACTCTAAGTCATGCATAGGATAATTCTTCTCATGAACTCTAAGTTGTATCGATGCATAAGCTACAACTTGTCCATTCTGCATCAACACTCCACCTAGACCCATCTTGGAAGTATCATAATACACGATAAAAGGTTTGGCTGTACTCGAGAAGAATCAAAACTGGAGCAGTCATCAACTTTTTCTTGAGTTCTACAAAACTCTCTTTACAGGAAATAACCCACACATATGCTTGACCCTTTCGAGTCAATCGAGTAAAAGGAATTTCCAACTTCTAAAAAACTTAAACGAATCTGCGATAATAACCAGCTAACCCAAGGAAACTTCTAATCTTTGTAACAGACTTCGGAGTCTCCAACTGCAACACATCATCAACCTTCGAAGGATCAACCACAATACCACCACTAAAAATAACGTGGCAAAGAAAACTCTCTTCTTTTAACCAAAACTCACACTTAGATATCGTAGCATATAATTGATTCTCTTTCAACAACTCCAGCAGAATTCTCATATGCTTAACATGTTCTTCATCAGTCTTTGAATAAATTATAATGTCGTCAATGAATACCACCATGAACTTATCCAAATACTGATGAAAAGTCCTATTCATATACTCCATAAACACACCTGGCACATTGGTCACACCAAACTACATCACAGAATACTCTTAGTGACCATATCTCATTCTAAACGCAGTCTTCAGAATATCTTCTGGTTTCACTCGAATTTGATGGTAACCCGACCGCAAATCAATTTTACTAAAAGCACGAGCATCGACTAATTGATCCATCAAATCATCAATTCTCAAAAGAGGATGTTTATTTTTAATCGTCACCTTGTTCATCTGTTGATAGTCAACACAGAACCTCATGCTACCATCCTTCTTCTTTACTAATAATACTGGCAATCTCCAAGGAGAAACACTAGGTCAAACAAATCTCTTCTCAAGTTACTCTTCCAACTGTTTCTTCAGCTCGCTCAACTCAGAAGCATCCATTATGTACGGAGCCATAGAAATAAGACTAGTACTTGGTATTAAGTCAATAGTAAACTAAATATCTCGCTCTGGTGGTAAATCACTGATGTCTTCAGGAAACACTCCCGAAAATTCACACACTATAGGAAGATAACAAACTAGTTTATTGCCTTTGTCTTCCAACGAAGCTAACATCACAAAAAATTAGGCAACATCCATCACAGACTCTGTCACTTGCTTAGCAGATACAAACATCAACTTTTCACTTCCATCGAACTCATATTCACGCTCGGGAGGCAGGTCATCAATATCTTCAGGAATCATACACCACTTGCATATCATTAACCGTCACATTTCTCCTCGCTCTCCGAGAAGCAAATCTTAATAATACTTGATTGTTCTCCCTCAAAGACCTCCCAACTGTACCGGCAGAGATGAATCTCGAATCCACATCCTTTTTGGATTCAAGAAACTACATCGATTTATCAAAAAAATTGGTAAACACTTGGTTTAACTCCAACCAATTCATTCCAAGAATAACATCAACTTGTTCCAACAAAAGATAAACCATACACATCCTTAGGAGACACATTAGGATATTCAACACACCACTGGATCATCTCTAGCCAAAATATCGCCTTCCCCCCTCACAAGGAAGTGAACAACGAGAACACCTGGCCATCTTCCCCCAATGATCACACCATTTTGCTAACCGACACCATCCTTAAATCCGACCTCTCTTCGAGTTTAGGAAAAACACAATATTCTCAAAATAGTTGAACTAGACAACATTGCACTCTTGCATGCAGCAACATGATATCCAAGCTCTCTAAAGTTGGAGTATCCAAGAGATGCGGGCGCTTATCCCCCACTTGTTTCATTCCCAACCTACAAATGGAAAACAAAACAAACATCAATAGTGTTTTAACACACATGTCGCATACTAGGGAACAAACATAATTAAACAACTTGGCCAGATAGACTGACCTGCTCTAATACCACTACATAACACCCTAAAAACCCGTGCATAATTATCAAAGAATTTAATTAACAAAATATAATTATATCACTCACAACAATCATAGTCCACTCCATAACACGGGTTACAACAAAATATTTTACTGCATACATTTGCACTTAGGATGTTTATGAAGGATAAGGGCGATCCAAAATGCAGCGGAATTTAAAATTTCTCCTTTAATGATCCTTACGAATGGGCATGATCAGTGATAGAATCGTTACCTCTTGTGGCAATTGTAACCTTTGATGCAGATCTACGGAGCGATCACGAATGTTGAACGATGACAACGCTTCTACTCAGTCCACACGAACGGATTCCTTCAATCTCAGTGCTAGCTGCTACGAATGAAGGCTTTGAGTGAGAGAGAGAGAGAGAGAGAGAGAGAGAGAGAAACGAAATTGCAACTACACTAATTCTTCTACACAAGGGTTCTATTTATAAACCACTTGTGTGGGCTGCAAGCTAAAAAGCCCACTCAAGTGTATATGGCCCATATCTTATAATATGTCAAAATCACTTAAGCGCGTGGTACCTTACCATATTTCGTATTCTACTTAAGTACACCGTACCTTACGATGTTCTACAACTCACTTAAGGGCACCGTACATTACGGTATTCCTTAGTTACTCTATCTCTCATCAATTTGTCCTTTGTGTGTGACCCTGTAGGTTTTCGCGGCATTGGCAATTATATTAAATCACGTATTTAACATAATAAACAGTGAGCGGTATCTAGCAACACATCACTGCCTCCCAAGACACGAAAATGTCATGTGATCTAACAAATCCTTCTGTGATAATAATTATGTATATAATTATCCTTTTGCCCTTATGTCTATATTGAACACAAGGCATAGACCGTGTCATCCTTGTCCAGTTCAATATTGGGCCCATAGACATTTATCCTGTTACGTAGGATGGGCAAATTCCATCTAGTTCACTCATGTCCCTTAGCATGCTTTGTGGAATATCCATCAACTGTCTTTATTGTCATCCAGTTACGGACAATGTTTGATCAGTAATAAGGCACTCGACTCTACATCTAGGGTCCATAGTGGTTTCAGGTCGAAGGGTGGTATACACCATTATCACCATGAGAATAACTTATGACACTTTGCATAACATTCTATGTAGTATTCTCATAGCGGGTCAATCCAGTATAAATATTACTCTTAATATTCATACCTATGTTTAATACTTGATAACTCCTTATCCATGAACCATGAGATGTGATCATCATTCTATATACATAATAGTCTTAATGCTTTAATGTTATCCCACTTCACAATAAAGCTCGACTATGGATACTTTAAGAATAATGTCCTTATGTTTAATGTGATCTCATGATTAAGTCACACTTGATACATTAAACGGACTATCTATTCTAGGGACTTTATTAGACAAACATAATAAATAAAAAGCCTTTTATTATTAATAAATAATTCGATACAAGTACCAAAAGTATTGGCCTCTAGGGCTTACACCAACAGTTTACACGACATCCAACTCATCTGAATATCTTCGCAACGGTATCATAATAAAAAAATTTACTAACTTAAAGTTTCATAATTATTTTTCAAAACAAAATTAAGAGCACCGACTTGTGAGTCTTCTCCAAGTACTATCACACCAAAATATAAAACAAATACGAGAACATGCATTGTCTCTCAGGAAATTTCAACAAAAAATAAACAATTTGCTCCCTGGTGTTGCATATTAAAGCATAATTAAATCTAACAATAATAAACTAAAAGAAATAGCTCTAGGAGCTAACTTCCACTCACAACAGTGTCTCTACTCTTAAGTATCTGCACGATGCCCATGTAAAGGCAACATTCAAATAGAAGAGGTGAGAATCCATTTCAATAATAATAACATAGAATGTAAAATAGAGTACAACATCTACGTAATCATGCATAATAACATATCACATTCTCACGCCAAAATTATCATCTGCCTCACATACAACAACACCATCATCACACATGTCATATTTCACGCATATAATTCATTCACGTTATGCGTCTCACGACAACGACAATGACTCATATGCATGTGGTACCAAATCAATATTTGGTTCTTTCTTATGAACCCGATTCCCCCTTCAGAATCCTGAACTCCCCCTTTTGAGTTCCGGATAAGTTTTTTGTCCCCCTTCGGACCTATGACTTATCTTCTTCAACATATCAACAATGGATGTATGGCATGGTAATAATGCAATTAACACAACAATAATAATAATATTTAGTGATCCATAATCGATCATACAATGGAAACCATGCGTAACATAATCCATCGTTCTGGACTACCACCAATATAATCAAACACATCATCCTAATCATTCATAACACATCAAATAATTTGTTAATACTGACATCGTCCATATTCGTCACATAATAGACTTCTTTCCCACCTACTACCAACCTTTGATAAAATTGTTAAAAATGTTTTATCTCCAAAACAAAGTTATATCCCCCTGTTTCAGCTATCCAATGCTTTGAACCCCATCCTAAAATGATTTATGAGTTGAAATTTATGATCAAAACCGTGCACGAATGCGTTACTAAAAAGTTGTTATTTTCTGAAATTTTCAGCACGATTTTCATCTTCTCCAACCACTAAAACATCCATGAAATTATCACCAAAAATATGTTACCTCTGAAACAAAGTTAAAGTCCCCTGTTTCACCTATCCAACGTTTCAAATCCCGTCCCAAAATGATTTACGAGTTGAAAATTATGATCAAAACCGTGCACGAAGGTGTTACAAAAAAGTTGTTATTTTCTGAAATTTCCAGCATGATTTTCATCTTCTTCAACCCCAAAAACATCCTTGAAATCATCACCAAAATTATTTTATGGTTTTAAATTCAGTCATAAATATACCTATATCAATCACTAATTATATTCATATAATCATGGATCTATATATTATACCAATTCCTAAAAACTTCAAACATCATCAATGGTGAACATACATGAACATTTTAGAATGTAATGTTCATTCAACAAATATCAACATTCATCATTAATCCAAAAGGAATTAAACCTTCCTCTATCCTTCCATTCATATCCCTATTATTGAACCAAATTCTCACCCTTATCTTGTAATTCCAGAAAAATTCAAGTTTTTGGATATGACTTCTCTTTCCTAGAGTTCTCCTTAGGTTTTCCTTGCTTTTCTTTTCTCTTGCCTCTTTTTCTCTAATTCCAAAAGTTTCACCTACAATGAAGTGTTTCTCTCACTTCTCTTCTCATAAATCAAAAACCTAATTTATATCTTTCTAATATTTCACTAAGGCCCAACTTATTACTAACTTACATGATTTATTTTAATACCCCAAAATTTTCACTTTCCACCCCAAGATCATTATTTCCTTTTATTTTATTATTTCATATAAATAATAACACTAAAGCATTATTTTAATCAATTAAATAATTTTAAATGAATCTATCAACCTCTAATTACTCTCCACACTCTCTACATAGGGGTCACTCACCCTTGTTGCCTTAACACATCTTAATTATCACACAAATAATAATTAGGTACACACATCAAATTATAATTAATTAATATAAATAATTTCTAAAAAAATAGGGTGTTACACCCACTACCAATTCCTGCTTTTCTATTGAGGGCATTAACAAATGGTTTCAGGGTAACATCATCAGCTTTGTTTGTGCCATTATAGATGGTGCATTAGAGGTTCAACACCTTGCACAGTGTGAGGATGGTTACCTGGAGTAATATCTTATTGTATCACACCCTCAGATCATCCCACTTGTTGAGCATACAAATGATGTTGTGCCTTCCAATGCTAGGGGACCTGTCGATGATGTGTCAATGCCTCCATCTAGTGTTGATGACCAACAAAGTCTGCGGAATATCACTATTATTATGGATAACCTCTTACATTTGGTAAACCTTGTTGGTGAGATTTATGCCAGATTATCACGGTAAACATATATATCTTGTGGGGGACATATTTAGATATTTGATTTACATTTGTATTATTTGTGTTTTTTGTGACTCAATCTATTTAGCACAATACTTTTTATTACATAATATTTTGTCGATTACATGTTTGAAAGATGAACATAACTTAACACATTACAACTAACATAAATTAACAATAATAAAAAATAAAACCTAGATAGTATCAGATGATTCTGAGTGTTTTAACATCTTGATTATGTCATTGATAGATCTAGAAATTTCCTCTTCAAACTCTATCGATCTCTTAGTTAGTCTACAGTGAAATGTTCTCCTCATAACTTACAAATCTTCACCAGTCTTCAACTTAATAAGTTTGTATTTCACATTTTCATCGATATCAATTAAGTTTGCACGAAACTTGATCTTACTCACCTTTATGTTCTCAGTGTCGAGCAACATATCATTCAACTTGGATCTAAAGACGGTGAGACACGTGGTGCCCTCCAGAAACCGAAACTCTATAGGAGGTTTGTTGGTTAAGGTAAAGCAACAAGCAAAAGTAAGTCTTTTGTTTTATCGTCTCCACATGGATTAGTGCGACATCAAATGTCACTCAACGATCTCTAAGATTCCAAGCTTAGGTTTGCAAAATTTGAATTTAAATATATACTATGTAAAACAAATGAATAAATAAATAAATAAAGCTTCAGAGAGATCTGAGAGCCTTACAGGATTAGATTTCATCCACCATATGAACATGTAATTTACAACTAGCTAACACAATCTAAATATTCATCAATATCATCATGTATCCATCACAACAAAATTGTGTATGCGACTTCCGTCGAGAGTTCTACCGTATTGTTTAATTGACGATCTCTCAGTCTATCAAATAATACGGAGCATTAATATTTGATATTCACACGAATGTTAAACCTAAATCTATGTCTAGAGTTTAGAATCTAATAAATAATTATCCTAGATCTAGATTCGAAGAGTATTTCTCAATAACATTTCAAATCAATAGATAAACGAATAACCAAGGATAACATCGATATAAATTCGGGAATAGATTATACATAATGCAATGCTTAATAAAAATACACACTATAAAAGTGAACTTACATACAATCCTAACAAGAAAGAGATTACAAGGAGAAGAATGAAGACAAACAAACATCCACCGTGATTTCCCAATGATTGATGTAAATCTAACTCCGGATCTTCAAGAAGCAACCCTTAATGTTGTTTCTAAGCTACTATAACTCTTCCTAACTACAAAATTGGTTCTGATGGAGATGGGGTTAAAATTTCCCAAAACCATAACCTAAAAATCTGATTTGGTCCTATTTATACAAAATTGGATTTTTACTGTCTCGCCCGGCGACCATCACTTGAAGTGTCATCCACCTGGATCAAACACAGCAAACCATCATTGGAAAATATCTACTTTCTCCCGACGAACACATCCTCTCACAGGGACCTCAAGGTCGCCAAACCTTTCTCGGCTACCATGATGCAACTTTGCCTCTTCCCGAAGTCTGGAAGGCCTCGGCCCAAGCTCGCCCGGCGAGCTCACTTTCTCTTCGCGAATGCTCACCCAACGAGCAAGCCTTATTTTCAATGAATTGCTTTGCTCCTAACTTCTTGCTTTTGTGCCTTTATTATTTGATTTCTTACGCACTTAGCACACACATCAAGGATACCAAAGCCAAATTCAAAATAAATAATATTCTATAAAAAAATCGGGGAAATTAATCATTGAAATCGTAAATTAGAGTTGAAAAATTCCAAGTTTTTATGTAAAAAAATAGTAAAAAATTGCACTTATCAAACTCTCCCCAACTTAAAACTTTTTTTGTCCTCAAACAATGGTCAATCAAACCTAAAGAAACAAGAACAACTATCAAGAAATCATGATCATCAAGCTTTTATAAACGAAAACAAATGCATGGTTCAAATTTCAAAAGTACAAGCAAAGCAATGCTTACCACTATACTACAACGACACCAGGACTATGAAACAAATTCTAAGCACAAAACACATGTCAAAATTCTAATGCAACACAACTTCAAAAATGAATCACACCTAACACACAAATCCATCGATGGATGAAGAACAAACATGAAGGACTTGACTCACACCCATCAATCTTGATAACATCAAAATCAAATTATGCATTTATTCAAAAAAATCATATTGAAAGTATAAAACACAAATCGCAAGGACTTCAAGGGTTGTAATTTGACTTGGGTAACAAAGAAAGGTCATTTCTCAAGGTAATTAAAATAAAAACTTGTCTAATCAAATGAGAGAGAACACTTTCCAAATTCTCAAGCATTCACAAATTTCATTCATATTTTTCTCTTTTCCCAATTGTTACACCATTGCACACAACTTATTAGCACAATTTATTTTCTATTTTTTTTCAAGACTTTTTCTTTTTCTTTTCTTTTTCACTTTTCTCTTTCTTTTTCCAAAATTTTCTTTTTCTTTCTCAACCTCATAGTAATCAACCTTTTCTCCCCAACTTGAATGCAACCAACATTGCAATGTGAATGCTCCTAAACTTTCTAAGGTAAAGGTAAAAATTCAAACCACAAGTTATGGTTCAGGGTTTAAGAAAGAAGTTAAAAATTCAATCTAAAATGAATAATTAACTAATTATTTATGTACAAGTTCCAAAAGTTAACATCAAAATGGATCCTAACACAAGACTCAAAGGGGTAAGCAAATTCTCACTCAGGAAGACTATTTTCTGGTCAAGTGGTTATACTCAGAATCAAACAAAATCCCTTGATCATTTTCATACTTTCATACAGTTCAACACAAATGAAAGATTAAACATAATAAAACCGATTTAAAATAAGAATTGTTGGTATCCGGTGCATATAGTAAACATTGGAAGTTTCCTCACCTTTGGTTATGATCTAAAGTGATTCAAAGATCAACATGTATTTCAAAAGAATGAAGGACATGATATTTGTATAAATTACAAGTTTCATTTTCATGTTATGTTCTAGAAAACATTAAATATGTACCTTGACAATGTATCAAATGTTCAGCTCATATCATTACCATACAAATGCAAGTTGAAACACTAAAACTTAAAATAACCACTCAATGTTTTTTAAGCCATTCAAAAACAAACTTTGAGAACAAACACAAAAATTTCTAAAACTATTAAAATTAAACTAAACTACTATATACAAGTTTATATACAAGTATCTATACAATGTACACAAATGTATAAAGCTTAAAAAAGATAGAAAGTATTGTGATGCTTTCAATATCTAAACAAAAATCCCTGACAACGATGACATTTTGTTGGTTGCGTTTAAACAACAAGCAAAAGTAAGTATTTGGTTTTATCATCTCCAAAGGGATTAATGCAATATCAAATGTCGTATAACGGTCTCTGTAAGAACAAAGTTGGTTCTACAATATATCTAAGATTTTGATGATAACAAAGGACGAAACAAAAATGGTACTCTAACGTGATTTTTTCTTAATGTGCGAGACTCTGAACACTTCGCAGGATTCTGACAATACATCAGATATAAAATTATGTCAGATATTTGATTATCAGATGCCACTCAGAAAGGATACGTCCAGAAGGTTCTGGCTCTGACCAACGAAGATACCAGCGTAACATTTAGAAGTCAGAAGCTCCGTTAAAAGACTACTGAATCCAGACTCTGATACTTAAGAAGTCTAGAGCACTGAGAAGATATGATGAAGTCATACATAATCATCCTCTGAAGACAAACTCTGACATATCAAGACTCTGACGTAGACTCACCAGTCCAGAACGCGTAACCGAAAAGAATCTTAATATGGAAAGAAAGTATTTAAAGAAGGGAATAATAAGGCGGACAAAACTGTTTTAGAAAGAAATAAATAGAGTAATGACATTAATCATTCTTCAATGACCAAGATTCTGTCTTCACTCCAACGGTCCTTCACAACAACTATATAAAGAACATAATACTTCACAAGAAAATACACCTGAGACACACAGAAATCTCATTCATCCTCTCTCATTTTCACGAGCTGCTGCTCTTATGTGAAAAGCTATTGTTCTTATATTTCTGTAATATTTGATTTTCGTTAGAAGCACTTTACATTACAATTTACTCTTGCTTAAACTACTTCCTCAAGTGACTCTGCGCGGTTTGAATACTTGAGAGGGCTGAGAGATTACTCTCTTAGACGTTTGGTTGTGTAATCTTTTAAGATTAGTGGATTAAGTCCTTTTTGAAGGCGAAATCACCTTGGCCGGGTGGACTGGAGTAGCTTTGAATTTCAAGCAAACCAGTATAAAATTTTGTGTCATTCTTTTTATTATGTGTGTGTGTCTGATTTCTGAAAAAAGTTTTAATTCAAAAACAATTCAAACCCCCTTTCTTTTTTTTCTCAACCTTCAATTGGTATCAGAGCTACGGCTCTGTTATTGATTTTCTAATCAAACACTTAATAGTGTAGAGAGATCCAGCGTGAGAAAAAATATGGCCAACACCAATGAAAGAGATAGTTACAACGCTAAACCTCCAATCTTTGATGGAGAAAATTTTGATTATTGGAAAGACATGATTGAAAGTTTCTTTCTGAGCTACGACGCTGATCTCTGGGATATTTTCACAATTGGCTACACACCACCTGTGACAGACGCTGGAGTTGCTATTCCCAAAAGAAGAATGTCAGATGATCAGAAGCGTGAATTCCAAAACCATCACAAAGCCAGAACGATACTACTCAATGTTATTTCCTATAATGAATATGAAAATATCACCAACAGGGGAACAACTAAAGAAATACTTGACTCCCTGAGGATGACTCATGAAGGAAATTCTCAAGTCAAAGAAACAAAGGCTCTTGCTCTAATCCATAAATATGAAGCCTTCAAAATGGAGGACGATGAAGCTATAGAGGTAATGTTTTCTAGATTTAAAACTTTAATTGCAGGACTCAAAGTGTTGGACAAAGGATATACAACTATGGATCATGTCAAAAAGATTGTTAGAAGCCTGCCAAAGAAATGGAGACCCATGGTCACATCCTTAAAGCTATCAAAATATCTGAACAATATCAGCCTTGAGGAACTCGTCAGTTCACTCAGAAGCCACGAGATAGAATTGGAGGAAGATGAACCCCAAAAGAAGATCAAGTCCGTGGCACTAAAATCCAGATCCGAAAGACGCAAGCCAGATAGAAACAAAGCCTTCCAGGCTGAAGAAGAAGACAATGATGACTCTGAGAAGGAAGACTCTGACGACGAAGAAGAATTATCCCTTTTAACCAGAAGATTAAAACAACTCTGGAGAAAAAGGAATAATAACTTCAGAAGACCAAGACCCAAGGGGGATCAATCATAATCAACTTCCAGAGGTAAGTCTAACAAAGATATAACATGCTATGAAAGTAAGGAAACAGGTCATTACAGAAATGAATGTCTCAAGTTGAAGAAAGAAAGCTCTAGAAGAGAAAATTTCAAGAAAAGTTCATTCAGAACCAAAAACGGACTGATGGCCACCTGGGACGACAGTGGATCTGATTCCTCAGAATCAGACTCTGAAGAACAGGCAAATGTTGCACTCATGGCTACCACCTCCAGAAATACATCAGATGGAGAATCTGAATCTGAAGAGGTATTTTCTGATATTTCTCGCTCTGACCTTGAATCATGCCTTTCTGAAACTCTAAACTCATACTAGAAACTTAAACAAAAATTTAAAGTTGTAAAAGAGGTTCTTGAAGAAACCATCCAAGAATGTGGTAAACTTGAGATGGCCGTTTCAGAACTAAAAGATGAAAATCGAACTTTGATATTAGAAAGAGACTCCACAAATAAACAATGTTTAAAACTTGAAGAAGAGTTATCTCAGGCTCCACAGACTTCGAACACAGTAATTTATGAATATGAAAAATCTTTTCAAAAGTTTCTGAAAAATGGGATAGAAAGAAGCAGAATGACATCCATGATTTATGGAGTTGGTCAGAATAATAAAAAAGGAATTGGGTATGACCCTAGTGAAGATAAATCTTCCACAAATGACAAACCTAAATCTCCATTTTCTTATCACTACACACATACACAAGCACAATGTTTTGATAATGCTAGAAAACCCAAAGTTCTAAGAAACTCTAGGAAAACTAATCATAAAGGACCCAAAAGATTCTGGGTACCAAAGGATAAGATTGTTTATGTTACAAATATCTTATGCAGTAGAGTTAAGACACCAGTCATGGTACCTGGACTCTAGATGCTCGCGACACATGACGGGAAGAAAGTATATGTTCCAAATCCTGGAACTTAAAGATGTTGGCTTCGTAGGTTTCGAAGGAAATCAGAAAGGAAGGATCAGAGGCTCCGGAACTATTGGTAATGGAACTCTTCCCTCTATATATGATGTTCTCTATGTAGAAGGATTAATGCATAACCTGTTATCAATAAGTCAATTAAGTGATAACGGCTATGATGTAATCTTCAATCAAAAAACATGTAAAACAATTAATCAGAATAATGGAACAGTCTTATTCACTGGCAAGAGGAAAAACAATATTTACAAAATAAATCTTTCAGACTTAAAAGAACAAAATGTAAAATGTATGATGTCTGTTCATGAAGAGCAATGGGCATGGCATAGACGCTTGGGCCACATTAGCATGAGAAAACTATCTCAGCTAAATAAACTCGAGTTAGTCAGAGGTCTACCCAAGCTGAAGTTTTCTTCAGATTCTCTATGTGAGGCATGTCAAAAAGGGAACATTTCCAAAACGTCTTTTAAAAAGAAAAATATTGTTTCCACCTCTAAGCCTCTGGAACTTCTTCACATTGACCTGTTTGGACATGTTAAAACAGCATCATTCAATGGAAAGAAATATGGACTAGTTATTGTTGATGATTTTAGTCACTGGACATAGGTAAAATTCCTAAAGCACAAGAGTGAGTCTCACTTTGTATTCACTAGCTTCTGTTCTAAAGCGCAAACTGAATTTGACTCCAAAATCATTAGAGCCAAAAGTGATTATGATGGAGAATTTGAAAATAAATTTTTTGAAGAACTATTCAATTCTAATGGAATATCCCATGATTTCTCCTATCCTAGAACTCCACAATAAAATGGAGTTGTAGAAAGGAAGAATAGGACACTCTAAGAGATGGCCAGAACCATGATCAATGAAACAAATGTGGCTAAGCACTTTTGGGCTGAAGCAGTAAATACAACGTGTTATATTCATAATAGAATCTCTCTAAGACCTATTCTGGAGAAGACTCCCTATGAACTGTGTAAGGGAAGAAAACCCAATATTTCTTATTTTCATCCTTTTGGATGCTCTTGCTTTATTCTGAATACTAAAGAACAATTGAACAAGTTTGATTCAAAAACACAAAAAGGTATTATGTTAGGATACTCAGAACACTCTAAAGGCTACAAAGTATACAACACAGAAACCAAAATTGTGGAAGAATCAATTCATGTTAGATTTGATGATAAGCTTGACCCTGAAAAGTCAAAGCTAGTTCAGAAACTAGCAGATCTGGAGATTACTCTTGCAGGTTCTGACGAAAAGACCAAAGCACCAGAAGTATCTGATAAACAAAGTCCAAATGCAACTAAAGCCTCAGCTATCCAGAAGAAATCAAGAAGCCACCCCAACATCTCTGAAGATTTGATTCTGGGAAACAAGGATGAACCTGTCCGAACTAGGTCAACATTCAAGGTACCTGAAGAAATCCCTCTAGGACTAGTTTCTATAATTGAGCCTACTTCCTGTGATGAGGCACTTCAAGATGACGATTGGGTTCTAGCTACGAAAGAAGAGCTAGATCAATTCTCAAAGAATGACGTCTGGGATCTTCTTCCAAAGCCTAAAGGTACTCACATTATTGGAACCAGATGGGTGTTCAGAAACAAACTGAACAAAAAAGGCGAAGTTGTCAGAAATAAAGCTCGACTGGTGGCACAAGGGTACAGTCAACAAGAAGGCATTGACTACAACGAAACCTTTGCCCCAGTCGCCAGGTTAGAATCTATTCGCTTACTTGTTTCATTTGTTGTAAATCACTCAATCAAACTATATAAAATGGATGTCAAGAGTGCATTTCTTAATGGTTATATATCAGAAGAAGTGTATGTCAATCAACCCCCGGGTTTTGAAAACTCCAGTTGTCCAGAATATGTTTTTAAACTTAAGAAATCATTATACAGTTTAAAACAAGCTCCTAGAGCTTGGTATGAAAGACTAAGCAATTTTCTTCTGGAACATGACTTTATTAGAGGAAAAGTTGACTCTACACTCTTCTGTAAAAACATTAGTAATGACCTCATGATATGCCAGATATATGTTGATGATATTATTTTTGGTTCAGCTAATCCTTCTGTATGTCAAGAATTCTATGAGCTAATGCAGGAAGAATTTGGAATGAGCTTAATGCAAGAACTAAAGCTCTTTCTAGGAATTCAAATCAATTAAGCTTCAGAAGCTACCTATGTTCATCAAAGTAAATACATTAAATACATTCTGAAGAAATTCGAAATGGCGGAATGCAAACCTGCTATGACACCTATGCATCCAACTTGCATTCTGGAAAAAGAAGAAGTTAGCCAGAAGGTTTGTCAGAAGCTCTATCGTGGTATGATAGGCTCTCTTTCTATTTTACTGCTACACGTCCTGATATTCTGTTTAGTGTATGTCTCTGTGCCAGATTCCAATCAGATCCTAGAGAATCTCGTTTAACAGCTTTTAAAAGAATAGTCAGGTATCTGAAAGGAACCCCTAACATGGGCCTGATGTATGAGAAAACATCAGAGTATAAACTTTCTGGTTACTGTGCTGCAGATTAGTAGAGAACAGAATGGAACGTAAAAGTACATCTGGGAACTGTCAGTTCTTGGGAAAGAATCTGATATCCTGGGCCAGCAAAAGGCAATCAACCATAGCTCTGTCCACTGCAGAAGCAAAATATATTTCAGCATCACTATGCACTACTCAGATGCTTTGGATGAAGAATCAACTAGAAGATCTTCAAATCCTTGAGAGTAACATTCCTATCTTCTGTGACAATACTGCCACCATCTGTTTAAGTAAGAATCCTATTTTGCATTCCAGAGCTAAGCACATAGAAATAAAACATCATTCCATTAGAGACTATGTTCAGAAAGGGGTAATAACATTAAAATTTATTGATACAGACCATATGGGTTGATATTTTTACCAAACCCCTTGCTGAAGATAGATTCTCTTTTATCTTAAAAAATCTAAACATTCAAAATTGTCCAGAATGAAATGTGCCTCTGAGATAGCAAAATAAGACTCTGAAGTAAACACTAGACTCTATATCTAACTCTGATGCTACTACTAGTTAGAAGTCATCTGAGTTAGAAATCTCCAGGATCTAACCCTTTGGTATTCCTGAAGATCGGATAAAGTAACATGTGGTACATCTTGCGTCTGACCTTGGAACTTCTAGACAACTGTCTAGCAGTAATCAAGAAACAGACTCTTGATATCTCCTCGAGCAGTGTGCTGATTTGGGGATTAGACGTCATCATGGGTTATAATCATTCTCCTCTAAACGTGCTTACTTGGTTAACGTGCTGCATTAAATTTCCTATCTGTTAAACTCAACATTCCATTGTCTTTTTGCATGCACCCTAAATGTGTATATATTCATTTCACAATCTACACTTGCACACTTTCACACTCACGAACTCACAAAACCCTCTCTCTCAGTTCTTCACCTCCTTCAAAGGATTTCTGCAGTTTTCTTCATCAAGTTCTTCAAACAGTCATCATCATCCTCAACCGTTCTTCATGGACTCTCAGCAACAATCAGTCTATAATTTCTTCCAATAGATGAACTCAACAGAGCAAGCACCCAATTCCAGTCAACAAACCACTACAACCACCGGCGTCGTCTCAACTCCAATTTACAGGGAACCCCACATTTTTAATCATGAGCCCCACATTCATCTAGAAACTCCATTTGATAAGCTTGAAGTTCTTTGTGAAACGTTGGTTGATTTCGAGAACATGAAGCGCAATGGCGTCGACCTCACTGAAGAACTGCAAAAGCAAGGGTGGAAAAATTACTTTCACCGCCTCTATGGCCCTGTCTACACGAATCTGGTGAAGGAGTTCTGGCATTTCGCAGACTCATATGATCACTACATCGTCTCCTACGTTCTAGGAGTCAAGATAGTCATCACTGAGAAATCAATTGCTTCTCTTCTGAAAATGGAGAAGACGGGAGGAAGACGCATCTACAACATAAACCCTAGGGGAAAGGACTTGCCCCAGGAAATAAACCCTACCATCTTCCAACAGAGTGCTGAAGGCAAGCATTCCAAGAACAAGGAACTACATCAGAACCTCCGGGTCTGGATGAAGATCATCTTAGGCACCATCCATCATCGTCCTGCTTCAAACTCTTCTGACTACATCAACACAGATCAGAAGTGCATCCTGTACTGCATTCACAAGGGTCTGAAACTCTGTCTACCTTCACTCCTCTTCAAGTACCTCAGAGATTCAGTGAAAGACACCAGAAACAACATGAAGACAAGGAACTACATCCCTCTGGGGAGACTGATATTTGATGTATTGATCGAGAGTGGCCTCGTGGACCATCTAATTCAGCTCAGACTCATGGAAGATGTCACCATTGACACTGGAAGACCTCTGAATGCTCGGAATATGAAGAGCATGGGAATCATTGATCAAGTCAGAGCCAAACCAACACTTGATACCTCCTGGGAAGCACTCAAAGATCAGAGGGAGATTCCCAACGGACTCTACTTGTTCTCCAAGATCGACCCTCCAGAGGTAATAACCTACTATCTAGAGGATATGTACAAGCAAGGGGTGGATATCACTGAATTCTCAGTGGACTGTCTACTTGAGCATCCACCAAACTTTATGAAGAGGATCCGAGAGCCCTCTAAGAAGTCCAAGAAGGCAAAGCAAGCTAAGCTGGGAGAATCATCTGGATTAAGACCCCTAGTTCCTCTGATTGGTTCTCCAGGTAAGTCTGTATCTCTCCCTCCCTCTGTCAAAATTAAACATATTTCTTCTTCTCTTCCCCAAACAACACCCATATACACCTCTGCTGAAACTCCTCCCTCAACCACCAGATCTTCTAACCCACCATCTCTGAAATTCAACCTCGCCACCACAACTTTACCTGTTTCAGAAGCAGAAATGTTGAATGAAGCCACCTCACCATCATCATCACCATCTCCTCAATCCCTGTAGCGGGGTATTCGTTAACTTATGGTTTATCGACTTAACCAAAAGTAAACATACAATTCAAGTCGCCATTGCACTTTTATTTGTCCAAAGGAAAGGCTAAAAAGCGAACAAAAGCCAAAACATCCTTAGTACTCGAAGGGAACCTCTTTTTGCAAATGTGTGTTGAAGGTTGGTATTTGTGAAAATATGTGGAAAAGATTGAGGGGTGAGAAGAGAATAGATTATATTTACAATTTTGTTGTTTGAATGGATGAACCCATTGCCTACGTACCATCACAAAGGTAGGATCAAAACCTCGTAGTTCAGGGTAAAAATCTCAAAAAAAGATTGGTGAATTGATTTGATCAAAAGCCTTAAGGTCTTTTGTTATCAAAGGGAGAAAACTCAACCTAAAACAACAATCCACCATGTGAGGAGAGCTTCAATATACTAGTGAAGGGTTAACCCTATAATAAGTATGGAAGACTTATAATCCAATCACTAAGGATAAGGTGAGGTTTACATCAACCACTATGATAACTCAAACCTATGACTAATGTTTGTGAAAAGGTTTTAACAAAGGTGGCCATTGGAACCACAAAAATCAACTTGAAATGACTTATATTTACCAGTTAGATTTATTTAAATGAGTTCAAAATTGGATTAAGGTTTATTCACAATGAGTATTAATGAAAAGATTTTTAAAAGTCAAAGGCATAAGGCCAAGGTTTCTAGTTTAAAAGTAATGTCAAAGTTTGCACAAAAAGAGCTAGGCTTAGGTTAGAGTGAGGAGAAGAAGAGAAGGGTTGGTCCTAAAGCATACAAAGATAAGAGAAGAGATAAAACCCTTGGAGTTTCTTTTCTTGAAATCATAGAGATGATTCAAGATGCTCCTTTCCTTTGGACTTAGAAAACAACAAGCAATCACACAATATTTGAATTCAAGCTCCTAGGATCTCCATTTGGCTTGTCTCTCTTAACTTGGCTACTCATGACAATGGTCCTTCTTACTATCTCAAGATGGAATCCCTATCACACAAGAGCAAACATCAAAAAGTTCACAACACAATAAGAGGAATAGACAAAGAATGAGTTTTGGAAAGGAAGTCCTTTGAAGTCAACTTTGAAATTTAGCATTCTAAAGGCATAAGGCCTACTTGCTCTTCAACAATTTAGTATTCTAAAGGCATGAGGCCTAGTTGCTCTTGGACTCCTTTAAGCACAGGTAATGTCCTAATTCTAAGTCCTTTCTCCTTTTTGCATTGGGTTCACACAAAACAAAAGCAAAACCAACACAAAACAACAATATATTTATATACAATAATGAGCTCAAATTAGCAAAAGGAAAATGACATAAACATAAAATATGTGCTCAAGTGAGCAAAGTGAAAAGCAATATGAATAAATGAGCAAGAAAGTAAATTGAACTAAAAGTAAATTGCAAGAAATTAAATGCTCAAATTAAAGTTAGTAGTTAGTGAAGTTATGTTAGTTTGTCATAAGACAATTTAGCGCTATGTTAAGCAATCGTAAGTGGACTAATGTAGTAGTCACACCTATCTGAGGCCGGTCAATAAAACTATAGGAAAATAAACACAAGTTAGAGATCATGACTAGTAAGCCAAGCTCATATAACTTACCATGCCAAAAGAAAAGAGAAAGGCCTTGTATGGACTTTAGGTTTTTTTGCTTGACCAAGAAGCAACATATCTTGGACACAAAGCAACTCACTTGATCATGGATCAAGTTGAGTTTGATTTGGATCAAAGAAGGTTAAACCTCTCATATGTCAAGACCAACCATAAGGCATTAACTCATTGGTCAAAAATAAAAAGAAAATGAGATGAAGATGAAATGAATGGGAAGAGAAATAAAGTGTCAAACATAATTGGTCAAAAGTGAATCAAATCATCATCAACCAATGCTAAACAGAAGAGAAATGAATATTAGAAGTCAACAAGTCAAACATATTTTTTTGGTATTTTTGGAATTAAAATAAATGCAAAATTAAAATGGACAAAATATGGTCAAACCTCAAATTCAATTCAAATCAACTTCAACAAGTCCAATTAAATTCTCATAGGTCTAACATGGTTAAACAAGGTTTGACAAATTTTCTCAACAATTTTTGAAATCATAAACTATTTTAAAATAATTAAAAACAATAAAATAACACAATATGAATTAAAATCTTAAATCAATTAAGAAATTGATGAGACTATTTTTCATTGACTTATCATGATCCATATGTGTTAAGAAAATATTTTTGGATTTTTCAGGTATCAAAAAGTATTTTAAAATGAATTAAAACTATTAAAAACCAAATAATTCACAAAATATATTAAATGAAGTCACAAAAATAATTAAAAATCAAAATATGAAACTATATTTTTCAAGAAAATTTTTGGCATTGGTCTCATATTTTTGTGACTTCAAATAAAATATTTATGAATTTTTGAAAATAAAAGGAATTAAATGAAATTAAAACAAAAATCAGAAAATAACAAAAATGAGCTGCCATTGGATCTTTTCATTAATTGACGTGGCATTGATCCTAAGGCTCAGAGGCACGGACACACCATGATCCAAAGTCAAACGCGCAACATTTTGATTTAAAATAAGTCATAACACGCAATGGCTAGGATTAAAACGTTTGAGCCAAATACAATGATCCTGAAGCTTCCACGTGGGGATGGTGGTGGAAACCACCATCTTCTCCGGCCAACCAGCTGATTTCGGCCACCACGCGCAGGGATTTCAACTTCAATGAAAATGAAAAAGCAAGGTATCAAAATGAAGTTGGGGTGATGTACATCACCCCTGTAACCATGGATCCTTCTCAATGTTCCTATTTAGAGAGAAACAAGAGCTTGAAGATCATGGTGCTTGATCTGAAATGGCACGATTTATGAAGTTAAGATCACCACTGGCCTGCCTCATGCATGAGGACTTCAGAAAACAACAAAAACCAGAGCAATTCACATTGTATAGCAATACCTAGATCAAGAAAAATTGAGGTTCTACCTCTGAAATGCAGCTTCAAACAGCACGAGTTCTTCAAGCTTTTGATCCAATCTTGCTCTGGAAGTGTGATGATGATGCAAGGCTAACGAATTAAGACTTGAAGATCAACTAATGATGTTGAAATTCAATCTTGAAATTGAAAATGAAAACTGAAATTCCTTTGAGTGAGGGTTTGGTTTCCAATTCAGCAGCGTTTCAGATCTCCTTTCGGTTGATTTTTGAATGAGCAAGAGCTTCTATTTATAGTTGAACTTGATGCAATGTGGTGTTTGGCTCGTGTGCATGAAACTTGGATCCTTCATGCATGGGCCTATACAGGCGCTTGCAAAGCCTAAGAATGAATGGAAATGCATGTTAAGGTCAAATGTAGTTGAATTGGACGTGCAATTGGCCTGGTATTTGCTTGCACATGAAATTTCAAAGTGAAATGCACAAATTACCATAAATATTAAGCTCTTCGAAACTCCCACATGAAAAATCCAAAAATAATCATGTGAGTAATGGTTGGAAAGCTCTTGGAATAAGGAATGAAAGTCATGTTAGGCAAAAATTCATTTGGAGTTTGGAAATTTATGAAAACTGGCTGTGAAGTTTGGGGTACAAAACATGTCTAGGTTCCCTTTTAAATTTTTTTGCCAAAACCAAGCAACTTCAAGCCCTTCTTTTTCAATGATGCAAGCCTCAAATGGAAAAACCTCCAACATCAAAGTTGTATATCTTTTCAAGATGATCAACTTACACTCAAATTTGCATCATTTGGATTTTTAATGATAAAGTTATGGGCACTTGAAGTTGGACAATTTTCAAATTCAATGGCTTTGGTCCAAAGTGACCTATAATGTTTTGTATAATCACATGTGTTTATTTTAGGATTATGAAATTTTGTCCAACATAACATTTTAAGTAGGCAACTTAAGATTTCCAATGCACTTGGTATCACCTCAAAATCATAAACAATAAGGAAGTTAGGTCCTTGGGAAGTTGATCCAAAATCAGGGTTTTAGTCAAAATGACCTATAATGTTTTGAAATGAATGATGACCCTAAAAGTTTCAAATGGACTTTTGATGAACATGAAAATTGTTCATAAGGTTCTTAAGAACATTTTTTCTCTTGTGGTCATCTTCATTTGACAAACACATCACAAGTTGTGTCTCAGTGGATCTCAGTTTGGTCAGATGACTTGACTGGTCAACTTCTCAAGGCCAAACTTCAAATCTTGATGAATGAATGATTGAGGAACCTCATATAGGATCATATATGCATAGAATAATGAATTAAAGAACTTCCCTTGATTGAATTTGATCATAGGTTGAGGTTGCTTCATGAGCAAGGCATAGTCAATGCACACTTGAATTAGGGTGTCCTTGGGAAACAATCCTCAAGCCCTTTGGGTTATCTTGATAAAATTGACAAATTGAGATACTTGGGAGACATATATGATGATTGAGAGATTTATGGACCATTGTCATGCTTGTTCTCATCTTCATCTAGCCATTTCATTGAGCTTAAGAGTCTCCTAGGAGCATGGGAACACATGATCACTTGAGCTTCAAAACAAAAAGAGTTAGTGACACATTTTTGTGCTTTTGGTTAGTAATCAAAAATAAGAAAAGCAATAATATACAATACAAGCATGCTTGGTGATTTCAAACCACTCACACAAGTCCCAACCCTAGGGTTAAGGAGGTAAACATGCTATGATCCTTGAGGCAATTCCCTGAGCAATGATATGATGCCATGAGGGATCTTAAGATCAAAATTAGGGTCTTACAGATGCCCCTATTTAAGGTCATTCTAGTCGGAGATATGAAGGTTAAAATCTTCGTCTTGACAAGGTAGAATAGGCTTAAATAATAACAAAGAGGCGAATTTTGGTCCCTAAGAGACCTCATGATGCAAATGTATGTATGCAAAAATAAAATCTTCATGGTGAATAATTACCACAAAGGAAAAGAAATCAGGAGAAACTAAAAAAATTGTAGGAGTAACACACTCACTAGGGAGACAGAGACTCTGGGGGGAAAAAGGTAAAAATTTGTGAGCAGGTCACGACTTGAAAACTTGTTGGGAGACACGAAGGGATTCCATGAAAATAAATCGATGGAAAGACTCGAGCTGACGCAAAGATGCATGTATTGGGGAATATGCCAATACAACAAACTTATCCATAAAGGATACATCGGATAAAAATCCGGACTCAAACGAGGATGTCCACAAAGGACTCAGCTGAGGAAAAAACAAAGAGATATTACCGGTTACCGGGTAATAAACTCAAGGAGAGACATGTTATCAAAACACTGGTTACTGGGCGAAAGAAAAAACATGCTCAGGGAGATAGAATATCTAAGACCGGTATAAGGGTGAGAGATATCAATCATCCGAAACATCTGAGGAGAACCCAAAAGGCATATCTCAACTCAGGAGAACTGACTCCACAGGGGACAAAAAGTCATAATAGGGAGCAGAAGGAAGGAACACCAGGGATACCGGTTACTGAGCATATAATAGGTGACCAACCAGGCGTGAATTGGGAACATATCCAAGACACTCATCATCCGAAAGGAGGGCTGAAAAAGCAAACTCGACTTACAGGATGGGCATTCGACTCGACAAAGGGAATACGAATCTTACCCAACTGGGGAAGAACAAAGACTTTGACTGAAGAGTGCATGAGATATATTATCTATTACCGTCATAACGTAGATAACATACTCGCATGGAAGATTATCCACAACCGGTTACTGGGTTAATAAAGGATAAATCGACCGAAAAGAAAGGACATCGGGATACCGGTTATTGGGTATAAAATGATGACCAATCAGAAGGAGAAACAATCATTATCAAACAAAAGGGTAAATAAAAGATGACTCACAGGGGATGAA
This sequence comes from Lathyrus oleraceus, assembly GCF_024323335.1. Classification (NCBI taxonomy): domain Eukaryota; kingdom Viridiplantae; phylum Streptophyta; class Magnoliopsida; order Fabales; family Fabaceae; genus Lathyrus; species Lathyrus oleraceus. The sequence goes on from NC_066585.1 coordinate 59,158,996, forward strand.
TTGCTTAATAAAAGCAATTATCCAAGAGATATATCACCGGTTGTTGGGTGGTATACTCAAAAGCGAAGGAATATCAATACCAAATATTGGATAAAGATAACCAACAAAGAGGGGATTACATCTACCGGTTACTGGGTAGAAAACCACAGAAGTAGGACTTACAACTGTCGGTTACTGGGTAGAAGGCCACAAAGTTTGCTGGGGAAAAGTATGAACAATTACTGGTTATTGAGCAATTGAACAACTAAACCACAGGAAACTGCAGGGGAAATAACAAGAAAGGAGAGTCAATCCAGGAACAAACTAGAAAGACATAATCAAACAAGACTCAACCCAATGAGGATATAACTCAGGGGAGTAATTCCAACCCGGTACATAATTGGGGAGGAAACAGAAACAAAAATCATCCCCGAGGACATAACTCAATGGGGAATAAAGAAAGAAAGATAGACACTTTCTGCCTATAGGGGCTGACTCTATATGGAGAGATCAGACGCAAACATCTGCTTAGGGAAGAATATTTCACCAATAGCAGGAGACAAAAAAGGAAATATATATGGAAATGAATGCAACATGAATATCTGAATGCTAAGATTATGCATGTATATGCATGGTTTATGTATGATTGATGCTGACAGACAGACATATCTAACACAAACAGGTCCCAGAATCAATGGATGGACATCCGGTATAACATCTCAAAAGAGAAAGGCCAAGCCCACAGGAGAAACTCAGCTCTGGCGGGGATGATCTAATATCAGGAGACATAGACCACCATCGGGGATAGGCAAAGTCTCAGCTGGGGAACATGCAGAGTCACCGCCTGCGACTGTCAGGATTTTTCAACAATCCTTGGGAATAGGTGACGGGATACCAATAAGATCCGTCATAGAAGAAACTCTACTGGGGAGCTTATCGAGGAATGGTGTGAAACTCTATGGGGAACAACCGCCAAACAGATACACATCAGTCAAAACATTCATTTCTAGCCGCTGAAGAGACATCTCTGCTAAGGGGAGAAAGAACCATATTGCTCCGCTAGGGAAGGAAATAACACATCTTCCTCATCACCGTCCAATATTGGAAGAAACCTTCAACCATGGAGGGGATACAAATGTCAAGCTAGGATCAGGCAACTCCAGTGGGGATGGACTGTAGGCGGTCATATTGGGGATAGTCTACTGTAAGCAACCCTACTAGGGATGAACTGCAAGTAATCCTGGAGGAACTGTCTTGGCTGAGGGAGACAGAAATGAATCCTTCGTTAATACGTGCCATGTTGGGGGTGAAAAGGGGAACAAGCCCTTCACCAACTGCTCTAGGCAACTACTGCTAAAGAGATATCTGAAAGATAGCTTTGCAGGGAACACATGTTTATTCCGCTGGGGACTTCTACTCATACTGGGGAAAGACAAACTTCCTCGTGAATAGATAGCATATCAATTTTTATCAATCTATAAGGTATTTTAGGGTAGTCCACACAAGGGATGATAACCATATAGCTGATAAAACACAAATGCTAGTGTTAGGCTTCCTGGGAAACTCGATGAGGTATTACTCTTTCTGCACTCGCTGGGGAGACAACTTGAAAGCTGATGAAGAGGATATAAGAATTCCAGAAATATGTGGACAAATGTCTTACCTCTTGGAGATCATACTATCCTTGGGAGAGCATTGAAGACATTCCATTTACCCTTTTTAGTCTTTGTGAATGTTCACTTTGTTTAAAATATTTTTATAAAAACTTTATTCGTTTCTGTAGCGGGGTATTCGTTACCATTGGATTTATTGACTAAATCAAAGGTAAACCATACAAGTCGATTCGCCACCGCACTTCTATTTATCCAAAGGAATGGTTAGAAAGCGAACAAAAACCTAAAAGTTTTATCGAATCAAAAACTAGTAAAACTGTCAGAGATCGGGGTAAGGAGGTTGGTTATGCAATGGGAAGGTTTTAAGCACCCAAAACATCCTAGGTACTCCTAGGGAGCCCTTTTTATTTTTGTTGTAAGGTTGGTATTTTGTGCAAATTTGTTTGTACAAACTTGATTGAAGAGATGAGAAGAGAAAATACAAGTTATTTACACTTTGTGTTTGGATGGATAAACCCATTGCCTACATACCATCTTAAAAAAGATTAAGATCAAAACCTCGTAGTTCGGGGTAAAAATCTCAAAATGAGTTGGTGAATTGATTGGTCCAAAAGCCTTAAGGTCTTTTGTTATCCAAGGGAGAAAACTCAACTTAAAACCACAAATCCACCATGTGAGGATAGCTTCAACATGCTAGTGAGGGGTTAACCCTATAATAAGCACGGAAGACTCATTGTCCATCACTAAGGATATAGGTGAGTATTAAATCTACCTCAAGGATAACTCAAACCTAATAGCTAAAGGTTATGAAAAAGTTTGATTAAGAGGGTGGCCATTGAAACCACAAAAAAGAGTATTTGAATGAGTGGTATTTACCAATCAAAAGTATGTACAAAATATGGTCAAAGTTGACTTAGAAGTCCAATTCAAATAAGTGTTATGAAAAGAAAGTTTGAAAATCAAAAGCATAAGGCTTAGGTTTCTAATGTTTAAAAAGAAATGTTAAATGTTGGCACAAAAGTTTTGGCTTGGGTTAGAGTGGAGGGAAGAAGAAGAATGGCTAAAGTCCTAATCATACAAGAGATAAGGGATAAGAAACAAGACCACAAATGGAGTTCCTCTCTTGAGATCATATTGATGATCCAAGTAGCTCCCATCCTTTGGAATATGCAAGCAAAATAATAGTAAGCTCAAGCAAACAACACAATCACACAAGCTTCTTAGGAGATCTCCCAATGTATCTTGTATCTTTCACTTTGGATGAACATGGCAATGGTTCTTCAATTTGAGCTCTCATAGGATTCCCTAGCACAAAAGCACACACATCAAAAGTTCCATGAAGTAAATCAAGAATGGACAAGAGTGAGTTTAGAGGTTTGGTCCTTCTAGTCCATCTTCAACATTAAGGTCCTTTTATTCCAATTTGCATAGGGAAAATCCTAGAAACTAAGTCCATTGGTCCATTTCTTTGCATTTGCTCCACAATAATCAAAACAAAACACAAGCACCATGATGTATACACAATTATGTGCTCAAATGAGCAAAAGGCAAATTGCATTAACATAAACATGTGCTCAAGTGAGCAAAGGGGGAAAAGCAAATGAATAATATGTACAAGAATAGTAAATTGCATAAATGTAAAGAGCAAAAAGTAAATGTTAATGGTTAATGGTTAGTGTTAGTAGTTTGTGTGCCATAAGGCAAATTTAGCGCTATGTTAAGAAATCGTAATTGGACTTATGTAGAAGTCACAACTATCTGAGGCCGGTCAATAATGTAAACAAAATATTTTTGGCATTTTTTATATTTAAAATAAAACATGAATTAAAATAATAAAGAAAGGTCAAACTTCAAACTCACTTCAAATCAACTTTGGAAAGTCCAAGTGAATTATCCCAAGTTCAACAAGGTCAAACAAAGTTTGACAAAAAACTTCAGCATTTTTTAAAAGTCAGAAACTATTTTTAATCAATTAAAGATGCATAAAAATGACCTAATTAAACTAAAATCTCAAATAAATCTCAAATCAATTAATAAATTGATGAGAATATTTTTCATAGATCTATCATCATTCACATAGGTTGAGAAAATATTTTTGTATTTTTTGAATATCAAAAACTATTTAAAATGAATTCAAAATAACCAAAAAAGAGAAAATTATTAAAAAATAGCAAATGATAAAATAAAAAATATTAAAAATCATTTTTAGAAACTAGAAATTAAAAGAGAAATAATGCAATTGGTCCCATAATTTTTGGACCAATAATGAAAGAGATATGGATTTTAGAAAATGAAATGGAATTAAAAAATAAAATGGAAATAAAAATCAGAATTAAAAATAATGGAAAAGCGTGGACCATTGGATCTGAGCTCATTAATTGAGCTGGAAGATCAAAGAGCCCACACGCACACACTCACCAAACACCACAGTCAATGAGTCATAGGTTGCATTAAAAAAAGTCATAAAAAGGGATGGACCAGATTAGATCTGGAGACGAGATCTAATGGCTGTGGTTCAATCTGGAGACCAGACGGTGGCCAGCGCCACTGTCTTCTCCGGCCAACCTCTGGCCAAACCATAAATTATAGAATAACAAACATCAACCAAAATGCACGATCTAGGTGCCGTTCGAAAGGTGGAGTGATCTACATCACTCCTATGCCACTCAATTCCACTCTAGATCCCTATTGAGAGAGAAATCTGAAATTCTGGTATCAGATATAAGATGTCGAAGGTAATGTCACGACACTAATATCTGTTCACACACAATGGATAAATATACAAAATGGTAAAGCAAATAACACAAGCAATTCTTAACCCAGTTCGGTGGAACTCACCTACGTCTGGGGGCTACCAAGCCAGGAAGGAAATTCACTAAAATAGAATTAGTTCAAGGACTCTCCGTACACTTCAACAAGTTACAGTCTTTCTCACCTAATCTCTACCTGTGCAATTTCTACCTAAGCACTCTTAGATATGAGAACCCATTCACTTCCCTACAATCACACACCAATGATTTTAAACAACAATCCCTTGTGAAAAGAAAATACTTTTCAATTACACACTCTTGATTTTACTTCACAGTTTCAATCAAGAAGACACACTCTTGATCTTGCTTAACAACTTTGATCAAGAAGGCACACACTCTTGCTTAACAGCTTTAGACTAACAGATTACAACCACAAATCAGTCCAATTCAATCATCAATGGATGACTTGAATGACCTACAAGTCTCACGACTAAACAGACACAAACCCTAGATCTCTCTCTATATTTCACTCAGTCTTGGTTGTGTGTTCAAACAGGTTTTCTAAGTCCCTTTTTATAGAAGCATCCAGCTGGGCTTGGACCTCTTGAAAACCCTAAAACTATTTTCCAATCAAATCTTTTTATAACAGTTGTTTAGATCTCCTGGGAAAATAAGTAAACCTGGATGTAATCCATGATTGAATGCGCTAGCTAATCATATCTTCAATCATACAAAGATTGCCTTTAATTGTGCAATCACAAAACACCAGACATTTATACTGAATGTTCTGTGTACAGGATGTCACGACATCGGGTCTGACATCCTGGAAAAATCCTGCATAATCCAAAAATTCCTTTTATAACTTCCAGTAGGTACAACCATATCAGATGCCAGGACCTTGTGTATGTCATCTGAAACAATCCTGCTTGAACATGTCTTTCATTTAAGCTCCAGCAGGTACATCCAATATCAGAAGCCATGGCATTGTATGTGGCATTCGGAAACAATCCTGCATGAACATGTTCTTGAACTCTAGGAGGTACATAGGATATCTCATGTTAAGACATCACACATAACATCTTGTGAACACTCTTTGTTTTACCAAAATTGCTGCCAACACTTAGAATCAACAAACTCCCCCTTTGACAAATTTTGGCTAAAACATATATCTATCCTTTTTATTCACAAGGTAAACTATCAGCAGTTAAACAACTTAACAGTAGTTTAAACAGCAGCAGAAGCAAAACAATCACTAGTTATAGCTACTAGTAATACACACATGCACAAGGGTACTTCTCCTCCCCCTAAATCTGTGCAACATAAACAGAATTACTAGTTATGGATGCAACTAGTAAGACACACAAACGCACAAGGGTACTCCTTCTCCCCCTAAATCTGTGCACACAACAAACAGTCTTCATGAACATAACAGCTACTGTAACTCCAACACCTGTACCAGCCAGAATGTCATTCTGACATCTGCTTCAACATCAACACTTGTGCACCATATCAGACATCCTCTTTGACATCTGTAAACAGAATAGCATTCTGTTTTAACACCTGTGCACTTCCACAAGATTCTGTTTAAAATAGTTGTCCTCCAGCTATATACATCTCACAACTTCCACAACAGCTTCCATATCAGCACTTATCCCCCTTTTTAGTCAAAATTGACCAAAGGTGACCAATCAGACAAAATAAATGTCCATTAGCCTAGCAGAGAAAGTTAGATCAGATGTTATAACATTAAGCATGTTAAAACATAGTATTCAGGAAGTACAAACCATCATTATACACAGTTGTGATAGCTTAGATAATGAACAAATCCAAGGAACTCTTTAAGAGCCCTAAATTTTACAAAACAAGCATCAATGAGGACTTCCACACATTACACAATTGCCAAAAAATACAAAAAAACTTCAGCATCCATACAGCAACAGCAGATCAGCTTCACAACAATCTTTCCAGCACACCTCTCAGACTTCACCTTACCAGTCTTCAACACAGGCAGGAACCATTAATCAGAAGAAGAAGTATCACCTTCACCTTCACCTTCACCTTCAGAGTCTTCAGAGCTTCCAGAGCTGCCACTGGTTTGGGATTTTGATCTTGCATTTGAATCCTTACCATCCTTCTCTATTTCTTCCTTTTCCAGGCTACAAATAAGAACTTCTAAAGCTTATTTTCTAGCCTTGGCCACCCTTATACCATTATCCAATTCCTTACAGGTTTCTTTTAGTTGATCAATCAAGCTCCCTTGAAATGTAGGCTCCCTTCTGGAAGATGTCATGACATCATTTACATGACTTCCCTCAAACAACTTATAATGAATGGATAGAGGGGACTTTCTCCTGCTTGGAATTCACTTGTACTCAGGATGCCTGGTTGTTGGCTCAGGATAATGCCACAAATAAGGGAGGGGAAGGCAATGGGTAACTTCACAGCATTTGTAGAAGCATGTCTGATGGTTTGATCAAATATGAACTTGCCAAAATCATAGTTAACCCTTGTTCCAATTGCATGAATGATTCTTCCAATACTAATGTAGATGGTAGAGACATGATTAGTAGGCACCCAATTAGCTGAACCAATCTTGTGTAAGATGGCATATTTAACAGTGAGCTTCCCAGCTGATAAGTGATTCCTACTAGGCCATTCCTTAACTTGGCTAGCTGTGATAACCCTACAGACCTCATTGTTTGTAGTCTCTAGGTCCAGTCCTCCATCAGTTCCTCTTCCTAGGAACTTGTTGATAATACTTGGTGATAGTTTCACACATTTTCCCCTTACAAACACCTTGCAGAACTCCCTGCTGCTTTTTTCATAAATATCCTCAGGGATATTAACAATAAACTCTTTTACCAACCCCTCATAACATTGGGGTAGAGCTTCCACAGTCTTCACTAGTCCAGCATTTTTGATCAAATCAATTACTTCCTTTACCTCTACAGCCTCTTTTCCAAGCTCTCTTTCAATAGCTACTCTCCTCTGAATGACAAATTTCCATTTTGCTGCACCATCTTCTAAATGGAAGGAGATATTGTCTAGGTGCACAGCAGTAGCTTTGCCAGGAGACTTCTGAACAGCCTGCCTTTTTGCAGGGGAGATGTCTGGGACATCGTCTTCGACATCCTCCTCATAATCAGAACTGTCTCTTTCTTTCCTTTTCTTAACCTCAACCTTGCTCCAGGATTTTGAGGGTCCTACACCAGCAGCCTTTTTCACTCTTGTTGTTCTCATTTTAGCCACACTTTTCCCTTTCCTAGTTCTCGGTTTCTCAGCTACACTAGGTTTTACCAGATGAACCAAAGGATCATCCTCTTCTTCCTCTAGGTCAATAACCTTTTCTTGAGACACATTTGGTTTCTTGCTAGGTAGGGTTTTACCTAGAGAGCATAGCCCTTCAGCAGCAACTTCCTTTTTTGATCTAGATGAATCATCATCTTTATCAGTATGAGGTTCTTCCTCATGAGAGGGGTCCCTTCTGGACAAAGGGGTAGAAACCCCTTCGACTTTATGCCCTTCACTTAGAATCTTAGTGATTAGGTTCCTTATGGCACGATCAGCATAATACATGTCTTTTGGAAGAGAGGAGTTACCAGAGGTATTCCCTTGCTTATCTTCAGCCTTGGAGGAGGGACCTGGGGTGTCGCCTGGTATCATGCAAAGTGGAGTAACGTCCATTACGTCTTCATCTACAAACTCTATGGAGGGAGTCTTTGCATGGTGAGAGGATTTTGAACCAGATGATGATGGATGTTGAGACATGTTGTAGGACTTTTGAGAAAAGTTTCTTTACCCTAGCTGAGCTTCTCTGAGAAGTTGAATGGAAATGGAGGTTGCTGTGTTTAGGTAGCGTGTGCTAAAGGAATAGATACTATTTTCAATGCTAGGAAATGATTTATCATTAATGTGGCTCTTTCTTTTAAAAGGGCAGACACTATTTTTATTTCTTTTATTTTCCCTCTTTAATTGCCATAATTTCACACGATTCCAAATCCCTAATTTTCCTCCCTCATATTCAATTTGAATTTCACCCAAATTTCTTGCAACCCTGTCTGCTAGTTCCAGTCCATGCTTTAGACCTCTGAATTTGTCTTTCACGAATTTTCTAATGAAGTAATAATAGCAAAAATAGTACTTTGTCCATCTGTGTTGAGTCTGATTTTTGGACCTAGTTTCAGCATTCAGGTTGTCATAATACAATGTCATGACATCGTGTGTGACATTGTATGTACTCAATAGTTTCATCCAACCCAGTTGAGCCCAACTGCTTCCATCTTCTATACCTTTCACATGTGTAGAAGCAGGTGTCACTCTAACCTTCTCCACATTGTTCTTAGCCTTTTTGCTTTGAGATGAACATAAAGTCCCCTGTGGCCTAGTCCTAACAGTTCCATTCTGCCTATGACTGATCATCTGTCCACCTATTTGATCTAACCTCTCAGTTGTTTGAGCCATCATGACCTTTTCTCCTCTGAGCTTCTAGTGTGACATCTTTGTCTGACATTTCCCACAGACTTGTTTTTCATCACTCTTGATAGCATCTATACTCATCCAATACTTTAAAGGATAATCCATTTGAGAGCTCCATATGTAGCAGTTGTCTTTGGTCCTGATTCCTTTCATAATCACTTCACTATTTTTGTCAAAGATTAGGCATTCAGTTTTGGTGAAGGTAACATTCAGACCTTGATCACATAGTTGACTGATGCTTATTAGATTTGCAGTCAAGCCCTTAACTAGTAGAACCTTGTCAAGTTTAGGAACTCCAAGACAATCAAGCTTACTTTTTCCCTTGATTTCACCTTTTGCTCCATCTCCAAAGGTTACATGGCTTATGGTATGATGATGCAGATCAGTTAGTAGGTCTTGGTTTCCAGTCATGTGTCTGGAACATCCACTATCAAAGTACCATTCTTCTTTGGCTGAGATTCTGAGGGGAATGTGAGCTATTAGACTAGTAACAGTAGTCTTAGGAATCCATTGTTTCTTAATTATAGGCCTATGCTGTTTGGGTCTGGATTGATAGTGATTCTGATGATGAGTATGCCTAGGATAACCATACAGTTTGTAGCAGAACGGCTTCAGATGACCAAACTTCCCACAGTGATGGCATCTCCATCTCTGGTGTTTCCCTTTCTGCTGTTTTCTCCTCTGATGTTGGAACATTTGATGTGACATCACAGGTTTACTTTTATTATGGATGCACTTAGGTTTGGCTCCAGTGTGACTGCTCTCAGGCTTTGAGTCATTATACCCAATGCCAGATTTGTCTCCTGTTACTTGTCCAGTTTGGAGAATCTTGTCTAAGAAGTCAGATCCATTGCTTAACATCCTTACATACTTGGTCATCTCTTCTAGTTTAGAATTTAGAAACATGACTTCAGTTTTAAACTTATAGATGGTTTTCACATGGTCTGCCTTCTCTCTTTCCAGCTGTGCTATCTTCTGACTTTCAGCTTGTGGATTTTCAACTAGCTTGGCATTCAGAACCATTGCTTCTGTTTATAACTTGGAGATGGTTTCCAAGTATTCTACCTTCTCATTCTCAAGTTGAGTTATTTCTTTCTTCTGGTTTAAAACCTGCTTGCTCAGCTCTACACTTTTATGACACAGCTCTCTGTAGGTAGAGGCCAATTCTTCAAAGGTTACTTCACCATCACTTGAGTCTTCATCAGATCCCCATCTTCCTGTCAAAGTAGTCACAAGATTTGCAGCCTCCTCTGTATCACTCTCATCTGACCAAGTGGCAGCAAGACTCATCTTCTGCTTCTTGAGGTAGGTTCCACATTCAGTTCTAATGTGTCCATACCCATCACATTCATAGCATTTTACTTCTTTTTCTTCTTTGGGTTTCTCCTTTGACCTTACTCTTCTTCCATTGCTGATGTCAGGTGAGATGTTCTTGACATTTGCCTTGGATCTTACATCCATTTTCTTTAACAATCTGTTGAACTGTCTCCCCAACATTGCAACTTCATTGGCCCACTCTTTATCCACATCTTGACTGTTTTCCTCTTCTGTGTTTGATATGAAGGCAATGCTTTTGGTTTTCTTCTCAGTTCCATCATTCAATCCCATCTCAAAGGTTTGGAAGGAACTAATTAGCTCATCTACCCTCATATTGGAAATGTCTTGAGACTCTTCTATGGCAGTCACCTTCATTGCAAATCTCTTAGGGAGTGACCTGAGTATTTTCCTTACCAGTTTTTCATCTGTCATCTTCTCTCCCAGAGCTCCTGAAGCATTAGCCATTTCAAGGATACTCATGTGAAATTCATGAATGTTTTCATCTTCTTTCATCCTTAAGTTTTCAAACTTGGAGGTGAGCAGCTGAAGTCTAGACATCTTTACCCTAGAGGTGCCTTCATGAGTGGTCTTCAGAATGTCCCAAGCATCTTTGGCCACTTCACAGTTGTTTACCAGCCTGAAAATATTCTTGTCTACCCCATTGAATATTGCATTCAAGGCTTTAGAGTTTCCAAGAGCAAGATCATCCTCCTCCTTGGACCATTGTTCTTCAGGTTTCTTCTCGGTGGTGGCTTCTCCTTCTTTAGTAATGACAGGATGCACCCAACCTGTTAACATAGCTTTCCAAGCCTTGTTATCAAGGGATTTCAGAAAAGCTACCATTCGAGGTTTCCAATAGTCATAGTTAGAACCATCCAAAATTGATGGCCTATGAACAGATCCTCCATCTCTCTCCATTGTACCAGAAAGTATTGTCCCTAGATCTCACCCAGAACCAGAGCAGGATGCCTGCTCTGATACCAATTGAAATTCTGGTATCAGATATAAGATGTCGAAGGTAATGTCACGACACTAATATCTATTCACACACAATGGGTAAATATACAAAATGGTAAAGCAAATAACACAAGCAATTCTTAACCCAGTTCGGTGGAACTCACCTACGTCTGGGGGCTACCAAGCCAGGAAGGAAATTCACTAAAATAGAATTAGTTCAAAGACTCTCCGTACACTTCAACAAGTTACAGTCTTTCTCACCTAATCTATGCCCGTGCAATTTCTACCTAAGCACTCTTAGGTATGAGAACCCACTCACTTCCCTACAATTACACACCAGTGATTTTAAACAACAATCCCTTATGAAAAGAAAATACTTTTCAATTACACACTCTTGATTTTACTTCAAAGTTTCAGTCAAGAAGACACACTCTTGATCTTGCTTAACAGCTTTGATCAAGAAGACACACACTCTTGCTTAACAGCTTTAGAGTGACAGATTACAACCACAAATCAGTCCAATTCAATCATCAATAGATGACTTGAATGACCTACAAGTCTCACGACTAAGCAGACACAAACCCTAGCTCTCTCTCTATATTTTGCTCAATCTCGGTTGTGTGTTCAAACAGGTTTTCTAAGTCCCTTTTTATATAAGCATCCAGCTGGGCTTGGACCTCTTGAAAACCCTAAAACTATTTTCCAATCAAATCTTTTTATAACAGTTGTTTAGATCTCCTTGGAAAATAAGTAAACCTGGTTGTAATCAATGATTGAATGCGCCAGCTAATCATATCTTCAATCATACAAAGGTTGCCTTTAATTGTGCAATCACAAAACACCAGACATTCATACTGAATGTTCTGTGTACAGGATGTCACGACATCGGGTCTGACATCCTGGAAAAATCTGCATAATCCAAAAATTCCTTTTATAACTTCCAGCAGGTACAACCATATCAGATGCCATGACCTTGTGTATATCATCTGAAACAATCCTGCATGAACATGTCTTTCATTTAAGCTCCAGCAGGTACATCCAATATCAGAAGCCATGGCATTGTATGTGGCATTCTGAAACAATCCTGCATGAACATGTTCTTGAACATGTTAAGACATCACACATAACATCTTGTGAACACTCTTTGTTTTACCAAAATTGTTGCCAACACTTAGAATCAACAAACTCCCCCTTTGGAAAATTTTGGCTAAAACATATATCTGTCCTTTTTGTTCACAAGATAAACTATCAGCAGTTAAACAACTTAACAGTAGTTTAAACAGCAGCAGAAGCAAAACAATCACTAGTTATAGCTACTAGTAATACACACATACACAAGGGTACTTCTCCTCCCTCTAAATATGTGCAACATAAACAGAATTACTAGTTATGGATGTGTAACACCTCAAATTTGCACCCATCATTGTACATACATTCTCATATTAGGTCATAGCATAACATGGTCCACTGCATAGCATTGCATTGTCCCATTTGCCTCAAGTGCAAGCCAATCAAGAAATTAGGTCAAACTGGTCAGGGGATCAGTCAGTCAAGCAAGCAAGTGCATTTCTCAAGGAGCCAAGGCCCTAGGATTGGTCCAACATGTTCACATGACTTGGGGATCCATTTGAAGTGTTTTGGTCAAGGATTGGATGTTCAGAAGTCATCAGTCAATGCACAGTCAGTCAGAAACCCTAAAAGTCAACTGTTGGTCAACTGTCCATTTAATCAGTGGTTTGATGGTTGGATTTGGTTTGAGAGGTCTCATTCATGTCCAAATAGGCCTCATATATCATGTCAAACACCATCATGGAAGAATTTGAAGCCAGATCAGAAATTTCCAAAAATGGAAACTGAACCTGTAACTGAAACTTACCAAAAATGGAAAGTCTTGATCCTCAAACTTACATCATGATACAAGCTTCAAATGAATTTTTGACATGAAAGTTGAAGATCTTGTTCTCCCATTTCCAAAAAGTCCAAGAACTCTCAATTCCCATGTATGGTTGGCAAGTTATGATCGAATCATTTTCAGAAATTCTTGAACTTCAAAAGGCCATATCTCTCAAACCATTTGGCCAATTTGGGTGGGGTTTTTTCCTACAAGTCACATTTGATCCCCTCTTTCCAAAAATGTAACTTTCATGTACCAAAACCTTATGGATCAAAATGGCATTTTTTGACTTACTTGAATTAATTTCAAGTGAAGTGAAATTTTGACTTTTTAAAATAAACCTTTTCCATCATTTTGGCCATTGGGAATTGATCTGAAATTGTATTTTGGACATGTTCAAAGTCAAATTCGTGCAAGTACATACACCCATGCCAAGTTGCTTGAAAATTGAAAGAAAGTACATTTCTCAACAACTCTATCCCACATATCCATGGACTTTGATTTGTACCTTCAAACAGAGAATTAAAAGATGATTTTCTGTCATTTGAAACCCCTAGCTGCAGCCTCTAACCACAGAAAACCTTCATTCTCTCTCAACTTGCATTTTCACACCTTTGCATTTTTTTGCACAAAACTCAAAAAGACTCGAGCAGCTCTTGTTTGCTTCATCCCCTAGCCATCATTTGGAGCTCTTTTGAAGCAGCAAAACCCAGCTGGAAGCTCCCTTTCATGTTCTGTTTTTCCATGGACCAACAATGGTGAAACTGGATTTGGACATTCCCAAGCCTTGCTGAGCTCGATTACTTCAAGCATCCATCATTTCAAAGCATAAAGAACATCTGTTTCACCAGCAAACATCAAAACAACAACTGAATTCCAACTTTCTTCAAAAACAAGTAAGAGATCGATCTCTCTATTTTTCAAATCCATGCTATGCTTAGTGTAGATCTCTCCATGCTGAGTTTCATGATGCTTTTATTTTCGAAAATGGTTGGATATTCATGAAGTTACACTGAAATGAAGTTTGATGTTGTTTTGGATTCTTGCTCGATTCATGATGTATGCTGCGTTTTAGTGAAAATTATTGCTGGATTCGTGCTTGCCATGCTTATATGAACATTTGTGTGTATTCAATTTTAGTTTCTGGAAAATTTCGAACCAAGCTCGATTTGAAGGTGATGAATATTGTTGCTGTACCCAGAAAAACCCTAACTGCACAAGCCTTGCCCAGATTCTTGTTTGTTTCACGTTGTATGGTTACTGTTGGCCCATGAGCCAATCAAAACATTTCCCTGGCCGCGCCTAAACGGCGCCGTTTTGATAAGTGAGTTTCAATATTACTGAAATGCCATCCGGTTCATTAATAATTCAAATTAATTCATTTATTTTTCTTATTTTCATTTCATTTGATCATCAATCTTGCAAAATTCATAAATCATTCATTTCAATTCCAAATCTCATGGGAATTTTTGCATCATCTTCATCATGATCTCTACTTTTTTATCATAATTTTTCCAGAATTTTTTGGTGGATGGTTTTTAATTGGCATTAGGGTTTGTAACATGCATGCATATTTTGTACACTTTGCCAAAACATTTGTGAAATGGTGATACTTTATCCAATGGCTCCCAAATTTTTTGTGCTTAAACTAGACACATTCATGGTGATTTTGGTGTAGAGTTTGTGAATTTATCATTGCTGGTTTGTGAGTTATGATTTTTTGAATTAGGGTGTGACAATTTGTGTCACACCATTGATGTCCAACTTCATGATTTTCATTACCATGCTTCTTGACCTCCAATTGGTTTGAATTTTTGCATGAATGTACTCTTGTATGTCTAGTTTACATGTGAATTTTCTTGGAATTATTTGTGGCATTTCCTAATTGTTTGAGATTTTCTCTCCTGTTTAGTCATATGTTGACTTTTTGTGACACATGTTCCCATTTCATTTGTGAAATTCTCATACTTTATTAGATGGACATGAAATTTTACATGAGATAACTAGACATCCTCATCTTTGCCATGGTTTTAGTCCCATTCATTTATCATATGCTATCACTGATTTATGAATTTCTCAAGTTGATGTATGTTTGGTTGACTTCTTTGAGCATGTTCAAAATTGTTTTGACTTTCTGATTTTCATTGACTGCCTTCCACTTGTCCAAATGAGCTGAAATTTTATATGCATACCATGCTATGTGTTAAGATTAATCATGATTTATTTTGTGATTTTTGGAAATGTTTGAGTTGACTTTTGATGCAAGTCTTGCTGCTGACTTCTATGAGCTTCTGTTTGCTATACCTTGACCTAATTTGTTCATGAAATGATGATGATGATTGATATGAATGTGAACCCAATTGGTTGTGTTTCTTAATTGTTTTAACATGATTTTGGATGCTTGCCCTTTTCTGTTTTGACTTTCTCATTCCCTTTTGACCCTAGGCTTGTCCTAGTGGTCCTGTTACTCACATTTGAGCTCATGTTTTCAGGTTGACCAACAAATGACCAATGAGATCAATACAAATTGATTGAGTGTGCTTGTTTATCATTACTAACCTATTTGTTTTGTAGGTTGCTTGGCTCACATGCCTAGAGCCTTGTGCCTTGCACATTCACTTGCTTGTGTTAACTGTTAATGTCTGTTTCCTTTTGCTTTGTTTTGAAGTTGCATACTAACATCTGCTTGACTATTTCAGGTGCTTTTAGTTGCTTAGTTCCTTGTGAACTTTTGCTTTGCTTTGCTTGTATAAGCAATTTGCATTGAGGTACAACTTCCTAACTTCATGTAGTCTGGAAGACCTGGCCTGTTACTTGGCCAGGCAACTGTCTGAAGTCCTCCTTAAGAGGCGATGTTTGTGTTTGTTTACAATTTGTCCTTGCATAGAGTCAAAGACCTCCTAAGTGAAGAGGCAATTGGCAGAACCCAAGGGATAAGCAACCTATCCCCTGCTATTCTGTGTGTCATCTGCTTTGCTCACATCACTGTGTTGATGCATTGCAGATACAAACCCAAGATCTTGTACAATTGTACAGTTGAGTCAGTATCAAATGTGTAGAAGGGTTCCCACTTTCTGAACCCACACATTCTTGTCTTAAGCTCTCCCAGGCCAGGGATAAGAGCTGTGAAGTCTTATCTTCACTCACCTTTCATCTGCTTCACCTTAGCCCCTCAATGGCAAGGTTAAGAGCAACATCTACCCAGTTCCAGAGGTTTGTTTGTTGAGGTTGATATGACCCCTCGACTAAAACCTAACCCTTGTTTGAGCCTCTTGTGTGCATATAGTGTGTGCTACTTGTGCTTGCGTGTTTGCTTTGACTTGCTTCCTGTGCAAGTTAGGTTTAGTTTAGACTTGCTTCCTGTGCAAGTTAGGTTTTGCTTGGCTTGCTTCCTGTGCAAGTTAAGTGTGTGTGGCTTGCTTCCTGTGCAAGTCATGTTTAGGATAGGCTTGCTTCCTGTGCAAGTTAGCTAGAAACCTTAACTTAGGGATGATTTGCATGATAACATCTAGGCTCGAGTCGTAGTCTCCCTAGTTGTGTCTCCCTCTGTTATCTGGTTAGGCTAGTCCTTTATCCCTGCGTAGGGGAACTACGTCGCCCTGATCCTCATACCAGATGAGGTACGTAGGCAGGAGATGAGCAGATCTCTCTGGGTGCCTGTGTCTTTGTTTTGTCTTGTTGTTTGCTTGGAAGCTGATGTAAGTCCATCGAGTGGCATTTGGGTTCCAGTGTGCGTGTGTTTAGTTCGGATGCTGATATAAGCCCAGTGATTGGCGTTCAGGCTCCACGTTTGCCTCTTTGTGTGTGTTTTGGTTCGGATGCTGATGTAAGCCCAGTGATTGGCATTCGGGCTCCACGTTTGCCTTTGCCAGTGTTTGTTTGTGTGCGTGTCAGCCGAGCTACGGATGCTCTGATTCTCCTTCGTCCAAGGAGATACGTATGCATAGGATGCGACATCCTAGCGAGCATGTGTCGTTTCCCCAGTCCGAACTACTTCGACTCTGATGTTTATGCCTGATAGACTAAGTAGGCCCAGGATACGATATCCTGCCGAGTCAGTTTCAGTCAGTTTCTTGTGTCTCTTTCAGCCAGTGTGTGTGTGTTTGAGCAGTGTTTTAGCAACCATTTTTCCTTCCTATTGTGCGTGGATCCCGTCGAGTACGACGGATGCGTAGGGGTGCTAATACCTTCCCTTCGCATAACCGACTCCCGAACCCATTCTCTTTGGTCGCGAGACCATGTTTTTTCCCAGGTTTACTTCGAGCGTTTCCTTTCCCTCTTTTGGGATAAATAACGCACGGTGGCGGCTCTGTTGTTCTTGTTTTCCCGCCGGTTTTTCGCGTGATGCGACAGGATGCAACTAGTAAGACACACAAACACACAAGGGTACTCCTTCTCCCCCTAAATCTGTGCACACAACAAACAGTCTTCATGAACATAACAGCTACTGTAACTCCAGCACCTATACCATCCAGAATGTCATTCTGACATCTGCTTCAACATCAACAGTTGTGCACCATATCAGACATCCTCTTTGACATCTGTAAACAGAATAGCATTCTGTTTTAACCCCTGTGCACTTCCACAAGATTCTATTTAAAATAGCTGTCCTCCCGCTATATACATCTCACAACTTCCACAACAACTTCCATATCAGCACTTCTCCCCTTTTTTAGTCAAAATTGACCAAAGGTGACATATCAGACAAAATAAATGTTCATTAGCCTAGCAGAGAAAGTTAGATCAGATGTTATAACACTAAGCTTGTTAAAACATAGTATTCAGGAAGTACAAACCATCATTATACACAACTGTGATAGCTGAGATAATGAACAAATCCAAGGAACTCTTTAAGAGCCCTAAATATTACAAAACATGCATCAATGAGGACTTCCACACATTACACAATTGCCAAAAAAAAACAAAAAAACTTCAGCATCCATACAGCAACAGCAGACCAGCTTCACATCAATCTTTCCAGCACACCTCTCAGACTTCACCTTACCAGTCTTCAACACATGCAGGAACCATTAATCAGAAGAAGAAGTATCACCTTCACCTTCACCTTCACCTTCAGAGTCTTCAGAGCTTCCAGAGCTGCCACTGGTTTGGGATTTTGATCTTGCATTTGAATCCTTACCAGCCTTCTCTATTTCTTCCTTTTCCAGGCTACAGATAAGAACTTCTAAAGCTTCTTTTCTAGCCTTGGCCACCCTTATACCATTATCCAATTCCTTACAGGTTTCTTTTAGTTGATCAATGAAGCTCCCTTGAAATGTAGGCTCCCTTCTGGCAGATGTCATGACATCATTGACATGACTTCCCTCAAACAACTTATAATGAATGGATAGAGGGGACTTTCTCCTGCTTGGAATGTCACTTGTACTCAGGATGCCTGGTTGTTGGCTCAGGATAATGCCACAAATAAGGGAGGGGAAGGCAATGGGTAACTTCACAGCATTTGTAGAAGCATGTCCGATGGTTTGACCAAATATGAACTTGCCAAAATCATAGTTAACCCTTGTTCCAATTGCATGAATGATTCTTCCAAGACTAATGGAGATGGTAGAGACATGATTAGTAGGAACCCAATTAGCTGAACCAATCTTGTGTAAGATGGCATATTTAACAGTGAGCTTCCCAGCTGATAAGTGATTCCTACTAGGCCATTCCTTAACTTGGCCCGCTGTGATAACCCTACAGACCTCATTGTCTGTAGTCTCTAGGTCAAATCCTCCATCAGTTCCTCTTCCTATGAACTTGTTGATAATACTTGGTGAGAATTTCACACATTTTCCCCTTACAAACACCTTGCAGAACTCCCTGCTGCTTTTTTCAGATGCCATGACCTTGTGTATGTCATCTGAAACAATCCTGCATGAACATGTCTTTCATTTAAGCTCCAGCAGGTACATCCAATATCAGAAGCCATGGCATTGTATGTAGCATTCTGAAACAATCCTGCATGAATATGTTCTTGAACTCCAGCAGGTACATAGGATATCTCATGTTAAAATATCACACATAACATCTTGTGAACACTCTTTGTTTTACCAAAATTGCTGCCAACACTTAGAATCAACAAAATCAGAGGTGGAACTTTGGTGGTGTTCAACTGAACTTGCTTGATTTCAAAAATTAAGAACACAATAATGATGCCTCTATGCAGAGGACTTCAGACAACACAAAATCAAGGCAAATTGAGAAATATATGAGTTGTTTCGAAGAAAAATGCAGTTGAGCAAAACCTTTGAATTGTGAAGAAATGAGTCACGATCTTTGATTCCTTTTGCAAACAGAAGCTTCTATGGATCAAAGTGAAGAAGGTTTAGGAACTATGGATCTTAAAAATCAATCAATACAATTGAATTTCAGATCTGAAATTTTTGAAAGAAAAAGAAAAGTTCCTTTAGTGAGGGTGTGGATTCAATTCAGCAGAGGTTTAGGCGCCATTAGGTTGAAGATTTGTGAAGCTATGGCATGGTATTTATAGATGGAGATGGCTGAATGCATGAGCTAACTCGTGTGCATGGGAGAAAAGGGCCTTCATGCATGGGCATGTACAGGCGCATGGAGGGCCCAATTCTGAATAGAATTGAATGCTATACATCACCAAATATGAATTGGACGTGCAAAAATGATATCACCAGCTCATGCAATGTGTTTGAAATGAATTTCACAAAATGCACTATAATGTTCTCCTCTTCGAAAATGATATTTCCAACATTAAAACATAGGCTTATGGGTAATGGCTGGGAATCTTGTTGCATAAGGAACAAATGTCATGTTGATCAAAACTTCATTTGGGCCTCGGAAATTAATGAAATTTGAGCTTGAAGTGTGATGTGCAAAACATGCCTATGTGAAATTTCCAAATTTGGCCAATGTTCAAGCCCCTCTGTCTCATTGATGAAAGCTTCAAATGATAAAATCTTCAACATGAAATTTGTAGATCATTTCAAGACAATCAATTTGGACTTATATTTTGCATCATTTGGATTTTTGATGAAGGAGTTATGGGCACTTGAAGTTGGACTTTTTCACATTTCAATGCATATGGCCCAAAGTGACCTATAATGTTTTGCATTATCACATGTATTTATTTTCAGATTTTGCAATTTTTCTCAACATATCATTTGAAGTAGACACATTAATATTTCCAATTCATTAAGTCTCACCTCAAAATCATAAAAAATGAATGAGTTATGTTCTTGGGAAGTTGACCCGAAATTAGGATTTCAGTCAAAATGACCTATAATGTCTTGGAATGGATGATGACCTTCCCAGCTTCAAATCAAATTTTGATGAACATGAAAGTTGTTCATATTGTCCTTAAGAACATTATTTATATTGGGGTTATCTCCATTTGACCAACAAATAAAAAGTTGGGTCTCAGTGTATTTCAAAATAGTCAAATGAATTGACTGATCAACTTCTCAAGTCCACACCTCATATCTTGATGAATGAATGATTGAGGACACTCAAATGAATTCAAATATGCATGAAATGATGAATTAAAGAACTTCCCTTGACTGTTTTTGACCATGTGTTGAGGTTGCTTCATGAGCAAGGCACAGTTGATGAACAGATGAATTAGGGTTTCCTTGGGAAACAAAACTCAAACCCTTTGCTTGCTTTGATCAAAATGATGAATTGAGATACTTGGGAGGCATATTTGATGGATGAGAGCTTTGGGAACCATTGTCATGTTTGCTTTCATCTCCTCTTGACCATATCAATGCATATAGGATCTTCTAGAAGCTTTTAGACCTTGTGATTGCTCAAGCTACAAAACAAGAAATGTTAGTGACATATTTTGTGCTTTTGAGTTAATAAAAATGAGAAAAGCAATGATATACAATTCAAGCATGCTTGGTGATCTCAAACCACTCACAAGAGATCCCAACCCAAAGGCATAAGGAAACAAGATGCTTATGATCCTTGAGGCTATGCAAATGCCATGTTATGATGCCATGAGGGATCTTGGGACCAAAATTATGGTCTTACAGTTTAAAACAATGATATTTATCAATTAAAACATGCAAACATTTGTTAAGCAGAAACAAATAAGAGTGCAAAGAATTGGATAAAGGCTCAAATTTATTTGATGGAATGGTAGTCCGCAAATGGCGAGACTCCATGGATCTTTACAAAATTTAAATTGGTGATATATATTGGAAAAAAGGGCTACATTGAACATAATGGCCGTTTCTCCACCAATTCTGAAACAACTGTATTTGAGGCTTCAGTTGACGATAACTGAGCGAGAATCTTTGACAGACGACAGTTGTAGAACAAAGTCTTGTCAGGATGCAGTTACTTGCCAAATCCCTAATTTTTGCCAAGATTGCCCCAGGGTGAGGTACTCAATCTAGTGGGATATATATACATTTTTTTGTCTCTAACTTTTTCCTGGACCGCCCTTTCGGGTTTTCAATCCATAGAGACGCTCATTTTTGCCTAAGTTGCCCTTTCAGGTTTTCAACTTAGTGAGCTATTCTATTTTTATTTTAGGCGAAGTATTTCTAGACTGTATCTGAATTCACAGAACGAGTGAAATCGTCCCCATCCATAGTTGTAAGCAACAAAGCACCGCCTGAAAAGGCTCTTTTAATAACATATGGACCTTCATAGTTTGGAGTCCACTTGCCCCTGGAATCGGGCGCGAAAGACACGAGGCTTGACCTTCTTATCAAAGGCTTTCTTCATCCTTTGCTGATACAACTGACCATGGCACATGGCGGTTAATCTCTTCTCTTCAATCAAGTTCAACTGGTCATAACGACTTTGAACCCGTTCAGCTTCAGTCAACTTGGCTTCCATCAAGACTCTCATTAATGGGATCTCAGCCTCTACGGGGAGTACAACCTCCATGCCATATACAAGAGAGAAAGGGGTTGCCCCTGTTGAAGTGCAGACAGATGTACGATAGCCATGCAAAGCAAATGGCAGCATCTCATGCCAATCTTTGTATGTAACAACCATCTTTTGGATAATCTTCTTGACATTCTTGTTAGCAGCTTCAACAGCCCCATTCATCTTGGGTCTATAGGGAGAAGAATTATGATGTGCAATCTTGAACTCACTACACAGCTCTTTCATAATTTGGTTGTTCAAGTTAGATCCATTATCAATAATGATCTTGTCTGGCACACCATATCGGCATATGAGTTGGTTCTTGATAAACTTCACAACCACCTGCCTAGTCACATTCGCATATGATGTCGCTTCGACCCACTTGGTGAAGTAATCAATAGCTACGAGAATAAAACGGTGACCGTTTGACACCTTAGGTTCAATCATACCAATCATGTCAATTCCCCACATGGAGAAAGGCCATGGTGAGGAAATAACATTCAGAAGTGTCGGGGGAATATGAATCTTATCCGCGTAAATCTGACACTTGTGGCATTTCTTCACATACTTTCAGCAGTCAAACTCCATTGTCAGCCAATAGTAGCCTGCTCTCAACATCTTCTTTTCCATGGCATTTCCATTGGAATGAGTACCAAATGAACCTTCATGGACTTCAGTCATCAACAGGTCTGCTTCGTGTCTATCCACGCATCTGAGCAGAATCATGTCAAAATTCCTCTTATAAAGCACATCACCATTAAGGTAGAAACTGCCATATAATCTCCTCAAAGTCTTTCTATCTTTAATAGATGCCCCAGGCGGGTAAGTCTGACTTTGGAGAAAACACTTGATATCATAATACCATGGCTTATCATCTTTCACTTCTTCCACTACAAACACATGAGCTGGTCTATCTAGGCGCATCACAGTAATATTGGGCACTTCATTCCAGTACTTCACCATAATCATTGAAGCAAGTGTAGCAAGAGCATATGCCATCCGATTCTCATCTCGAGAAATATGATGGAAGTCAACCTTAGTAAAGAAAGTTGAAATCCTTCTCGCATAATCTCTATATGGGATGAGGCCAGGCTGATTCATATCCCATTCACCCTTAATCTGATTAACAACCAGGGAGGAATCACCATAAACATCAAGATGTTTGATCCTAAGAACAATACACTCTTCCAAACCCATAATACAAGCCTCATACTCCGCCATATTATTCGTGTATTTAAAAGTTAGCCTTGCTGTAAAAGGAAAATGTGTGCCTTGAGGATTAATAATCATTGCCCCAATACCATTTCCATACTAATTAACAGCGCCATCGAACACCATACCCCATCGGGAACCAGGCTCTGGCCCTTCATCGAGCGTAGGCTCATCACAATCTTTCATCTTCAAATACAAAATCTCCTCATCATGGAAGTTGTACTGAACACACGATAATCTTCAATTGGTTAATGTGCCAAGTGGTAAGCCAAAATACTACCTTTAATAGCTTTTTAGGCTCGATACTCAATATCATACTCAGACAACAACATCTACCACCGGGAAATCCTCCCAGTTAAAGCTGGCTTCTCAAAGATATACTTGATTGGATCCATTTTGGATATCAACCAAGTTGTATAATTCAACATATACTAGCGTAAGCGTTTAGCAGCCTAAGCCAAAGCACAACATGTCTTCTCAAGCATTGAGTACCGAGACTCATAATCAGTGAACTTTTTACTCAAGTAGTATATTTCATACTCTTTCTTCCCTGATTCATCTTGTTGACCCAATACACAACCCATGGAATCATCAAGCACAGTCAAGTACATAGTCAATGGTCTCCCTTCAACAGGCGGAGACAGAATCGGAGGCTCGGACAAATACTCTTTGATACTATCAAAGGCCTTTTGGCAATCCTCAGTCCAATCATGACGCTAATCTTTCCGGAGGAGCTTGAATATAGGCGCACATGTGGCAGTCATGTGGGATATAAATCTCGAAATGTAATTCAAGCGACCAAGAAAACCTCGGACTTGCTTCTCAGTTTTGGGCGCAGGCATCTCCTGTATTGCTTTGATCTTGGCAGGATCAACTTCAATACCTCTTTCGCTGACAAGAAAGCCCAATAACTTTCCAGAACAGATTCCAAATGTACACTTGTTTGGATTTAAGCGGAGTTTGTACTTCTTCAGACGTTGGAAAAGCTTCAACAAGTGTTCTACATTTTCAACTTCCGTTTTTGACTTTGCAATCATGTCATCGATATACACCTCAATCTCCTTGTGCATCATATCATGAAACAAGGTAGTCATTGCGCGTTGACACGTGGCTCCAACGTTCTTCAAACCGAAGGGCATCACTCGATAATAGAATGTTCCCCAAGGTGTGATGAATGTTGTCTTCTCCATATCCTCGGGTGCCATTTTAATCTGGATATAACCGGAAAATCCGTCCATAAATGAGAAGACATTGAATTTAGCTATATTATCTACCAACATATCAATGTGTGGTAGAGGAAATCGTCTTTCGGACTAGCTTTATTCAAGTCACGGTAGTTCACACACATTCAGACTTTTCCATCTTCTTAGGCACAGGCACAATATTGGCCACCCATTTAGGATATGTAGAAGTCACCAGAAACCCCACATCAATTTGCTTCTGAACTTCTTCTTTAATCTTCACTGCCATATCAGGGTGAATTCTTCTGAGCTTCTGCTTCACAGGCACACACTCAGGCTTCAATGGCAAGAAATGTTGTACGATATCAGTATCTAGACCAGGCATGTCTTCATACGACCAGGCAAAGACGTCGACATATTCTCGTAGCAACTCAATCAACCCCTTTTTCACAGACTCTTCAAGGAGTTCCCCAATCTTCACTTCACGAATGCAGTCTTCAGACCCCAAGTTGACTGTTTCCATATTCTCAAGATGCGGCTGAATAATCGTCTCCTCGTGCTCAAGCAGATGGGTAATCTCATCAGGAATCTCTTCAACATCATCTTCTTCTGCCTCGAATACAAGGAACTCAAAGTTGGGAGATGGTGTTGGATCATTATGTTCAATGGGTTTGATCAACCTGCATAATAATTTTGAGTATAAAAGAGATTTCAAATTTTCAAACAAGGCAAATTATTATGCAGATGAAAAGATTGATTTTATTCTCTTTCTAGGGTTTTATGGTGATCACCAATTTCATGCAAAAAGCGAAAAGGAAAAACAATTTGGAAAAAAACAAACATTTAACATGTGATTATTGAATGAATATCATTGTATTAATCAAATATGCCAACAATGTCATCACTTCTCCTTTTAGCATGAGAGAAGGGTTTTCAAACAAAATGAACACATTACGTTGACTTATGGATAACTGTTGGAACATCAACAGCGACCCAATTATTGCAGACTCCTCCAGGGATGACAAAGTTGCCAAGATTTTCCTCTTCATCACCTTCAACAATGGCAGCAGCTTCCTGATCTTCGACCGTGTGGATAAAACCACCACTCTGGAACAACCCACGCTCATTAGAAACACCTGAAGAATACCTTATGCCAGCCCGGGATTTGTTATCCTCCAACCTGATCATTTTCCCTAAACCAGTAGTTGCACCATGCTTAATGGCCAACTTTGCATCATTATAGGAGACAAATGAAGAAAGTCCTTTCCTTGAAGGCTCAGCAACAGACAAGGCCTGGAACGGAGTCCCAACCTCATCCTTAGCATCAATGTAGGAAAAGGAAGATAAATGACTGACCAAGAGAGCCTTCTCTCCCCCTATCACCACCAACTTCTTATTCTTTACGAACTTCAACTTTTGGTGTAGGGTGAATGTCACGGCGCATGCCTCGTGAATCCATGGTCTGCCCAGCAAATAGCTGTATGACGGATGAATATCCATGACCTGGAAAGTGATCTGGAAATCACTAGGTCCAATGTTGATAAGGAGTTCTAACTCGCCGATCACGGTTTTACGCGATCCATCAAACGCATTCACAACCACTCCACTCTGCCTCATGGGAGGCCCCTGGTATGAAAGTTTGGCAAGAGTGGATTTTGGCAACACATTAAGTGATGATCCTATGTCCACCAACACATTGGACAAGGCATCATCCTTATAGTTCATTGAAATGTGTAAGGCCAAATTGTGGTCTTTTCCCTCCTCTGAAAGATCAGCATCACAGAAGCTCAAGTTGTTGCAAGCGGTTATATTCGCAACAATGCTATCAAACTATTCTATGGTGACATCGTGGTCCACGTATGCCACGTCCAACACCCTCTACAAAGTTTCGCGGTGTGGCTCGGAATTCATCAGCAAAGATAAGACGGATATCTTTGACGGAGTTTATAGCGGGTGATCAACAACATTGTATTCACTTCTCTTGATGAGCCTCAGCATCTCATCACCATCCTCTCTTAAAATGCCAGACTGGCCAACCAGGACAGGAGTGTTATTATTTTTCACAACAACAGGGTCAACACCCTTCACAGCAGGAACAGGATTATTAAAAGAAGAAGTCCCCACGGGACCGGCAAGATTAACAGCAGTTCTCACAACATCTTCGTGGGATTTTGGCGGAGCCAAGAAAACACGACCACTACGGGTCACACCACTAACATCAGAAATGCTCACCATGAAAGTTGAGGGAAACGGAACCTTCTTCCCGTCTTCTAGCATTACAGTGTTGTATCGATAGGGAACATGTTTATCAAATACATACGGGACTGGACCCGCTGGCTTTATCACAAGAGTTGGTGACACTTTCTTCTTGTTGCCATCATACTTGACGACAACAGGCTCTGGAATTTCGAATACTGGGGTGATAACATCGACTTCGTCCTCATTACGATTTTGAAGTAATTCAATTATTCCCTAATCCAGCATCTCTTGGATGTCCTTTCTAACTTGTCAGCATCCTCTCTCATCGATAGTGCACACCTGGCACCTATCATGGTCATGCTCGTAATGGCTGTGTTCACACAACAGCATGTGCATCTCGACCAAAGATTGCCTTTTGTCATTAACATACAGGATTTTACATTTGCCAGGGCAACCCTGGACCATATTAACAGCAGCTTTCCCATGCTCGGGCAATGGGTTCTTCTTCACATTAGGACCTACGTCCTCAAAAAACAATATACTATTTCTCACAAGGTCTTGCACCTTGGTCTTCAACGGGTAACAATTTTCCACGTCATGTCCGGGAGCACCGAAATGATATACACAATGTAGCTCTGGCTTATACCACCACTGAGTATTGGTTGGTACAGCGGGAGGATCTCGTGGAGTGATTAGTTTTCTATCGATCAGAGAAGGATAAAGCTCAGCATAAGTCATTGGAATCAGATCAAAAGTGACCCTCTTCCTCTCGTAGTTGCTGGTGCTGGTGTTGTTATTGTTTCGAGGCTGGTAGGCATGTTGTTATTGATGATGTTGTTATTTTTGTTGTTGATGAACTTCTCTAAAGGCATGTGCTATATGAGCCACCTGGTGTTGGATGACGGCGGGGCACACATTCTTCCTCTTCACATAGGGCCTTCTCTTGATGTGAGAGGACACATCATGTGTCTCTCCCTATTGCTTCTTAGCAAAACTCCCATACCTCTTTGCTGAAGAACTGTCATCCCTAGACAAACGTCCTTCACGGACCCCTTCTTGCAGTCTCATTCCCATATTCACCATTTCGGTGAAGTCTGAGGGAGCACTGGAGATCATTCTCTCATAGTAGAAAGAGCTCAAAGTCTTCAGGAAGATCTTTGTCATCTCTTTCTATTCCAGGGGTGGCACTATCTGAGCTGCCAATTCACGCCATCTCTGGGCGTATTCCTTGAAGGTCTCATTGTCCTTCTGCGACATCGCCCTTAGTTGGTCCCTATCTGGAGCCATATCCATATTATACTTGTATTGCTTTACAAAGGCCTCGCCAAGATCGTTGAAAGAGCGGATGCTAGCACTCTCCAGTCCCATATACCACCGGAGCATAGCGCCAGACAAGCTATCCTGGAAGTAATGGATAAGAAGTTGGTCATTATCTGTTTGTGTTGACATCTTGCGAGCATACATCACAAGATGGCTGAGCAGGCAAGTGTTTCCCTTGTATTTCTCAAAGTCAGGTACTTTGAATTTAACAGGGATCTTCACGTTGAGCACTAGGCACAACTCAACAACACTCTTACCGAAGAGGTCCTTACCCCTCAGAGTCTTCAGTTCCTTGTGCAGCCAAGGAATTGGTGTTTCATTTCGTCCATCTTCTCATAACGTTTGGGCCCTCAGATACCTCAGAATGATAGATGGTATCTTCCACTTCGGGCAAGGTGTGCACAACGGGAGGTGGCATAGAAAGGACCGGGCTAGATGCCGGCATGGAGACGAGTGTAGGAGCAAAACCCTCAGGCGCAAAATTAGCAGGCATTCCCCAGGGGAACCCGGCTGGCATAGAATGGGAAAAATGGGTTGTTGCAGCAGGCACAGTCGAGGTAGCAACCTCAGAAATGACAGTCCTCGCGGGAGGAGTTGCAAGAGTAGGTGAAGCTTGGCTCTGGGTGGCTAGCACTGACTCTATCATGGCAGTCAGCCTAACAATCTCTTCCTTCAATTCCCGGTTCTCTTGCTCTTAGTGCTCCATTATCCTTGGAAGATTAGCCCTTGTGTTATACCGGTGCATCAGTTTATCTTCAAAATAAATGAAGAACAAAGAGTTAGACCACTGATCAAGAGCTCAGAGCAAAACCTGCTTATGCATATAATGCATGCAATGTTTGTGCATATGATTAGTTTTTTTATTTGAGGAACTTTATAGAGATTTATTTGCAAATATTTGAAAATATTGATCTTTTAAGACATATATGGAATTAATGTCTGGAAAAGTTTTACACCAATGAAGTAGTACAGTTTTGGTAACCAAATACAATACAAGAGAAAAGGAAAATAAACATCCTATGGAGCTCTAGAAACAATCGTCCAAAGCTCTTGAGATCGGAAGATAAGTTGCGCGAAGCCTCTTCACCTCTTTCTCATAAGCTGCTTCCATATCTGCCTTCTCCTTGGCGAGCCGATCATACTTCCTCTTCCAAAACCTGGATAACTGAGGAAGAAGAGAAGTAACTACATCATCAGGCTCATCAATAACCTGATGCTCTAGAAATTCTATCACTGCATCTTTATCTTTGAGCTGCTGAAATAGTTCCTGTCATACGGTGAACTGGACTTTTTGTGTTTTTTATCGCAATGTCGCGGTTAGCAAGAGTCGCCACCGACTTTTCTTTTATCCAATAAGGAAAGGTGGAAAAGAACAGGAAAGACCTTAATTTAGATTTTGGGTTCGGGAGGTACATTATACAAAGGGAAGGTGTTAGCACCCTTTGTATCCATGGTTATCCATGGGCTCTTAATTGCTCGATCACTTATATTATTTTTGTCTGAAAAAAAGTGTTTGTGAATTGTTTGGAAAATTGTTTTTGGAAAGAGAATTTAACTTTGTAATGATTCTTGTATGAATATATACAAAGTAGTTATCTCGTTTAGTTTTGGAAATTGTTTAGAAAAATATAACTCGGTAATGATTCTAGTATGAATATATACCAAGTGGTGATTTTCTAAGGATATTTTGAAAGGTGTGAGGTGTGAAAATTGTTTTTAGATTGTGAGCCAACAATTAAGAGTTATACCGACCCAAGGTCTTTATGAGCATTTCCTATCCTTATGAGGGTAAAACTGTCCTTATTATTGAGAAATAAGTAGTTTTATCCTTTGGATGTTTAAGGGTCATCGTAGGGTCATCGATAGGTCATTGAAGGCAACAGTTACGAGGATATCTTAGCATTCGAAGGGACTATCATCTTTTAACCGTAGGCAACATCGGAGGGTCATCGAGGGACAAAGTTGTATATTCGAAGGCAACATCCGAGAGACTATAATTTATTTTATGATGATTTAACCGAAGGGTCTTTGCTAAGGGTATCCCCACGTTCGCGGGACATGACCGTAATATCGTAATCGTAAGGCAACAAAGAGAGGTCCAAGATCATTTATTCAAAGGCAAAGTTTTACAATTAATTATATAATTAGGATGAAACTCCACATTAAAATTATTAAAAATAATATATTAAAAAATTAATACATTAGAAATTAATACATTAAAAATTAATTTAGGGTGAAACTCCACAAGGGTATCCCACAAATAAAGTGGAATACCTAGCCAATAACCTTTTCCTGGGATATGTGAACCTTTACGAAACTCAAAAAAAAGAAACATGTCAGAACACCAAATCAGGGTGCAATCGAAGATTACACCGGAGAAATATCACAACAATAAATAGGATAGGATGAATAATGCATGGCTATGATAAAACATAAAAAAAAAACAGAATAGAAAAGTCAGCTACTGTCTTGTTCGCCTCTGCCTCGCCTAGCGAAGGCCAGGCGAATACTCGCCCCAGGCTCGCCTAGCGAGGTGCTAGCGAGCGGCCACGGATTTTGAATTTGAAAACAGCCCCACGTTAGGAACTTTGAATTTTATGGCATTTTATCACAGGAATAACATGATCAAACATTCAGGGTATTCAGGCATATTTAAATTCCCATACGAAAGCAAATTATATATCAACATTTAATCATGATGCATTATATATGTAGATATGGCCAATTGAAAGTATAAACAATAGAGATACGCAAACCTGTTTGCCAATTCAAGGTTGAAGGGATTGACCACTTGTAGTATCGGAATAAGTTAGGCAGCGGGAATTGGACGGCGATGGCTTCGGTGCAGATGGGCTGCCTTCAGGGTTTCTTTACTCTGAATTCTCCGGGTAGGCAGGGTTCCTATGCCAAAACTTCTATTCGTTCTTCTCTGTTCTCCTCCTCTTTTTTTTTTTCAGTGAATCTCCCAGTGTAACTCCCAGTGTCACTCCCCTACTGAAACTTCAGTATTTATAGACTAATTTCGTGGGTAATGGGCTTGGAATGAGGGAGACCCAAGTCCAAAATAATTTGTTATATTTTATTTATTTATTTATTTTAATTATTTAATTAATTAATTAATTAATTAATTAATTAATTAATTAATTAATTAATTAATTAATTAATTAAAAAAAAAATTCTCTTTTTTTTTTTTTTTTTTTTGGGGGGGCTCAGAATGAAGCCCGAAATTTTTGTTGTCTGTCAGCTTCGCTAGGCGAGCGCGTAGCGAACAGGCCAGTTTGGGCCATTTTCTGGATTGGGCCATCCGTGAGCTGGGCCTTTGTTTCTTCAAGATCAGTGTTATATATGAGTCGGAATGCCTTGCAAAATGTCTTGAAATATTAATGGGCAAATTTTGGGGTATGACAGCTGCCCCTGTTCAATATTCTTGGACCGAGAGAGTTAGAATGGTGTATACGCTGTAAGACCCCAATTTTGGGCCCTAAGATCCCTCATGGCCCATATCATATCATATCATGGCCTCAATGATCATTGCATGCCTTTGTCCCCTCCTGGTGGGTTAGATTGCCTTGTAGGTTGATTTCTTGATCACCAAGCATACCTTGCATTTGTATATCTTTGCCTTCATATGTTTATCATTCAAAAAGTACAAAAATATTGTCAGTCTAACCTTGTTGCTTGCAGTTGAAGCAATCATCAGCAATTAGGTCAAAGTCAGTCATTGATCAGTCAAAGCAATGGATGGTGGCCATTCTTGCAGAATTTGGGCACCATGATCAATAATCAAAAGTTCATACATCTTGAGACATCATTTGAAGTCAAGTTCTCAAGGAATTAGGGTTTGGAATTCATCAGAAGTGGTCCAATCAGTCCAAAACCCTAGAAAAGTCAAACTTGGTCAACTGTTGATTTAATCAAGGATTCGATGGATAGAATTGATTTGAAGGAGTTCATTCATGCTTGTATAAGCCTCATATATCATGTTCAACCTCATCATGGAAGAAAATCAAGTCAATCAGAAAATTTTCCAGAAATAGAAAGTGGACCTGTAATTTCAACTGCCAAAAATGGAAACTTCTTGATCTTAAACTTACATCATGATAAAAGCTTCAAATGAATTTTTGCCCAACATGAAAGTTGAAGATCTTGTCTTCCCATTTTCAAAAAGTCCAAGAACATCAAAATCCCATGTGTGGTTGTCAAGATATGATCAAATCATTTTCATCAATTTTTGAACTTCAACAAGCCATAACTCTCAAACCATAAGGCCAAATTTGGTGGGGTTTTTTCCTACACATCACATTTTTCATCCTCTTTCCAAAAATATAAATTTCATGACCTAAAACCTTACCATTCAAAATGGCATTTTTGGACCTTTTTTTCATTTAAAATCAAGTTTGACCAAACTTTGACTTTTTGAGTTTTTGACTTTTTCTTGATTTGGTCAATTGGGAAATGCTTTAAACCATATTTGAAACTTGCCTCAAGCCATAAACCATCATCATACCACCATTTTCCCATCATTTTGAATCAAAATGCAAAATGGACAAAATTGGCAATTGGCTTCATTTGAACAAATCAAGTACAGCAGCTCTGCAGCACACATAAGACAGCAATTAGCAAGGCCACTAGCAGCCTGCTCAGGCCCAAATTTGTGCAGACAAACACACCTCCTTTTCACTTGTTCCACAATTAGCAAAATGTGCATTTGGTTGTTTTAACATAAGTAGGATTAAGCATCCCTTAAACCAACTCTAAACAGCCACATATAAGGGCATTTTCCTGACAGTTCAACCCTAGTTTTGGAGCAGCCACACACAGAAAACTTCCATCCACTCTTTCTTGCAATTCTGCAGATTGGGATTTTCAGAGCAAAAACACCAAAGACCCTTGAACAAACCTTGATTGTTCTTCATTTAAACATATTTCTGAGATCATTGCCACCATCAAACACTAGCTGGAATCGTTTCTCATGTCCTGTTCTTCAAAGCACACAATAATGGCAGTTGGAGCTACTGAGTGTTCCAAGCATTTTTGAACCTACCTTCTTCAAGTATTCAGCATTGCAAAGCACAAGGGTCATCTTTTCAAGTGTAGCAACCTCAAAATACCACTGTTTCATCCATTTCTTCATAACCAAGTAAAATCTCGATTTCTCCTTTCTTTATGCCATGATATGCTTTAGATAGTTCATTTGCTGCTGATTCTAATGGATGTTAGTTTGCTTGAAATGGTGGACTATATCGTGTCAAATCTGAACTTTCATTTTCATGTGTAAATGCATTTTTCTTCGATTTGGCTTGGACATGATGAGTTAATGAAATATGATACCACATTCTTGTTGTTTGATGCTTGATGAAGCTATTGGCATGCTTGGTTTCATTTTCTGGGCATGTTGATTCATGATGATGTTGCATGAACTTGGGGAATACTGTTGCATTAAAGCCCTAATTCTGTCCAGATTTCCACAGGGTTAAAATGTGTGTTTGCTGTTGATTGAAGCTGCTAAATGATGATATGTCATGGCCATGATTTTTGTTAAAATGCTGTTGTTTCTAAAATACTTGTCCTGTCCAGAATTTTGCCTGAATGTTGTATGGTTGTGTTGCTGTTTAGATGTTCATCATTGCCATGTTTGTTTGTATGCTATGTTGAGATTTCAATTGCTTTGATTGTTTGAGAATGCCAAGCCATGCTGCGGAAACCATGTTGCTGTTTGAAATCCCATAAACATGCTCAGAAACCCATTGCATCGTGTTTGTCGTGCTTGGTGGTGTTTGTTCAATGTTACATGATGCTAAACCCTGCCATGATAAATCCTGTGATTTTTTCCAGAAAACTAGATCATGTATGTTGGCTGATGTTTGTCTGTTGATGTTAGGAGTTTGTTTTGGTGTTGGTAAATACACAATGAACCATGCTTAAAAATCCATGAAACATGTTGTGTGCTGTTGTTTATTTTGTTTGAATGTTGATGAACAACCATTGGCCATGCTGTTCCTTGTGTCTGTTTGAAGTTGCCTGCATGATGATGAGCACATGATGATGAATATTGGCTGCTGTTGTCTGTTTTAATTACATGAGCCACTACCATGTTGCTGTTGCTACTATACCATGCTAATAAAACCCTGCTGCTATTTTGCTATCTTAATACGTCTAGGTTTTCATGCTTATGTTGTGTGTTTTGGTTGAATCATTTTTGTTTGATGTGGCTGAATATGATGAGTGCTGCTGAACCAATTATTTTGTCAAGAAAATCTCATGAAGTATGCTTATGCTGTGTTGGTTGGTAATGCAATGCTGTTGTATGCTGGTCGAGTTCTGTGTAGATGAAAATGCCTTTGCCATGATAAAACCTTGCTGCAGTTTTGAGCCTTATGAACATTGCCCTAAAAATCCATTTGATTGTGCTGTTTGCTGTTGATTGCCTGCTGCTACACATTGCCAAATGCTTGCTGCTATGTGCTGTTGTTTCTAAAACCATAAACCCCTGCTGTTCATGAGCTTCACCTGTTTTAATTTCCAGAAATTTGAACGTTGTGTTTTGGTTAGTATTGATTGATGCTCCTGTACCAATGTCCTGCTAAATGATATGCTGTTGGGTGATGGTCGTTTTTTTTGTTTTAATGTTGATGAACCATAAACATGAAATTGATGCTGCTATTGCTGTTTTGAACTTGGCCCAGAAATCCATGCTGTTTATATACTGTCATGTGCTGTTGTTTTGTTTATGAACATGCTGCCATGCTAAAACCATGCTGTAATTTTGAACCATGTTGTTGCTTTTGTTTGTTTTGGTTGGTGCTGCATGATGAGGTTACATTGCTTTGTTTTGATTATTGACATTGGTTACAGTTGATGCTTGAATGTTGAACAATTGATATTGGAGTTGTATGCTGTGTGTAAACCCCTAGTAGTGCATGAAGACCCAGATAATTCAAGGTTGATTGACTGCTGTTTGCTATATGTTGCAATGCCATGTCATTGTATGATGTTGCTTGAAGCTTGTTTCCATGAGCTGAACATATTGTATGCTGTTTGTTTGGATGCTTGTTGGTTGGAACTTCACTTGATGATTTTGATGAACGCATTATGCTGCAAATTGATGATGAATACCATATATGCTGCTGTTGTTGAAACCTTGGTTTTTGTTCCAAAAAATCGTGTTTTATGAAGATTGTCTATTGTTGTTGCTCATGCTGTTTGAAATATTTTCAATACCATGCTGCTGTTAAACCTCAACTGTCCAGTATTTTCTTTCTTGCTGTTGGTCTGTTGGTGCATGAGTCGTGCTCATGTGATTTGTCAATACTATGCTGTCGTGTTGGTGTTGAACATACTGAATGCCATGGCTGCATAATCCTGCTGCAGTATTGAATTGTGTTGTTGGCTGTTGTTTAGATGCTGCATGAACATACTGTAACAGTGCTATGCTACTTGCCATAATGTTTGAATGATGATTAATGATGATTGTTTGATGATGTTGAATGCATGCTGTTGAGTTCATAAACCCTAGCCACTGCTCAGAATTTTGATGCATTGTTTGTTGCTATGTTGCAAATGTTGCATGAACTTATTGCTTGCCATGCTGTTTTTGTGTTGTTGATTGGTTTTCGTTTTGACGGATTAATGCATGAAGGTTTAATGCATGTTGCTGTTGCCATTTGAAACCCTAATGTTGCACGAAATTCCCAGGAAAATATGAAGTTGGATTGGCTGTTGTTGTTAGTTGTTCCTGCACGCGTACTGTTCCATTGGCAACAGCCAATAGGAACATTTCCTCAGCGCGCCCAAAACTGTGTCGTTTGGATTAATGAGACACAGAATTACTTTTATGCCATTCTGTTGACTTGTGTTGACCAATTGCCATGCTATTTTGCTCATATTTCATCCAATATTTCACCCAATTTCACAAATCATTTTCTCATTCAATTTTCATCAAAAAATTATGAATTTTTTTCCACATGTTCACAAATGAGTCTAGAATTTAATTGTGAATTTTAATTAATTTTCCCATTGGTTGGTTTTTAATTGACAATTATTTTCTCAACATGTGTGCATGAATGATACATTGTTCCATTCCTTTTGTGAAATTGTCATATTGCATCCAATGCCTTTGAAATTTTTTGTGGTGAAACTACACACATTGACCTTCATTTTGGTATAAAGTTTGTGCATTTATCACTTGTGGATTGAGGGTTATGATTTTCTGAAGTTGTGTGTTGAATTTGGTGCTATACCATGATCATGCATTTTCACAATTTTTGTTCGCACACTTCCCTACATCCAAATGACTCCAAATTTTGCATGAATGATCCCTTGTATGTCTAATTGATGTATGAATTTTCTTGGAATTAATCTTGCTGTTTTCCATTTGATTGAGAATTTTCTTCCATATGTGGTCATTTGTTGACTTTTTGTGCTATGCCTTGCCAAATCTTTTGTGAAATTCTCACATCATATTGTATGATCATGAAATTTCATATGTGATAACTAGACATATCAAGCTTTGCATTGGTGTTAATCTCATTCATTCCTATTCTGTTTTCAAATTGGTATGATTTTTGAAGTTGACCTATGCTTGTTGACTTTCACCATGCTTACTTGAATTTGATTTGACTTCATGAATTTCATTGAGTGCCTTCCTCTCATCCAAATACCATGAAATTTTACATGTATACCATGTTAGATGTTAGGATTGAGTGTGATTTATTTCATAATTTTTGAAAATGTTTGAGTTGACTTTTGAATGAAGTCTTTGTTGTTGACTTTTGTATGCTTCTCTTGCCATGCTTTGCATTCTTTTGCATATGAAATGACCATGATGCATGATATAATTATGAATCCAATTGAGAATGCTTCTTGGATGTTTAAACTTGGTTTGGTTTGACTTTTTCTTGCTGCCTTGACTTTTTCTTTCACCTTTGACCCTAGGCTAGTCCTAGTGGTCTTATAAGCTTATGTTGAGTTCATCTGTTTCAGGTTGAGCATCAATGCCCCAAAGACCTTTCAATTTTGATTGAGTTGGTTTGATTATCATGTGCTAACACTTGTTTTGTAGGTGACTCATATGCTTGAGTCTTTGTGCCTTGCACAATTGGTCCCTCTGTGGTTGACTTTTGGTTCATTTCTCTTTGTTTTGACTGTTGACTTGTTTGCTAATGAGTTTGACTTTTGCAGGTACTTTAGTTGCCTAAGTTCTTTGAACTTGCTTGCTTGCTTTGCTTTTTAGCATTTGCTTTGAGGTATAATTACTTCTTCTTCATGTAGTCTGGAGACCCGGTCTGTTATTTGACCGGGCAAACTGTCTGAAGTCCTCCTTAAGAGGCAATGCCTGTGTTTGTTTAAATTTGTCCTAAGCAGGAAAAGTCCTTCAAGTAAGGCAATTGGTGGAAGGTAGGGATAAGTAATCTATCCCCCACTATTCAGTGTGTCCTCTCTTTGCTCCCAGTACCTGGTTGAAGCAATGAGATAAATACCCAAGATCTAATCGAGTCAATAATGTGGAGAGAGTTCCTACTTTCTGAACTCCCACACTTTCTTTGATGCTCTCTCTGATTTGAGATAGAAGCAATGAGGCACACCCCTCATCTCCTTTTCATCTGCTTCACCTGAGCCCCTCAATGGCCAGGTTAAGAGCGACCTTCACCTATTACAGTGGACTTTCAAAGTCAAACCCTCTTGTGTGAGCCCCCATTGTTTGGCTATAGAGTGTGTTGTTTGCTATTCATTGATTGATTGATTGCTTCATATGCACTTGCTTGCTTATATGTTATGCATTTATCATCATCATCAATTGCCATTAATGCATGATCATCTCATTTGTTTTGTGATGCTATCATTGTTGTTTGCCCATTGAGGACAATTGTAAGTCCATTGCTTTGGCATTTGCTCCTGTGATATGGAAGGATAGAGTGTAAGACCTCATTGGTCACTCATATCTTCTGTTTATCTGTGTGTATGTGAGGATACAGTTATAAGTCCCTGTAAGTTGGCATCTGTTGTCCTGTGATCATAATTTGATCTGTTTGTTTTGTATGTGGGGATACAGTTATAAATCCCTGTAAGTTGGCATCTGTTATCCTGTGATCATAATTTGATCTGTTTGATTTGTATGTGAGGTTGCAGTTATAAGTCCCTGTAAGTTGGCATCTGCTTTCCTGTGATCATAGTTTGTTCATCTGTTTGTGTGAGAGGTTGCAATTATAAGTCCCTGTAAGTTGGCATTTGCATTCCTGTGATCATATTGTTGCTTTTGTTCTTGTATGTGAGGATCCATTGTAAGTCCCTGTGATGTGGCATTGGATTTCCTGTGAGCATACTGTGGAGTTAACCTAAGTCCAGATAGATTGGCAGTTGCTTCCACTTTCATCTTTGTTTTTCTTTGAGGAGATTAGTGTAAGTCCATTGAGTGGCATCTGATATCCTGTTCTGTTTTAGGAGACTGGTGTAAATCCATTATTGGTATCCGGTATCCGCTTTTTATTTCTTTGCCTGTGGAGATTAGTGTAAGACCATTGAGTGGCATCTGATATCCCATTTTGTTTTAGGAGATTGGTATAAGACCAGTGATTGGCATCCGATATCCGCTTTCTTTCTTTGTTTGTTTGTTATTATCCATTGCTATTCCAAAGGACACACTTGAATCATCTGCTATATGATTTCAAGAAGTGAACCTTCTAAGAA
This sequence comes from Lathyrus oleraceus, assembly GCF_024323335.1. Lineage (NCBI taxonomy): Eukaryota > Viridiplantae > Streptophyta > Magnoliopsida > Fabales > Fabaceae > Lathyrus > Lathyrus oleraceus. The sequence goes on from NC_066585.1 coordinate 59,197,436, forward strand.
GTTTTACTATCCATCTTCATCCATTCATCATTCATTATGTCCTAGACTTTTCACACTTTATCTTTCAAATTTGACATAAGTGTTGTGCAAACATCTTCATGTTTTCTAACTAAAAACCTGGACTCAAGTCCTTGACCTTTTTTTCAAACTCCATTTCATAATACTTATTTGAATTGATCTTAATCATACTTTGACTCCATTTTCATAATCATAATCAGTAATTTCACTCATTCACTTGTTTTGGCTTTGTCCATTAATCTTTTCATACATGAGCTATAGGTTTGATTTATCTTAGTGGTTGATGTTAATCTCACCTTCTGTCTTTAGTGATTGAATTGTAAGTCTTCCTTGCCTATTATAGGGTTAACCCCTCCCTGGCAAGTTGAAGCTGTTCTCACATGGTGGACGTTGTTGTTTGTATAAGGTTGAGTTTTCTCCCGTGGATAACGTAAGACCTAGGGTTTGTGTTTAAAATTGAACCTAACCCACTTTTGGAAATCTTTTAGCCGAACTACGGCGTTCTGATCCTTACCTTTGATGGAAGGTACGTAGGCAACGGGTTCATCCGTTCGAACCCAATAATAATAAAACTTGTATATTCTTTTCTCACCATCCCAATCATGTTTGCACAATCTTTATGTCATAACAAATAACAATTTAGCATAACAAGTGTGAAAAGGGCTCCCTAGGAGTACCTAGGACGTAGTGGGTGCCTAACACCTTCCCATTGCGTAATTTACCCCTTACCCAGACTCTCTGATCTTTTTATTAGTTTTCTACGTGTAAAACTTCTTAGGCTTTTGTTCGCTTTTTAGCCAGTCCTTTGGATAAATAAAAGTGCGGTGGCGACTCGAAAATTTCATGTATCTCATAGCTTATGGTTTAATCGATAGATCATATAGCGACGAATACACCGCTACAGAAAAGTGGCGACTCTGCTGGGGAACGAACCCAGAATCTCTGGTGGTATTGCCTACTTTTCACCCTTGTTGTGCTATATTGTTATTCTTTATCTGACATATTTTTGTACAATTTGGGATCACTGTATTGATTGTAATGTGTGAATTGCTTGATATACATTTGCTGTTTGCTTTGGTGATCTGTGAGATGAGTTCTATACCCGAACTCGAGTGCTCTCTAGGATAGGAGAATGGCATAGTCTTGTCGACTGGTGTGGAGTAGTCCTTAGCCAGTTGACTTGCGAGTCCATTCACTTGGTGGAGGTCATGTTGAACTAATAATGTCACACAAGTTATTTGTGGTTAGGCATTATTCTTTCAATCATGTTCCGCAGAAGCCAAGGACCTTAGTTTACCAAACCCATCTTGGCCTATTTTTAGGACCGTAGTGCGGAGGTCGTTCAGATGTCAGTTCTGATACGATTGTTACGCGATACTACACTCATAAGAGTTTCTCTTGAGAATATTCTTGGAATACGAGTATTCGTTCCTCCGATAATATTCGAAAGATGGAACGATGATTATGGGAACCTCTGATAGAACATGTCTGGCAGGTTTAAACCCTAGTACACTCCCTTTGGGTGGTTCTTAACCGAGACTCCATGCTCGTGACTCTCAACAAACCCGTGATTCGTGGTTGAGTCGTTCAAACATTGTTAATATCAATGGATCCCGGATCAGGTGTAAAACCTAAAATCCATCAAAGCGGCTGGTTGATATTAGGAATGTTTGAACCGGTTCATGTACCGTTAATATCAATGGAACTTGGGTGTCGATAAGGTGAAAACCTAAATCCACCAAAATGGATGATTGATATTAGGGATACATAGAGCTTTCCCACGACCTTTGTTTGGTGTGCTTTGTTTGATCCTTGAGTGTGTTTGTTGCATTCATGCATTCACGCATTCATCCGCATTCATGTCATCAAAAGAGAAAATTTTCAAGGAACTTAAAGGGTTATTTGCAAAATTTTCAGACATGGAAAGACCAAAAAGGCATACAAAGAAGTACAGCTTTAAGCAGCCCGATGTAAAAGAGTTAAGGAATCTGACATCGTATGTATTAGATCCCTTGGGTTTCAAAGCTCGATATGGGAAGCTTCTGCCGTTGCTGACTACTCAAGTGGATGAGGGATTGATGAGCACTCTTGCTCAGTTCTATGATCCGCTCTATCATTGCTTCTTATTTCCGGACTTCCAGTTGTTGCCGACTTTGGAAGAATACTCTCACCTTATTGGGATTCCTATTCTGGATCAAGTGCCGTTCAGTGGCTTAGAGAGTATTCCATCTGCTCGAGAGATTTCCAGTCTGTTGCACATAGATGAAGATCTGATTAGAGCTAATCTGACTACCAAAGGCGGAATTCAGGGTTTTCCCTCCGAGTTCCTTATTGCTCAAGCCATTTTTATGGGAAGGCCATGAGTGAGGATGCCTTTGAGGCTCTATTTGTGCTGCTCATCTATGGATTGGTGCTGTTTCCCAACTTTGACAAGTTCGTCGACATGAATGCCATTAGGATCTTTTCAGTTCTTAATCCGGTTCCGACCTTGTTGGGTGATGCATATGTCTCCATGCATCTGAGGAATATGAAGAATGGAGGAGTCATTGTCTGCTGTTTACCCCTGCTGTACAAGTGGTTTATTTCGCACTTGCCGCAGACAGTTGCTTTCAAGGAGAACAAGGGATGTCTACGGTGGTCTCAGAGACTCATGTCTCTCACCAATGATGATATCACCTGGTATGATCGCGTGTATGATACCGTTCAGATCATCAATTCTTGTGGTGAATTCCCCAATGTGCCTCTTCTTGGTACATGTGGTGGGATTACCTACAACCCTACGCTTGCACGTCGTCAGCTTGGGTTCCCCCTAAAGGATAAACCCCATAACATTCTGTTAGAAGGTGTGTTCTTTCAGGAGGGTAAAGATCCCCAAGGCCTGAAAGCCAGATTTGTCCGCGCTTGGCGCAATATTCGCATAAAGAGTAGGAATGAATTGGGTCCAAAGAACTGCATTGCTTTGGAGCCCTATACCTCTTGGGTCAGACAGAGGGCTGCTACCTACCTGATGCCATATGATCATCCGAGACCTACACTGTTGGATGTGGCTGGGCCTTCAACCCTCCCTACCCAACGTGTAGAGGAGTTGAGAGAAGAAGACCTTTCGCGTGCCTGGATCCGCGAGAGAGAGGAATTGCTGCAGCAGCTCAAGGAGAAGGATGATATGATTGAATTTCTCGAGCACCGAGTGATCGACGATCCGAACGACACTTGGACTTCTCTGCTTCCTCAGTCATCCAAATTCTGGAAAAGGAAGTATGATCAACTTGCAAAGGAGAAGGCTGATATGGAGGCTGCCTATGAGAGAGAGATCAAGAAGTTGTACACTTCTCGTCTTCCAGCATCCCGAGCTGATAGGGATCCATAGGATGTTATTTACCTTTTCTCTTTGTAATATTTAAAAGAATGCCGTACTTCTTTGTCTTGATGTTTTGAATGAAAATATTTTCCATGAGCAATTAAAATGTTAAATATTCAAAATATTGCAAATGTACCCTAAGGGTTCCTTGAAAATCAAAGCATTTGCACAAGCATTTCATGCATCATTCTTGCATAAACAGGTACCCATTTTTCTGGTCTTCCGGTTCTAACCCTCTGCTCTTCATTTATTTTGAAGACAAGCTGACTCACCGGTATTATACGAGAGTCAACTCTGCAAGGATTATGGAGCAGTTGGAACAAGAGAACCAGAGTCTGAGAGATGAAGTCGCCAGACTTGGCGCTCTGATGGAGCAACTTCTTGCTGCCCAGAATCAGCCTGCTCCTCAACAGCCAGCAACTCCGGTTCAGCGGACGGTTATATCTGAGATAGCTACTTCATCGGTGCCTGTCAGTGCCCATCAGCCTAATGCCATGCCTCCCGGTTTTCCTTGGGGGATGCCTCCAGGCTTCATGCCTGATCTGCCAGCTCCTACGTTTGCTCAAATGCCGGCATCTAGCCCGGTCCCTATTCCTGTACTTCCTGTCGTGCATACCATGCCTAGGGTAGACGACACCATTTATCATTCTGAAGCTTCTGAAGGCTCAGATGTACATGAGAAAATGGATGCAATGAACGACCAATTCCTCGAGCTGAGAAAGGAATTGAGAACTCTCAGAGGCAAAGATCTCTTCGGCAAGTCAGCAGCCGAACTCTGTCTAGTTCCCGTGGTTAAGATACCAGTTAAATTCAAGGTCCCAGACTTTGAGAAATATAAAGGGAACACTTGTCCTTTGGCACACTTGGTCATGTATGCCAGAAAGATGTCCACGCAGACCGACAACGATCAACTCTTGATCCACTACTTCCAAGACAGTTTGTCTGGTGCTGCTCTCCGTTGGTACATGAGCCTGGACAGTGCCAACATCCGCTCTTTCAATGATCTTGGCGAAGCTTTCGTCAAGCAATATAAATACAACGTTGACATGGCGCCTGACAGAGATCAACTCAGGTCTATGTCACAAAAGGACAAAGAGTCGTTCAAGGAGTACGCCCAGAGATGGCGTGAGCTGGCAGCTCAAATTACTCCACCATTAGAAGAGAAGAGATGACCAAGATCTTTCTGAAGACTCTTGGGTCATTTACTATGAGAGAATGGTGGCCAGCGCTCCCTCTGATTTCACCGAGATGGTGAACATGGGGATGCGTCTTGAAGAAGGTGTCCGCGAAGGACGGTTAGCAAAAGATGATGGTTCTTCCTCTAAGCGATATGGAGCGTTTAAGAGGAAAGAAGGTGAAGCGCATGCTGTGCAATCTCAGCCAAAACATCGAAGACCCTCTGTTCAGAGGAAGCCTGCACATCGTGCCGGACATCAGCATCAGGTGGCTAGTGTAGCGCCTGTATTCAAGGATAATGCTCAACAGTATCAGCATCAGCAGCAATATCCACAACCGCAATACCAACAGCAACAGCAGCGTCCACAGCAACAGGCTTACCAGCCTCGTGGAAGTACAACCAATCAAGCAAATGTGAACTATGATAGGAAGAAGGTCAGCTTCGACCCTATTCCGATGACATATACAGAGCTTTATCCCTCCTTGTTGGAGAGGAAACTGGTTTCTCCCAGGGATCCTCCTGCTATTCCTGCCAATCCGCAGTGGTGGTACAAACCAGACCAGCATTGTGTCTACCATTCCGGTGCTCCGGGCCACAACGTTGAGAACTGTTTCCCGCTGAAGAATAAGGTTCAAGACCTTATGAGAAGTGGAATTCTGAGTTTTGAAGACTCCAACCCTAATGTGACCAGGAACCCATTGCCTTCGCATGGGAAATCCGTGAATATGATCCAGGAGGACCTTGGGAAGTACAAGGTTAAATACGTCAGCCATATCCGACGGTCGTTGGTTGATTTACATAAGATGCTGTGTCAGCACAGCTATTTGGAGCATAACCACGATATAAGTGTCGCGTCTGTTCTGTCAATCGTTTGGGTTGTGACCAGGTTCGCCGAGAACTTCAAACGCTGTTGAATGAAGGTACCATTGAGATTCTCCAGAATCGCAATGTTGATGTTGTTGAGCCCGAAGTGAGTGTCATCTCCCCGGTGTTCAAGCTTCCGGAGCCCGTTGTTATTCGGTACAATAGCAACAAGCCTAAGGCTTCACCTTCTTTGGTTATTAAACCAGCTGGCCCTGTGCCTTATTCATCTGATAAAGCTGTACCTTTCAGATACAATCCTGTTGCTGTCCAGGATGGGGTTGAAGTACCTTTGCCTTCCACTTCCGTGACCACTATCGCTGATGTTAGTGGATTGACCCGAAAGCGGTCGTGTGTTTTCTACGCCTGCTAAGGCTGTTTCTTCTGAATCTGTTGAGCGCCCTGTGGGAACTGCTGTGAATGTTCAGAATCCGGCACTTGATGTTGCCAAACCCTCCTCGTCTGTACAAAAGACTCCTGTTCCTTCAGTTGGCCCAAGTGGCATTGTTGATGAAGAATCTGATGAGATGCTGAGACTCATCAGAAAGAGTGAGTACAATATTGTAGACCAGCTTCTACACACGCCCTCCAAGATCTCCATTCTTTCTCTATTGCTGAATTCAGAACCCCATAGGGAGTCTCTGCAGAAAGTCTTGGACCTGGCGTATGTTGATCATGACGTCACCCTTGAACAATTCGATAGTATTGTTGCAAACATTACCGCTTGCAACACTCTGAGCTTTTGTGACGCTGATCTCCCTGAGGAGGGAAGAGACCACAACATGGCTTTACATATATCTATGAATTGCAAATCTGATGCAATGTCCAATGTGTTGGTGGACACTGGATCGTCCCTTAATGTATTGCCAAAATCCACACTCTCTCGATTGTCATATCAAGGTCCTCCTATGAGGCAGAGTGGGGTTGTTGTTAAAGCTTTTGATGGGTCGCGTAAGACCGTGATTGGGGAAGTTGATCTCCCAATCAAGATTGGACCAAGTGATTTCCAGATCACTTTTCAAGTAATGGATATTCACCCATCATACAGCTGTCTCTTGGGCAGACCATGGATTCACGAGGCTGGCGCCGTGACATCCACCCTACACCAAAAGCTGAAGTTTGTGAAAAACAAGAAATTGGTTGTAGTAGGGGGAGAAAAGGCTCTCCTGGTCAGTAATCTGTCTTCTTTCTCGTACATTGATGCAGAGGATGAAGTTGGAACTCAGTTCCAAGCTTTATCTATTGATAAACCAATCGAGAAGAAGTCTCCTTCATTCACTTCCTACCGTGATGCTAAGCTGGCCATTGAATGTGGTGCAGTTGCTGGATTAGGGAAAGTGCTTGAACTTGAAGATAATCGATCCCGGGCTGGCATTGGCTATGGTTCTGGGGCATGCAATGAGCAAGGTCTGTTCACCAGTGGAGGATTCATCCATGCTGATCAACCTGCAGAAGAGGAAGCTGCTGCTATCATTGAAGAAGAAGATGCAGAAGATTGAACAATTTTGTTATTCCTGGTGGTGTCTGCCACAATTGGGTCGCTGTGGATGTTCCTACAGTTATCCATAGATCAGAGTAATTGTTCATTTTGTTTAAAACCCTTCTCCCATGCCAAAAGGAGAAGTGATGACATTGTTGGCAAAGCATATATACAATGATGTTTTCATTCAATTTTTGCATTGTCAAAACATTTGTTTTTCCTTTGTTTTCACTTTTTGCTTTTCTTTATGAAATCAGTGATCACAAAAAACCATAAAAACAAAAATAAAAGCTGTAAAAGCAACATTTTTTCATCTGCATAATGATTTGCTTGTTTAAATTCTGAAGTTTTTCTTAACCAAAATCATTATGCAGGTTGATCCTAAAACCCATTGAACATAATGATCCAACGCCATCTCCCAATTTTGAATTCCCTGTATTTGAGGCAGAGGAAGATGACGTTGAAGAGATTCCTGATGAGATCACCCGTCTCCTTGAGCACGAAGAGAAGATCATTCAGCCGCATCTCGAAGACTTGGAAACAGTCAACTTGGGATCTGAAGATTGTGAGCGCCTGGTGAAGATTGGGGCACTTCTTGAAGGGTCTGTTAAGGAAGATTTGATCAGCTTGCTACGAGAATATTCAGATATCTTTGCTTGGTCCTATGAAGACATGCCGGGTTTAGATACAGATATTGTGCAACATTTCCTGCCTTTGAAGCCTGAGTGCGTGCCTGTGAAGCAGAAGCTCAGAAGAACTCATCCAGATATGGCAGTGAAGATCAAAGAGGAAGTTCAGAAGCAAATTGATGCGGGTTTTCTGGTGACTTCGACATATCCTCAATGGGTGGCCAATATTGTGCCTGTTCCTAAGAAGGACGGAAAAGTCCGTATGTGCGTTGATTACAGAGATTTGAATAAAGCTAGTCCAAAAGATGATTTTCCTCTACCACACATTGACATGTTGGTAGACAATACAGCTAAATTCAAAGTCTTTTCCTTTATGGACGGATTTTCCGGATATAATCAAATCAAGATGGCACCAGAGGATATGGAGAAGACAACATTCATCACACCTTGGGGAACATTCTGTTATCGAGTGATGCCCTTCGGTTTGAAGAACGCCGGAGCCACGTATCAACGAGCTATGACTACCTTGTTTCATGATATGATGCACAAGGAGATAGAAGTCTATGTTGATGATATGATTGCTAAGTCCCGAACGGAAGTTGAGCATATTGAGCATTTGTTGAAGCTTTTTCAGCGTTTGAGGAAATTCCAGCTTCGTCTGAATCCGAACAAATGTACTTTTGGAGTCCGTTCCGGAAAGTTGTTGGGTTTTGTGGTAAGTGAAAGAGGTATTGAGGTTGATCCTGCAAAGGTCAAAGCAATACAAGAGATGCCCGCACCCAAAACTGAGAAGCAAGTCCGAGGTTTTCTTGGCCGCTTGAACTACATTTCCAGATTTATATCCCACATGACTGCCACATGTGCGCCGATATTCAAGCTCCTCCGGAAAGATCAGTCTCATGATTGGACCGAGGATTGCCAGAAAGCTTTCGACAGTATCAAAGATTATCTGTCTGAACCTCCGATTTTGTCTCCGCCTGTGGAAGGAAGACCTCTGATTATGTACTTAACAGTTCTTGAAGACTCGATGGGTTGTGTACTCGGTCAACAAGATGAATCAGGGAAGAAGGAGTTTGCTATCTACTACCTCAGTAAGAAGTTTACTGATTGTGAGTCTCGGTACTCTATGCTTGAGAAGACGTGCTGTGCTTTAGCTTGGGCAGCTAAGCGTTTGCGCCAGTACATGATTAATCATACAACTTGGTTGATATCCAGAATGGATCCAATTAAGTATATCTTCGAGAAGCCTGCTTTAACTGGGAGGATTGCCCGTTGGCAGATGCTGTTGTCTGAGTATGATATTGAGTATCGAGCTCAGAAAGCTATCAAAGGTAGTATCTTGGCTGACCATCTAGCGCACCAGCCAATTGAAGATCATCAGTCTGTTCAGTATGACTTCCCTGACGAGGAAATTCTGTATTTGAAGATGAAAGATTGCGATGAGCCTACACTTGATGAAGGTCCAGAACCTGGTTCCAGATGGACGATGGTGTTTGATGGCGCTGTTAATCAATATGGAAATGGAATTGGGGCAGTAATTGTTAATCCCCAGGGATCGCACATTCCATTTACAGCAAGGCTAACCTTCAAATGCACGAATAATATGGCGGAGTATGAAGCCTGTATTATGGGACTTGAAGAATGCATTGATTTGAGAATCAAGTATCTTGATGTCTATGGTGATTCAGCTTTGGTTGTCAATCAGATCAAAGGTGAATGGGAGACAAATCAACCAGGTCTCATCCCATACAGAGATTATGCAAGGAGAATTTCAACTTTCTTCACAGAAGTTGAATTTTATCATATTCCTCGAGAGGATAATCGGATGGCAGATGCCCTTGCTACGCTTGCTTCCATGATTGTTGTCAGATGGTGGAATGATGTCCCAACATTACTGTGATGCGCTTGGACAGACCCGCTCACATATTTGCAATTGAAGAAGTGAAAGATGACAAGCCTTGGTATTTTGATATCAAGAATTTCCTCCAGAACCAGGTCTACCCGCCTGGGGCATCTGTGAAAGATAGGAAAACTTTGAGAAGGTTGTCAGGCAGTTTCTACCTCAGTGGTGAAGTGCTGTACAAGAGAAATTTTGATATGGTTTTGCTCAGATGCGTGGATAGACACGAAGCAAACCTGTTGATGACTGAGGTCCATGAGGGTTCATTTGGTACTCATTCCAATGGACATGCCATGGCTAAGAAGATGTTGAGAGCAGGCTACTATTGGCTGACAATGGAGTCTGACTGTTGCAAGTATGTGAAGAAATGTCACAAGTGTCAAATTTATGCGGATAAGATTCATATTCCTCCGACACTCCTGAATGTGATTTCATCACCATGGCCTTTCTCTATGTGGGGAATCGACATGATCGGTATGATTGAGCCGAAAGCGTCCAACGGACATCGGTTTATTCTCGTAGCAATTGATTACTTCACCAAATGGGTTGAAGCCGCTTCGTACGCGAATGTAACCAGGCAGGGGTTTGTGAAGTTTATCAAGAACCAGCTGATTTGCCGTTATGGTGTGCCAGAGAGGATCATTACTGATAATGGATCCAATCTGAACAACAAGATGATGGATGAGTTGTGCGCTGAATTCAAGATTGCACACCATAATTCCTCTCCTTACAGACCTAAGATGAATGGGGCTGTTGAAGCTGCTAACAAGAATATCAAGAGAATTATCCAGAAGATGACTGTCACGTACAAAGATTGGCATGAGATGCTGCCATTTGCTTTGCATGGATATCGTACGTCTGTACGCACTTCAACAGGGGCAACCCCTTTCTCTCTTGTTTATGGCATGGAAGCCGTTCTCCCAGTAGAGGTGGAGATCCCATCAATGCGAGTCTTGATGGAAGCCAAGTTGACTGATGCTGAATGGATTCAGAGTCGTTATGACCAACTGAATTTGATCGAAGAGAAGAGATTAACTGCCATGTGCCATGGTCAGTTGTATCAGCAGAGAATGAAGAAAGCATTCGACAAGAAGGTCAAGCCTCGTGTGTTCCGAGAAGGTGACCTTGTGCTCAAGAAAGTTTTGTCTTTCGCGCCCGATTCCAGGGGCAAGTGGACTCCAAACTACGAGGGTCCATATGTTGTTAAGAGAGCCTTTTCAGGCGGAGCTTTGATGCTTACAACAATGGATGGGGAGGATTTCACTCGTCCTGTGAATTCAGATGCAGTTAAGAGATACTTTGCCTAAAAAAAAAAAAAGTATATGCAAATAAAAAAAAAAAAAAACAGAATGAAAAAAACAGAATAGCTCGCTAAGTTGAAAACCCGAAAGGGCGGCTTAGGCAAAAATGAGCGTCTCGGTGGAGAACCCGCAAGGGTAATCCAGGCAAAAATTAGAGACTTGAAAAAAAGATATATTTGCATCCCGCTAGATTGAGTACCTCACTCTGGGGCAATCTAGGCAAAAATTAGGGATTTGGCAAGTAACTGCATCCTGACAAGACTTTCTGGTTCATCAGTCGTCATTTCGTCAGAAGATTCTCGATTCGTCGTCAACGAAGCTTCGGATACATCGAGATTCAAATTGGTAGAGAAAGGATCATTATGTTCAATGTAGCCCTCTTCCAATATATATCACTGATTTCAAATTTGTACAGATCTATGGAGTCTTGCCATTTGCAGACTACCATTCCATCAAATCAATTTGAGCTTTTTATCCAATTATTTGCACTCTTATTTGTTTCAATTCAACAAATGTTTTGCATTGTTTTAAATTGATAAAATGTCATTGTTTTAAACAATCAATTTTTTCAAAATTTTTGTTTAAACAAAATGAACATTCACAAGATTGAAAGGATACTCAAGAATATCTCAGTGCTCTCCCGAGGGTGACATGATTCCCAACAGGTAAGACATTTGTTCAGGTTCCTGGTTTGGTGGTATCTTCTCTCTTCAGATCTTTGTTGAGGTCGTTCCTCAAACAGAGTTGTTGTTGGGGCTGTTCCCCAGTACAGTCGCAAGTGATTTGTTGTTGAAAACTTCGCTTTCTCCAGCAGCAGTTTTCCCCTAGCATGGGTGTTTTTCTTGTAGAAGTTTCGGCGGTTGATGGTTTGTCATTTTGGTGCTCTGTCACTTCCTCCAGTGGGTCGTACGCCCCAGACTTTATTTGTCTCCTCAGCACAGTCATGAGTATGACTGATTGATTGATACTCCCCTCGGAGTCGCGAATAGAGCTGTTATTAATATCCCCACCAGGGTTGCAAGTGGAGTCGTTACCGCTTTTCCCCATGCAGTGTGCCAGCGGAACTGTCTGTTTCCTCAGCATGTTTGTTGTCTTTTTGAAGACTCGGTAAGTCAGTGGTTTGATACCCGGTACTTTACCCTCTCCCCGGCGAAGTCGTCTGTGGAATTGTTGCTATCTCTCCATCAGAGTTATTCTCTTCAGCAGAGCAGGATTTATTTTCCTATTCAGTGGTTGATTGGGTTGGTACCCCAGTATTTTAATCATCTTTTCCTCAGCATAGTCTGCAGAGTGTTTTGTGGCAGTTTTGCTTTTGCCTGTTGAATACTCCTTCAATCCCCGATATGGTCGGATGATGGCTTCAGCCTCCGTGAATGGATTTGATTTCCTGACTGTTTGTGATCCCCAGTAGAGTGGCTTATATTGCAGAATCTACTTGTTGTGATCAGTTTGCTTTGTATATTCTCCCCAAGTGGAGTGGTTCGTTGCAGAATCTCTTCGTTTGATCTGTCCTCCTTCAGTGGGTTGTTCCCCAAGAGAGTAGCCGACAGTTTTCCCCAGTAGAGTTGCTTATGCAGTCAGATTCTATTTGGATGATATCATTCTCCCTCGGCGGGTTGTCCCCCAGAGGAGTTATGTGGATTTGCTTCTACGGCAATTCGTGCTTATGCTTATGCACTTTTGTTTCTCAGTTGACACTGGGATCCCCTGCAGATATACTTTGGGATTTCTCTTGTTCCCCTACAGATTTGTCTTGGTGGCTGTTTTGCCCGTTGTGACTTTCTGTACCTTGATTGGGTTGTTTCCTGATATCTCCGATCCTCTGCTTCTTCGGCAGTACCTGCCGATCTTTGCTCTTCAGCACGTAGATCTCCGCAGATTGGCTCTCCAGTTGGTTTTTCCCCTGGAAGTATAATACCGGACGTTTGGTCCCTGAACCTGGTTGTGTTAGAACTGTCTGTTTTGTCAGCATTCATCAAACATAAATCACGCATATTCATGCATATTCATAAACATTCAGATATTCATGTTGCATTTCTCGCCATATATCTTTTGTTTATCGTGTCTCCTGCTATGGTGATATAGATCTCTTTACAGATCTCCACAAGCAGATGTTGGGTGTTTAAAATCTCTCCATATAGAGTCAACCCCATAAGCAGAAAATGTTGTCTTTCCTTCTGCAGTTCCCCACTGAGATATATCCTCGTGGATGACGGTTTCTTCCGTTTCCTCCCAACACATATATTGGGATGGATTTTCCTATTTGAGTTACATCCTCATTAGGACGTGTCTTGATTCAGTCTGTCTTTTCGGATTGTTCCCGAATTGACTATTTGTCAGATATCTTGTGTTTCCCAGTGGGTTGTTCCCCAGCGGAATGTCTTTGGGCCTCTGCCTACAAACCAGCATTTGTAAGTCCTATCTTTCCTGGCCTTCTTAACAGAATTTGTGGTTATACACCTTTTATTCTCTAGCCAGAGTTTTGGTTTTCTACCCGTATACCCGGTAGTTGTAAATCCTATTTTCCTGCTTTCCAGCAGTTTGTGTTTTGTTATAAACCCTATTTTGGTTTCCCGTGCGGATTTGTGATTTATTCTATCCCCACGCGGAGTTGTTGGTCTTCTACCCCGTATTCGGTAGATGTAAACCCTAATTCTGTGGTTATCTCCATCTAAGTCTTTGATGTTGATTTTCCTTTGCTTGGATAAGTTGCTCAGATCAGCACTTATATTCTCAGCAAGTCTTTTGTGGATAATTGCCGTATGCTAGCAATTTTATCCCCAGTGGGTCTTTTCACCGTATGCTAGTGATTTGTTCCCCGGATCATTGGTCGTTTACCAATGCATCCCCAGCTAGTCTTCTTTGGATAATTGCCGGATGCTTGCAATTTATCCTCAGTAGTTCGCCTTTCATTTACCCTTTTGTCGGTAATGTCTGTTGCTCCTTTTGATTGGTTATCATTATATACCTATTCTGGTATCCCGATACCTTTCTTTTCGGTTGATTTATCCTTTATTAACCCAGTAACCGGTTGCGGATAATCTTCCATGCGAGTATATTATTCACGGTCTGCCGGTAATGAATGGTATATCTCATGCACTCTTCAGTCGAAACCTTTTGTGTTTCCCCAGTCGAGTAAGATTCGTTATTTCCCTTTGCGGAGTCGAATATTCTTGTTGTTGGATAATTGCCGGATGCTTGCAATTTATCCCTTTGAGTTGTCTTTCGTTTACCCGTATGCTTGGTATCGATTGTCTCTCTTTTTTGGTTAGTCACCTATTATATACCCAGTAACCGGTATCTCTGGTGTCTTTTCCTTTCGAGTGTATTATTCACGGTCTGCCGGTAATGAATAATATTTCTCATGCGCTCTTTAGTTGGAATCCTTTGTTGATTTTCCCCAACTGAGCAAGTTTCGTATTCTTTGTAGAATCGAATATCCATCCTTTAACCAGTTTGTGTTTTGGATGATGAGTGTTTTGGAAGTGAAATCCAATTCACGTTTTCGGTAAATCACCTATTATATACCCAGTAACCGGTATCTCTGGTGTTTCTTACCATGCGAGTTTATTATCTACGTTCTGACGGTAATAGATAATATATCTCATGCGAGTATCTTATCCACGGTCTGCCGGTAATGGATATTATATCTCATGCACTCTTTGGGTTTGTGTCCCCATTTGAGTAAGATTCGTTTTCCCGTTGTGGATTCGAATGCCCATCCTGTAAGTTGTTTTGCTTTCTCAAGCCCTCCTTTCGGATGATGAGTGTTTTGGAAGTGAAAACCAATTCACGTCTTCGGATCTTATCCTATAAACAACCCAGTAACCGGTTCAGGATAATTTTCCTTTCGAGTATATTATTCACGGTCTGCCGGTAATGAATAATATGTCTCATCTGAGTATTCTATCCACGTTCTGACGGTAATGGATATTATATCTCGTTCGCTCTTGAGTCAATCTTTTGATTGTTTTTCCCTCAGAGTAAGATTCATTTTCCTTGTGGAATTGAATGTCCATCCTATAAACAAGTTTGCTTTTCTAGCTCTCTTCAGAATGGTGAGTGTTTTGGAAGTGAAATCCAATTCACGCTTTGGTCGGTCACCTATTATATACCCAGTAACCGGTATCCTTGGTGTTCCCTCCTTTCTGCTCCCTATTATGACCTCGGTCCCCCTGTGGAGTCAGATTTTTCCTGAGTTTGTTACCCGTATGCCTGGTAACATCTCATTTGCTTTGTTACTTCCCCAGTGGAACTTTCTGTTGCTTCTCCCCAGGAGTCAGCTTGTGTCTCTCCAATGGATTTATTTTCCATTTGGAAATCTTTTCCCAATGTGAGTCCTTCACTTCCCAGTGAGTTCTCCAGTCTGTTTTCTGTTACCTTAATCAGAGTCGTGTCTTGTTCACGCTGTATCAGTTTTATCTTCCCCAGTTTGGAGTCGTGTCTTGTTCACGCATTTCTCATTGCTTTTATTATCCCCATAGAGTCTTGTTAGAGTCTCTGTTCCTGGTGAGTGTATTACTCCGATGGATCGTCTTTTTCTTCTGTGTGAATTATATTCCCCACAGAATTTGTGTCTTTTGCATGCATACATCTGCATCATGAGGTCTCTTAGGGACCAAAATTCGTCTCATTACTGTTATTTAAGCCCATTCTACCGCGTCGAGATGAAGATTTCTAAACTTCACTTCTCCGGCTAGAATGACCTTAAATAGGGGCATCTGTAAGACCCCAATTTTGGGCCCTAAGATCCCTCATGGCCCATATCATATCATATCATGGCCTCAATGATCATTGCATGCCTTTGTCCCCTCCTGGTGGGTTAGATTGCCTTGTAGGTTGATTTCTTGATCACCAAGCATACCTTGCATTTGTATATCTTTGCCTTCATATGTTTATCATTCAAAAAGTACAAAAATATTGTCAGTCTAACCTTGTTGCTTGCAGTTGAAGCAATCATCAGCAATTAGGTCAAAGTCAGTCATTGATCAGTCAAAGCAATGGATGGTGGCCATTCTTGCAGAATTTGGGCACCATGATCAATAATCAAAAGTTCATACATCTTGAGACATCATTTGAAGTCAAGTTCTCAAGGAATTAGGGTTTGGAATTCATCAGAAGTGGTCCAATCAGTCCAAAACCCTAGAAAAGTCAAACTTGGTCAACTGTTGATTTAATCAAGGATTCGATGGATAGAATTGATTTGAAGGAGTTCATTCATGCTTGTATAAGCCTCATATATCATGTTCAACCTCATCATGGAAGAAAATCAAGTCAATCAGAAAATTTTCCAGAAATAGAAAGTGGACCTGTAATTTCAACTGCCAAAAATGGAAACTTCTTGATCTTAAACTTACATCATGATAAAAGCTTCAAATGAATTTTTGCCCAACATGAAAGTTGAAGATCTTGTCTTCCCATTTTCAAAAAGTCCAAGAACATCAAAATCCCATGTGTGGTTGTCAAGATATGATCAAATCATTTTCATCAATTTTTGAACTTCAACAAGCCATAACTCTCAAACCATAAGGCCAAATTTGGTGGGGTTTTTTCCTACACATCACATTTTTCATCCTCTTTCCAAAAATATAAATTTCATGACCTAAAACCTTACCATTCAAAATGGCATTTTTGGACCTTTTTTTTTAAAATCAAGTTTGACCAAACTTTGACTTTTTGAGTTTTTGACTTTTTCTTGATTTGGTCAATTGGGAAATGCTTTAAACCATATTTGAAACTTGCCTCAAGCCATAAACCATCATCATACCACCATTTTCCCATCATTTTGAATCAAAATGCAAAATGGACAAAATTGGCAATTGGCTTCATTTGAACAAATCAAGTACAGCAGCTCTGCAGCACACATAAGACAGCAATTAGCAAGGCCACTAGCAGCCTGCTCAGGCCCAAATTTGTGCAGACAAACACACCTCCTTTTCACTTGTTCCACAATTAGCAAAATGTGCATTTGGTTGTTTTAACATAAGTAGGATTAAGCATCCCTTAAACCAACTCTAAACAGCCACATATAAGGGCATTTTCCTGACAGTTCAACCCTAGTTTTGGAGCAGCCACACACAGAAAACTTCCATCCACTCTTTCTTGCAATTCTGCAGATTGGGATTTTCAGAGCAAAAACACCAAAGACCCTTGAACAAACCTTGATTGTTCTTCATTTAAACATATTTCTGAGATCATTGCCACCATCAAACACTAGCTGGAATCGTTTCTCATGTCCTGTTCTTCAAAGCACACAATAATGGCAGTTGGAGCTACTGAGTGTTCCAAGCATTTTTGAACCTACCTTCTTCAAGTATTCAGCATTGCAAAGCACAAGGGTCATCTTTTCAAGTGTAGCAACCTCAAAATACCACTGTTTCATCCATTTCTTCATAACCAAGTAAAATCTCGATTTCTCCTTTCTTTATGCCATGATATGCTTTAGATAGTTCATTTGCTGCTGATTCTAATGGATGTTAGTTTGCTTGAAATGGTGGACTATATCGTGTCAAATCTGAACTTTCATTTTCATGTGTAAATGCATTTTTCTTCGATTTGGCTTGGACATGATGAGTTAATGAAATATGATACCACATTCTTGTTGTTTGATGCTTGATGAAGCTATTGGCATGCTTGGTTTCATTTTCTGGGCATGTTGATTCATGATGATGTTGCATGAACTTGGGGAATACTGTTGCATTAAAGCCCTAATTCTGTCCAGATTTCCACAGGGTTAAAATGTGTGTTTGCTGTTGATTGAAGCTGCTAAATGATGATATGTCATGGCCATGATTTTTGTTAAAATGCTGTTGTTTCTAAAATACTTGTCCTGTCCAGAATTTTGCCTGAATGTTGTATGGTTGTGTTGCTGTTTAGATGTTCATCATTGCCATGTTTGTTTGTATGCTATGTTGAGATTTCAATTGCTTTGATTGTTTGAGAATGCCAAGCCATGCTGCGGAAACCATGTTGCTGTTTGAAATCCCATAAACATGCTCAGAAACCCATTGCATCGTGTTTGTCGTGCTTGGTGGTGTTTGTTCAATGTTACATGATGCTAAACCCTGCCATGATAAATCCTGTGATTTTTTCCAGAAAACTAGATCATGTATGTTGGCTGATGTTTGTCTGTTGATGTTAGGAGTTTGTTTTGGTGTTGGTAAATACACAATGAACCATGCTTAAAAATCCATGAAACATGTTGTGTGCTGTTGTTTATTTTGTTTGAATGTTGATGAACAACCATTGGCCATGTTGTTCCTTGTGTCTGTTTGAAGTTGCCTGCATGATGATGAGCACATGATGATGAATATTGGCTGCTGTTGTCTGTTTTAATTACATGAGCCACTACCATGTTGTTGTTGCTACTATACCATGCTAATAAAACCCTGCTGCTATTTTGCTATCTTAATACGTCTAGGTTTTCATGCTTATGTTGTGTGTTTTGGTTGAATCATTTTTGTTTGATGTGGCTGAATATGATGAGTGCTGCTGAACCAATTATTTTGTCAAGAAAATCTCATGAAGTATGCTTATGCTGTGTTGGTTGGTAATGCAATGCTGTTGTATGCTGGTCGAGTTCTGTGTAGATGAAAATGCCTTTGCCATGATAAAACCTTGCTGCAGTTTTGAGCCTTATGAACATTGCCCTAAAAATCCATTTGATTGTGCTGTTTGCTGTTGATTGCCTGCTGCTACACATTGCCAAATGCTTGCTGCTATGTGCTGTTGTTTCTAAAACCATAAACCCCTGCTGTTCATGAGCTTCACCTGTTTTAATTTCCAGAAATTTGAACGTTGTGTTTTGGTTAGTATTGATTGATGCTCCTGTACCAATGTCCTGCTAAATGATATGCTGTTGGGTGATGGTCGTTTTTTTTGTTTTAATGTTGATGAACCATAAACATGAAATTGATGCTGCTATTGCTGTTTTGAACTTGGCCCAGAAATCCATGCTGTTTATATACTGTCATGTGCTGTTGTTTTGTTTATGAACATGCTGCCATGCTAAAACCATGCTGTAATTTTGAACCATGTTGTTGCTTTTGTTTGTTTTGGTTGGTGCTGCATGATGAGGTTACATTGCTTTGTTTTGATTATTGACATTGGTTACAGTTGATGCTTGAATGTTGAACAATTGATATTGGAGTTGTATGCTGTGTGTAAACCCCTAGTAGTGCATGAAGACCCAGATAATTCAAGGTTGATTGACTGCTGTTTGCTATATGTTGCAATGCCATGTCATTGTATGATGTTGCTTGAAGCTTGTTTCCATGAGCTGAACATATTGTATGCTGTTTGTTTGGATGCTTGTTGGTTGGAACTTCACTTGATGATTTTGATGAACGCATTATGCTGCAAATTGATGATGAATACCATATATGCTGCTGTTGTTGAAACCTTGGTTTTTTGTTCCAAAAAATCGTGTTTTATGAAGATTGTCTATTGTTGTTGCTCATGCTGTTTGAAATATTTTCAATACCATGCTGCTGTTAAACCTCAACTGTCCAGTATTTTCTTTCTTGCTGTTGGTCTGTTGGTGCATGAGTCGTGCTCATGTGATTTGTCAATACTATGCTGTCGTGTTGGTGTTGAACATACTGAATGCCATGGCTGCATAATCCTGCTGCAGTATTGAATTGTATTGTTGGCTGTTGTTTAGATGCTGCATGAACATACTGTAACAGTGCTATGCTACTTGCCATAATGTTTGAATGATGATTAATGATGATTGTTTGATGATGTTGAATGCATGCTGTTGAGTTCATAAACCCTAGCCACTGCTCAGAATTTTGATGCATTGTTTGTTGCTATGTTGCAAATGTTGCATGAACTTATTGCTTGCCATGCTGTTTTTGTGTTGTTGATTGGTTTTCGTTTTGACGGATTAATGCATGAAGGTTTAATGCATGTTGCTGTTGCCATTTGAAACCCTAATGTTGCACGAAATTCCCAGGAAAATATGAAGTTGGATTGGCTGTTGTTGTTAGTTGTTCCTGCACGCGTACTGTTCCATTGGCAACAGCCAATAGGAACATTTCCTCAGCGCGCCCAAAACTGTGTCGTTTGGATTAATGAGACACAGAATTACTTTTATGCCATTCTGTTGACTTGTGTTGACCAATTGCCATGCTATTTTGCTCATATTTCATCCAATATTTCACCCAATTTCACAAATCATTTTCTCATTCAATTTTCATCAAAAAATTATGAATTTTTTTCCACATGTTCACAAATGAGTCTAGAATTTAATTGTGAATTTTAATTAATTTTCCCATTGGTTGGTTTTTAATTGACAATTATTTTCTCAACATGTGTGCATGAATGATACATTGTTCCATTCCTTTTGTGAAATTGTCATATTGCATCCAATGCCTTTGAAATTTTTTGTGGTGAAACTACACACATTGACCTTCATTTTGGTATAAAGTTTGTGCATTTATCACTTGTGGATTGAGGGTTATGATTTTCTGAAGTTGTGTGTTGAATTTGGTGCTATACCATGATCATGCATTTTCACAATTTTTGTTCGCACACTTCCCTACATCCAAATGACTCCAAATTTTGCATGAATGATCCCTTGTATATCTAATTGATGTATGAATTTTCTTGGAATTAATCTTGCTGTTTTCCATTTGATTGAGAATTTTCTTCCATATGTGGTCATTTGTTGACTTTTTGTGCTATGCCTTGCCAAATCTTTTGTGAAATTCTCACATCATATTGTATGATCATGAAATTTCATATGTGATAACTAGACATATCAAGCTTTGCATTGGTGTTAATCTCATTCATTCCTATTCTGTTTTCAAATTGGTATGATTTTTTGAAGTTGACCTATGCTTGTTGACTTTCACCATGCTTACTTGAATTTGATTTGACTTCATGAATTTCATTGAGTGCCTTCCTCTCATCCAAATACCATGAAATTTTACATGTATACCATGTTAGATGTTAGGATTGAGTGTGATTTATTTCATAATTTTTGAAAATGTTTGAGTTGACTTTTGAATGAAGTCTTTGCTGTTGACTTTTGTATGCTTCTCTTGCCATGCTTTGCATTCTTTTGCATATGAAATGACCATGATGCATGATATAATTATGAATCCAATTGAGAATGCTTCTTGGATGTTTAAACTTGGTTTGGTTTGACTTTTTCTTGCTGCCTTGACTTTTTCTTTCACCTTTGACCCTAGGCTAGTCCTAGTGGTCTTATAAGCTTATGTTGAGTTCATCTGTTTCAGGTTGAGCATCAATGCCCCAAAGACCTTTCAATTTTGATTGAGTTGGTTTGATTATCATGTGCTAACACTTGTTTTGTAGGTGACTCATATGCTTGAGTCTTTGTGCCTTGCACAATTGGTCCCTCTGTTGGTTGACTTTTGGTTCATTTCTCTTTGTTTTGACTGTTGACTTGTTTGCTAATGAGTTTGACTTTTGCAGGTACTTTAGTTGCCTAAGTTCTTTGAACTTGCTTGCTTGCTTTGCTTTTTAGCATTTGCTTTGAGGTATAATTACTTCTTCTTCATGTAGTCTGGAGACCCGGTCTGTTATTTGACCGGGCAAACTGTCTGAAGTCCTCCTTAAGAGGCAATGCCTGTGTTTGTTTAAATTTGTCCTAAGCAGGAAAAGTCCTTCAAGTAAGGCAATTGGTGGAAGGTAGGGATAAGTAATCTATCCCCCACTATTCAGTGTGTCCTCTCTTTGCTCCCAGTACCTGGTTGAAGCAATGAGATAAATACCCAAGATCTAATCGAGTCAATAATGTGGAGAGAGTTCCTACTTTCTGAACTCCCACACTTTCTTTGATGCTCTCTCTGATTTGAGATAGAAGCAATGAGGCACACCCCTCATCTCCTTTTCATCTGCTTCACCCGAGCCCCTCAATGGCCAGGTTAACAGCGACCTTCACCTATTACAGTGGACTTTCAAAGTCAAACCCTCTTGTGTGAGCCCCCCATTGTTTGGCTATAGAGTGTGTTGCTTGCTATTCATTGATTGATTGATTGCTTCATATGCACTTGCTTGCTTATATGTTATGCATTTATCATCATCATCAATTGCCATTAATGCATGAGCATTTCATCTGTTTTGTGATGCTATCATTGTTGTTTGCCCATTGAGGACAATTATAAGTCCATTGCTTTGGCATTTGCTCCTGTGATATGGAAGGATAGAGTGTAAGACCTCATTGGTCACTCATATCTTCTGTTTATCTGTGTGTATGTGAGGATACAGTTATAAGTCCCTGTAAGTTGGCATCTGTTGTCCTGTGATCATAATTTGATCTGTTTGGTTTTGTATGTGGGGATACAGTTATAAATCCCTGTAAGTTGGCATCTGTTATCCTGTGATCATAATTTGATCTGTTTGATTTGTATGTGAGGTTGCAGTTATAAGTCCCTGTAAGTTGGCATCTGCTTTCCTGTGATCATAGTTTGTTCATCTGTTTGTGTGAGAGGTTGCAATTATAAGTCCCTGTAAGTTGGCATTTGCATTCCTGTGATCATATTGTTGCTTTTGTTCTTGTATGTGAGGATCCATTGTAAGTCCCTGTGATGTGGCATTGGATTTCCTGTGAGCATACTGTGGAGTTAACCTAAGTCCAGATAGATTGGCAATTAGCTTCCACTTCTCATCTTTGTTTTTCTTTTGAGGAGATTAGTGTAAGTCCATTGAGTGGCTTCTGATATCCTGTTCTGTTTTAGGAGACTGGTGTAAATCCATTTATTGGTATCCGGTATCCGCCTTTTTTCATTTCTTTGCCTGTGGAGATTAGTGTAAGACCATTGAGTGGCATCTGACATCCCATTTTGTTTTAGGAGATTGGTATAAGACCAGTGATTGGCATCCGATATCCGCTTTCTTTCTTTGTTTGTTTGTTATTATCCATTGCTATTCCAAAGGACACACTTGAATCATCTGCTATATGATTTCAAGAAGTGAACCTTCTAAGAAGTTTTACTATCCATCTTCATCCATTCATCATTCATTATGTCCTAGACTTTTCACACTTTATCTTTCAAATTTGACATAAGTGTTGTGCAAACATCTTCATGTTTTCTAACTAAAAACCTGGACTCAAGTCCTTGACCTTTTTTTCCAAACTCCATTTCATAATACTTATTTGAATTGATCTTAATCATACCTTGACTCCATTTTCATAATCATAATCAGTAATTTCACTCATTCACTTGTTTTGGCTTTGTCCATTAATCTTTTCATACATGAGCTATAGGTTTGATTTATCTTAGTGGTTGATGTTAATCTCACCTTTTGTCTTTAGTGATTGAATTGTAAGTCTTCCTTGCCTATTATAGGGTTAACCCCTCCCTGGCAAGTTGAAGCTGTTCTCACATGGTGGACGTTGTTGTTTTGTATAAGGTTGAGTTTTCTCCCGTGGATAACGTAAGACCTAGGGTTTGTGTTTAAAATTGAACCTAACCCACTTTTGGAAATCTTTTAGCCGAACTACGGCGTTCTGATCCTTACCTTTGATGGAAGGTACGTAGGCAACGGGTTCATCCGTTCGAACCCAATAATAATAAAACTTGTATATTCTTTTCTCACCATCCCAATCATGTTTGCACAATCTTTATGTCATAACAAATAACAATTTAGCATAACAAGTGTGAAAAGGGCTCCCTAGGAGTACCTAGGACGTAGTGGGTGCCTAACACCTTCCCATTGCGTAATTTACCCCTTACCCAGACTCTCTGATCTTTTTATTAGTTTTCTACGTGTAAAACTTCTTAGGCTTTTGTTCGCTTTTTAGCCAGTCCTTTGGATAAATAAAAGTGCGGTGGCGACTCGAAAATTTCATGTATCTCATAGCTTATGGTTTAATCGATAGATCATATAGCGACGAATACACCGCTACATACGCCATTCGTGGTCTGGAGGTGGAAGATTATTGAACACTAGAATGCCCCAAAAATTTGCACTTGAGAATCGACAGTTAGTCTTGATGGAGATGGGCTTAAAGATGCCATCCGGGAGGTTTGATGACGAAAGCTTCAGATCGCGCCGTATATTAGGCCAATTTGAAGACATGGGTGCCACACTGGGTCGTACGTTAGACCGTATAATGAGTCATCCATTAGGCTGCCGACTTCGCTGGGGAGTCGGAGTGTGTCATATGCTGTTGGGGATAAAGGATCAGAATGGACCATACGCTAGATCGTATCTGAGTTGCAGAATGAGCCGTACGTTAGGCTGAATCTGATGACGAAAGGGGTAGTCGTACGTTAGACTACACTTCAGAAATGTACCGTATGTTAGGTAGGATCTGATGATGAAAGGGGTAGTCGTACGTTAGACTACACTTCAGAAATGTACCGTATGTTAGGTAGCATCTGAGGGGATGGACATCCGAACGGGTCGTACGTTAGACCGTCGCAGAATGAGTCGTCTGTTAGGCCGCATCTGATGATGAAAGCAGTAGTCGTACGCCAGACTACACTTCAGAAATGTACCGTACGTTAGGTAGCATCTGAGGGTTGTAAGATCCAAACGGGTCGTACGTTAGACCGCATTGGGGTTGTTGAAGTTCAGAATGGATCGTACGTTAGATCGTATCCGAGTTGTAGAATGGGCCGTCCGTTAGGCTGCATCTGAAAAAGAAAGTAGTCGTACGCTAGACTACACCCCTGAATGTACCGTACGCTAGGCAGCATCTGAGGATTTGAAGGTCCAAATGGGTCGTACGTTAGACTGCATTGGAGTTGCTGAAGAAGTCATATGTTGGGCTGAATCAGAATGAACCGTACGTTAGGCTGTATCTGATAACCTGTATATGTTGTACTTGCAATAAATGTCTGGGATGGGCTTAGAGATGCCATCGTTAGGAGGATATCAAAGTGTTGTCAGAATGAATGTTCCCATGAACTGTATTTGAAATATGTATCTGAATCTTGAATGTGATTGATAAAGGTGTCTGTCTGAATGAACCTTCTACTTTGACTATATCAGGAGGATAATTAACCTGCAAAGAAAAAGTTAGCTTCATGCTATGTCATGATGCATGAGATGTTTCGTGTTATGCTAAAATAAATGTGAATGTTGTATGCATGCGTATGCTGTGAAAGGATGTAATGAATGAGTTATGCGTATGAGAAGTTCTGCTTGGGGACTCTACTGGGGAAAATAAATCCCCATCTACTGATTTGAGACATTTGTGTCGATGACCCTTTCTCGGCTGGGGATGCTTGATTTCTGTCTGATGGTGGAAATATTCAACAGAGCCTGGCTGGGGATGGATGAGATGATCAATCTGTCTGGTGACGCCGACCTCTGTTGGGGAGTAACTGGCTGTGCCTGGGGATACTGCCATTTTCTGAGAAAAAAAAAACAGGCTTGCTGGGGAAGAGAATTGGTAGCGGATTCATTGGAAGCATGATTAGACCTTTTCCTTGATCCTGAAGTCGGGTAGTAATTGCTATTGCTATTCTATGCATGTATTTTTGGTAAACATCAGTCATATTCAAATGCACATATTAATTCAAATTAAATCAATGGACATTTACGCAACCAAAACAGAAAAGTAAAAACAAAAGCATCTTTTTTTGAAAGAGGGTTGTATTGATTTTGAAAGGAGGCCTATAAACAGGCAATTTGTGTACAAGGAGACAGAAATCCTAGTAAGAGGAAATTGTCGAAAATAAAGAGAAAGCTATGTGGAAGAAGTCCTATTGATTTTAAGCCTACTACTGTCATTATGTCTTCGAGCATCTCATCCCTTGCTGTCGGATAGAAGTGATTGGCTTGGTCAGTCCCTCGAACTTGGATGAAAGTTGACTGAGAACGGGACATAGTCATACGCTTTAATCCCTAATTTTTGCCTGGACCGCCTTTTCAGGTTTTCAGTCCACCAGGATACCCTTTTTTGCCCAAGCCGCCTTTTCAGGTTTTCGACTTGCCGGGTGTACATTTTTTTTATATATCCCTAATTTTTGCCCGAACCCTTTTGGTTCGCCGGGATGCCCTTACTTTTGCCTAGATACGTCGATCTAGCGGGTCTCTTTTATGCGTAGTATTTTTTAACTATGTCCGCGTTCACGGGATGTGGGAAGTCTTCACCATCCATTGTAGCGAGTATCATGGCTCCACCTGAGAATACCTTCTTAACTACAAATGGCCCTTCGTATGTGGGAGTCCATTTGCCTCTGGGGTCAGTTTGTGGTAGGATGATGCGTTTGATTACCAAGTCGCCAATTTGATACACTTGTCTCTTGACCTTTTTGTTGAATGCCCTGGTCATGCGCTTCTGATATATCTGCCCGTGACATACAGCCGCAAGTCTCTTCTCATCCATCAAATTTATCTGATCGAGTCGAGTCTGAATCCATTCGTCCTCGTCTAAGCCCGCCTCTTTCATGATCCTTAGAGAGGGAATCTGAACTTCCACTGGTAAAACGGCTTCCATTCCGTAGACTAAAGAGAAAGGAGTTGCCCCTGTCGAAGTTCGCACGGAAGTACGATAACCATGAAGAGCAAATGGTAACATCTCATGCCAGTCTTTGTATGTTACCGTCATCTTTTGTATAATCTTCTTAATATTCTTATTAGCCGCTTCTACAGCGCCGTTCATCTTTGGCCGGTACGGAGAAGAGTTATGGTGTTTTATTTTGAACTGCGTGCAGAGTTCAGTAATCATCTTGTTGTTCAAATTAGTGCCATTGTCAGTGATAATTCTCTCAGGGACGCCGTATCGGCAGATGAGGCTGTTCTTGATGAATCGTGCCACCACATTCTTAGTAACAGAAGCAAATGAGGCTGCCTCCACCCACTTTGTGAAGTAATCAATAGCAACAAGGATGAAACGATGTCCATTAGAGGCGGTAGGTTTAATTTCGCCAATCACATCAATGCCCCACATTGCAAAGGGCCAAGGCGCTGTCAACACGCTTAAGGGAGCAGGAGGCACATGTACTTTATCCGCATAGATCTGGCACTTATGACAAGTTCTGGAGTGATGGTGGCAATCAGTTTCCATGGTAGACCAATAATACCCTGATCTCAGAATCTTCTTGGCCATCGTATGTCCACTAGAATGAGTCCCAAAGATACCGTCGTGCATGTCTTCCATAATCTTCTCTGATTCCTTTCTATCCACACAGCGAAGCAAAGTCGAATCGTGGTTTCGTTTGTACAATATTCCATTACTCAAAA
Organism: Lathyrus oleraceus; assembly: GCF_024323335.1. Taxonomy (NCBI): domain Eukaryota; kingdom Viridiplantae; phylum Streptophyta; class Magnoliopsida; order Fabales; family Fabaceae; genus Lathyrus; species Lathyrus oleraceus. The sequence goes on from NC_066585.1 coordinate 59,224,330, forward strand.
AGAATTTAGCGGAGAACTTCCTCAGAAATTTCCTGTCATTGATGGATGTCCCTTCAGGGTATTCTTGAGCTTCTAAATATCTTTTTATCTCGTGGTACCAAGGCTTCTCTTCTACTTCATCAGCGTTAAGTTCATAACAATATGCTGGTTCGTCTAGTCGTTCAATGGTAATCCGGGGAGTTTCATTGTCCCATCTGACTCTGAACATAGATGACATGGTAGCCAATGCGTCTGCCAACTGGTTCTCCTCTCGGGGAATATGTTCGAATGTGATCTCTTCAAAGTATGGGATTAATGTCAACACCTGCTCTCGATAGGGGATGAGGTTCGGATGTTTAGTGTCCCATTCTCCTTTGACCTGACTGATTACTAAGGCTGAGTCTCCATACACCCTCAAAAACTTGATTCTCAGGTCTATAGCAGCTCTGAGTCCCAAAATACATGCTTCATACTCAGCCATATTGTTGGTACACTCAAAACATAGTCTAGCGGTGAAAGGCGTATGGCCACCCTTGGGGGAAATGATCACGACGCCAATACCGTTGCCCAATGCGTTAGACGATCCATCAAAAACCATAGTCCATCGGGATCCCACTTCGGGTCCTTCATTCGGTCCAGGTTCTTCATAATCAGTAACAAGCATGACATCCTCATCTGGGAACTCAAAATTCATAGACTGATAATCATTCACGGCCTGATGAGCCAAATGATCAGCTAGCACGCTTCCTTTGATTGCTTTTTGGGTGGTATACTGGATATCATACTCTGTTAAAATCATCTGCCATCTTGCTATTCTTCCGGAGAGGGCGGGTTTCTCAAATATGTATTTGATAGGATCCATCTTAGAAATCAACAAAGTGGTGTGATTCAACATATACTGTCTTAGTCGGCGAGCAGCCCAGGCCAAAGCACAGCAAGTTTTCTCGAGCAGTGAGTATCTTGTTTCACAGTCGGTAAACTTTTTACTAAGGTAGTATATGGCATACTCTTTTCGACCGGACTCGTCATGTTGTCCCAACACGCACCCCATTGAGTTTTCTAAAACGGTTAAATACATGATTAGAGGTCTTCCCTCAACTGGTGGCACCAGAATTGGAGGTTCTTGGAGGTACTTCTTGATTTTGTCGAAAGCTTCTTGACATTCATCATTCCATATCATCTCTTGATTTTTTCTCAGTAACTTGAAGATGGGTTTGCAAGTAGCGGTCAAATGGGAAATAAATCGGGCAATGTAATTCAAACGTCCCAAGAAACCTCTGACTTCTTTATCCGTACGGGGAACTGGCATCTCTTGAATAGCTCTCACCTTGGCTGGGTCGACCTCAATACCTTTACCACTGACAATAAAGCCCAAGAGTTTACCAGATCTTACTCCAAAGGTGCATTTGTTCGGGTTCAATCTCAACTTGTATTTCTTCAGCCTCTCAAACAGTTTGTATAAATGATCGAGATGTTCTTCTTCAGTATGAGACCTGGCTATCATATCGTCCACATATACTTCTATTTCATGATGGATCATGTCATGGAACAAAACCACCATAGCACGCTGGTACGTTGCTCCTGCGTTCTTTAAACCAAACGGCATTACTTTATAACAGAAGGTGCCCCATTGCGTCACAAACGTAGTCTTCTCCATGTCCTCAGGTGCCATTTTGATCTGGTTATAACCCGAGAATCCATCCATGAAGGAGAATACCTTGTGTTGAGCGGTGTTGTCTACCAGAACATCAATGTGTGGCAGTGGGAAATCATCCTTGGGACTCGCTCTATTCAAATCTCTGTAATCCACACACATTCGCACCTTACCATCCTTCTTTGGCACTGGTACCACATTAGCAACCCATTGAGGATAAGAAGTAACCGCCAGAAAACCAGCATCGAATTGTTTCATGACTTCGGCCTTGATTTTCTCGGACATTTCAGGACGCATGCGACGAACCTTTTGCTTAACAGGACGACAATCTTCCTTCGTCGGCAAACGATGCACTACTATATCGGTATCCAGCCCTGGCATGTCTTCGTAAGACCAAGCAAAAATCTCCACATAGTCATGTAGCATTTGAATCAATCTTCTTTTGACACTGATTTCCAAGCCTGCTCCTATTTTGACTTCTCTCTTGTCCACCTCGGTACCCAGATTTACAGTCTCAACTGACTCCTCATGCGGCTGTATAGTCCTTTCTTCTTGTAGTAACATTCTGGCAAGTTCTTCAGGTACTTCACAATCTTCCTCACTTCCATCTTCGGCTCGGTAGATCGGATTTTCAAAGTCATAATGAACAGTAGTAGAACTATTATCAACAGGATCCAGAGTGGATAGGGATCTGCAATTCGTCACGTGCGTGTGTGTAAGAAAACATAGCTCGTTTGAAAGATAATAGGAAAGACAAAGAGCGCAATATTTGAATGCAAAACGTCCATTGATTTATTGAATATAAATATGCTTATGAAAATGACAAAACCCTTAACAAATTAGCTATTGTGCCTCGGGCATAGACACAATGCTTTAAGAAGTTTGATTGTAAAAGAAAATTAAAATTTGCAATTCTAGAATAAACAATAACAATTACTCCTGACTAAAGGAAATCGGGATAATGTCTTCAGTCTTCCAATTGTTGAGTCCGTCACCAATTGTTGGGAAAATCCAGCTATCCAAGTCGCAATCACTATCAGCATCTTCCATAGCATTAATCTGATTTTTGACTATCTTTCCAGAGTTAAACCCCAGGCCAGCTTTATCAGACTTGTACGGTACATTGATCAGTTGACCCCAACCAGCACGATCACCATTTTCAATCGCGGCTTGAGCATCTTTCAGAGAGATCATGACAGGGGGAGCACGAACAACCTTGGGCACAAGGGGAGTTGGCTTAAGGACAGGACTGGGTGGGGGAACCACTTCAAATGACTGAGAAGGAGTCTCAAAGAATTCACCATCCATCTCGACGTATTTGAAGGCTTGCACACTACTGACAATATACTCTTCTTCTCCACATACAGTGACAACCATGCCTGCTATTGGATACTTCAGCTTTTGATGAAGCGACGAAGCTACCGCACCTGCCCCATGGATCCAAGGGCGCCCCAACAAGCAGGAGTAGGCGGGACGAATGTCCATCACGTGAAAGGTAGTGTTGAAGACTTGAGGTCCTATCTTGATAGGGAGAACCACTTCACCATAGACAACACTCTTCGCACCATCGTAAGCACGCACCACAACATCACTAGGTTTCAGTTCAATGCCTTTGTAGTCAAATTTATCGAGTACAGCTTTCGGGAGCACATTCAAGGAAGAGTCGTTGTCGATCAACACGTGAGCCAGGGTGATCCCCTCACACTCGGTGGAGATATGCAGAGCTTTATTGTGATTCTTTCCTGCTGGCGTCAGGTCAGCATCGGAAAAGCCTAGGCCATTGTCAACAGTCAAATTAGCAACATAATGTTCGAATTGATCGACGGATGTTTCTTGAGGCACATGAGCGGTCTTCAAGAATTTCATCAATGCATTGGCATGGGATTCAGAGGATAATAACAAGGACAACATTGAGATTTTAGACGGAGTATGCCCCAATTGTTCCACTACATCAAAATCGCTCTTACGGATGATTTTCAGCATCTCTTCCATTTCCTGTTTGGCAACATCTTCAGAAGTAACTTCGACTGATGTCTCTGACTGAGGAGGATTGACTAGTCTTTTTCCTCGAATTTCGGGAGCGGGAGGTGAGATTTCTGGGGAGTAGATCCTTCCACTTCGAGTAACTTTACTAGTCCCCACAATATCATTAGGATTAGCAGAACTACCAACTTGCTTTATGCCATGGATGTAAACGTCGCCTCCATAGTTCCACGGAATAGCTTTGCTGGAGGAATATGGCACGGGGCCAGGTGCGGTAATAATCAGGGGAGCCACTTTGGGCTCAGCGGTAATCTTCACAGGCACTCTAGTAGCGGTAATCTTCACTGGAGCTTTGGACCTAGCAATCACAGATACCTCTTCAATAGAGTTGTCCACCTTAGGAACCCTTTCAAATAGAATTGTACGATCATCCATCAGCCGTTGAATGCCGTTCTTCAACTTCAAACAATCATTGGGTCGGAGTACACAGAGATCGCAATCTTTAGCACAACTTGGAAATAAACCAGCTTGCAATAAATTCTTCTTAACGATCAGGAGAGGAGATGCTAAATCAGCAACGTCAGTAACGTGAGAATTGTCGTCCACAACATTAACATTCTGGTCATGATTAGGCATAGGTGCTGTGATGACATTGGGGGTCGCCGGAGGATCAAATTCAATTTCTCCAGCGTCGATCATATCCTGAATCTTGTTCTTCAACAACCAGCAATCATTCGTATCATGCCCGGGGCTATCGGAGTGATAGGCACACCTGGCGTTGGGATTATAACGAGGAGAAGTAGTGTTGGGATTTGCAGGAGGGCCTCTGAGGGTAATCAAATTGGCCTTTAACATACTCTGCAGTGCTTGGGTTAAAGTCATATTGATCTTGGTAAACTGTCTTCTCGACCTGTCTTGTCTGTGTTGGAAGTTCTGAGATGGCGGTGCGGCAATTGTAACTGCCCCAATAGTATGGTCACGATTCTTCTTGTTATGCTTCCTCTCACTGTACATAGCATTTGATTCATTCTTTCCCTGATAGGTCTTTTTGGTGCTTGCAGAAGTAGCTGCCTGTATCTTTCCACTTCGAATGCCGCTTTCAACCCGTTCACCTGTCAAGATAAGTTCAGTGAAACCTGACGAGGAACTTCCCAGTAGATGGCTGTAGAATGGGCCAGTCAGTGTACCCATGAACATGTCCACTAACTCTCGATCAGTCATAGGGGGTTTGACTCTGCCAGCCAAATCTCTCCACTTTTGAGCATATTCTTTGAAACTTTCTTTAGAGCCCATAGTCATATTTTGTAGCTGTAGCCGAGTAGGCGCTAACTCAGAATTATACTGGTAGTGCTTGTAGAAAGCTGTTGCTAAATCAGTCCATGTGCGGATGTTAGAGCTCTCAAGCTGATAATACCACTCTAACTGTGTGCCAGACAGACTCTCTTGGAAGAAATGGATCCACAGTTTCTTATCAGTAGTGTGCGGCTGAATCTTTCTCACATAAGCCCTTAGATGCATCTGAGGACAAGAGGCACCATCATACTTAGTGAAAATGGGAACCTTGAATTTGCGGGGAATGACCACATCAGAGACCAGACCCAAGTTTTTGAAATCCAGACCGGGCACTTTCTGCCCCTCCATAGCTAGCATACGTTCTTCCAGCAACTTGTACTTATCATCCTTCGGAGAGTACTGTTCATGTTCATAATCTTCATCGTCGTCCTCAGAATTGACGAGATTAGGATTCTCATCTTCCGAATCATTCTCGGTCTCTTCTTCTGAATCCTTCGGAATTCTAATCTTGACTCCTGTAACCTGTCCCTTAAGCCTTCTCCCCGGGTTGATGTAACCCACGGGTTTCTGGTCCTTCTTCTTCTCCATCAAAAGAGCTTTCAGTTCTTCCTGCCCCTTAGATAAGCTCAGCATCATTTCCTGGAATTGAGCATTCTGGGCCTGGAGATCTTTGACAGTTTGTTCGAGAGCCATTGTTCAATCTGTTTGAATCTGCTGGAATCTGTTTGATAGGAAAATCGTGAGAACACTGATCCTTTAGAATACCTGTTATGCGATGCAATGCAATGTATGAAATGTTTTCAAGGACTTTCGGGATTTAACTTTGCATAAACTACCAAAAAGAGCTTCTTTTTTTTTTCTCTTTTGTTTTTGCTTTTGTTTTTGTTTTTTCTGTTTTTTTTTTTTTTTTTAGCAGAGTTAAATCCCTAAATCCTTGAAATAGTTAGTACAATGCCATGATGTTATGATGTTATGTTGTTATGATGTCATGTTGTTAGATAAATAACAAGCACAAGCAAGTCACACAACAATCATTCCTAGGTTTTAAGGCTTGCGTGAGTTCCATAGGTAAATACCCTCCCCACTGAAGTTTGGTTGGTTCAACCTGTCTTAGAATAGTAACCGGGTTCTAGAAGGATCTCAAATCATTGACCTTTCCTTACGTCCACTTCAGTGCAACACCAAGTGGTCGACCGAAGCTTCCCTAAAGTCCAATCTCAAAGAGTGTAGTATCGAGTCTCAACCAACTCCAGTCGGAACTGAAGCCAGTTATCTCACTACTTTCTAATGGCCAGGATGAGTCAATTAGGGTTCTAAAGGTCTGGTTAATGCTTTTATGACACCACGCGAATGCCAAATATTTCCTCAACTAACATGAGGAACATCAGGACATCCAAAGTGCCACATTAACCGTAGCCATCATTTTGACCATTCCAGTATACGCCGGACAGTCGCGATGATCTCTTGCTACTTACCTAAGGTACACTAGATCCGGGTGTAGGATCTTTCACTCAAGCATAACATACCCAAGCAATCCCTTAAAAATAAATCAGACAAATTGAATAAGTGATCTTGTTTTTAAGGTAACCTCTCTTTTTAAGGTCCCCAGCAGAGTCGCCAGTTCTGTCATACGGTGAACTGGACTTTTTATGTTTTTTATCGCAATGTCGCGGTTAGCAAGAGTCGCCACCGACTTTTCTTTTATCCAATAAGGAAAGGTGGAAAAGAACAGGAAAGACCTTAATTTAGATTTTGGGTTCGGGAGGTACATTATACAAAGGGAAGGTGTTAGCACCCTTTGTATCCATGGTTATCCATGGGCTCTTAATTGCTCGATCACTTATATTATTTTTGTCTGAAAAAAAGTGTTTGTGAATTGTTTGGAAAATTGTTTTTGGAAAGAGAATTTAACTTTGTAATGATTCTTGTATGAATATATACAAAGTAGTTATCTCGTTTAGTTTTGGAAATTGTTTAGAAAAATATAACTCGGTAATGATTCTAGTATGAATATATACCAAGTGGTGATTTTCTAAGGATATTTTGAAAGGTGTGAGGTGTGAAAATTGTTTTTAGATTGTGAGCCAACAATTAAGAGTTATACCGACCCAAGGTCTTTATGAGCATTTCCTATCCTTATGAGGGTAAAACTGTCCTTATTATTGAGAAATAAGTAGTTTTATCCTTTGGATGTTTAAGGGTCATCGTAGGGTCATCGATAGGTCATTGAAGGCAACAGTTACGAGGATATCTTAGCATTCGAAGGGACTATCATCTTTTAACCGTAGGCAACATCGGAGGGTCATCAAGGGACAAAGTTGTATATTCGAAGGCAACATCCGAGGGACTATAATTTATTTTATGATGATTTAACCGAAGGGTCTTTGCTAAGGGTATCCCCACGTTCGCGGGACATGACCGTAATATCGTAATCGTAAGGCAACAAAGAGAGGTCCAAGATCACTTATTCAAAGGCAAAGTTTTACAATTAATTATATAATTAGGATGAAACTCCACATTAAAATTATTAAAAATAATATATTAAAAAATTAATACATTAGAAATTAATACATTAAAAATTAATTTAGGGTGAAACTCCACAAGGGTATCCCACAAATAAAGTGGAATACCTAGCCAATAACCTTTTCCTGGGATATGTGAACCTTTACGAAACTCAAAAAAAAGAAACATGTCAGAACACCAAATCAGGGTGCAATCGAAGATTACACCGGAGAAATATCACAACAATAAATAGGATAGGATGAATAATGCATGGCTATGATAAAACATAAAAAAAAAACAGAATAGAAAAGTCAGCTACTGTCTTGTTCGCCTCTGCCTCGCCTAGCGAAGGCCAGGCGAATACTCGCCCCAGGCTCGCCTAGCGAGGTGCTAGCGAGCGGCCACGGATTTTGAATTTGAAAACAGCCCCACGTTAGGAACTTTGAATTTTATGGCATTTTATCACAGGAATAACATGATCAAACATTCAGGGTATTCAGGCATATTTAAATTCCCATACGAAAGCAAATTATATATCAACATTTAATCATGATGCATTATATATGTAGATATGGCCAATTGAAAGTATAAACAATTGATATACGCAAACCTGTTTGCCAATTCAAGGTTGAAGGGATTGACCACTTGTAGTATCGGAATAAGTTAGGCAGCGGGAATTGGACGGCGATGGCTTCGGTGCAGATGGGCTGCCTTCAGGGTTTCTTTACTCTGAATTCTCCGGGTAGGCAGGGTTCCTATGCCAAAACTTCTATTCGTTCTTCTCTGTTCTCCTCCTCTTTTTTTTTTTCAGTGAATCTCCCAGTGTAACTCCCAGTGTCACTCCCCTACTGAAACTTCAGTATTTATAGACTAATTTCGTGGGTAATGGGCTTGGAATGAGGGAGACCCAAGTCCAAAATAATTTGTTATATTTTATTTATTTATTTATTTTAATTATTTAATTAATTAATTAATTAATTAATTAATTAAAAAAAATTCTCTTTTTTTTTTTTTTTTTTTTTTTTTTTGGGCTCAGAATGAAGCCCGAAATTTTTGTTGTCTGTCAGCTTCGCTAGGCGAGCGCGTAGCGAACAGGCCAGTTTGGGCCATTTTCTGGATTGGGCCATCCGTGAGCTGGGCCTTTGTTTCTTCAAGATCAGTGTTATATATGAGTCGGAATGCCTTGCAAAATGTCTTGAAATATTAATGGGCAAATTTTGGGGTATGACAGTTCCTCACGCTCACGGACCCATGCACGCGACCAGTCTTCATCTCTCAACTCCTCTACTCCTTGGTTAGGGAGGGTTGAAGGCCCAACCATAACCATAGGGGTAGGTCTCGGATAATCGTATGGCATGTGGTACTCAAGAGCTCTCTTCCTCACCCAAGCGGTGTAGGGTTCTAAAGCAATACAATTCTTCGGACCAAGCTCCTTCCTTCCCTTCCTATGAACTTTGTATCAGGTGCGGAGCATCCTCTCCTTCAAGTTAGGGAGGGTTGAAGGCCCAACCATAACCATAGGGGTAGGTCTCGGATAATCGTATGGCATGTGGTACTCAAGAGCTCTCTTCCTCACCCAAGCGGTGTAGGGTTCCAAAGCAATACAATTCTTCGGACCAAGCTCCTTCCTTCCCTTCCTATGAACTTTGTGTCAGGCGCGGAGCATCCTCTCCTTCAAGTTCTAGGGATATTTACCCTCTTAAAAGAGCAAGCCTTCCAACAAAATGTTGTTGGGTTTATCCTTTAAGGGGAACCCAAGCTGACGGCGAGCCAAAACAGGGTTGTAGTTAATTCCACCACATGTACCAAGAAGAGGCACATTGGAGAATTCACCACAAGAGTCAATAATCTGGACGCCATCATATACACGATTATACCAAAAGATATCATCACTAGTGAGATACATAAGTCTCGCAGACCACCATAGACATCCCTTGTTCTCCTTGAAGGCTAGCGTATGTGGCAAGTGCGAAATAAACCACTTGTACAAGAGAGGCAGACAACACACAATGGATCCACCACCCTTTGCATTCCTCATATGCAAAGAGAAATAAGTGTCACCCAACAGAGTCGGAACGGGATTAAGAGAAGAGAAAATCCTAATAGCATTCACATCCACAAAATTGTCGATGTTGGGGAATAACACCAGCCCATAGATGAGAAGTACAAATATGGCTTCAAAGACGTCCTCACTCATGGCCTTTCCAAACAAAGTGGCTTGAGCAATGAGAAAATCAGCAGGGAGACCTTGAATTCCACCTTTGGTAGTCATATGAGCAACAATATCAGATACATCTATGTGAAGCATGTCAGCAATTTCTTGGGAAGAAGGAACCCTCTCCAAAACACTGAACGACAACTGATCCAAGATAGGTATACCCATATGATAAGCATACTCCTCAAGTGTAGGCAAAAGCTGGAAATCCGGAAAAGTGAAGCAACGATACAGAGGATCGTAGAACTTCACCAACACACTCATCAGACCTTCATCCACCTTGGTAGAAAGTATAGACAGAAGCTTCCCATGGAGAGCTTTGAACTCCAAAGGCTCTAATACATAAGATGTCAAACTTCTTAACTCTTTCAAGTCGGGTTGTCTGAAATTGTACTTCTTCGTATTCCTTCTTTGCTTATCCATGTCTGAAAATTTGCAAATAGACCTCTTAAGTTCCTTGAAAATTTTCATTATTGATGATATGGATGAAAATGAATGCATGAATACATGGATGCAACAATCACACTCAAGGATCAAGCAAGTCACACCATACAAAGGTCACGGGATGGTTCAACTCATCGTCAATATCAATCATCCATTTTGGTGGATTATAGTTTACACCTTATCAACACCCAAGTTCCATTGATATTGAGGATATACAAGAACGGATCGACCGCGAATCCAGGGTTTGTTGTAAGTCACGAGCATGTAGTCTCGGTTAAGAACCACCCAATGGGAGTGTACTATGGTTAAACTTGACAATCATGTTCTAAAAAGGTCCCCATAGTCATCATCTCATCTTTCGGATATTATCGGATAAAATGACTACTCGTATTTCAAAAATATTCTTAAGAGAGACTCTTATGAGTGTAGTATCGCACTACGTCCTAAAATAGGCCAAGATGGGCTAGGTATCTAAGGTCCTTGGCTTCTAAGGTTTATATTGGAAAGAGTAATTCCTAACCACGACTACTCGTGTGACATTATTGATCCGAACAAGACCTCCACCAAGTGAATGGACTTGTAAGTCAACTTGCTAAGGAGTAACTCCACGCAAGTCAACAAGACTATGTCATTCTCCTATCATAAGTGCACTCGAGTTCGGGTATAGAACTCATCTCACAAGAAACCACCAAGCATACAAGCAATTAGTATATCAAACAATTCATACATTACAAACAATACAGTCATCCCAAATTTGCACAAAAATATGTCACAAATAAATATAAACATACAATACACATAAGCAAAAAGTAGGCTAAACCCACTAGAGAGTAATATCTCCCCAGCAGAGTCGCCACTTTTCTGTAGCGGGGTATTCGTTACCTTATGGTTTATTGACTTAACCAAAAGTAAACATACAATTTGAGTCGCCACCACACTTTTATTTGTCCAAAGGAAAGGCTAAAAAGCGAACAAAAGCCAAGTAAGAAGTTTTATCAAATCAAAAACTAATAAAAATGTCAGAGATTTGGGTAAGGGGGTTGGTTATAAAATGGGAAGGTTTTACGCACCCAAAACATCCTTAGTACTCTAAGGGAACCTCTTTTTGCAAATGTGTGTTGTAGGTTGGTATTTGTGAAAATATGTGCAAAAGATTGGGGGGATGAGAAGAGAATAGATTATATTTACAATTTTGTTGTTTGAATGGATGAACCCATTGCCTACGTACCATCACAAAGGTAGGATCAAAACCTCATAGTTTGGGGTAAGAATCTCAAAAAAAATGGTGAATTGATTTGATCAAAAGTCTTAAGGTCTTTTGTTATCAAAGGGAGAAAACTCAACCTAAATCAACAATCCACCATGTGAGGAAAGCTTCAACATACTAGTGAGGGGTTAACCCTATAATAAGTATGGAAGACTTATAATCCAATCACTAAGGATAAGGTGAGGTTTACATCAACCACTATGATAACTCAAACCTATGACTAATGTTTGTGGAAAGGTTTTAACAAAGGTGGCCATTGGAACCACAAAAATCAACTTGAAGTGAGTTATATTTACCAGTTAGATTTATTTATAAAATGAGTTCAAAATTGGATTAAGGTTTATTCACAATGAGTATTAATGAAAAGATTTTGAAAAGTCAAAGGCATAAGGCCTAGGTTTCTAGTTTAAAAGTAATGTCAAAGTTTGCACAAAAAGAGTTAGGCATGGGTTAGAGTGAGGAGAAGAATAGAAGGGCTAGTCCTAAAGCATACAAAGATAAGAGAAGAGATAAAACCCTTTGAGTTCCTTTTCTTGAAATCATAGAGATGATTCAAGATGCTTCTTTCCTTTGGACTTAGCAAACAACAAGTAATCATACAATATTTGAATTCAAGCTCCTAGGATCTCCATTTGGCTTGTCTCTCTTAACTGGGCTACTCATGACAATGGTCCTTCTTACTATCTCAAGATACAATCCCTATCACAAAAGAGCAAACATCAAAAAGTTCACAACACAATAAGATGAATAGACAAAGAATGAGTTTTGGAAAGAAAGTCCTTTGAAGTAAACTTTGAAATTTAGCATTCTAAAGGCATGAGGCCTAGTTGCTCTTCAACAAATTTAGCATTCTAAAGGCATGAGGCCTAGTTTCTCTTGGACTCCTTTAAGCATAGGTAATGTCCTAATTCTAAGTCCTTTCTCCTTTTTGCATTGGGTTCACACAAAAGAAAAGCAAAACCAACACAAAACAACAATATATTTATGTACAATAATGAGCTCAAATGAGCAAAAGGAAAATGACATAAACATAAAATATGTGCTCAAGTGAGCAAAGTGAAAAGCAATATGAATAAATGAGCAAGAAAGTAAATTGCATTAAAAGTAAATTGCAAGAAATTAAATGCTTAAATTAAAGTTAGTAGTTAGTGAAGTTATGTTAGTTTGTCATAAGACAATTTAGCGCTATGTTAAGCAATCGTAAGTGGACTAATGTAGTAGTCACACCTATCTGAGGCCGGTCAATAAAACTATAGGCAAATAAACACAAGTTAGAGATCATGACTAGTAAGCCAAGCTCCTACAACTTGCCATGCCAAAAGAAAAGAGAAAGGCCTTGTATGGACTTTAGGTTTTTTGCTTGACCAAGAAGAAACCTATCTTGGACTTGATCATGGATCAAGTTGAGTTTGATTTGGATCAAAGAAGGTTAAACCTCTCATATGTCAATACCAACCATAAGACATTAACTCATTGGCCAAACATAAAAAGAAAATGAGATGAAGATGAAATGAATGGGAAGAGAAATAAAGTGTCAAACATAATTAGTCAAAAGTGAATCAAATCATCATCAACCAATGCTAAACAGAAGAGAAATGAAGATTAGAAGTCAACAAGTCAAACATATTTTTTTGGTATTTTTGAAATTAAAATAAATGCAAAATTAAAATGGACAAAATATGGTCAAACCTCAAATTCAATTCAAATCAACTTCAACAAGTCCAATTAAATTCTCATAGGTCTAACATGGTCAAACAAGGTTTGACAAATTTTCTCAACAATTTTTGAAATCAGAAACTATTTTAAAACAATTAAAAACAATAAAAATAACACAATATGAATTAAAATCTCAAATAAATCTCAAATCAATTAAGAAATTGATGACTATTTTTCATTGACTTATCATGATCCATATGTGTTAAGAAAATAGTTTTGGATTTTTCAGGTATCAAAAAGTATTTTAAAATGAATTAAAACTATTAAAAACCAAATAATTCACAAAAAATATTAAATGAAGTCACAAAAATAATTAAAAATCAAAATATGAAACTAGATTTTTCAAGAATTTTTTTGGCATTGGTCTCATAATTTTGTGACTTCAGATAAAATATTTTTGAATTTTTGAAAATAAAAGGAATTAAATGAAATTAAAACAAAAATCAGAAAATAACAAAAATGCGTTGCCATTGGATCTTTTCATCAATTGACGTGGCATTGATCCTAAGGCTCAGAGGTACGGACACACCATGATCCAAAGCCAAACGCGCAACATTTTGATTTAAAATAAGTCATAACACGCAATGGCTAGGATTAAAATGTTTGAGCCAGATCCAATGATCCTGAAGCTTCCACGTGGGGATGGTGGTGGAAACCACCATCTTCTCCGGCCAACCAACTGATTCCGGCCACCACGCGCAGGGATTTCAACTTCAATGAAAATGAAAAAGCAAGGTATCAAAATGAAGCTGGGGTGATGTACATCACCCCTGTAACCATGGATCCTTCTCAATGTTCCTATTTAGAGAGAAACAAGAGCTTGAAGATCATGGTGCTTAATCTGAAATGGCACGATTTATGAAATTAAGACCACCACTGGCCTGCCTCATGCATGAGGACTTCAGAAAACAACAAAAACCAGAGCAATTCACATTGTATAGCAAGATCTAGATCAAGAAAAATTGAGGTTCTACCTCTAAAATGCAGCTTCAAACAACACGAGTTCTTCAAGCTTTTGATCCAATCTTGCTCTGGAAGTGTGACGATGATGCAAAGCTAACGAATTAAGACTTGAAGATCAACTAATAATGTTGAAATTCAAGCTTGAAATTGAAAATGAAAACTGAAATTCCTTTGAGTGAGGGTTTGGTTTCCAATTCAGCAGCATTTCAGATCTCCTTCCGATTGATTTTTGAATGAGCAAGCGCTTCTATTTATAGCTGAACTTGATGTAATGTGGTGTTTGGCTCGTGTGCATGAAACTTGGATCCTTTATGCATGGGCCTGTACAGGCGCTTGCAAAGCCCAAGAATGAATGGAAATGCATGCTGAGGTCAAATATAGTTGAATTGGACGTGCAATTGGCCTGGTATTTACTTGCACATGAAATTTCAAAGTGAAATGCACAAATGACCATAAATATTAAGCTCTTCGAAACTCCCACATGAAAAATCCAAAAATAGTCATGTGAGTAATGATTGGAAATCTCTTGGAATAAGGAACAAAAGTCATGTTGGGAAATAATTTATTTGGAGTTTGGAAATTTATGAAAACTGGCTGTGAAGTTTGGGGTACAAAACATGTCTAGGTTCCCTTTGAAATTTTTTCCCAAAACCAAGCAACTTCAAGCTCTTCTGTTTCAATGATGCAAGCCTCAAATGGAAAAACCTCCAACATCAAAGTTGTACATATTTTCAAGATGATCAAGTTTGACTCAAATTTTGCATCATTTGGATTTTTCATGAGAAAGTTATGGGCACTTGAAGTTGGATATTTTTCAAATTGAATGGCTTTGGTCCAAAGTGACCTATAATGTTTTGTATTATCACATGTGTTTCTTTTAGGATTATGAAATTTTGTACAACATAACATTTGAATTAGACAAATTAAGCTTTCCAATTCACTTCGTATCACCTCAAAATCATAAAAAATAAGGAAGTTAGGTCCTTGGGAAGTTGACCTAAAATTAGGGTTTCAGTCAAAATGACCTATAATGTTTTGAAATTAATGATGACCTTCCAAGTTTCAAATGGACTTTTTATGAACATGAAAGTTGTTAATATGGTTCTTAAGAACATTTTTTATCTTGGGGTCATATTCATTTGACAAACACATCACAAGTTGTGTCTCAGTGGATCTCAGTTTGGTCAGATGACTTGACTGGTCAACTTCTCAAGGCCAAACTTCAAATCTTGATGAATGAATGATTGAGGAACCTCATATAGGCTAATATATGCATAAAATAATTAATGAAAGAACTTACCTTGATTGAATTTGATCATAGGTTAAGTTTGCTTCATGAGCAAGGCACAGTCAATGCACAGTTGAATTAGGGTTTCCTTTGGAAACAATCCTCAAGCCCTTTGGGTTATCTTGATCAAATTGACAAATTGAGATACTTGGGAGACATATATGATGATTGAGAGCTTTGTGGACCATTTTCATGCTTGTTCTCATCTTCATCTAGCCACTTCATGGAGCTTAGGAGCCTCCTAGGAGCATTGTGAGCACATGATCACTTGAGCTTCAAAACAAAAAGAGTTAGTGACATATTTTTATGCTTTTGGTTAGTAATCAAAAGAATAAAAGCAGTGATATACAATATAAGCATGCTTGGTGGTCTCAAACCACTCACACAAGTCCCAACCCTAGGGTTAAGGAGCCAAATATGCTATAATCCTTGAGGCAATATACTGAGCAATGATATGATGCCATGAGGGATCTTAGGGTCAAAATTAGGGTCTTACAATCTCCACCTTACTATGAACTCTCATCTGATACTGAACCATCTGACCCGCAAGCCCCCACTCTAGCTCAGCTCCAAGCCCGTGCTCTGGCCTCTCAAAAGCCATCACATTCTGACCCTGAACCTGAAGTCACTTCCCCACCTCCAGAACATCCAAATCCAGCCACATCTAAACCACAACCGTCTGAACCAATCCACTCTGAACAACAACCATCTGAACCAACCCACTCTAACATACCACCACCCATCACTTCCGCTGACCCAACAACTCCCACACTTTATCTAAGTGCCCCCATCTCACCCTCCTTACCCTCCCAAGCCTCTGCCAATGATTCAGAAACTACCCTTCCTACCCTTGAAGAAGCAATCAAGGTTTTTGTAGAGTCTTCAGTTGAAAAGGTCAAGTCTCTGACCATCAACTCTGGTATCAGTGATGATCCATCTGCTGTAAGGATTCACTGGAACAAAGTGATAAGTTGGATGACCTCTGAAGCCTTCAAGCTGAAAGGCCTCTCTGAACAAGTCCACAACGACTTCATCAGAGACGTTGAGATCAGACTCCAAGAGCGCCTAGCCAGAGAAGCTAAGGAACGGGCAAGGAAAGAAGCTGAAGAGAAAGTGTGTCTAGAAGAACTTCAGAGAATCAGAGAAGCTGAAGCAAAGGCTATTGTTGATGCTGCTGCTGAGACTGAGGCAAAAGCTAAAGCCGACGCTGAAGAAGCAGCTCGCATTGCTGAAGAAGTTGATGCCAAAGCCAAAGCTGATGAACTGACTCAGGGGGAGCACTCCAACTATGGGTTCGTCCCTCTGGTCCTGAAGACTCTTGAGGAACTGCAGAAAGAACAATAGATAGTTCGAGCCAGACTGGATCAACAGGACTCTGTCAACGTTAACATTCAGAACATGTTGTCCTAACTGCTCCAGAGGATGCCTCTGCCTCCAAACCCTTAGGCACCTAGGCTATTTTGCTTGTTGATTTCTATGTTTTGATGTCTATTTCTTGCTTTCTATTTCTGACATATGTGCGTATTTGTAAATGCTTCTATATCGATATCATTTTTTTTGCTACTATGTCTTTTTGATTCTGACAAAAAGGGGGAGAACTAAAACAGCTCTGATGAAAACATAACCAATTCCTCTCAAGCACTACAAACATGTTCAATAAACTATTACAAAATCAATGACTTAAGATATGCAGGAAAGTAGCTAACAACACCAAACCATGGAAGGTTCGATGAGAACTTCTGAGCTATCCAAAGATCTAACTTAGGGGGAGCCCACTGTAATATTTGATGATAACAAGAACAAAGTTGGTTCTACAATATATCTCTAAGATTTTGATGATAACAAAGGATGAAACAAAAATGGTACTCTAACGTGATTTTTTCTTAATGTGCAGGACTCTGAACACTTCGCAGGATTATGACAATACATCAGATATAAAATTATGTCAGATATTCGATGATCAGATGCCACTCAGAAAGGATACGTCTAGAAGGTTCTGACTCTGATCAATGTAAATACCAGCATAACATTTAGAAGTCAGAAGCTCTGTTAAAATACTACTGAATCCAGACTCTGATACTTAAGAAGTTTAAAGCACTGAGAAGCTCTGATGAAGTCATACATAATCATCCTCTGAAGACAAACTCTGACATATCAAGACTCTGACGTAGACTCACCAATCAGAACGCGTAACCGAAAAGAATCTTAATATGGAAAGAAAGTATTTAAAGAAGGGAATAATGAGGCAGACAAAACTGTTTTAGAAAGAAACAAAGAGAGTAATGACATTAATCATTCTTCAATGACCAAGATTTTGTCTTCACTCCCATGGTCCTTCACAACGACTATATAAAGAATGAAATACTTCACAAGAAAATACACCTGAGACACACAAAAATCTCATTCATCCTCTCTCATTTTCACGAGCTGTTGCTCTTACGTGAAAAGCTATTGTTCTTATATTTCTGTAATATTTGCTTTTTGTTAGAAGCACTTTACATTACAATTTACTCTTGCTTAAACTACTTCCTCAAGTGACTTTGTGCAGTCTGAATACTTGAGAGGGCTGAGAGATTATTCTCTTAGACGTTTGGTTGTGTAATCTTTCAAGATTAGTGGATTAAGTCCTTTTTGAAGGCGAAATCACCTTGGTCGGGTGGACTGGAGTAGCTTTGAATTTCAAGCGAACCAGTATAAAATTTTGTGTCATTCTTTTTATTCTGTGTGTGTGTGTGTGTCTGATTTCTGAAAAAAAGTTTTAATTCAAAAACAATTCAAACCCTCCTTTCTTGTTTTTCTCTACCTTTAGTCTCTACGATTCTAAGCTTGGGTTTGCAAAATTTGAATTTAAAGTTATACCTTGTAAAATGAATAAATAAATAAATAAATAAAGCTTTAGAGAGATCTCAAAGCTTTACATGATTGAATTTCATCTATCATACAAACATGTAATTTACCAAGCAGTTATGCACAATCTAAACATTCATCAATATCATCATGTATCGCTCACAATAGAGTTCATGTCTACAACTTCCGTCGAGAGTTCTATTGTATTGCTTAATCGACGATCTCTCAACCTATCAAACAATACGGAGCATTAAGATTCGATATTCACGCGAATGTTAAACCTAAATATATGTCTAGAGTTTAGCATCTAACAAATAATTTTCCTAGATATAGATTCGAAGAGTATTTCTCAATAACATTTCAAATCAATAGATAAACGAGTAAGCAAGGATAACATCAATATAGATTCGTGAATAGATTATACATAATGTCATGATTAATAACAATACACACTATAAAAGTGAAATTACATATAATCCCAACAAGAAATATATTACAAGGATAAGAATAAAGACTAACAAACAATCACCGCGATTTCCTAATGATTGATGTGAATCCAACATCGGATCTTCAATAAGCAACCCTTAATGTTGTTTCTAAGCTACTCTAACTCTTCCTAACTACAAAATTGGTTCTTAAGGAGATGGAGTTAAATTTCCCAAAACCATAACCTAAAAATATGATTTGGTCCTATTTATACAAAATTGGATTTTTACTATCTCGCCCTGCGAATGGGGTCTTGCCTGGTGACCATCACTTAAAGTGCCATACACCTAGCTCAAACACAACAAACCATCATTGGAAAATATCTACTTTCTCCCGGAGAACACATCCTCGTCCGAAGACCTCAAGTTCACCAAACCTCGCCTGACTAGCATGATGCAGTTTTTCCTCTGCCCAAATTCTGGAAGGCCTCGCCCAGGGCTCGTTTTCTCGTCGCCAATGCTCGCGTGACGAGCAAGCCTTATTTTCAACAAATTCCTTTGCTCATAACTTCTTGGTTTTGTGCCTTTATTATTTGACTTCCTACACACTTAGCACACACATCAAGGATACCAAAGCCAAATTAAAAATAAATAATATTCTATAAAAAAATCGGGGAAATTAATTATTGAAACCGTAAATTAGAGCTGAAAAATGCCAAGTTTTTATGTACAAAAATATTCAAAATTTGCATTTATCAAGGTTTCACCCCGTTGAAGTACACTTATGCCTTAAACAAAAATTGATGCACTGTAAGATTTTTTTCTTAATAATACATGACCCATATTTATACATCTTTGAATTCATTCTAGACCACACATAACGGTCAGTGCAATCACAACCATACAAAATTGTTGACAAAATCGTAACCATTGGAAATTTAAACTATCGAAAGTTTTGTTTTTTGAATTCCTGGTATCACATGGTATTTCTTAAAAACACCGGTATTGTTCCAAAGATACCGGTCTTTAAAAAATGATATAATTTTGTACCAACAATTTTAAAATGAACTACCAGAATTTTGGAATGTTATTGGAAATTTTCAATGAACTAACTGGAATTTAGTTCACACATTTTGATCCAATTTTATCTAGAGGAATTAATGAAATTCAGTTCGAACATTTTGTACCTAAAATGGGCCATCTTATAGCAAGTTCATATAACAGGGTGTGTATCAATCTGACAAGATATGGTTTCTCAGAGACATTTTTTCCACTTCAGAGTGACCCACCTAAAGATCCTTTCGGAAGCATCATGTGTATAGGGTGGACTTCAAGATCGTTACATTTTGATGAGGTTTATTTGAAATCGGGGTGCCCTATACCAAGCACATCATTGGAATGGATGACACATTCAACAAAAGAGGCAGAAACTTGGTCGGATCACTTTCTACAAAGGATGGAAGAGTTCACCAAATTGAGCGAGCTTGAAAGAGAATCAAATAAGGAAAATTCGAAGGAGGAACCAGTAGTAGATTTTACAGTGACTCATATTTATAGCGGTGTATTCGTTACCTTTAGATTTATTGACTAAATCAAAAGCAAAGCATACAAAGATAGAGTCGCCACCGCACTTCTATTTATCCAAAGGAATGGCTAGAAAGCAAACAAAAGCCTAAGAAGTTTTGCAAAGAAAACTAATAAAAGGTCAGAGATCTGGGTAAAGGGGTAATTATGCAAAGGGAAGGTGTTAGGCACCCAATGCATCCTAGGTACTCCTAGGGAACCTCTTTTCACAACTTGTTGTAAAATTATTTGCTTATGAAATTATTTTGTGCAAACATTGATTGAAGGGATGAGAAAAGAATATACAATTTAGTTATTTTTGTGTTTGGATGGATGAACCCATTGCCTACGTACCTTTTCATGAAACATAAGGATCAAAACGCCGTAGTTCGGCTAAAAGATTTCCAAAAAGTGAGTGAATTGATTTTAAACAAAAGCCTTAAGGTCTTTCATTATCAACGGGAGAAAACTCAACCTGAACCAACAATCCACCATGTGAGAACAACTTCAACATGCTAGTGAGGGGTTAACCCTATAATAAGCATGGAAGTCTTACAATTCAATCACTAAGGATGCGGTGAGATTTACATCAACCACTATGATAATTCAGATCTATGGCTAATGCATGAAGACTTGATTAACAAGTGGACAAGGGCCACAAAAGCAATTGAGTGAGTGGAATTAACCAATTAGAAGTATTCACAAAGATAGTCAAAGTATGAATTAAAGTTCAATTACA
Organism: Lathyrus oleraceus; assembly: GCF_024323335.1. Lineage (NCBI taxonomy): Eukaryota > Viridiplantae > Streptophyta > Magnoliopsida > Fabales > Fabaceae > Lathyrus > Lathyrus oleraceus. Next base: position 59,245,208 of record NC_066585.1, read on the forward strand.
ATGAGTATTTATGAAAGTGAAGTTTGAAAATCAAAGGCCTAAAGCCTAGGTTTCTAGTTTTGAAAACAAGTGAAAATGTTTGCACAAAGTTTCTGGTTTAGGTTAAAATGCAAGTGGAGGTTATAAGGAAACAAAAGGTGGGGATGAGGAGCAAAACTTCATTAGGAGTTCCTCTCTTGAGATCATATGTAGATGATCCAAGCAAGTACCATCCTTTGGAATAGGCAACAAAGAAATAAGCAAATAAGCAAGCTCAAGGAGCAACAAAACTGGAAATGGATTGCCAATAAATGGTCTTACATCCAACTCCGAAAACAAATGGGAAACAGAGTGCCAATCAATGGTCTTACGTCCAACTCCACAAAGCAACATGGGAAATAGATAGCCAATCAATGGTCTTACGTCTGACTCCACAAAGAAAACAAAATAGGAAACAGATAGCCAACCAATGGTCTTACATCTGACTCCATAAAACAACATAAAACAGGAAATGGAGTGCCAATCAATGGTCTTATATCCAGCTCCCCAAAAGGAACAGGAAACAGATAGCCAATCAATGGTCTTACATCTGACTCCTCAACAGAAAACACATAACAAATGCAAAACAAACATATGAATGATGCACAAAATAGCAAACAAGCAATCAATTATCACACGCTATACACAACCAAGAGGCTCATACAAGGTTGGGCTTTAGTCAAGGGGTCATATCGACCTTGACAAACAAGCCAAATACTGGAAGGGGTGTTCAGACTCTTAACCACTGACATTGACCGTCAGGGTGAGTAGATGAAATGGGAGATGAGGGTTAGACCTCATAGCTCTTAACCCTGGCCGGGGTGAGCTTGAATCAAAGAAGGTGTGGGAGTCCAGAATGAGGAACTCTACTCCACATGACTGACTCTATATACAATGATCTTGGGTGTTTATTCAAATGCATCAGCACATAGTGCGAGCAATATGAAAGACTCAACTGAATAGCAGGGGATGGATTGCACATCCCTTCTATCTGTCAATTGCCTCTTCACTTAGGAGGACTTGAAATACATGGCACAAATATAAACAATCACAGATATTGCCTCTTAAGGAGGACTTCAGCCAAATGCCTGCCAAACATAAACGACAGGGCTTCTAGACTACATGGAGTTAGAGAAATTACCTAAGTGGTATACCAACCACAAGCAAAGCAAAGCAACTCAAGTAATGAGTTAAAGCGGCTAAGGTACCTGTATGAAAAGCTAACAAGTCAATATTCACATTCAGAAAAATCAAACAGACAAACACTAGTGGTTTCCAATATACACAACATGCAAGTCATAAAAGGCACTCATTCAAGTGAGTCCACCACCAAAAGACCTACAACACAATCAACATTAGTTAAACAAAGCAAATTGTATCTCAAGCAAGGAGATCACATCATCCATTAAGACTAATTGCTTGAACCTGAAATGCAAAGCTCAAATTGTGAGTACAAACCCCTAGGGCAAAGCCTAGGGTCAAAGGCAAAGCAAAAAGTCAAAACAGCAACCAATATTCAACATAAAGCTCATTTAAACAAGTAAGAACATGTCCTAAAAAGGACCAAGTCTAAAGCATTAAGCAAAGTCATCACATGAGCAAGCTATGGCAAAGACAATTTCAGAGCACACAATTGGTCATCAAGAATGAAAATTCCATATTAAAACAAAAATGAATCAAACAATCCTGGAAATTTTTATGTGCATACAACATGTCAAACACAATCATCATGCCAAAAATTAGAATCAACAGAGTTCATTTGACCTAGAAATGAAAATGCACAAGTATGACATCAAATTGTGTGACACATATTGTCACACCATACAATCATATGTCTAAAACAGAGATGAAAAATGCTAAAAATGCACAACCAAGCCTCAAAAATCATGTATCATGTTGGGAATCAGCATACCAAATTTCAAATCAATTGGCCAATGTATGAGCATTTCACAATAGAATGAATGAAGCATGTCACATTTGCATACATGTCCAAAGAGTCAATCACATTTAAAATTCCAGAAATGATAAAATCATGAAATCACAACCAAAAAAATGTAGATATCCATATGAAAAAGTAGCAAAAAATTGGAGATGATTTAGATTAATTTTCAATTTGTTATGATTTTTTGAATGTGATGAAAATATTTGAAATGAAAATGAAGAAATCACATGAAAATATGGAGGGAAATGGAAAAATATGAATTGAATTTGAAAAAAGTGCTGGAGCAGAGGATCGAACTCGGTATGCATAAAAATGAAGCGCTAAACAAAATAAAATCCAAAGTTACATCGCTGGGAATCGAAGCGTGTATATGCCAAAACGCTGTAGTTTCATTTATGAGGTGGCGTCTAATCAGCGAGTCAATGTGCATGCGTGTAATGGTCAAAGAAGCGAGGTCCAATGATTTTGCCATGAAAGCGCATGCATGGACGTACGCGTGTACAAAACCCTAGCCAGCACAGTCTGTTGCAGACGGCGGCTCCACGCGGTGGTTTCCACCGTCTTCTTCATGAAGACGGTGGCGCTACAGTAGCTAGCGACCAAATTTTTTCCAGAACTATGCAAATTATACATCAATCGAAAGGTTATCACATGTACATTCCAAATCCAGCATTATTTCACATCAATTCATCATAACCAGTGCAAATCGAACAAAAACATTAATGCATTCAAAACTTCAATTCCAGATATCTCAATCAATACACAACCAAAATCAATTCTATAACCACCAGAATGCTCAGCATGATGAGATCTACTTAAACATGGCAATGATTTGAAGAATTAAGAGGTTCAAAATTCTAACCTCTTGAAGAGCAGTATGAGAAAATGAGCGATTCAAGGCTTCAATTGATCTAGTTCCAATCCTGAGATGATGACTTGAAGCTTGATGCAATAATTGAGGCTTGGCACGACCTAGATCTATCTCAAATGGTAGTTTCCATCTTCATGAGTTTGCTTGGAGTATGCACGAATTCTGGCCAAAATCACTGTTCCAATGCTTGATTCTTCATCCACAACACTCAATAAACCAGAAAATGGAAGAAAATTGCTATGCTATGTGGAGAATTTTGAAGTTTCAATTTGGAGAAAAAATGGAGGGAAAAAAAGTTTGAGATCTAGAATGTGCAAAAACTGCAGAATTCTGTTATGATTTGGTTTATATATGGTCTCTTAATCACATCCAAATCAGAATTAAGCATGAGTTAATTATGATTAGTGAAAATGAGGTGTATGGCAAAAATTGGAAAATGTGAGGTGCCATGCAAATTTGGACGTGAACAGTACCACATGGAGGTGTAAACTCACTCAAAATCATCTCATGAACACAATGGCAATGGTATTTTGTTCATATGATGCACCAATTTTGAATTTGCAAATTTCCCTCCAAAATACTCATGAATGGCCAAATGATCATGCGATGAAATTTCAGACAATGCAATGATGGATTTGGAAATTATAGGTCATAAGGAGCAATATGCAAAAAGAGGCACTCAATTTGGAGCTTTAGATCAAAAGTTATGGCTTGTTGAAGTTCCATGCACACTTGGCAATCATTTGGCCATATCTCCTCAACCTTTAATCAGATGCTCATGATCTTGGACTTTTTGGAAATGGGAGAGAAAGATCTTCAACTTTCATGTTGGACAAAAATTCATTTGAAGCTTCTTTGATGTTGGAAAGTCAAGTTGAATTTGGTCTAAAAACTTGCTATTTTTGGAAACTTGAAATTATAGGTCACTTTCCATTTTGGGAAAGTTTTGATTTGACTTCAAATTCTTCAATGTAGATGTTTGACATGATGAATAGGCCTTGTTTGAACATGAATGGGATGTTAAGATCAATTCCCCCACCTCAAAGCCTCCAGTTGACTGTACATTTGACTGAATGGTCCTCAGATGACCTGAAAATATTCTGATGATCTTGAGCCTCAACCACTTGGAGAATTTGCTCCAAAATGAACCTCTAGCTCATGTAAGCTCAATATGATGATCAAATGATCCATATCTCAATGGAAAACCTCATCTCTTGCACAAAGGATTCACTTGATATGCCTTGACCTGTTGACTGCTTAAGTTGCAAGTAACAAAGGTTAATGACATATTTTTGTACATTTTTGGTTAGTGATTAGACAAGAAATGCAAATGATATATAATGCAAGCAATGCTTGGTGATCAAGAATCACTCTCAGGAAAGATCCCACCCACAGGGAAGGAAGCAAGGTGTCCAGTGATCCTTGAGGCTATGCAATGTTATGATATGATGTCATGGGGGATCTTAGGGACACAATTGGGGTCTTACAATATTTTGATACATTTTAGATTATAGTTGATAAACTTTTTTGAATGTATTATCGTCAACGATGTAATCTTGATACGATTTAATACATAAGTAAGATATATTCAACAATGATGGTGTAAATGTCGATTGTTTCAGTTTACAAGTTTTATGTTTTTGTTTACACAATTTCTGGTGTGATTCTGGTTCATGGTGATTCCAGATATGCATACCCGGCTACATTCCACACTAAAAAAAACACAACATGGTAGCTTACAGATGTGCATATCCGTAAACACCTTTTTTTTCATTAAAAAATAAGATTTATCTAGAGATGCATCTCCAAAATGCTCCTTGATGGCATGATAAGGTTTCTAAGGTCCAAAGTGACCCTAAATTTGTATAAATAAGGTGTCTATCATCCCATATTATCAACAAAACACACCACAATCAGAAAATGAATGCATATCTCCACCTTGCATTTGTGTATTTCAATGACGCGAAGTCGTCATTCAATTTATGGTTACCGATGATACACTTCTCACCGATCTGATATCTAACTGAATACTCTCATACGATATCCAGAAAATCGAGAGCTATGAAGCTCAAGTATTGTTCACGCACATTTGACAGCAAATGGAAGATACAATTCACCAACTTTGAACTGAAGCCAAATGAAGGTTTAAAGGCCATGTGGAGTACATTTTACCGTTACACGCCAAAGTGTCCCATTGAAGTGGATGCGGAGATTGTAATATCCGTCAATGATATTATTGTGAAATCAAGCTTCTCAAGTGATTATTTTGATGAAGATAAACTACAAGAATATGCTTGCATAAAAAGGAATGGATCAAGACTTATAACATGAGGTAGTGCATTAAAGTAAAGACTTCAAGTATTAAAGACCAAACCTTGGATGATATCTTTGATTGATCATGACATTATAAGGTACATGCCTACATTCTCTCTATGTTGAATATAAGTGCTCAAAAATTCATACTTAATCATGGCATATTGCATTACAATTTCTTATTGCATTAAATTTGTTTAAAATATTTTTTAAAGTAGTTTTTCACTGCCAATAGCAGTGGTAACCGGTTATATTTTTCCTGTAACCGGTTACCACACTGAAGCGCTACATTTTACGGTCTTTTTCAAAGGGTGTAACCGGTTACCCAAAAAACTGTAACTGGTTACATGTGCGCTAAATTCAAATTTTTTAAGGCACCAGTTTAGGTGTAACTGGTTACACCATATATGATAACCGGTTACCACTGAATCAATTACAATGTTTCACTTATTTTTTGCTCCAAACGAATTTTTAAAGGGACATATGAACCATGACAATTGTTCATGCATATGTACTTTTTCAAAAAGGTGTTAAAGCACTATATAAACCATACTTTCCAGATTTTGAAATTCACCTCTTTCATTTACAATTCAAATATTATTTTTCTCTCATTTTCAAAATCCAAGTGTTCTTAACATAATTTGTTGAAACTTCTGCATTAAACCTTCATTGCAATTTCACATAGTTTCAACCACATACATAATTGAGCACTTGTGTTACAGATTGAGAATTGTTTTCTTGAAGGAGAAGATTAATCTAAGTGATTGATACATTGTATACAACTTCAAGAAACTCTTGTAAAATTCAGAATAGTGTTGAAATCTTTGTTGTCCAAAATTGTCGGAAGCAAGAGAGTGATTAAGGAAGGATTGTTCTCTTAAGTCACTTTGTGTATATCATAAGGGGGTTTTCCTTATTGATGTGTTTAGGATATCATGTATAGAGGCTAGGATTACTTGTACAAAGTCCAAACAAGATAGTAAAATCTCTTACTGTGTAAGGGGACTAGAGTACCCTTGGATTGTGAGGGGAACCAGGATACATCATTGTGTTCTTTATTTTTCCGTACTTTACCATATTCATCTCTTAACATTCAACTGGAAAAATAATCACATCCAAGTCTAAAACCAGAAAAATTTTAAAGTACCTAATTCACCCTCCCCTCTTAGGTGCATTCCATACTTACATTTGGCATCAGAGCGGGTTATTGGTAACTTGTTCCTTAGCTCCAGAAGATTGCTTTCGCAAGCGTAAATCCAGTTTTTAAAGATGGTGGAAGTAGCAATAAACCACCACTATTTTCTGATGAGTATTTTTACTTTTGGAAAATATGCATGAAGGCACATTTAGAAGCACAAGGAGAAGAAATTTGGGATTCCGTTGAAAATAGTCGATTTGTTCCCATGAGTGTTATCAATAATGTAGGGATAGTAAAGATTAAGAATGCATGGGACAATGACGATAATAAAATGGTTCTTTACAATAAAAAGGCAATCAATATACTTCAGAGCACTCTTATCATGGACGAATTTTTCCGTGTTTCTTAGTGTGCAACCGCAAAGGAAATTTGGGATACTCTGGTTGAAACACATGAAGGAACCGTTGAAGTTGAAAGGTCTAGATTAAATAACTTAAGTCAAGAGTACAGGATGTTCAGAATGCAACCCGGAGAATCCATCGTCGCATTACAAAAAAGATTTAAACACTTGACAAATCATTTGATTGCTCTTGGTAAGAGCTTTATTAACGATGATATTAATCTTAAAGTACTAAGATCTTTAACCAGGGAATGACAACCTAAAGTAACTGAAATATCGAAAAAGAAAAGTCTTTCTACCATGACTTTCGCATCATTGTTTAGAAAACTACAAGAACATGAACTTGAACTCGGGAGACTTGAAAATCATGAAAATCAAGAAAATAAATCAAAAGGAATTGATTTAAAAGTTTTCCCAAAAGAAGAACAAGAAGATAATGCTCTAGAAAAAGGTGAGAATTTCATGCTCCTTGTAAAAAGGCTTGGTAAGTTTTTTGGTAATAATGAACATTCCTTGGATTATGCAAAAAGAAAGAAATTTTTCAGGAAAAAGGATACTTCTACATCAACACCAAATATCACTTGCTATGAATGTGGAAAGTAAGGACACATAAAGACCAATTGTCCAAAACTCACCAAGAAGAATTGCTTCAAGAGTAGAAAAGACTCAAAATCTAAAAGATCATACATTGTGTGGGAAGATAATGAAGTAAGTTCATCATCCGACTCGATAAGTGACGAATGTGCAAACCTTACCTTGATGGCTTCACATCATTCCGGTAATGAAGATGAAGAGGTCAGTAATGAATTTTCTATTTATGATAATGATGCACAAGGTGTCATAGATGGACTTCTAAATGAATGCAAATTTTTGTATAAAATGGTGTCTAATCAAAAGAAATAAATCTTATCTCTTGAAGAAAAGATCGGCATCATGAAAAGAGATTTTGAAGTTGAAAAACAAAACCTTGTTAATGAACAAAAACATAATTTTGTATGCAAAAAGTGTGAATCTCTTTCCTTCTAAATTGTCCAATTAAAAAGAGTCATTGAAAGATATGAAAAAGGAAAAATTGGATTGGATGGTGTCCTTAGTCAAAAAAGATATGCAAATGATAAAAGTGGACTTGGATACTCTAAATTTAATAAATCAAGTTCTAGTAAAACTATCTTTGTTAAGGCTAGTGACAAATCCAATAAAGAAAGAGTGAATAAGTCTAACAATGTTCATCATTATCCTAAAAGAAAAATATTTGTCAAAAAGAAATATTATGCTATTGGATATAAAAGTAACTTTGTTCATACTTGTTTCTATTGTAGTATAAATGGTCATACACCTAATGCTTGCTATGTAAGAAATTTTAGTATGGAAAGTGGGCAGTATGTGTGGGTCAAGAAAGGAACTAATTATGAAGGACCCAAAGCAATCTGGGTACCTAACAAAACCTAATTTATTTTGTAGGTATGCTTAAAGACCACTACAAATCTATGGTATCTCGATATTGGTTGTTCTAAGCATATGACAATATATATCAACAAATTTTAAAATATAGTGCTTAAGGCAAAGGGATATGTCACTTAGGGTGACAACAGCAAAGGGAAGATTCTTGGCACATGCAAATTTGGAGCACCACCTTTCACATTCATTGAAGATGTTCTTTATGTTGAAGGACTAAAGCACAATCTTCTTAGTATAAGTTAACTTTGTGACAAAGGCTTCAAGATCAAGTTCACCAAGGATGAATGCTTGATTGAAGATGAAGTCACTCATGAGGTAAAACTAAAGGGTAAGAGAATTAATAATATTTTTATGATTTCCCTAGATGACGTATCCTTGAAAGTAAAATTTCTCATGGTAACAACAATGACTCGTGTCTATGGCATAAAAGAATTTCTCATATTCATATGAAGCATTTAAATAAACTAGTCAAGTATGATCTTGTCATTGGTTTACCTAAGATAAAGTTTGTCAAAGATAAATTGTGTGATGCTTATCAAAAGGAAAAACAAGCCAAATCAACTTTCAAACCTAAGAGTGTGGTGCCCACTTAAGGCTACTACAATTGTTGCATATGGACTTATTTGGTCCATCAATAACAAGAAGCTTCGGAGGTAACTTATATGCATTAGTTATTGTTGATGATTTTTCTAGATATTCTTGGACATTCTTTCTAGTGCAGAAAAGTAATGCATTTAAGGCGTTCAAGAAGTATGCAAAGCAAATTAAAAATGAGAAATCACTAAAAAATTCCTTCATAAGAAGCGATCATGGTGGAGAGTTCCAAAATGCTTCTTTTGAAGAATTTGGCGAAGAACATGGAATCTTTCATAACTTTTCAGCACCAAGGGCTCCTCAACAAAATGGAGTGGTGGAAAGAAAGAATAAGTCCCTAGTAAAACTTGCAAGAACGATGCTTAGTGATTCAAATATTCCGAAATATTTTTGGGCGGATGCGGTAAGCATGACATGTTATGTAAGTAGTAGAGTTATTATTAGACCTGTCTGAAAAAGACCCCCTATGAACTCTTCAAATGAAGAAAACCAAACATTGCTCATTTTCAGACATTTGGATCTAAATGCTTTATCTTAAATAACGACAAAGATAATCTCAGTAAATTTGATGAAAAATCCGATGAAGGTATCTTTCTTGGCTATTCTCTCTCTAGTAAAGCATATAGAATATATAATAAAAGAATTTAACCATTGAAGAATTTAAGCATGTTTCCTTTGATGAAACTAACCCCTCTTAGGAGGATATTATTTTGTGTGATGATGATGATGATTTTTTAGAAGCTCCTAAGGACGATACTTCCAATGCCAACAATGATAATCAACCGGAACACCAAGAAGAATCGACACAACAAGTTATCGATCTACCTAAGGAATGGATAATCCATCAGGATCATCTAATTGATAAGGTCATTTGTAATATATGTCAAGGTGTTGCAACAAGATTAAATTTCAAAGGTGCATGCTTGAATACGACATTTGTCTCACAAATCGAACCTTCCAAGATTGATGAAGCCTTAGAATATGATAAATGGATACTTGTGATGCAAGAAGAGTTAAACCAATTCGAAAGGAATCAAATTTGGGAACTTGTCCCTAAGCCAAGTGGTAAACACATCATAGGTACCCAATGGGTGTTTAAGAACAAGCTTGATGAGAATGGTATAATTGTTCGAAACAAAGCAAGGTTGGTGGCTCAAAGGTACAATCAAAAAGAATGGATCGACTTTGAAGAAACATTCGCTCTGATTGCAAGGTTAGAAGCTATTCATTTGTTACTTTCTTATGCATGTTCATTAAATTTTCAGTTATACCAAATGGATGTCAAGAGCGCTTTCTGAAATGACTACATCATGAAGAAGTCTATGTCAAACAACCTCCCAGTTTTGAAGACTTCAAGAATCCTTCACATGTCTTCAAGTTGAAGAAAGCTCTTTATGGATTAAAACAAGCACCAAGAGCATGGTATGATCGACTTAGCAACTTTCTATGAGAAATAGGTTTTGAAAAAGGTAAATTTGATAATATCTTGTTTATTAAGAAAATAAAAGGTAACATTTTATTGGTTCAAGTCTACATTGACGACATCATATTCGGTTCAACAAACAAAGATCGTTGTGAAGAATTCTCATTGGTGATGCACTCGATATGTCCATGATGGGTAAGATGAACTATTTTCTTGGACTTCAAATTAAGCAACCAAAGAATGGCATTTTCATCAACCAACCCAAGTATTGCAAAGAATGGTTGAAAAGATTCGACATGGATAATTGCAAAGCAATGGATACTCCAATGGGATCCGGAACTTATGTTGATCAAGATGAATATGGTGTTTCAATTGATATAAAAAAGTATTGAGGTATGATTGGTTCACTACTATATTTGACGTCAAGTCGTCTTGACATAATGTTTAGTGTTTGTCTTTGTGCCCAGTTTCAAGTCAATCCAAAGGAATCACATCTTGCCGCCGTAAAGAGAACCATGAAGTATCTCAAAGGTAGTATATGTGACTTGCTTGGTTATTCTGACTCGGGCTATGTAGGTTGTAAAACAGATCAAGAAAGCATAAACGAGACATGTCACATCCTAGGAAACACCCTTGTATCGTGGTCCTGCAAGAAGCAAGCATGTGTGGCTCTTAGTACAGCTGAAGTAGAATACATTGCTGCTGAAAGTTATTATGCTTAAATACTTTGGATAAAACAACAACTTAGCGACTATAGCGTGAACCTTGGATGCATTCCGCTAAGGTGTGACAATACAAGTGCCATAAATATAACTAAAAATCTAGTCATGCACTCAAGAACAAAATATATTGACATTCACCATCACTTTCTCCGTGATCATGTGCTTAAAGGCGGTGTTGAAGTTACATTTTTAGATACTCATAATCAACTCGCGGATATATTCACAAAGTCGTTTGTAAAAGAACCATTTTACAAAATTTGAAGGGAACTTGGCATATTAGATGAGGTAGATGTATGACTCTTCAAATATATTCATCAATCATCAGTTAAAAACCGCCAAAGTACATACTAACTTTTATATATATATATATATATATATATATATATATATATATATATATATATATATATATATATATATATATATATATATATATATATATATATATATATATATATATATATATATATATATATATATATATATATATTATTCATAATTTCATCTTGAAAGTTGTTCATAACTTTGATAAAAAAATCAACTTTCAATGCTATTATCAAAATGTATGTGATATGTATGCATGATACAAAGGTGCTAAATGATGTATGTTAACATGTTTAATTAGTAGTTTTATGTTTTTTTCATTCATGATGTCCCATACATAGCTTCTATTTTTCTGAATGATGTAACCGGTTACATCAAATGTGGTAACCGATTACATACTCGTGTTTTTGCATTTCTGGTTCAGTTTCGAATACTATAACCGATTACTGTATTTTATGTAATCGATTACAACTGCTATATTTTCAGAAAATCATTAATTTTTAAAATTTAAGTGCTTATGAATATAACTTATTTTGGTCAAAATCACTTTTCACTTTCCAACCACTTGTCTTGAAACTCTTCATCTCATTTAACTCACTCTTTCACCTACTCTCTTCAATTCCCACTCAACTCCACTCATTCCCCAAAAAAAAATCCAACATCAATTTCCATTAATACCCACTCATAAAATCCTCTTCATAACACATCCTTCCCACATTCCAACTCTCACAAACTCATCTCCTAGAAAATCCGAAAATCCCTTCTCAAACCCTAACCTTCACTTTCTCAAAATTTCTTCATGGCACCTTCAAGAAAGGAAAGAGGAAAGGCCAAGGTCGGAGAATCTAGCTCAGAACGACCCTATGATGTTGAGCAACTATCACAGAACCCACTCTTAAGTCGAGGAGCTTAACCTTCAACATTCGGAATCGTCCACTCATGTCGGTGAAATACGGTAATTTATCATATTTTCCAACTGCTAACTTTAACTTTCATGAACCTTTAGCCTATCAAGGAGTAGTGTCTTTGATATCTGACTCTGGACCCATTTACCCGGACCTAGTTATAAAATTTTATACAAATTTGTCAATTGACACTAGGTGCATTTTGTCATCAAAAGTGAAGGACAAAAATATTGTATTAGATTTAGAGGACTTAGGCAGGTGCTTGGATGTCCTATATGAAGGATAAACAATTCAGCATGGATGCGTTCTATAACGGGTAGGTCATAGCAAGGTGGATTATTTTTTCAGCATTTCACGGTTGACCCAATAAGATATTCTGAGCAAGAAGAATCCAACTTCATCTCGCCTAATCTTGTTTGGTAAGAATCTATCGTTGAGTGATAAAATGCTTTATTTCGTCATTGCCTACATTTTAATGCCAAAGCATTCTAATCATTCTCAAATTGGCGATGTGGAAATACAACTAATCTATGCCATTAAACAAAGAATCAAAATTAATTGGGCTTATACCACTATGCTTCACATGTTTCATCAATAAAGCTTGAGTGTGTAAGACCCCAATTTTGACCCTAAGATCCCTCATGTTATCTCATCATTTGCATTGACTTTGGGATCACACCTTGGCATCCTCCTTACCCCTTATTCATTGGATTTGCATTGGGATAAATCACCAAGCATATTTGATTGTATCATACTTTATTTTTCATTATTTACTAACCAAAATACCAAAAATATGTCCATGTATAACTTTGTTTCTTTTGTAGGTAGTGTGTGCATCCACCTGTGCCTCATTAAGCTCACATCCAGCGTTTGAGACTCTCATGGCAAGAGATCAATCAAGGAATGGTTCATTATTGGTTCTAAACATCATATATGGATCCCCATGTTCTTCATTTATCATTTTGATGAAGAATTCATCAAGAGTTTGAAACTTGTTTGCCTTGCAAGCCCTAATTCATCTATGTATCTGATGTGACTTCCTCAACAATTTTCTTCAGCAATTGGTCAAATATATCAAGGTATACTTCATTATACATCATCTTATGCATATATGATCCTCCATGAGCTCTAAAGATCAAGATAATTTCAAGTTTTCAAGTTGGTTCAAAGAGGTTGACTAGAGAAAGTCAACTCGTCAAAGTTGGGGTTCCCTAGACCCTATCTCCTACAACTTTTGTCATATGAAAATTATTCCAAGATCAAATTTACTCTTTATGACATTAAAAACAACTTTCATGTTGATGTTGACATCAAGAGCTAGTTTTGCTTGGAAAGTCATTTTTTATGGTGCAAGATTATATGTCATTTTGTCTTTGCCCTAGTTATGAGGTCAACTTCCAAGGACCATAACTTGCTTAATTTTTATGATATGAAGTCCATATAAGTTTCATGATCAATTTCAATATGTCTTATCAAAATTTTATTCTTTGATAAATGTCAAATTCAACTTGAAAAAGCATGTTCCAGGAGGAAACATTATAGGTCATTTTGGGCCATCACCATTGAACAAGCAATTTTCCTCAACTCCTAAAATGCATAACTCCCTCATGCCGAATCCAAATGATGTCAAATGTGTGACCAAATTTAAGAGGTTTGAAAGATCTACAACTTTTATGAATAAACCATTTCCATGTTGAGCTCATAGCAAAAGTTATTAAAGGTGGAAGAAGTGGTCATTTGACTTTGTACTTAGAAAAATTTCAACTATGTTTGATTTCTCCAACTTCCACATCAAAATTCATCATGATACAAGCTCCAAATGGAAAAGTGTTCAACATAAAAGTTATTCCCCTTGATGTTAACTTTCCAAAAAGTCCAAGGTCACTTCATTTGGACAAAAATTGAGGGACTTGCGTATGGTTCCTCTGTTGGGTTTGTTTTGGCAATTTTTGAACTCAAATGATCATTTCCTTTTGCATGCTTACATGTGATGATTTCAGTACCAAATATGCACTAATTGGAAGTGGATTGTGTAACAACCCAATTTTAGTATTTATTTATTATACTATTATTATTATATTTTATTTTAATTATGTGGAGTGTTAATTAATTAATTGGTTGTTAAGTAGTATAATAATCGATTATATTAATTAATTTAGTGTGTTAATTAATAATTTAGTTGATATGAGATATAAGGAATAAGGGAATTAATTAACTTGGTGGGTATATTGAGTTGGTTTAATTTATTGGAATTAAATAGGGATATTTAAATTATTAGATCTTATTGGGCCTATTAATTAAATGAGGAGTATCATGATTTGAGCCCAAATAGAATACTATAAATAAAGGGGAGGAGAGTGAGAATTAGGATTCATTGATCATTTGAAGGCAATAGAGAAAAAGGAGAGGAAAAGTAAAGAGGAGAGCTAGGGTTTCCAGAAAATTGAAGAGGTAAGGGGGGACTCCTTATTATTATGGGTTAGTTGATTTTAGGATTATTAGGTTTTGATGATTATGCTTGATTGTGGTGATTGATTGTGTTAAAACTGCAAATTAACGTTATATATTTGGAGTATTGTGTGAGTTATAATTTTCTGAACGTTTGGCTTTTTACAGAATTGAAATCGGAGGTCCGGAAGTCCTCCAACGATGAAAACCGCGAAAAATTTTGCATGTTGTCCGTCACACTCGCGGCCTGTTTTTATGTTTTATTGTCGAAAATCGTTTTGGTCATAACTTTTGATCCGTAAGTCTAAATTGAGTGTCGTTCGAAGCGTTGGATAGCTGAAACAGAGGGCTATAACTTTGTTTTAGGAATAAAATAATTTTGGAGATTATTTCATGGACGTTCTGGGGGTTGAAGAAGATGAAAATTATGTTGGAAAATTTAATAAACAACAACTTTTAGTAATGCCTTCGTGCACGATTTTGATCATAACTTTTAACTCGTAAGTCCGATTTTGGTGGCGTTTGAAGCGTTAGAAAGCTAATGCTCATACCTAAAACATGGTATTGATTGTTAATATGTTTTAATAATATTCACATGCCTATTGTATTGATAAATGTATTGGGTTATACGTTTGGTTGATGAATTGTTGCATTGTTGTAATATGATTGCGTGATAATTATGTTGTTAGGTCGATGATGTTAAGATGTTGATGAGTTGTTGTTATTTGTTGACATTATTCCTGTGGTAACATGAATTGGTTAATTGCATATTATGTGAATGGTGTATTTGTTATGAATGTGTATATGTGCCATTGGTGGATTTGTGAATGATATATTGTTATGAATGTGTATATGTACCATTGGTGGATTTGTGAATGGTGTATTTGTTATGAATGTGTATATGTACCATTGGTGAATAATTCATAGAGTTGAATTATGGTGATATGTGGAATGTTAAGATGGTAGAGATGATCTTAATTGCATATGTGTTGGTATTTGTACATTCATTCATGGCATGATCGGCTTCATTGTGGAAGCGGTGAAACTCTGGGTTCACATGTAGCACTCGTTGATCCTTAATTGGAAATAGGCGAGGTAGATGAGCACTCGTTGATCCTTAACTGGAAATAGGCGAGGTAGATGAGCACTCGTTGATCCTTAATTGGAAATAGGCGAGGTAGATGAGCACTCGTTGATCCTTAATTGGAAATAGGCGAGGTAGATGTAGCACTCGTTGATCCTTAATTGGAAATAGGCGAGGTAGATGTAGCACTCGTTGATCCTTAATTGGAAATAGGCGAGGTAGTAAACGGTGATCCTTCATTGGAAATAGACGTAACACAGGTTGATCCTTAATTGGAAATAGGCGTGGTAGTTGCTTTGATCTTGTCCAGATCAGAAGCGTGACTTGGATTCTAGATATTGAATCGGAAAGCGGTGAAACATTGGGTTCACATTGAGGTACCACATGCATAGAGTCATATGTCATGCATTAAGTCACATTAGAGTTAGGTGATAATCGAATGTTTGCATTGGCGTGATTGTGATGTGTGTATGAGATATGGTAATTGAATTTGGTGATGTTTGGGTACATAACTTGACTGAATATGTGATTTTGTGATAATTGTAGTTATGTGTATATTTGGGAATATAATATTGGATTTGAATATTATGCTTCTTGAGTTTTGATGGATGTTTGAAACATGTGAAATAGATGTTGATGAATATTATTTACATGGTTATATGAAGTGTGATGAATTCCTTTAATTGTTGATTTAATCATTGTGCTTGATTGTACTTCTTCATAATGATTTGAATTCTCACCCTTTCTGTTTGAATATTACCTTTACATGGGTATCGCGCAGATACTCAGGAGTAGTATCGCTGAAGTAAGTGGACGGTAGCTCACTCGAGGTTAGCTGGAGAGCTACGGTACTTCGTTTAGAGACTAAGTAGTGAGTCAATGCTCTGGTCATGTAACACTGGGTAGATTAGTAGTATTGAACTCATATAGTATTTGGATACATATTATGTTATTACTTGTGAACATGTTTAATTGGAGAGATTATTAAGAGATGATCATGGTATGGGACATGGATCATTTTATGAAATGCATGAGTATTCATTATTTTCCGCTGCGAACGCATATGCTTGAATATTCATGATAATGGAAATGTGTTATTTTTAAATGATCAGGTGTGTTGTGTATTGATGATGAATGATGTTTGGTTTTTGAAAGCTTTTAGTTTTTGAAAATGTCGATGTGACGCCCTTTTGTTTATATGCGTGCTTATTTACTCTGATTATATGCTAAGTAATTTGGGGTAGAAAAAGGGGTGTTACAGATTGCATCATTAGTTGGGCCTAATTCAATACCCATGCACCCATGCATAACTTGCTAAATTTGGTCAAAATTCAAAAGGTGTGGAAATCAATTCATGAGCTTATAAATAGAGGAGCATTGCCTCAGAATCAAAGACATACATTGCCCAAACCTTGCCAAGCCATCCCAGAACCTTACACCATAGAATACCTTGAGGATTTCCTCGAAATCGAGTTTGAATTTCACCTTCTGTTTTGAGATTCAAACTCCAAGGATTCATTACCATTTTCATCTCAATTGGTCACTTCAAGCAAGAGGAGGAAGAACCAAGTAAATTCAGATCAAGATCAAGCCAAATCACGGCTACCCGAAGGTGAATTTTCTCAAACTTCTCTTCTTCGATTCTCCCTCATTTCTCAACTATTTTGATTGATTATTGGTTGGCTGAAGTCCTACAAATGTAGGCAACAAGATTGAGTTGCTTTGAGGCCAAATCGAAACAACTCAGATCATGCACCTCAAACTTCAAGTCCACGTATCTTTCAATATACTTGGAATTGGACAAAATTGAGGCCATATTCGAGCTCTTGAGCATTTTTCCTTTGAAATAGCATCGTTGTTTTTCATTTTCTGTTTGGTTGAGGGTGGACCAATCCGGTGAGGTCCACCAGAAAAGATGACCGGAGCTAGGGCTCCGGTGGTGTGTTGGCATGTCCTGAACCATCTGATCATGAGTCCATATTTTAATCTCAACCCTCCCTTTTAAAAACCATCCCTATGACGCGTTGACTAAGGTGTATGGTGGGAAGCGCGCGTTTGGCCATCAGATCTGCCACCTCAATTAATGAGGGAGATCTGATGACCCTCATTTTTTATAATTTCTATTTTATTTCTGATTTTCCATTTAATTCCTTTATTTTATTTAATTCATAATAATTTTATTTTCAATCCAAAAAGTATGGGACTTTCACCAAAAATCTTTAAATATTTTCGTCTTTTATATTTTGAATTAAAATTATTTTTTGATTAATTTTGATATTTTTCATGAATTAAATGTTTTTGTACATATTTTTAATTGTTTTAAAATACTTATGACTTTCCAAAAACATTGAAATTTTTTGTCTAAGGTCCTTTAACCTTGTTTGACCTAGGATAAATCGCTTGGCCATTTATTTAGTATTTTGAAGGGATTTGAGGTTTTGTCCATTTAATATTGCATTTTAATTCACTTTTAATTTGATTTTTAATTGATTAAATGTTTTAAAATTATGTTGAGCCATTTTTATGGTCTTGTGATGTTTGACTTTCTGTTTGGACCTTGATCATGGTTAATTTGACTTTTGTTTGATCAATACCATTGGATTTAGGGGATGGATGAAATGCACATTTCATCTCCCAAAATGAATGGATGACATTGATCAAATGAAATTCCTCTCATGATCAATTTGTGTTTCTATTTCCCATTCCCTCATATTCATCCTTATTCTTCCCCAATCCCTCATTGACTAATGAAATCTCTTCATGTCTAATGCTAGTTGATTCATCAATGACCCTGTGTCAGATGAATCAACATGAGCCAGACTGAGATATGTCATTTCTCCTTTTCTTTTAGTATGTGGTACATTTTAGGAGTTTGGTTCCTTGTACCAAATCTCTAACATGCATTAACACCTATATTTTTATTGCCCGCACTCAGATAGTTGTGACTTCTACATAAGTCCAATTACGATTGCTTAACATAGAGCTAAATCTGTCCCTCAAAGCATAACATTCTAGTAAGTGAGATTGTAAGTCTCCCATTCTTCATGGTATTGTGTGGAAACTTGACCTTTTTTCCATTCATGAGAGCTAGTGGCATACTTGTTGATTTATCCAAGTTATAGTCCTTCTCATGGGTGATGTCTTGGTTCATACTTGTGAATGAATGGTTGAGTGATATCCAAAGAATGACTTAATTAATTAAAACTCATCATTAACATTTGACTAATCATTGACTAACTTTTGATTAATGTTGTTTTATTTTCAAGTAATTTATTTTATACAATTTAAAATTCAGTACCTTTATCATTCATTGCCATTTACATTTCATGCAACTTGTTTATGTTTCAAGTCTTTTTACTTTGCTCATTTGAGCCATATCTTGTGATTGTATATATTATTTGTTTGCCTTTATTTTTGTTTGTGGTCTTAGGACCTTGAAATACTTAATAACAATAAAAACCCTAAAAAACATCTTGATGGACTGTTGGATTTGATATGAGCTTTTGGACTTAGAATTAGGCAGGATTCCCTATGCTAAAGGACTTGGCCAATGTCAACATTTGAGACTGAGCTATCTTTGAGCATGCCTTCATTTGATTCAAGACCTTGGATCTCTTTGATTCATTTGATACCTTGTCTTTGTGCTTAATTGTTATTTTGTTATTATTGTTTATGTCTGATGGTTGTTTTGAGTTGATCAAGGAACATTTCATCTTATACATGGGAAGATATTGAAGACCGCTGACTATTGGAATGCTTGCTTGGATATTATGGCTATTTGATGCCTTGATCTTCATTTGGTTTGCTTGGATGTTGCTTATTGCTTATTGATTTCCAAAGTCTGAAGGAAAATGAGTTTCTATATGACATTCTTGTCTGTTGCATTGCATCCCATTAGTAAGATCTTTTCAACCCTTAACTTTTAATTTTTGTCTAGGATGGTCTCTTCATATCCTCCCACTTCTTAAATTTCAAATCTCTCCCTTTTTTCAAAAACTCTCTTTGCTTATGATTTAAAACTTAGACATATTTTAATGATTAGAAACTTTGGCCTTATGCCATTGATTTTTCAAACTTTTTCTTAAATCAAACTTGTAAATAAACTTAACCATATTGACTTAAATTTCAAAAGACAAAAAGAACTAACAACCCCATTCAAATCTTTGGCCTTTTGTGCCCTGTCACTTAAACTCTTGTTAAAATCAATCCATCAACTTCTTTGAAATTTTTACCACGAACTACAGGGTTTTGATCCCTCATTTTTATGTTGGTACGTAGGCATAAGATCGAGGGTCTTGTCAAACACAAAAATATAATCAATAAACTCTTTTCTCATCCCCTCACTCTATATTTTTATCAAATATCATTTATACCCAAAATATATGCACACAAAAAAGGATTCCCTAGGAGTACCTAGGACGCTTTGGGTGCTAACACCTTCCCTCTATGTAACCAACTCCCTTACCTGTAATCTTTGGCATTTTATTATTTTTGATTTGAAAACTTCTTATCTTTGGGTTTTGTTCGTACTTTTTCCTTTTCCCTTGGAAACAATAAAAGCGTGGTGGTGACTCTGGTTTTATTGACATCAAGCTTATTCATAGTTTGATGGTCACGAATTTACCGCTACAGAGTGGTGGCCTACCTTACGCTAGGTTAATTACCAAAATCTTGATTTTTTGTGAAGTAGGCTTGAAAAGAGAGCCAAAGAAAATAATGAATCCAAAGGATTGTGAAATCAATGTCGGGACCTCCTTGAGGACCAGTATAATCCTCGATAATGATGACCCTTATAAGTATAAGGATGATCCTACCATTATCACTTCTCCACTCGTGCCCAAAGGGGGATACACCAACGAAGTTCTCTATAAAAAAATCTACTTTATGGAGTCATAAATGATAAATGGGTTTAGAGAACTCCGTCTTGAAGTTGCCTCATTTAAAAACCTCTACCAAAATCAAAACCAACACCAATACCAAAGTGAGGAGGAAAGTGAAAAGGAAGAAGAAGAGGACGACATGGAAGAAAGTGATTAGGACTTTTCTTATTGTTTATTGTTTGTTTAATTATGACTCTCTAGTTTTTATGCTTTTTGGCAACAAATTGTATTGTGTGTTAAACTCATGTTCTTCTTATCACACTTTATTGTTCAACTTGGTATGAATGTTTCTATTTGTTAATGCTTTTAGTTGCATTATGTATGATGCGTATGTCTCTTGTCATGATTATACATTATTATGTCTTTTCCCATCCTTTTTGTTAATGACAAAGGGGGAGAAGAAACTATGTGTTATCTTGTATTTATTTCTCTAACAAAAATACAACAAGCATCGATTGTCAAAAACTCTCATTCAAGGATCAATGGGGATCATTGATCAATGGGGAGTCTTGAGTTAGAAGAAGCAAATAACATATAACTTTCAAAGGGTTGTCATCATCAAAAAGAGGGAGAAAATAAAAGCAAGCTTCTCAAGTGATTATTTTGATGAAGAAAAACTATAAGAATATGCTTGCGTCAAACAGAATGGATCAAGACTCATAACATGGGCTAGTGCAATAAAGTAAAGATTTTGAGTGTTAAAGATCAAGCCTTGGACGATATCTTGGATTGATCATGACATTATAAGGTACAAATCTACATTCTCTCTATGTTGAATATAAGTGCTCAAAAATTCATACTTAATCATGGCATATTACATTATAATTTCTTATTGCATTAAAATTGGTTAACATATTTTTCAAAGAATTTTTTCACTGCCAATAGCAGTGGTAACCAGTTACCACTTTTCCTGTAACTGGTTACCACACTAAAGCGTTACATTCTGTGATCTTTTTCAAAGGGTGTAACCGATTACCCAAAAACTTGTAACCAGTTACATGTGCGCTAAATTTAATTTTTTTAAGGCACCAGTTCAGGTGTAACCGGTTACCACTAAACCAGTGACAATGTTTCTCTTATTTTATGCTCCAAACGAATTTTTAAAGGGATATATGAACCATGACAACTATTCATGTATATGTACTTTTTCAGAAAGGTGTTAAGGCACTATATAAACCATTTTTTAGATTTTCAACTTCACATCTTTCATCTACAATTCAAATATTATTTTTCTCCCATTTTCAAAAACCAAGTGTTCTTAAAGAATTTTTGTTGAAACTTCTGCGTTAAACTTTCATTGCAATTTCACATAGTTTCAACCACATACATCATTGAGCACTTGTGTTACATATTGAGAATTGTTTTCTTGAAGGAGAAGATCAATCCAAGTGATTGATACATTGTATACAACTTCAAAAAACTCTTGTAAAATTCAGAATAGTGTTGAAATCCTTGTTATCTAGATTGTTGGAAGCAAGGAAGTGATTAAGGGATGATTGTTCTCTTAAGTCACTTTGTGTATATTATAGGAGAATTGTCCTTATTGATGTGTTAGGATCTTGTGTATAGAGGATAAGATTGCTTGTATAAAGTCCAAACAAGATAGTAAAATATCTTATTGCGTAAGGGGACTGGAGTACCCTCGGATTGTTAGGGGAACCAGGATACATCGCCGTGTTCTTTATTTTTCTGCACCGTATTCATCTCTTAACATTCAACCGAAAAAATAATCGCATCCAAGTCTAAAATCGGAAAATTTTTAAAGTACCTAATTCACCCCCTTCTTAGGTGCATTCCATACTTACATTTATGAATATGTTGCAACGTCATGAACTATCTGTTTATAACGATATGTAATGTTAAATTTATGTTAACAACTATCTATGTAATGTTGAGTGTTTTAATTTAATGTTAAATTGTTTTTGTTTCTAGATCTTATTCATATGGTCTCTGTTTCTCTAGTTTGAAGTATCACAACCATTTTCAAATATGCATTTCCGAATTATATCAAATACACTTTTGAAGATGCAACTCCAGACTAAAATTAAATATAATAATGATAAATTACCTAGGCTTCAATTTTATGAAAAATGTATGGGTTTGAAAATACATTTTCGAATCTATAGATATTTTTGAATTTTTATCAGGATTTGTGAGAAGCTATAGAGGTTGGAAAATTCCCTAACCTTTATTAACTTGTTTACCATTTGAATATCCCATTTTACTCTTCCTTAGCTAGAAACAAAAAGGAATAGTATCCGAATCTTTACATGGAAACCGAACATCTAAATATCAAAAAGGAGAAAGGATTCTTGTGGCCACGCCCAAGTCCTAAAGCAACAAGAAAAGTCCTAACCTCAGAAAAGAAACCCTAACGGAAGAGAGAATGTCTTCTCCAACCAAACGCCGATCCATGGATTTCATGAACCTATCTCTTTTTCTTTTCAGTTTTTTCATTTCTCAATGTCTGACTAATTCCTGCGTGTTAGATTTATGTGAATCAGGATGATGGCTGATTACAAGGCCGAGATGATGAATGATGGCATGCAAGATTTCTTTCTGGAATTTCACCGACCTAAACACAGTAATTTCTTTTTTTGCATCTCTTGTTTCCATTTTCTTTCCCTTTTTGTCTCATCATCATTCAACCATTCATTCATCTGGTGTCGTTCTCTTCAATTTTGTAGCTTAGTTGTTTGCTCATTTTCCTCAATGAGAATTTATTTTAAAATGTCCTTTTGTTTTTGATGTTCAAATAACTGAAGTGGGTTTATCTTCTTCTATTTTTACACTCACTTTTATTGGGACTCGTTGCAGATCCTTATCAGGAAGGTGCGTGGAAGATAAGAGTGGAGCTACCTGATGCTTGTCCTTACAAGTCTTCTTCTATTGGTTTTGTCAGCAAAATCTACCATCCTAATGTTGATGAAATGTGAGTTGTTCATAGCAACTAAAGCTTCTTTGTTTTCTATATAAGGGACATTGAGTGAGTTTTAAGAATGAAGTCCAGGGTTCAAATCCTGGAAACTAACATAACTACTATAACTTATTAGCATTCTCCGATACAATAAAAGGCTTCAATGTTTTCTATTTTATTTAAGTAGTACTATAGTTCTCCTTGTAACCTATATTAGCGCGTGAGTTGTTATACTCAACATTAAAATGCTTTTCTTTGATATGCAGGTCTTGTTCAGTTTGCTTAGATGTTATTAAACAGAATTGGATTCCAATATTTGGCAAGCATTATTAACAAGTAACCTATAGTACCCGACTTATATTGATGTTGACTTAAGAATATTACCCAAAATGCACTTGCTATGCATTTACTTCAACCTTGTTTAATTATTAGTTTTGCCATCCTAGGTTTTTCTCATTTTCATTCAGATCTTGTTAATGCGTTCGAAGTGTTTCTTCCTCATCTCATTATAGACCCCAATGCATCAGATCCATTGGATGGTGATGCCGCTGCCTTGATGATGCGAGACCGTGCTGCATATGAGTTAAAGGTAGTAATCCTTGTTAAGCTTCTACTGTTATATACCTAGGTAATTAATGTTACACATATAAGAGTTTCTTCACTATTGTTGACCACAAGTACTCGTCGTTTTCAATCGGAGTGAGATGGCACCAATTGGTAAATAAAAAATTTGAAGGCTCAAGATTGTGCAAAGTGATATATGTTCCATATCAAATGCTTCAACTCCTACCCAACACCTAATAAGTAATGCATCAACTCCCACTCCATAAACCATTAGAGTTCGGATGTCTTATGTTCTCACTTGCTGACACACATGTCAGCTGCATCAACACACTTATCCTAGTTATATGTGCTATAAGCTTTTGGATTTGGATTCATATTGGGGGCTAAAGCATTGTTATTTTCTTATTGGGGTGCTAATGGGAAATTAGATTTTTAATTTTTTTGATGTGAATACACTAATTCATTTTTTACAAAGCAATCATGGATTGTGTAGAAAAAACAACCACCAATCGTCGTCCTACTAGGTAGATTCTGCTATATGGATCAATTGATGCCATGAAGTCATGTCATGTATTGACACATAGTTTAGATTGATCGTATTCTGTTTATTTATAATTTTCTTTATATACTATAGTTTTGACTTATAGTTGAGCTAATTGGAGCGGGCTTTATCTAGCTAGAAAAAAATATGGACCCGAGGTATCTAATTAGTAACCCTAGTAATTTATTATCATCATAAATTAGAAACCCTAGTAGTTTATTAACATCTTAAATTGGAAATCCTAATATTTAATTAGCATTATTAAGTGAAAATATTGACAATCATTAACTAGTTAGGTTACCACGAACTATTGTGAGGAGTGCTTCAAAGGAGAAGAGACTTCACGTATTTTGAACATGAGATGAGACAATTTTAATTTAGAGATTAGGTATGACAATTCTTTAAAAAAATTATCCTTTGAAAGGAGGAATACCTAGAAAAGCTACAAGAGAAGCTATTAAGAAAGACCTCGAGATTAATGATTTGGATAGAAACATGGTCCTGAATAGAACATTATGACGAAAGTTGATCCATGTTGATCCCACTTAGTGGTATAAGGCTTGGTTGTTGTTGTAATGTTTTTTATATATCTCATGTGCATGCATATTACCCGTGCATAGATATCGTCCATCCATTGCGTATGTACATATTGTCCACTCATTGCGTGGATCTTACATATTGGCCTTTTGATATTTTAAACAACAAATATTTTAGGGATAGCAAAACAGGTCGGATCCATTGGATCGATCTATTTAGCTCATCAGTTTTTGGTGGGGTGGATTGAAATTTTGAACCTGCCACTTCTAGTTAGCCCACCCTGCGGAGATAGGACAGGTTGACCCGCCGGGTTAAAATAAAAAATGATTTTTTCCGCTTAATATTATTTATATAAGTCACAATCCATTTTCCAATTTTCTCCTCCCTAGAAAGAAATTTAATTTAATCACTTTGATTTCATTGTTTTAGCATCATATTTCTGACAGTTTATTAATTGGTTAAGTCGTGAACATTTTATTTTGATTGTGTTGTTGGCTTATTATAGGTTTTTAGATGAAGAAATATGGATGTTTGAATGATAATTTCTATAATTTTTAGTTGACTTCTTAGTTGTATATGTTGATTTAATTTTTTATTTTATATCAAAACAATATTATATTTTCATCAAACTTGGTAACTTTGAATATATTTGATAATATTTATTATGATACTTTAAAAAAATATAAATCTATTAGTCATTTCAAATATTATAAATTCTTCACATCTATTAAAATACAGTTGAAATTGCAAAATTGTATTTTTATAATGTCTTTTAAAATATGACTTTAAATGTGGAAATACCATTTTAAGATCTGTTGACCCGATACAATGTACATTCTCCTAAGCTTGATTAATCGTTTGAGTCAAAGATGTAAAGGTTGATTTATCGTAGATCCGACCATATCGAATCAGGCTTTATTGGTCTGGACTAAAATGGGCCTGGCCCGCCCAATTAACAACCCTAGTATTTAGCATTATAAAGAGACAAACAACAAATGGTTTGATTTTTTTTAATGTAACTTTTGTTGTTTGGAACTAAGAGAATTACTCTGAGAAGAGGAGGGTTTTATTCTCATTATCTCTCAAGGTTAGTCATTTATATTTGCGCTGTATTTCTCATCCTTTTGAATGATACTTCAAATTCAGCTCGCTTTTTTCAATCGCAACATTGAAGTTCAACAGCAGCACCAGTTAGTATCACCACCGCTACTATCAATTATCAATCATTTTCAGGTTTCAGCTTCGATCTAGTAAAGTAATTGTATCTACAGCTTCGATCTAGTAAAGTAATTGTATCTATCTCTTCACACCGTCCTGAAACCCTTCATTTCATTGCTGTCACCGCCGTTTTTTGTGATGTATTAATTTTCAGCTAGAGATCTGTCTTGATCATTAGGTAAATCTGCTCATAAAATACCAAATGGTCACAACCCTTCATACCATTTTGTCAATTTTGTGTATACTTATTATATCTTAATCAGCTTTCACTTTAAAGTCTTGTTATGTGTTCGTATCATAAAACATACACAAATGGGCAAGCTAGAAGTTAATTTTTTTGCCTCCTTTATTTTTGAGATCAAGTTCAAAACATATCAAACATAGGAGTAGAGATTAGAGAGTCAAAAGTCATGGCAAATGAGTCTTCTCTTGATCGCGTTGAAGCTGAAACTTTTACTGATTTTCATGGAAACAGCAGTTGTCTTGTTGAGGATCGTGTTGATAGCACTGATCATGACAAAACTAAACAAAAATCTTTGTTTTGTCAATTTTTTCCGGTTTACCTAAAAGAGAGTTGTAGTAGAGGCAATGTGAGGCATCTGCCGGTGATGCTCGGTGACGGTCAATTGCTTGATTTATACCAACTTTTCTCCCTTGTAAAGAAAAATGGTGGGTATGATGTGGTATCTAGAAAAGGGTTGTGGGATTCTGTGATAGTTGAACTGGGTTTGAACCTTCATGTTTTGGCTTCGGTCAAATTGATTTATGATAGATATCTAAATGATTTCGAAGGCTGGCTCAGCAAAACCAATCCAAAGATTGATGGTAATGTAGATGAAGAAAAATTCTGTAATACGGATGATGTCTTGCGTGTTGAAATTTCTGCAGAGAAATTTCATTCTTCCAAACGCAAGCGAGAATCATTATCCGAAATGATAACCTGGATGAGGGATATTGCAAAACATCCGTTTGATCCTGCAGCCCAACCATTACCAGAACCTTCAAAGTGGAAGGGGTGTAAAGGAGGTCAGAACTTCTTTGTTCAGATGCTAAAGGCAAGGGACGTTCTCTTGGTGAGAAAGCATTCAAAACCAAACAGTGGATCATCTTCCCAGGTATAATTTCAATGGATATAATGATTTTATACATGATTTTACCCACTGGATTTTGTATTGTTTCATATCCTGAACCAGAATGTTTTCACATGAATGGCTAGTTATCTTTTTATTGTATTTATGATTAGCAATAGAATTGACTTAATCTGTCCACACAATAAATATATACTTGCAATCCATTTATTTCCTAAATCTCAGCTTTCTAGCCGCTAAATGTCAACAAAGGTTAATGCAATAATAATGTACGGAAATTGGATAGATTTTTTGGCGAGGTCTATAAAATGTATGCTCTCAAAATTACATCTATGACCTAGGCACTTCACAATAAGAAAGATATCATGGTCAAACATAAAAAAAATCCAACTTTATTAACGAGAGTGAAAAAGATTATTTGCGTTATAAAATTTCCATTATGAATTGCAAATGCATTATTGTGCCTGGTTATCAGTATCCTACAATACATGCGAGTCATATATCAGCTAGAAACAAAGCAAAGAATCCAATCAATACCAATTGATGCGTGTACACAATAGGAATCTGCGTTCTGTTGCAGACACAACCTTGAAACGGACTGGTCCGTGCAACCTGGTTTGCAAAAGGCCTGTTAGTTTTTTTTTTTTTGTTAAAAAAAGACAGAATCAGCCGAAGTCAAGTATTCCAAATAACTGAAATATGAATCACCATTTAGCAGCTCTCTAGCACATTTAGCAGCTCTAGCACACTATGTTTTTGGTCACGTCTCACCTCCTTTGTACTTTTTTCTCTTTGCTTATATCACTTGTTTTTATTGATCATATATCCTATGATTTTTAATTAGATTCAATTCATAATTTGGGAAATAGGTCTTCCGAATTCACGATCTGAATATTGGTTCGATAACCATGTTATTGAGCTTCCTCCAAAGAGATCATACCTTTACATAGCGGTAAGTTTTGGTGGTCACGGATTATAGTCATGGAAACGGCCTTTACTCTGACCCTGTCCTATTTATGCAACGGTGTGAACCCTGTACGGTAGAACATAACTTAAGTCTGAGGGAATAGAAGGGAATTTCACATACTACCTGTAAATAACTATGAATGAAGTCTGTATAACAAGGTTCGGGTTTTCCATGTACAAATTCAATTGAAAATGAGTGCTGATTTGGAAAATTAAAATCATTGTATCCAGGTTGTACCATAACTTTTGTAACCCTAAATTGACCTTTTTATCTGTTAGCCCGTTCAACTTAAAATGGGTAACCTGAATTTGAACGGCAAGATTTGCTATTCACACATATGCATACTTTTTTTTTACTTAAAAGTGACACTGTTAAACTCTTGATACAGACTTCCGTTTGAACCTGTCTTAAAGTTTGCTTGCTTTGGCTTCTATGACTACGTGCAAATATGGTTTTAGTGGTGTCGGGTGGTAGTATAAGAAAGTTCGATGGAGTAAGGTGTATTAGTTACAGGGAGATTGGGAACTGAGGCAAAAGTAGGGGCGGTTCTAATGGAGCTGCATTTAAGATTAACAATGTAATAGAATTTTATTCAAGTCAAACTCTGTCCCAATATTAGGTTAATAACTTAATACAAGAACTACATTCATTCTTTTGAGAGATTTAGAGGTAAATGATCTATCTTTGGACTAATAAATGATATTTCATTGTGATGTCATTTAATCCATGTAGTCCTAATGGGAAAATCCTTGGTCTTTGCTGTTTTTTGATAGGAATGTAGCTAAGGGAAGTGAAAAATGGTTATAGAAACATCCGAATGTAAAAAAAAGTCTCTAAAGGACTACCTTCATTCTGTTTTACCCTCTATTTAACTAACTTCCTTAGTAACTAATTGCTATAAGTGTCCTTACCAACACTTCCCATATCTCATTTCCTTGCAATTTTTCTCATGATTGCTTTTTTAGCATCATCAAATGGTCTTTCTTTCAGTTTTTTTTTGTTCTGATGGATTAATGTTGTTGGGTGTTTCAATCACATACCTGCTGGTTTAAGAGCCAGCTCTTACCCCTCTGGCGATCTTGTCAAAATCCATAAATTTTCAGATAATGGGTTTGTAATTTGAAATGATATAATAGATCATCTTTGTTCTATTACTTTGCGGCTCTATAAATACTATGAATTCCATTAATCACTTTTATAGATTTTCTTCAAGCTTAGTAGAGGTGAGTGATAAATCTGAAATGTATTTAATCCCTATAATTTCTTACAACCTCCACAGTATATTATTCAATGAGTCACTGCAATTTTTATTACTTTGATATCAAAACATTGAAAGTTACTTTTGCTAGCAGGCAATATCTTAAAGATGAAATTTATTTAACTCGTGTTATTTGTAAAAAATCTACTAAAATTTCTGAATCTGTGTGCTTTGCAGAAGGTGAAGATGCATCCTGCCATGTATGAGGATCCTGTTGCTCTTGGTCACCAAGGTACAAAGAAATTGAGATGTAGTGAAAGGATTCCTATTGCTCTTAAATCTCGCTGCAGTTGCTGCAATTCATATCCTGGTAATGGAAATAACTGTCCTCTGGAGAAAACAGCGTCCAAACCAGGTGTAACCGGAAAGAAAAAGTCAACTGCTAAACCAGATGTAGCTGGAAAGAAAAAATCTAAGCCATCTTGGGATGATCTTCATGAAACACTTGTTTCTATAGGTCATCGCTTCCAAGTGGAAGTCCCAGAATGGACTGGTGTAGCTTCTGAGAGTGACTCTAAATGGTTGGGCACACAAGTGTGGCCTGTTAAAGATGATGACTTAAAAGCTACTACTGAATCAGATCTTGCTGGGAGAGGAAGACGAGGTAAGTGTAGCTGCAATGTTCAAGGTTCTGTTGACTGTGTCAGATTTCATATTGCTGAAAACAGGATGAAACTGAAACATGAATTGGGTTATGTATTTTACCAATGTGGATTTGATCGAACGGGCGAGGGGGTTTCACTTCAATGGACAGCTGAAGAAGAAAAGAAATTTAAGGATTTCATGATGTTAAATATCCCCTCTGAAAAGAAGGCTTTTTGGATAAATTTTTGGAAAAATACATTCGATGACTTTCAATTGAAGACAAGAAAAGACATGTTAAACTATTACTTCAATGTTTATCTTATTCAACAAAGAAGCTATCAGAATCGTGTGACTCCAACGGACGTTGACAGCGACGACGACGGAGACGAATTTGGATCTTTTTGTGATGGATTTGGGAGAAGAGCTATCAAGCATCCATCTATGGAGTTCATGGAATGTTCAGAGAACACACAGTGTTTTGATTTTGAGTAGACAAAACAAGGTAATAATTTGATAAATGTATCATAGCCATTGACGTCGAGAAAATATTTTCTTGGATCAGACTAGTAATACAATTCTCTTTCTGCTTTCTTCATAATCAGGAATCCATTCCTTCACTAGGAAATTTTTGGTGAACATACAACATAGAAATGAGATAGAAGAAAGAACCAGCTTGGAGAGGATGGCCTAATGTGTTGGAACTTGGAGGCCACTGTGGACTACCCTTAAGGAAGAACTTGTAGAAGCTGCCATTAACATTGTTTGACATGGTTATGTTGTTAAATTAGTGCTGCAAAACCTTATTCCCCCCTTTGGACAGCATTTGTGCTGTAAAACTCTTTCCCCTCTTTTGGACAGCATTGGTGCTGTAAAACCAATTGTTTATTTGGAGCAGGCGCTTTGAATTATATGTTTTTAGTTAGACATTTGCAAATTAAATTTGCAATTTTATTTTGGCAGGTCTTTGACTTTCGAATAGAATATTAATTTTGGAATAGAATATTAATTTTGACGGTATGCTAAAAGTTTTTTTTAGATGCAATGCAAGTGTCACATTAGGATAGTGACAAATAGGAGAATCCACACTGGCATAGGGATAATGCCAAATATAAGGATGCCTTGTTTAAGAAGGATCCTAATAGATAGGGATAATGATTGGCATGGGAAACCCAAATGGGTTTTGGGATATGCAAGGTAATATGTGAAGGAGAAGAGCGATCCAAAACACACTGGAATTTAAAAAATATCTCCTTTAGTGATCCTTACGAATGAGTATGATCAGTGATAGAATCGTTACCTCTTGTGGCGATTGAAACCTTTGATGTAGATCTACGGAGCGATCACGAACGTTGAATGGTGACAACGCCTCTACTCAGTCCACACGAACGGATTCCTTCAATCTCAGTGCTAGCTGCTATGAATGAAGGCTTTGAGTGTGTGTGTGAGAGAGAGAAACGAAATTGCAACTGCACAAGGGTTCTATTTATAGAACCACTTGTGTGAGCTGCAAGCTAAAAAGCCCACTTAAGTGTATGTGGCACATATCTTAATGATTTAATGTTATCCCACTTCACAATAAAGCTCGACTACGGATACTTTAAGAATATTGTCCTTATGTTTAATGGGATCTCAAGATTAAGTCACACTTGATACATTAAACGGACTAGCTATTCTAGAGACTTTTATTAAACAAACATAATAAAGAAAAAGTCTTTTATTATTAATAAATAATTCGATACAAGTACAAAAAGTATTGGTCTCTAGGGCTTACACCAACAATCTCCCACTAGCACTAGAGCCAATCAGGCATACCCCTAATGCCCATAGATCTAGTATGGCCATCATGCTTCTGGTGCACAAGAGGCTTTGTCAGTGGGTCAGCAATATTGTCAAGTGTAACTACTCTGCATATTTTCACATCTCCTCTATCTATTATCTCTCGAATGATG
Source organism: Lathyrus oleraceus (assembly GCF_024323335.1). Lineage (NCBI taxonomy): Eukaryota > Viridiplantae > Streptophyta > Magnoliopsida > Fabales > Fabaceae > Lathyrus > Lathyrus oleraceus. The sequence continues at coordinate 59,277,352 of NC_066585.1, forward strand.
TGATAACGCTTAAGTATGTGTTTGGATCGTTGGTGAGATCTAGGCTCCTTAGCTTATGCGATAGCACCATTGTTATCATAATAGAGACCAATGAGATCCACAATGCTAGGAACTATGCCAAGTTCACTAATGAACTTTTTGATCTAAACAACTTCCTTTGCTGCACTTGAGACAACAATATACTCGGCCTCAGTTGTAGAATCAACAACTGTATCTTGCTTTGAACTTTTCCAGCTTACAACGCCACCGTTTAAGTAAAACACATAACTAGGTTGCGATCTAAAGTCATCTTTATCTGTTTGGAAGCTAGCATCGGTGTATCCAATTACAACAAGCTCTTCCTGACCTCCATATATCAAGAATGAGTCCTTAGTCCTTCTCAAAAACTTAAGGATATTCTTGACAGCTACCCAATGAGCATCACCAGGATCAGATTGGTACCTACTCGTTGCACTTAAAGCATACGAGACACCTGGTCGAGTACATAACATGGAATACATGATAGGTCCTATTGCAGATGCATATGGAATATTATTCATGTGATCCCTTTCTTCCTTAGTTGAAGAGGATTGTGTTTTTGATAGACACAAGCCATGTTGCATAGGTATGAATCATTTCTTGGAATCCTGCATATTAAAGCGTCTCAACACTTTGTCTATGTATGTACTCTGACTTAGGCCAAGCAGTTTTTGTGATCTATCTCTATAGATCCCGATTCCTAATATATAGGATGCTTCACCTAGGTCCTTTATATAAAAGCATTTCCCCAACCAAGACTTTACTTGTTGCAGGGTAGGGACATTGTTTCCAATGAGTAATATGTCATCTACATATAATACCAGGAAAGCGACCATGCCCCCACTAACCTTCTTGTAGACACAAGGCTTATCTTCGTTTTTGATGAATCCATATTGTTTTACTATTTCATCAAAACAGAAGATTCCAGCTTCTGGAAGCTTGCTTCAATCCATAGATTGATCTTTGTAACTTAAATATCTTTTGGGCTTCTTCTGGTATGTCAAATCCTTCGGGCTGTGTCATGTACACATCCTCAAGAAGATTCCCATTAAGGAAAGAAGTTTTGACATCCATCTACCATATTTCATAATCATGATATGCAGTGATAGGAAGTTAAATTCGAACAGATTTAAGCATTGCAACTGGTGAAAAAGTTTCATCATAGTCAACCCCATGAATTTGTTTATATTCTTTTGCAACCAGTCTTGCCTTATAGGTATGTACCTTACCATCCATGTCAGTCTTCTTTTTGAAGACCCACTTGCATCCTATAGGGTTAACTCCTATATGAGGCTCTACCAAGGTCCAAACTTGGTTTGTGTACATGGAATCCATTTCAGATTTCATGGCTTCTAGCCACTTCTCAGACTCGGGACCAGTTATGGCCTCTTGGTAGGTCACATGCTCATCTTGATCCATGAGTAATGCAATACCTTGATCAGTTATGAGATATCCATATCTCTCAGGTAGGTGACGTATCCTGCTTGACCTACGCTGGTCTTGTTCTACTTGAGCAAGTTACTCTTCCACAACTACTTGTGTTTCCCGCTCTAATTCCTCCATAGGTGTATCAATGCTTTGTGATTCTTGAATTTCTTCAAGCTCTACTTTCCTCCCACTGATTCCTTTGGAAATAAAATCCTTTTATATGAAAACTCCAGTTTGAGCAACAAACACTTTGCCCTCAAAAGGATTGTAGAAGTAATACCCTCTTGTTTCTTTAGGATACCCCACAAATAACCATTTGTCAGATTTCGGCTCAAGCTTAGTTGAAATTTGTCGTTTCACATAAACTTCACACACCCAAATCTTCATGTAAGACATATGTGGTTTCTTACCACTCCATATCTCATATGGTGTCTTCTTAACCTTTTTGGATGGCACACGGTTAAGTGTGTAAGCTACTGTCAATAGTGCATGTCCCCAAAAGGAGTTTGGAAGATTGGCGTGACTCATCATGGATCAGACCATGTCTAACAAGGTTCGATTTCTTCTCTCAGATACACCATTCCATTGGGGTGTTCCAGGAGGAGTAAGTTGGGATAGGATCCCACACTCTTTCAGATGGTCATCAAACTCTAGGCTTAAATACTCACCACCTCGATCTGATCAAAGAGTTTTAATATTCTTACCTAGTTGGTTTTGTACTTCATTCTTGAATTCCTTGAACTTTTCAAAGGACTCTGATTTGTGTTTCATTAAATACACATAACCATATCTATTGAAATCATTAGTAAATGTGATGAAGTACTGAAAACCTCCTCTGGATGGTATGTTCAGTGGTCCACATACATCAATATGTATGAGGGTCAAAAGATCATTAACTCTTTCACCTTTTCCTGTGAATGGAGACTTTGTCATCTTTCCAATTAAACAAGATCTGCATGTCTCATATGATTCATAATCAAAAGAGTCCAAGAGTCCATCTTTATGGAGTTTGGAAATGCATTTCTCCTTTATGTGGCCTAATCGACAATGCCAAAGGTAAGTTGGATTCAACTCATTAGGTTTCACCCTTTTAGTATTAATGTTATAAATAGGCATTTCAAGATCAAGGACATATAGTCCATTGTTCATTTGTGCAGTAGCATAGAATATATCATTCAAATAAATGGAGCAACAATTGTTCTTTATTATAAATGAAAAACCAAATTTGTCTAAACAAGAAACATAAATAATATTCCTGCTAATTGCCCATGTACATAATAACAGTTCTCTAACTGAATTATTAAACCACTAGGTAAAGTCAATACATAAGTTCCTACGAATAAATCAACAACCTTTGCTCCATTTCCAACTCATAGGTCAACTTCACCTTTTGCCAAATCTCTACTCCTTTTTAGGCCCTGCACATTGGTACAAATGTGAGAACCGCATCCAGTATCTAATACCCATGATGCAGAAGTAGATAAGTTAATTTTAATAAAAAAAATACCTGAAGTTGGAGTCTCTACTCCATTCTTCTTATCTTCCAGGTACTTTGGGCAGTTTCTCTTCCAGTGTTCGGTCTTACCGCAATGGAAGCATGTGGCTTCCTTTGCTATGCCTCCACAAGGCTTCAAAGCAGAAGCAGTGGGTTTGGGTTTGGCAACTTCCTTGCCTTTCCCTTTATCACCCTGCTTGGTGGGTTTTTTGTTCTATCTCTTTCCATTTCCCATCATCAGAATGGACTTCCCTTTTGACTTCAGATTCTGCTCAACAGTTCTTAACATGGCTAGCAGTTCAGGAAGAGATTTGTCCATATCATTCATATTGAAATTAAGGACAAATTGACTGAATCTATCTGGAAACGATTGCAAGATCAAATTAGCTGCGAGTTCCTTTCCGAGGGGAAAACCCAACCTCTCAAGGTTCTCCACATACTCGATCATCTTGAGCACATGGGGACCTACGGGGCTCCCTCAGCTAACTTGCCTTGAAAAAGGGATTTTGAAACTTAAAACCTTTCATTCCTTGCTTGCTCTTGATAGAGCATCTTCAGGTGTTCGATCATATCGAACGTTGTCATATTCTCATGTTGCTTTTGCAACTCTGAGTTCATGGTAGCTAGCATGAGGCAAGCAGTTTCATTGGCATCACCAACATGCTTCTTATAAGCATCTCTTTCTGCCTTAGGTGCAGAACTAGGAGGTTCCTCTCCAAGAATAGGTTTCTCCAAGACATACATCTTTCTATCATGTTTGAGGACAATCCTCAGATTTCGGTGCCAATCCAGAAAATTTGTCCCAGACAATTTTTTCCTTGTCAAGGATTGATCGCAAAATGTTGTTAGAGGTGTTTGTTGTCATGGTAATCTACATGAAAACAATGAAAATATAAGTATCAATAACATATTTAATTAGGCCTTTAATTAAATATGCTCCCACTATTTTACTCAAAACAAATGACCCTCATCATCTGATTCGGAAAATCCCGTTGGAAGATTTTCTAGTGGGTCGAGATTCATATTTCACTTCATTCTAAGTCTGCGTAGGCGACACAAAACTAGGTTATTTAGGTAGGAACTCCTTCCAATTGTATCTCATACAACTCTCGAAAATTTCAGTTGGGTGAATAACTCCTTATTCCAATCCATCATATGGATCATTCCCAACTCTTGCTTCTAGACATATATAATATTATTATAATTAAGTTTGACCCATCGTTTTAGCAGTTGGATATTACAATTATCCCATCGCACCTTACTAATACAGAACATGCACATCGCGTAGGCGAAACCTACATTATCCGATACTAGTCTTGATGAGTGCTAAAACTTGGAAAGCAAACATATATAATATTATTATAATTTGTTTAGTTAAGTTTGACCCATTGTTTTAACAGTTGGATATTACAATTATCCCATCGCACCTTACTAATATAGAACATGCACCTCGCGTAGGCGAAACCTACATTATCCGATACTAGTCTTGATGAGTGTTAAAACTTGGAAAGCATAAACTTAATATTTAATTTGAGGGAATTGCAATTTTTCTGATCTCACCGGCTTATTTATCATATAAATCGTCTCTCACATGCATCAACATACATTCACATGCATCAACATACATACATACATAATGAAACAGTTATGGCCCCTAGCGCAATTGTTCTTCCAAGCCAATGAGAGAACCTAAGCTAACCTAATAACGATCTAAGCTTCCCCAAGCAAGATCTTCAAGGTTGTCCTCCTTTGGCATTGACTTCTTTGCTTTCTTCATGACATTACATTACATAAAAGAAACTCGTTTTACATACGAGGGAGTGAGATGAGAAAAGAAGTTACATTGAGAGATTAAAAGAGAGGCACGACACGCAGGTCGTATTTTAAAACCCAAAACAAAATAAAGGAAAACTAAGGCCATAACCGATCACCACAAGACAATAATGAACACATTATTATTATTATTATCAATTTTAATTCTTTTAATCAATTAAAACCAAATTAAATCTCGACGACCGATCACATTACGCAGAGTTAGCCGAACAGGTTAATTTTGCCTTGCGTTAACCGGTTAACCATATACGTTAACCGGTTAACACTGTTTGAAAATCTATTCATAATTTGTATTCTGTTTTGCGTTAACCAGTTAACCAAATACGTTAACCGGTTAACACTGTTGAAAAACTGTTAGGAAGCTGTATTCCGTCTCGCGTTAACCGGTTAACCATATGCGTTAACCGGTTAACACTGTTCGAAAAAGTGTTTAGAAAGCACAACTCTTGTGCAGTCACAACCCCAATCGTATAACTCTCTGACAACACAACCCTTGTGCCGTTACTAACCCTAATGCACCAATTTCAGACCGTCAAACACATCTCGATTGTTGATTCAATATGATTGATCAACACGTCATTGCTTCACCATACTAATGTCGGATCAAGAAGCAAACGACCATTAATCTCTCAAAGGAAAACAACCATTGAGTGTTTGAATGAACGAAACAAGAACACTATATCATATATAATGTATTTTGCATCCGGATTACTTATATCATATATATAACTTGATCGATCTCAATTTAATCTTTGATTCATTCTGTCTTTATTCGTATTAATACAGAAAATAAACAGTTATCAGATTCATGGTTTCGTAAGTGGCTCTGATACCACTGAAGGAGAATTGCCATCCAAGGTGCAACAGAATTTAAAAATTTCTCCATTTAGTGATCCTTACGAATGGGCATGATCAGTAATAGAATCGTTACCTCTTGTGGCGATCACGAACGTTGAACGATGACAACGTCTCTACTCAATCCACACGAACAGATTCCTTCAATCTCAGTGCTAGCTGCTACGAATGAAGGCTTTGAGTGAGAGAGAGAGAACGAAATTGCAAGCAAGAGTTACAATGCTTCTACACAAAGGTTCTATTTATAGAACCACTTGTGTGGGCTGCAAGCTAAAAAGCCCACTCAAGTGTATATGGCCCATATCTTATAATATGCCAAAATCACTTAAGTATTTGGTACCTTACCATATTTCGTATTCTATTTAAGTACAACGTACCTTACGATGTTCTATAATTCACTTAAGGAAACCATACATTACAGTATTCCTTAATTACTCTATCTCTCATCAATCCGTCATTTGTGTGTGACCCTATAGGTTTTCGCGGCGTTGACAATTATATTAAATCACGTATTTAACATAATAAACAGTGAGCGATATCTAGCAACACATCACTACTACCCAAGACACGAAAATGTCATGTGATATGACAAGTCCTTCTGTGATAATAATTATGTGTATAATTACCCTTTTGCCCTTATGTCTATATTGAACACAAGGCATAGACTGTGTCATCCCTGTCCAGTTCAATATTGGACCCATAGACATTTATCCTGTTACGCAGGATGGGCAAATTCCATCTAGGTCACTCATGTCCCTTAGCATGCTTTGTGGAGTACCCATCAACTGTCTTTATGGTTATCCAGTTACGAACAACGTTGGATCAACAATAAAGCACTCGACTCTACATCTAGGGTCCATAGTGGTTTCAGGTCGAAGAGTGGTATACACCATTATCACCATGAGAATAACTTATGACACTTTGCATAACATTCTATATAGTATTCTCATAGTGGGTCAATCCAGTATAAATATTACTCTTAATATTCATACCTATGTTTGAGACTTGATAACTCCTTATCCATGATCCATGAGATGTGATCATCTGTCTATAAACATAATAGTCTTCATGCTTTAATGTTATCCCACTTCATAATAAAGCTCGACTACGGATACTTTAAGAATAGTGTCCTTATGTTTAATGTGATCTCACGATTAAGTCATACTTGATACATTAAACGGACTAGCTATTCTAGGGACTTTATTAAACAAACATAATAAAGAAAAAACCTTTTATTATTAATAAATAATTCGATACAAGTACCAAAAGTATTGGCCTCTAGGGCTTACACCAACAACACGTGCCCTCGGGAGGTCGAAGCCTGAGGCACACGACCTTATGAAGCCTGAGACACGTGACCATGTGCAGTCGACGATTCTACGTCAAATAAACTATCATTAACTCGTGGCCTCAAGCGCACTTCTCTCTCCCTACGAATGAATGCATGTTGGGATATCCGATAGTAGCTAGGTATGTCCTAATTACCAAAAATTGTTCTCCTATAATACAAACTAGGAAATCACATCAGAATCAGTGCAAGTAAAATTCGGATATGCATCTCCGTAAAATAGGAAAGGAAAAAATCAGAGATGCATTTCTGTAAAAATGTGCGATTTTGCCGAAAAACCAGAAACTCACATGTAATACCCTAAACACCCATAAACATAAATGCATGTCTATAAAAGCTATCTATTTTGAATGTAACTACATCCTAATGCAATTTAAACAACCTATTTTATGCAATATGTGCATCACAACTCAAAAATCTAAACGAAATGAAAAACTTCCTGATTATTAGTTATTGTGTGAAAGCTTAAATGGAGTGAATGGAATGTCTTGGTATTGATTGAAATGAGGTAGAAGTAAATTTGGAGCTTAAAAAATGGCCTTGTTGGTTCTTGATTATGAGCTATGAAGTATTTTTTTTTTTGAAATTATAGAAAATAAAGAAGGAAATGGGAGGGTTCCAAAGCGAGGTATATCAATTAAAACTCGTATGGAGATGTATGTTCGCAAAACTCATTGAATGTAAAACCATGAATTTTTAAATAAGGGTTATTACGTAAATTCATCTCTGGAAGTATTTTTGGACAAAATGAGGTGATTCATTCACTAAAGCATTTAGGGTGAATAATTTGAGTGCGTCTAAAGATGCATCTCTAGAATCTAAGGAATTTTGTGACTTTTCACTATGGTAAACTAGCACCATATAGGGTGGGAAAACTAACCTCTTAACATCTTTGTTGTTTTCCAAACTTTCATTTTTTATTAATATCATTTTATATGCTTTGCTATAAAAAACTTTCATCATAACTTTTGTGGGCTCTAGAAATACAACTCCTTCAACTTTTTTGTAACAAAAGAAATATATATTTCCCATGGCACGAAGCATCCACTGGCTGTGAGGATTTTGGAATGAAAGATGCCAAAGTTCACGGAGAAGCCGTCCAAGATGGGCGAATATGATGGGACAGGAGACCTCGATGAACACATGCATCTCTTGAACGACCGACTAAATTACTTCAGTGTTGATGACCCATTTAAGTGCAATTTATTTGCATTAACTCTTATCGAACCGGCCAATCTATGGCTTAATGGCCTTCTAGAAGATAATGTTACATCATGAATGGATTTCTTTGAGCGGTTCTTTGCATGCTTCACAGCCTGGAAGAAACTATATATGACTGAAACTGTTCTAAGTGGGATAGTTTAGGGGAAGAAGGAAAGCTAGCGGTATGACATAAAACAATTTACACAATTTGTTATCGAGGTCTATGTGGCCGAAGAGAGCCTTCAGTGTTGGATCATTGAGAATGACCTCCTAGGGGATCATCCCTTCAGGTCAAAGATAGAGAGGAAGAAAGTGGAGACCATCCAAAACATGCTTAGCATGGCTGAGTAATACATGCTTCTATAGGAGAAGCATAGTATGTGTTTCGATAATCTAACATCAACCGAAACTCACGTCGGTCGCCCGACAGGGATGGAGTTCCACTAAAGCCTATATGAATTTGACAGGGGTATGTATTTGCGCTAAAAAATGGTAAACAATCATTGGTCTACAAATATATGGGCTACTTGCAGGATCAACCAATGAATCCTAGGACATAGTGCCTAAGAACCTAGTTGTTGTTGATTTCTTTACATCTTAAGGTTACTGGTTTCGACTAGGTTGAAGGGAATGTGTGAAAATGATACTATAGTGAGTATCTCGACTTCTTGCAAAAAGTATAAAAAAAATGGCAATGTTGAATGTACTTGAATGAAAGTAAAGGCTGGAAAAGAGATGAAGATAAGGAAAGTAATGTAAATTGAATAATTTAGAAAACTTTGCATTGAAGAATAAACATGGTGTTTAATCTACATTTACATTATCTTAGCCATTCGCTCATTTCTCTTAATGATGATACTTTGAGTTTTCACTGATATTTTTGTAATACAATGAACACATCTTAATTCAACATAATGAACTACTATATATACAAGTGTACAATAACTACCCCTTAATGTTCCTTTCTCCCTAGTTTGCCACGTGCAAATTTGCATTTAATTTTCCTTCTAACTTCCTCCACGTGTCCTCTTGAGATAAGAACCTAAGTAGTTATCAAGATTTGAAAGTGACATAATCGCGCGCAAACAACTGCTTCTTCGACCAACTTTATTCGGGACACAACACTTTCCTGGTCAAAGCAATTGATGTCGAACTGCTTCTTTCAACAACCAAAATTTCTCTAAGTCCCAGAGCATGGTCAAACCATAACAACTCTAAGACTTTCCCTTGTTTGTTAGGTCTTCCTCATTGGTCGAAAAAAATCCCAGCTAACAAATCCGCCCCCCCCCCCCCCCAAAAAAAAGGCCTTTTTCGACATTTTTAGGAGATATAGGCATTTTTGACCTAGTTGTTCACCTAGTGATTGTATACCCTGAGCATATTTGATCCAGGTCATTAGCCTCTTGGTTTTCCACTTGAGGGATACGGTTGTTCCATACATAGTCAAACTGCTTCATAGGTAGGAACTCCTTCCAATTGTATCTAATACAACTCTTGAATATTTTAGTTGGGTGAATAACTCTTTATTCCAATCCATCACATGGATCATTTCCAACTCTTGCTTCTAAACATATATAATCTTATTATAATTTGTTTAGTTAAGTTTGACCCATTTTTTTAGCAATTGGATATTACAATTATCCCATCGCACCTTACTAATATAGAATATGCACCTCGCGTAGGCGATACCTACATTATTCGATACTAGTCTTGATGAGTGCTAAAACTTGGAAAGCATAAACTTAATATTTAATTTAAGGGAATTTGCAATTATTCTAATCTCACCAACTTATTTATCATATAAATCGTCTCTCACATGCATCAACATACATAATGAAACAGTTATGGCCCCTAGCGCAATTGTTCTCCCACGCCAATGAGAGAACCTAAGCTAACCTAATAACGATCTAAGCTTCTCCAAGCAAGATCTTCAAGGTTTTCCTCATTTGATATTGTATTCTTCTCTTTCTTCATAACATTACATTACATAAAAGAAACTCATTTTATATATGAGGGAGTGAGATGAGAAAAGAAGTTACATTAAGAGATTAAAAGAGAGGCACGACACGCAAGTCATATTTTAAAATCCCAAAACAAAATAAAGGAAAACTAAGGCCATAACTGATCACCACAAGACAATAATAATAAACACATTATTATTATTAATTTAAATTCTGTTAATTAATTAAAACCAAATAAAATTTCGGCGACCGATCACACTACTTAGAGTTAGCCGGGGGTTCCGCTACCCAGTCAGCGGACGGTGATTCCGCTGACCGTTTAGCGGACGAAGGTTAAGGGGGCAGCGCCCCCTGTGGGGTTGTAGGGACAGCGCCCCGGCGCAAAATTTTAATGAACAATTCATTTGAAATCGACATTGTTTCTTGCATCAACGCTTGACACTTTAAAGCACAACTCTTGCGCAGTCACAACCCTAATCGCATAACTCTTTGACAACACAACCCTTGTGCCGTCATGAACCCTAATGCACCAATTTCAGACCGTCAAGCACACCTCGATTGTTAATTCAGTATGATTGATCAACACGTTGTCGCAACCTGAAAAAAGGAATGCGAAAAAGAGACAACCGACGAAAAAGAAATGACAGAAGAGTCGCCACCGTGCGTTATTTATCCCAAAGGAGGGAAAGGAAACGCTCGAAGTAAACCTGGAAAAAGGAAAGGAAAAGACAAGGTCTCGCAACCAAATCTTGGGTTCGGGAGTCGATTATGCGAAGGGAAGGTATTAGCACCCCTACGCATCCAAAGTATTCTACGGGATCCACTCTTGTTGTTCTTGTCTAAAGGGTGTAGGTATATCTAAGGTACTATTTACTAAAAGAGGGGTCAAAAGAAAATGACTCGCACGGATGTCGCATCCACGGCATACGTATCTCATCTAAATATGAGAATCAGAGTCTTCGTAGCTCGGCTGCCTATGGGTTAAAGAGAAGTGTGCTCGCTAAAACATCGCGTCTTATGCCTACGTATCTCATCTGAAATGAGAATCAGAGCAAGCCGTAGTTCGGCTAACTACGGGTTAAGGGTTGTGTTTCTTAGGTGAACGACGTTACTACGCAATCTACCGGATGCTCGACCTTTGGAGACTTACTCGCCTGTAGTAGAAGGAGTTAACGTGTTCTTAGGAGAAGAAAAATCAATGAGTTTGTTTGTGTTTTTAGGAATGCTCATGCGAAAAGGAAGTCCTAGACGAAGGAACAGTGCTACCTTAATTGACACGCAAACGAGAGACTATACGAAGCCTAGCAACCCTATGGGGAGACGATCACACCATACAAAACAAACATGCATAAAGTAAACAACCAACAAAGGGGGCCCAAACGTACATGGGTAAGACTTTAGTCAAGAGGGGTCATATCAACCTCGACAAACAAGCCATGGAAAGGTAATCAAATGGACTCTTAACCACTGACATTGAACGTCAGGGTGTGCAGATCAAAAGGGTAATAAGGATAAGACCTCATAGCTCTTAACTCTGGACAGGGTGAGCTCATGACAAAAAAGGGGGATTCAGAAAGGTGAAACCCTCTCCACTGATTGACCGGACAAAAGATCTTGGGCTTTTGCTCTGAAGCATCGACACGTAGTATGAGCATAAAGAACAACACACTGAATAACAGGGGATTGACTACTAATCCCTCTTATCCGTCAATTGCCTCTTCATGGAGGTCTTTAGCACTGGTGCCTCTTCTCAGAGGTCTTTAGGCACGAAAGTAAACAAACAAAAGAAAACATTGCCTCCTATTGAGGTCTTCCAGCTAAGAAAGAGGTAAAATGCGGGAAAGATGTAAAAGGGATCAAACGATCTACCCCATGGATAAAGATCCGAAGTAACAGCAACTAAAGGAACGAGAAACCCAGAGGTCTCTCAAGCTAGCATCATCAAAGAAAGCAAGTCAACAAAGCAATCAGAATAAATCTCCAAATGGTATCCCACAAATAAAGTGGAATACCAAGCAAGCTATCTCTTCAAGAGTCATGTGATCCCTCACAAAAACTCAACAAACAGGTTAGAGAAACAAGATAGGGTGTAATCAAGAGTTGCACCAAATAGAAGAATCATAGCAACAACAGTGTCAGGTGAACAGTGCACAGAAGCAATAGAAAGCATGTCGTAACGAACACAACACAGATTGGAGAGCAAACAGAAAAAAACTACTGTCGCGATCGCTACTGCTTCGCCTAGCGAAGGCTTAGCGAAGCGTCGCTGCAGGCTCGCCTAGCGATGCGGCTAGCGAATGCCTGCGGGTTCTGGATTTCCCATGGATAACAATATGATTTCATAAATTAAGTGGTCAAACATTCAAGGCATTGTTCTACACATTCATGCATATCTAAACCCGTGGGCAAAAACCGAACGATACCCACTCTTTCAAATTCACCATAATACCTCATACATTTAGAAATTTCAAATTGAAGGCATAAAATAATGGGAATAAGGCAAACCTGATTGGAGTGATCGAATGAAATTGAATTGCACTATTGGGTTTGCAGAACAATCTTAGGGTTTATATGAGGTAGAATAGGTTCTTTGCAGATGAGTTCTCTTCAGTGTCCGAAGGCTGCTCTGAATCCTTTTAGCTTTTCTCCTTCCTTCTAGTCTGTCTGCCCTTTCTTGGGAGATGGAAGTCTAGAATTTATAACCTGATTTTCGTGGCTTTGTGGGCTCCAATGAGAGAGGTCCAAGCCCAAGATTTTCTGTTATATTTTGAAAACGCGTGCGCTTCGCCTAACGAAGAATTTGCTCGCCTAGCGAGCATGACAGTTCAGATTCGCTAAGCGAACCATGCTGTTCGCCTAGCGAGCATGACATACTTTTGCTCCTTCAAGATTAGCGTTTTGAATGATAAATAGCCCCCATTTGAACATGTTGGAAGTAACTCAAGTCATTTCCCTGTGTTGACTGATCATCTAAATAAAACCCATAAAGTGTCTTGGATGATATTCAAGCTTCTCGGACCTAATTCTGACGGGCCTGATGAAATGCAATATGAAATGTTAAATGACCTAAAAATGAATGCATGAATGAGGGGGGGGGGATTTGAGGTGCTACAACTGTCACTATTCAATCAACTAGAGACCCGAAAAGAAGAAAGCAGCGGCTTTCGCACTTTTGAGGTATCAAGGGATTGAATATAATAAAAGCCTGAAAATTTGCACTAAAGTGAGGTGAAGTAACAATGCCTATCAGAATCGGCAAAGAGGTGGTCTTGAAAGAAGAATCCGTCTGGTACGGTGAGATTCGGTCTGAATACCGAAAGAGAATGTTAACCCGGATACCAAAATAAATGGTAACACCGAAATAACCATGGCCTGAATGCCGCTCATCAGTCTGAATACTGGAAATGACTTAGATCTGAGCATCGGAAGATATGAGGTTATTAATATCGGTCTGAACACCGAGAGACTGGCCTGAATGCCACTTCGGTCTGAATACCGGAAATTTGGCCTGAATGCCACTTCGGTCTGAATACCGGAAAACTGGCCTGAATGCCACAAGTTGCATTGACCTGAACGTCGGAAACTTCTTCGATCTGAACATCAGAAAATTGGCCTGAATGCCACTTCGGTCTGAATACCGGAAAATTGGCCTGAATTCCACTTCGGTCTGAATACCGGAAAATTGGCCTGAATGCCACTTCGGTTTGAACATCGGAAAGTCTGGCCTGAATGCCACTTCGGTCTGGATACTGGGAAACTTTCATGCCTGTCAGCATCGGCAGAAATGGGGAAAATGATAATTGAGGCGGCACGTGGGCCAACGACCTATGCTAGGGATAATAGGTCATGAACAACCCTCAGTCTGAGCACTGGAAACAACTTCTGGCTTATCACTTGGGATACCGAGAATGCCTTATGCTTTACATGCGTATGTTTGAATTTTTCAATGGCGTAATGCTCCATGAAAATGGAAATGCTACGCGATTTGGGAGGATGCAATGCAATATGATTCTACATGCAGGGATGCGAAATGCCGGGGATAATGCTAAGCCGAGGCAAGGAATTCTGCTGGGGAAAAGATCACCATCTTCTGGACCCTGGCGAGGCTGTTGGAGATGCACAACACAGAGAACTCTATGGGGAAATGACCCACCATACGGTGTTCTGGCAATGACGAAATACTGAGACTCTGACTGAGGAGAGAATGGCATTAAGAACTTGCTGTTGAGGAAAGCGACAGTGGTTTTGGCAACCATAGTCTGTGAGAGAGACGACTCGGCAGAGGAAACAAACACCGATACGGTACCGAGGTTCCGCTTCAAGGAGAGAGACCATGGATTTAGCGTCGAGATCATTGATCTGGCATCGAACTCTAAGGGGCAGCTGCTTCTGCTGGGAAAATACAGTCTGGCATTGTCAACTCCGCTGGGGATATACAGTCTGGCACTGTCAACTCTACTGGAGAGTGTATAATCTGAAACAACCGCTTGGGGGAGTACGATAATGAGAAACCGCCGGGGATTGAAGAATCCAATGCTCGGACCAGCTCTGTAGGGATAAGATACCAAATTCCAACTGTTGAGGAAAAACATCTGCGATCATCTGATGCAGACCTTAAGGAAATGCCCCGAGTGTACCTTTTCTGAATAGACGACCCAAAACACTTAAAATTTGCAGCAATTTTTAATGTTTATTGAGCATGTACCTGTAAAGCTCTTATGTTTCATGATGCAATGTTTATCAAAAATTCGGACGCCATTTTCGCAAACAAAACAGTAAAATGAAAATGAACACAGAAATGTACTGAATAACATGATTTTATTGATTGAGTGGCCTTTGAATAGGCATTTACATCAGGAAGTAATCCCTGGAAAGAGGTAATTGCACAAAAGATAAAAACAGGAATTAATCTAATGGCAATGTGAAATGGATTTCTATCGGGTTCCGATTCTGTTATGACTCGCTCGTCTTCAAGATCCTCCAGATGATCAGCTTTCTGAAAAAAGGTAATTGGACTGTTTCCTACCTTTCGAAAGTTTCCAGTTATCGACATGAGATGAGATTCGGAACTACTCAGAACGCAGTCATCCGCTTAAGCCCTAACTTTTTCCTGGATCACCCTTTTCGGGTTTTCAATCCACCGGGATACCCATTTTTGCCCAAGTTGCCGTTTCAGGTTTTCAACTTACCGGCTGTACAATCTTTTCATTTTTAATCCCTAATTTTTGCCCGAACTTTTTCATTTTCTCGGTTCGTCGGGATGCCCATTTTTTGCCTGGACTATTCTTTTTATCGTCCAGCGGGTCTATTTTATGCGAAGTATTTTTTAACTGCGTCTGAGTTCACAGGGGAAGTGAAGTTTTCACCATCCATAGTTGCAAGCATTAAGGCCCCACCATCGAAAACCCTGGTAACAATATACGGTCCGTCATAGTTAGGAGTCCACTTGCGCCTGTGATCTGTTTGAGGAGGAAGGATCCTTTTCAACACCAAATCTCCAACTTAGAAACATCGAGGACGCACTCTCCGATCAAAGGCTCTCTTCATCCGACTCTGATACAACTGCCCATGATAAATGGCTTCCATTCGCTTCTTTTCGATAAGACTCAACTCATTGAACCTTGTCCTAATCCATTCAGCTTCGTCTAACTTGACATCCAACAGGACTCTTAGAGAAGGAATCTCCACTTCAACAGGTAGGACTGCTTCCATACCATACACAAGGGAGTAAGGGGTTGCCCCGGTCGATGTACGTACTGAAGTACGGTACCCATGCAAGGCGAAGGGTAGCATCTCATGCCAATCTCTGTACGTGACGACCATCTTCTGCACGATCTTCTTTATGTTCTTATTTGCTGCCTCAACAGCGCCGTTCATCTTAGGACGATAAGGGGAAGAGTTGTGATGCTGAATGTTAAAGTTCTGGCATAACTCCTTCATCATTTTGTTATTGAGATTAGAACCATTATCAGTAATGATTCTTTCAGGAATCCCATAACGAAATAATGATTTCTTTCTTAATGAATCGGGCAACCACATGTCTGGTGACATTCGCGAATGACGCTGCTTCGACCCACTTGGTGAAATAGCCGATGGCAACAAGGATGAAGCGATGCCCATTGGAGGCAGTCGGCTCGATCTTTCCAATCATATCAATGCCCCACATAGCAAAAGGCCACGGCGAAGATATCACATTCAAAGGGTTTGGCGGCACATGTACCTTATCAGCATAAATCTGGCATTTATGGCACTTCCGAGCATATTTGAAACAATCAGATTCCATGGTCATCCAGTAATAACCTGCTCTCAACAATTTCTTAGCCATCGCATGTCTGCCGGCATGAGTACTGTAGGAGCCTTCATGAACTTCCTGCATTAACATGTCCGCTTCGTGTCTATCCATGCATCTGAGCAAAACCATGTCGAAGTTCCTCTTATACAGCACACCGTCTTTGTTCAAGAAGAAACTGCCTGCCAATCTTCTCAAAGTCTTTCTATCATTGTTGGATGCCCCTACAGGGTACTCTTGATTCTTCAGAAAGCATTTGATGTCGTGATACCAGGGCTTGTCATCAACTACCAGTTCAGTAGCAAACACATACGCGATCCTGTCGAGGCGCATCACATCGATCCTAAGAGCATGGTTCCACCGAATCACCTTGATCATGGAGGATAGAGTGGCAAGAGCATCTGCCATCTAATTCTCATCACGAGGTATATGATACAGCTTTACTGTTGTGAAGAAAGTCAACAATCTTCTCGTGTAGTCTCTGTAGGGGACCAGATTGGGCTGGAGAGTGTTCCAATCACCATTCACTTGATTGATTACTAGAGCTGAATCTCCGAAGATGTCCAAAGTCTTGATTCTCAAATCAATGGCTTGCTCAATACCCAAGATACAAGCCTCATACTCAGCTTCATGGTTGGTGCACTCAAAAGTCAGATGAGCGGTGAAAGGCATGTGGGCACCTTTCGGGGTGGTAATGACAACACCAATTCCACTTCCTCTGGCATTGACAACCCCATCAAACAACAAAGTCCACTTTTCATCTGGATCAGGTCCCTCCTCAACAACGGGCTCTTCACAGTCTTTCATCTTGAGGAACATGATGTCTTCATCTGGAAAATCAAACTTCATCGGCTCATAATCTTCAACCGGCTGTTGAGCAAGATAGTCTGACAAGATACTCCCTTTGATGGCCTTTTGGGATGTATACTGGATATCATACTCTGTCAGTACCATTTGCCAACGAGAAACCCTTCCAGTGAGAGCTGGCTTCTCGAATATATATTTGACTGGATCCATCTTGGAGATTAATAAGGTTGTGTGAGTCAGCATGTATTGTCTCAATCACTTAGCAACCCATGCAAGTGCACAACATGTCTTTTCAAGCATCGAGTATCTCGACTCGCAGTCTGTGAATTTTTTACTCAGGTAGTAGATAGCATGCTCTTTCCTACCTGTCTCGTCGTGTTGACCGAGAACACAACCCATGGAATTATCGAGTACTGTCAAATACATAATCAACGGTCTCCCCGGGACTGGAGGCATAAGGATTGAAGGGCTCTACAAATACTCTTTGATCTTTGTTAGGGACCAATTTGTACTACTTTTTATACCATTTTATTGGTCCCTTTTACCAAGTTTTGATTTAATTACACACTTTTATCCTCACTATTTTGTATAAATGCAATTAGGTTTAATTTATTTTGTTTTGAATAGTTATTTCACATATTTGTTCGTTTTGTAGAATTTTTGGATGAGAAAGCTTTGGATTGCAGCATCATAATATGGAAGATTTTGGATGAAGCTTGCAAAACAAGGAAACTGAGGCAGCTTCAGTTCGCCCCGCGAACTGCATGACAGGACCAGTTCGCCCCGCGAACCCTGCGAATCCAGCAAACTGATTTTTGGGTCAAAAGTGCTGTTTTGAAGGCCAGCTGTTTTTGCCATTTTGGGTCTGCCTTGGAATTGCTTTTCTACATTGGATTAGAATGACCAATTAGGGAAATGTCAACCTTTTTTGTAGAGAAAAATAGATTATTCTAGGGCATTGATTATCATTCACACATAGAGACTTTTGGAAGAGAGAAAACAGAGTTTTCTCTTCTTTTGCATTCTGCTTTGTAACAATGGTGATGAGGAGCTAAACTCCCTTTTGTCAAGATTGGAGGTAGTAGCTATTCTCATTTGTTTATGTATTCACTTTGATTTATTTATGAGATAAAGATTGTTGATGTATTGATTACTGTTTTTGCTTTGAGTTGAAAACCAGATTTGAGTAGTTGTCGAGAGAGATTACTCGAGTTTAGACATAAAACAGATTTTCAAGTAATGAATAAGTTGTAGAGATAGATTTATTCATTACTATTCTTTGATATTGAACATTAAAGATTGCTATATTGATAGTTAGGTGGAGAGATCGTCTAAGGATCAATATAGTGATTATCACGATATCATTTAGACATAAATGACTTTGAGAGGATATTTGAACATCATCAATAATCTTGAATCCGTTTATTTATCATAGGGAATCATAGACATTTGAAATAGTGAACTCCAATCTTGCCAAACTTTTATATTTGACTAAAACCTCTTAATAGTTTTTGTTAACTTTCACTCACAAAATATTTCTCCAAACAAAACAACCCTGTTACTTTCTAAACTTATAACATTTGAATTATAGAACGGCAGTAATATTACCCAATCTCTGTGGATACGATACAAAAATATTTGCCGAAGATATACTCTTTCAACAAATTGGCGCCGTTGCCGGGGATTGGTGTCGATATTACAAGCATTGCAATAATTCATTGTTTTAAGTTTTGTTACTTTTATTGTTATCCCTCTTTTGTTTCGCTTGGTTTGTTAGTTTTGAAGATTCTAGTGCATGCGAGGAAAAGCAACTGAGGAGCAACTTCAATTCGATCCTGAAATTGAAAGAACACTTCGGAAGCTCAATAGCAAAACACGAAGAAGAAGGAAACTAGCCGAAGAGAGGAACCGGAGAGAAGAAGCATCTACTTCCGCACTTGTTCAAATCGAAGAAGTGGTTGTAGAGGCTTGTGAAGGAAACATGGAGGATGACAATCGTACCGAAATGTTCGCTAATAGTCCAAGAAGGAATGCTCAATTTGCCCGTGGAGGAAGAAATACGGAGATGAAGACCGGAATCCTCCAACTTCTCTATGCAAATCCATTCACCGGAATGGATCATGAAGATCCGTACTCCCATCTCATCAAATTCTATGAGATTGCGGGTTCGACGGGAATTGATGAAGCGGGTGAAGAAGCATTATTCAAGAGGATGTTCCCACACTCCTTAGTGGGAAAGGCAAAAGAGTGGTACCTTGATCAAGCAGCAAGAGTTATGACGGATTGGAATTTGTTAGAAGAAAAGTTCTTAGAAAGATATTTCCCTCAATCCCGATTCATGGAAGCCAAAACGGCTATTGCGGTATTCACTCAAGGAAGCAACGAGTCTTTAAATGAGGCCTGGGAAAGATTCAAGTCAATGTTGAGAAAATGCAAGGGTCATGGTTTTGATGAGCTCACTCAAATCCATATTTTTCTAAATGGGCTCCAATCAACTCACAGAACACTTTTGGATGCTACCGCGGGTGGCTCTCTTATGTCAAAAACTGCGGAAGAAGCTAACGTTATTATTGACCGGATGGCACTCAATGATCGTCAAAGTCAACATGACCGTAGTCCTTCACAACGTAAACCGGGAGTTCTTGAATTAAATACCAATGATGCCATCCTTGCTCAAAACAAGCTACTCTCTCAACAAGTGGAGCTTCTCACTCAACAAATGGCCAAGCTTCCACAGCAAATGAAGGAGATTCAAAGTTCTCAAGTTCGACATCAAGTAGCATGTTGCGAGTTATGCCAAGGAGATCATCCTACTGGTTTTTGCCCTCCGCTAGAAGAAGTGAGCTATGTGAACAATCAAAATCAAGGCTATCAAAGGAACAATCAAGGTTACCAACCAATAAGGTTCAACAATCAAAATTTTCAGCAGCAAAGTCCTTATCAACACCCCAATTCTCAAGGCCAACAATCGCAAGGAGGAAGTTCCAAGCTAGAGGACACTCTTCAACAATTCATGCAAGCTTCCATGGCAAATCAGAAGAGTAATGAAGCAGCAATCAAGAATTTGGAAAATCAAATAGGTCAACTTGCGAAACAGCTGTCGGAACAAACTGCAGGATCTTCTTTCTCCGCTAATACTCAAACTAATCCAAAGGAGCATTGCAAAGCAATTTTTACTAGAAGCGGTAGAGAGTTGACAAGTAAAAAAGGTGAGGAAATTACAGTTGAGAATGATATGGATGCTGTGCTGGAAAATGAGGATGTGGCTTGTGGGAAGAAGAAAGTGGTAGAAACTGCTCAGTTCGCGCCGCGAAAACAGCAGAACCAACAACTTATGGAAGAGCAACGGTGTGAAGCGGAAATGAATAAGGAAATCGAACCAAGAAATAAGAAAAAAGGAGACAAAGGAGTGAATGTCATTCCAGTTCAACATCTACCATATCCGCACGCACCATCAAAGAAGGATAACGCTAGACACTATGCACGGTTTATGGACATCTTCAAGCAGCTTCAAATCAACATTCCATTTGCTGATGCATTAGAGCAAATGCCACGGTATGCCAAGTTCATGAAGGACATTCTTACAAATAAAAGGAGACACGTGGAAGACGAGACCATACTGCTTGATGCACGGTGTAGTGCTATCATCCAAAAGACTCTCCCAAGGAAGGAGTCCGATCTGGGCCGGGTTATTCTACCAGTGACCATTGGAAGCACATACACTGGAAATGGTTTGATTGACTTGGGCTCTAGTATAAATTTAATCCCTCTCTCCATTGTTAAAAGATTAGGGAATGTTGAGATTAAATCCACGAGAATGACTTTACAACTAGCCGACAAGTCTACCACTTTACCATACGGAATTGCTAAAGACATGTTAGTGAAGGTGGACAAATTCTTGTTTCCGGTAGATTTCGTAATAGTGGAGATGGATGAGGACCGTGATGTGCCCCTAATTCTTGGAAGACCTTTTATGAAAACAGCTCGGATGATGATTGACGTAGATGATGGACTAATGAAGGTGAGAGTGCAAGACGAAGAGGTGACCTTTAATCTTTTTAAAGCTATGAAGCATCCACATGACAAACATGATTCATTCCGAAATGATGCAATTGAAGAAAAATACCATGATGGAAAGGCCCGTCGCAAGGAGTTTCATGTCGGACAAATGGTACTGCTTTTCAAATCAAGGTTCAAGTTATTCCCGGGTAAGCTGAAGCCAAAAGGGTCAGGACCGTTCGTTGTCAAGGAAGTACGGAATTATGGAGCCATTGTAATCGAGGATCCAAAGTCACAAGAGAGTTGGACCGTAAATGGTCAAAGACTCAAAGTTTACCATGGTGGCGACATAAATCGTGATGTGGATGTCGTGTCTCTATTTAAACCGGGCTAATCAGTGGACCGTCGAGCTCAAACGACGTTAAACAAAGCGCTTGTTGGGAGGCAACCCAACGTTGTAAGTCTGTATTTTAATTTTTTTCTGCTGTGTGAGTTTTTGCTGTGTTAAATTTTGAAAAAAATTGGGTTCTGGTTTTTACAGTTCGCCCCGCGAACACTGTTCGCCCCGCGAACTGAATTCACAGCTTCAGTTCACGCCGCGAACAGTAAATAACAGAACTAATTTTTTTTGAAATTTCCTTCAGTTCGTCCCGCGAACTGAAAAAAAAAAAACTTTTGTTTTATGTCATTTTCGTTTCATTCCTATTTTCACGAACTTAGGAGATTCTTTCAATAACCTCGCTACTCCACATCCAAACCTCCAAATTTCAAAAGTTCCCCTCTCCATTCCCTTCTTAAGAGGATTTTGTTGATTATGCTAAGTGGCCTGAGGGCAGGCCGAATTTTTTGGGGGGGTGCAGGAGGTGGTGTAAACCATGGCGATGAGTTGAAGGAAGATTGAGGAGTTTGTTGAATTTTAGAGTTTGTCTTGATAATTGCATGAATACTTTTTGAAATTTAAGTGTGTTTTAATCAAATATTGGTTTGCCAACATTTTTGTTTAATTGTTCTTACTCATAAGTCAAGCTTTAAGCAACCGAGAAATGATCGCAAAGAAAGAAGCATAGGACACTTCGAGTGGTGATGATAAGAATTAGTGTCGGCATTTCAAGGTACACTTTATCGCTTTCTAGACTTAACATGAGTAGTTTGATGGTGTGTGCAAATTCCATGTCATAAATTCATTGAAGTATATGTCATTTTTGAATCAAAATAGGACTTAGCCAGTTGTGAGGAGACTTTCCATTGTACACTAAAAAGCGGGAAACCGAGCATTGTTTTAACTCATTCTTATCATGCTAAATCATGCATCAATCCATTTTTGTGTGAAATTTTTGAAAATGATAGAGGCATTGTTTGTGAGAAAAACCACTTGACCAAAAAGTTTGAATCAACTAACCTTGTGAGGAATAATCCTTAGTTAACCCCCTTTGAGCTTAATTTAGGATTCATTTGATTGATCATTGTAAAATCAATTGAAAATTATGGAATAAATGAATCCTAATTTCTTTCATATCAGTTGAAACCTCAAACCGAGTTGTTTGCAAAATTTTGCCTTTTGCTTATGTCTAAGTAGGGAGCATTATTGAATAAATTTGGTTTTGGAATCTAAAGTTGGGGAGAGTAAAGTGAAAAGTTGATTAGAAACTTGGAAAAGTGAGTTTCTATGAAAGGGTAAAAATATGAAAAGAAACAAGAAAAAGAAATCACCCTTGAAACCATAGAGCATGGAAAAAATTAGAAAAAGAAAAGCAAAGGAAATGCTCATGGTTGTGTGGATTTGAAAAGAAAAAGAAAAAGAAAAAGATAGGGATCAAAGAAAGGGAAATTGTGTAGAGTGAATCTTTGGGAATGCTCCCTTAGGATAGGCAATTTGGTTGAATTGTCTTAATCATATCCTTTCTTGTAACCTAAGCCACATTACAACCTTTGAAAGACCTCTTGATTCTCATTTTTCACATAATTTGGTACTTGCTGTGATAACCGCATGATTTGAGTTGTTGTTGATTTAATTGCTTGGATGAGTGAAAGTAACCCTTCATGTTATTCATCAATATTATGATGTGTGTGTAAGTTTGATTCAAGTTTGACATGTATGACTTTGAATTCCTTGGAATGATTTTTGCACTTTACCATTTCCATTATTCATGATTGTCTAGAGTTGAGATAGGTGAATTGAGAAAACGCCAAACGCTTTTGAACCATTTGAATATCCTTGATAAATTCTTGTCTGAATCTTTTGTGTCATGACTTTGGTTGTAAGGGTGGAAACTTTTGTTTAGGGACAAACAAAATGCTAAGTTGGGGAGAGTTGTTAGGGACCAATTTGTACTACTTTTTATACCATTTTATTGGTCCCTTTTACCAAGTTTTGATTTAATTACACACTTTTATCCTCACTATTTTGTATAAATGCAATTAGGTTTAATTTATTTTGTTTTGAATAGTTATTTCACATATTTGTTAGTTTTGTAGAATTTTTGGATGAGAAAGCTTTGGATTGCAGCATCATAATATGGAAGATTTTGGATGAAGCTTGCAAAACAAGGAAACTGAGGCAGCTTCAGTTCGCCCCGCGAACAAAGTTCGCCCCGCGAACTGCATGACAGGACCAGTTCGCCCCGCGAACCCTGCGAATCCAGCAAACTGATTTTTGGGTCAAAAGTGCTGTTTTGAAGGCCAGCTGTTTTTGCCATTTTGGGTCTGCCTTGGAATTGCTTTTCTACATTGGATTAGAATGACCAATTAGGGAAATGTCAACCTTTTTTGTAGAGAAAAATAGATTATTCTAGGGCATTGATTATCATTCACACATAGAGATTTTTGGAAGAGAGAAAACAGAGTTTTCTCTTCTTTTGCATTCTGCTTTGTAACAATGGTGATGAGGAGCTAAACTCCCTTTTGTCAAGATTGGAGGTAGTAGCTATTCTCATTTGTTTATGTATTCACTTTGATTTATTTATGAGATAAAGATTGTTGATGTATTGATTACTGTTTTTGCTTTGAGTTGAAAACAAGATTTGAGTAGTTGTCGAGAGAGATTACTCGAGTTTAGACATAAAACAGATTTTCAAGTAGTGAATAAGTTGTAGAGATAGATTTATTCATTACTATTCTTTGATATTGAACATTAAAGATTGCTATATTGATAGTTAGGTGGAGAGATCGTCTAAGGATCAATATAGTGATTATCACGATATCATTTAGACATAAATGACTTTGAGAGGATATTTGAACATCATTAATAATCTTGAATCCGTTTATTTATCATAGGGAATCATAGACATTTGAAATAGTGAACTCCAATCTTGCCAAACTTTTATATTTGACTAAAACCTCTTAATAGTTTTTGTTAACTTTCACTCACAAAATATTTCTCCAAACAAAACAACCCTGTTACTTTCTAAACTTATAACATTTGAATTATAGAACGGCAGTAATATTACCCAATCTCTGTGGATACGATACAAAAATATTTGCCGAAGATGTACTCTTTCAACAATCTTCTCGAAAGCCCTTTGGCAATCATCATTCCACCTGATAGCCTGTCTTTTCTCAACAATTTGAATATTGGCTCACACGTGGCTGTTAGGTGAGAGATGAACCTTGCAATGTAGTTCAACCTCCCTAAGAAACCACAAACTTGTTTTTCTGTTCTTGGCTCAGGCATTTCCTGTATCGCTTTCACTTTGGCCGGAACCACCTCAATCCCTTTTTCACTAACAATAAAACCCAACAGTTTTCCAGATCTCACCCCGAAAGTACACTTGTTCGGATTAAGCCTCAACTTGAATTTCCTCAAACGCTCAAACAGTTTCTGCAGATTCACCAAATGTTCTTCTTCTGTCTGAGATTTGGCAATCATATTGTTAACATAAACCTCGATTTCATGATGAATCATATCATGGAACAGAGTCACCATAGCTCGTTGATATGTTGCCCCAGCATTTTTCAAACCAAACGGCATCACCTTGTAGTAGAAGGTGCCCCATGGGGTTATGAAAGTTGTCTTCTCCATGTCTTCTGGTGCCATCTTAATTTGATTATAGCCAGAAAAGCCATCCATGAAGGAGAATACCGAGAACTGAGCCGTGTTATCCACCAAAACGTCGATGTGAGGTAACGGGAAATCATCCTTAGGGCTAGCTCTGTTCAGATCCCGGTAGTCGACACACATCCGTACCTTTCCATCCTTTTTAGGTACTGGAACGATGTTTGCAATCCATGGCGGATAATTGGTGACTGCTAGAAACCCTGCATCCAACTGTTTTTGCACTTCTTCCTTTATCTTGACAACCATCTCTGGTCTTGTTCTTCTGAGCTTCTGCTTGACCGGAGGACAACCTTCTTTGAGAGGCAAGCGGTGTACCACGATGTCTATGTCAAGCCCGGGCATGTCTTGATAAGACCAGGCGAAGATGTCAACATACTCTTGCAGCAATTCAATCAACCCTTTCTTCACATTATCTTCCAAAACAGCCCCTATCTTGATTTCCCTCTTGACGTCCTCGGTGCCAAGATTAATCACTTTAGTAGACTCTTGATGTGGTTGAATGACCCTTTCCTCTTGCTTTAATAGCCTGGCAAGTTCTTCAGGGAGTTCACAGTCTTCATCACCCTCTTCTTCAGCTTGAAAGATTGGATTTTCAAAATCGAAGCGAGCCATAGCAGAACCGTTATCAATAGGATCCGGTGACATGCATCTGCATGAGTGACGGTATGTGCTTATGAGTGTGAACAAGAAGTGGAAACTAAACAAAACATTGCCAAATGTATTTTTATTTTATTTTTAAAAACTGCAAAAATAGAAAGACAGTGAACATAATATTTGAGTGCAAAAAGACGTCTTTTATTTATGATAAAAAATGCAGGTATCCATATAGATGAGCCCTACAATGAGTCATTACGCCCTGGGCGGAACGTAAGACTTGGATATGCATGAATAAACAAGAAAAATTACTCCTCCAGAAAAGTGACTTGGACAATCTCCTCAGAAGACCAGATGTTGATGACTTCACCCGGGATCCTCGGACGCACCCAATTATCGATGTCGCAATCACTATCCCCATCTTCATCATTAACCGCAGAGACCTGGCCGTATCGGATGACGCCAGCGCTGGAGAAAGTAATCGGCCCTTGTCGAGTCTGAAGTGTTGAAGTTGTAGACGTCAATACTGGCTGATACCCAATCCCGAACTTGTCTTCTTTCATTGGTAACTCCAACAGACGTCCCCAACCGGCGGCAATGCCCGAATCTACCAAGGCCTGTGCCTGCTTGAAGGACGCGATAGAGGCACCCGCTCTAACTTCTTCCACCGGAGCTGCATCCTTGATCTGAACTACCTCAAAGGCCTGACATAGGGTCTCATGAAATTCACCTTCTACCTCTACATACTTGAATGTAGACAGGTTACTGACCAGAATATCCTCCTCACCACAGACGGTGATAATCCTTCCATTGACTGGGAATTTAATCTTCTGAGGTAAAGTTGAAGAGACTTCCCCAACATTGTGGATCCAAGGACGACCCAGCAGGAAACTATAGGAATGACTGATATCCATCACATAGAAGACGGTGTTGAAGGTTTGTGATCCAATCTGAATTGGCAATTCTACCTCTCCGAACACCGACCTCTTAGAACCATCGAAGGCTCTTACCACAAGATCAGAAGGCTTCAGGACCAATCCCTCTATTTCTAACCTTGACAGGGCTCTCTTGGGTAGCACATTGAGAGAGGAACCTGTATCTACCAGAACATGAGATAACACGGTGTCTCTGCATTCCATCGAGATGTGCAAAGCCTTGTTATGGTTGCGTCCAGCTGGTGTTAAGTCAGAATCAGTAAAACCTAACCCGTTGCTTGCATGAACATTTGCAACGATTCCTTCCAGTTGGTTTACCGAGATCTCTTGAGGTACATAAGCAACATTAAAAACCTTCAGAAGTGCCTCCCTGTGTGCCTCCGAACACAACATGAGTGAGAGAATAAATATCTTAGACGGCGTCTGAATCAACTGATCGACTACCTTGTAGTCACTTCTCTTTATAATTCTCAAAAGCTCGTCCATATCCTTCGCAAAAGTGGGCTCAGAACCAGCCTGGGGTGCAGAGGCACCCTCACTCACGACTTGCTTGCCTTTGGCTTTCGTCGCAGCATCAACACTATCAGTTTGGGTAACGGGTGGTGAGAACAGTCTACCACTCCTGGTGAATCGCCCGATTCCACCAACATTGTCCACTGCAGGACCTTCAACTTCAAGTTCAGACTTCCGACCCTCTTCTACCTTCAATGGCTGTTCCACCCCATGATCGTGCGTGTACACACTTCCTCCATAATGCCAAGGAATGGCCCTTTCGCTGGTGAAAGGTAAAGGACCAGGGGTTGTGATAGTCATAGTGGACGGTCGCACTGGTGGCACCAGTTGCACTTCTGGTACATTGATCTGATTAGTTGGGTAGAAAATGGTGATAGTAGCAACATCATAGTC
Source organism: Lathyrus oleraceus (assembly GCF_024323335.1). NCBI lineage: Eukaryota > Viridiplantae > Streptophyta > Magnoliopsida > Fabales > Fabaceae > Lathyrus > Lathyrus oleraceus. Next base: position 59,305,077 of record NC_066585.1, read on the forward strand.
ATACTCTGAAATCTCATTCATTGAAACATAAACATCCGGAACATCGGAATCAAGTTCAATTACACCAGAATCAACCATATTGTTTGGGATATCAGCAACAACATTGGAAAAATTAAATACATCACCATTGATTACAGAATCAGTAGGAACAACATCTGCAAATTCATCAGTAGCATCTTCAAACACCTCTTCCTCAACCCCTCCCATAGACTCTTGGACAGACAAATCTTCAACCTGGAGGGTACCTTCGTCGAGCAAGGCCTGGATACCCTGTTGTAGCTTCAAACAACCTTTGCTCTGTATAGCACAATCCGAATAACCCTTCCCACAACCGAGGAAAACATCGGCCTTCAGCAAGTAGTCTTTGATATCCGACAAAGGAGTCTTCAGCTTCAACACATCTTTGACGGGTATGGCTTCCCCTTCCATCATATTAACATTCGCACCACCATGCTGGGGCATGGGATTGTTGACAACATTCGGAACCGGTGCAAGGTCGATGGCCTTTGAATCTATGAGGTCCCGAACTACGTGCTTAAAAGCTTTGCAGTTCTCAATATTGTGGCCAGGTGCCCCAGAGTGGAAGCTACACCTAGCGTTGGCGTCATATCCCACTGGAAGCCTACCAACAGGAGGAGCCAGAATGCGCAACTGCACAAGTTGTAGTTGTTGAAGACTAGAAAGCAACTGAGCGTACGACATTAGAAGAGTGTCGAAATGCCGGTCCATCATCCTTTGCCTCTGTTGATAGGCGGGTCTGTTACCCGGTTGTTGTTGTTGGTACTGAGTTTGCTAACATTGTGGTTGTTGTTGTTGTAGTGGTGCTGCAGCCGGAATGGTCACAGCCGCAACATACGGTTGTTGATGATAGTTCTGAAAGTTATTCCTCCGGTCACCCCTGTTCTGATAAGAAGATATGGCATTTGCATCCCCTTCTCTCCTCTTCTGTCCCTGAATGAACGACTTCTTCACCCTGATGAAGATCCACCTCCACTCTGGATCTTGCATGTCTTCAGGTAGTTCTCTACCCTCTCTCCGGTAGAGACTACATCAGCAAAGTTGGAGGCATTGCAACCCACCAGGCGCTCCAAGTAAGGTCCGGGCAGAGTGTTCATGAACATGTTAGCCATTTCCTTCTCCAACATAGGAGGTTGAACACGGGAAGCTGTCTCCCTCCAGCGTTGAGCATATTACCTGAAGCACTCATTGCTTTGAAGAGACAGATTCTGAAGTTGAGTTTTTTCCAGAGCCATGTCCGCATTATACTGATACTGCTTCACGAAAGCCTCAGCCAAATCCCTCCAGCAGCGAATGTGGGCTCTGTCCAGCCTCATATACCATTCCAGGGATGCCCCAGCTAGGCTATCATGAAAAAAGTACATAAGCAACTTTTCATCGTCAGAGTATGCAACCATTTTACGGAAATAGGCTTGCACATGGGTCTTTGGGCAAGAGCTGCCATTGTACTTGTCAAAGACTGGGACTTTGAATTTTGGTGGCACCCTCACACCTGGGACCAATCCCAAGTCAGCAACGTCTATTCCCAGAGGATTCTGTCCTTCCACTGCCTTCAACCTCTCCTCTGATCTTCTAAACATGGGGTCCATACCATGACCCATGCCAAAGTCTTCCTGAAGCAAGGGGAATTGGTCATCCTGATCATCATGGACGGGCTGTTGACCAGAGGTGACATGTAGGATCGGGGTAGGCCCCGGCCCACTGGGTCCGTTAACCTTTCCAGCCGGAGGATCAGTCAACGTCTCTGGTTGAGTAGTGGCGGGATTCCTCTGCATCATCTTCCTGAGCTCTTGCTGTCCCTGAGCCACCCCTTGAACCACATCCATGAATTGATTCATGCGAATCTTCATCTCAGCGAGCTCTGCTTGTAGGCTATCCTGCTAGTGGAACACCAAATAATATGAGAACACTGCAGCAGTACCTGTTATGCAAGATATGTAAATGAATATGTGAATGCAATGCCATTTTTATCAATTCCGACGGGTATTCTACCCCTTTAATTCCAGTCTCACATCAGACAGAAAGCGCGAGAAGACCGAGTTATGGATAAACTTCTGAGATCAAGATGCAATAAAGGAAAACCATCATATAAATGAGTTCAAGAAGGGAAAGGCCTTAGCCAACAGTACATCAAAAAGGGTCTCCACAACAAGCCTGTGGATCATCACTACAATACAATAAGTAAAGAGAGGAACAAAAATCAGGGATCAGCTTCCTGTATACAACCCATATGGACTGCTCCTCACTTCGGCCAGTAGTACCACGGTGTCAGGATGATCTGGAGATTCTGTCAAACGCCGGATAAGCAGATTCCTCTTGTGAATAACTCCATCCAACTCGTTGATGTGCTCTCTGTAGTAATTCCCATCATCTTTTCAGAATACCTCTTCAAGTTTGGATTTCTTCAAACCTGCCAGCACTTTGAGTTCCTCAATCTGTCCTTAAGCTTTGTTGAGTTGATCTGTGATATAACCATTGGTTGAACGGGCGCACAGAAGCTCATTGTTCTTCTCCTTCAGCAAAATCTTCAACTTCTCCATCTGACCATTCAGTTCGGCCACCATCTCCTCCTCCTTTACCTTCCTAGAAGCTGAAAATGTATCCCATTGCTCTTGCCAACCAACTAGCTTTCCAAGAGAATCTGTTAACTGCTGTTTGACTCGCCTAAACTCAGAACTGGATGATCTCAGGGCTTCGTCAATTTTCCTGAAGCGGCTTACCTCCACAACTAATTTCCTCTCTGCTTCCTCCTGCAATCTGACGGCTTCCCCCTTCTGATATTCCGCCTCATGAAATTGATGCATATAGTCTTGCAGCTTCACACTTAAATCTGAGTTTTTAGTTTGAAACTTCTCCATGGCATTCTTCAATTTGTCATACTCCTCCCGGCTTACCATTGTTGACTGCTCAGGAGTAGGTGGATACAAAGGTTCTTCAATAGGAAATGGCAGACCAAACTCTTCGACTCTTCCCTGAAGCCAAACTTCATACTGAGGGTAAGTTCTACAATCTCCTTTTCCAAGCACAGTTCTTCCTCTCTTGATCACTTTGAGCCAAGCCTCAGCTACCTTACGGGATACAGTCAAACCAAATGAAGAATGGAAAAATAGAGATTCTTCCCCATCTTTTTCCAAAGGCGGAGTTCTTAAAGCATATCCAAACTGTCTGACTGCCAGAGAAGGATTGTAGTTGATTCTTCCTCTTCTTCCTACCAACGGTACATTCGGGAAGTTCCCACAACTATGAATAATATCTGCCCGAAGCAAGCTCTGGTCAGACCATCAAGAAATATCTTTAGCTCTTATCCCCATCAGTCTCTTTGCCCAACTCAACGAGTTCTTGACATCAACGAATGCCCCTGACTTGGGTAGGTGGGAACTGAACCACTTATAAAATAAAGGTGCACAATAATTCACCAATCCTCCCCTTCTATTCTCATTCCTGTGATGCACTGAATGAAATAAATCCCCCAACAAGTTCGGCACCGGATTTCCCAACACGAAGAGGCGTATGGCGTCTATGTCCATAAATTTCGCCACATTAGGGAACAGGACCATCCCATACACACAAAGAGCCAACACAGCATCGAAACCTCTCTGGTCACCTTCTTCAAGCTTCTTCTTGGCTTCTCCCACTAAGAAACTCAAATGAAACCATTAACTCCTCCCTTCTGACACATATTAGCCCTCAAGACTGATTTCCCCAAATATGTGGCTGAAGCAACCATGTTGAGATCGGGCAGAAACTCGGAGCTATAGAATAGCAACTGCGGCTTGATAGGAACTCTGAGAAAACTAGCAACCTCCTCCAAAGTAGGGACCAAAATATAACCTGGGAACGTGAAACACCTCAATGGAGGGTCATAGAACTGCAACAATGTAAAGAGGGCATCATGTTGATCTTTGGAGAGGACCGTAATGAAGCTTAGAATCAAACCGTACTCCTTCCGGAATCCTTCTAGAGAACCGTGATCCATTAACTTCATCAGCAGTTGAATAGGCCCCAAGCAAAACACAGGAAATTTGTAGGCGACATGTCTCTTTCTGCCAATATCCATCTTAAGAGAACCAGAAAAACCCGACCGGAATCAAAGGGGAGATGTAAACCCCTAGAAATAGATAAACATGTGTTAAATGATATGAATGCAAATGATGTGATACAATGCAATGATATGCAAATCAGGACTGCTGTATCTGCTTGAACATCTGTCAGGTTGCACTGTCCGAAGTGAAACCCACTGAAGAATAATACAAGATCAAAACTCCGCTCCAGAAAACCGGGTTGGTTGGAGGTTAAGGTTTCCTGAATTTAGCCCGCCCCTCACTGGTAGGTTCTAAGAACAGAAGTTCGTCAACTTCAGCTCTTCAGTCGAGAATAATACGTTTACCATTGAAGGTTTGGCATTATTACGGGATAAAAGACCTCCACTGACTCCCCTCAACAGGATATCCTAAAGCAAGTTCCCAGTCTCCGGGTCCTCGGATTGAGCAGCGAGAATGTGCCCACCAGAGCTAACATAAACGCGTCTCGGAGGAGAGGCCTCGACTGAGTTCTCGGGAAATGATCACCAGAGTCGACGATTTCTAGAGGAACATCGGTCATTATGGAACACCCATATGATAGAATATATCCAACAGAAACCTCGTCTGGGTGTGGGTCTTCATGAACGACTTAACGTAGCAACATGCCACGCAAGCCTCATGACTATCCACTCTAAAACCTGTGTGTACGCTCAGGCCTGGGTAGTGGGCTTATCTCTCATAGAACATCCCACCCCAACAAACAGAACCAGCAGATACGGCAATCATATGTACACAATGCAATAAGATAAAGCAGATAAATAAATAACTGTACAAAAGAAATAAACACCCAATAAACAAACAACCTACAAAAGCTAGGAGGGACTCGCTTAGGGAAACCGGTTCCCCAACAGAGTCGCCAGCTGTCGCAACCTGAAAAAAGGAATGCGAAAAAGAGACAACTGGCGAAAAAGAAATGACAGAAGAGTCGCCACCTCGCGTTATTTATCCCAAAGGAGGGAAAGGAAACACTCAAAGTAAACCTGGAAAAAGGAAAGGAAAAGACAAGGTCTCGCAACCAAATCTTGGGTTCGGGAGTCGATTATGCGAAGGGAAGGTATTAGCACCCCTACGCATCTGTAGTATTCTACGGGATCCACTCTTGTTGTTCTTGTCTAAAGGGTGTAGGTATATCTAAGGTACTATTTACTAAAAGAGGGGTAAAAAGAAAATGACTCGCACGGATGTCGCATCCACTGCATACGTATCTCATCTGAATATGAGAATCAGAGTCTTCATAGCTTGGCTGCCTATGGGTTAAAGAGAAGTGTGCTCGCTAAGACATCACGTCTTATGCCTACGTATCTCATCTGAAATGAGAATCAGAGCAAGCCGTAGTTCGGCTAACTACGAGTTAAGGGTTGTGTTTCTTAGGTGAACGACGTTACTACGCAATCTACCGGATGCTCGACCTTTGGAGACTTACTCGCCTGTATTAGAAGGAGTTAACGTGTTCTTAGGAGAAGAAAAATCAATGAGTTTGTTTGTGTTTTTAGGAATGCTCATGCGAAAAGGAAGTCCTAGACGAAGGAACAATGCTACATTAATTGACACGCAAACGAGAGACTATACGAAGCCTAGCAACCCTATGGGGAGATGATCACACCATACAAAACAAACATTCATAAAGTAAACAGCCAACAAAGGGGGCCCAAACGTACATGGGTAAGGCTTTAGTCAAGAGGGGTGATATCAACCTCGACAAACAAGCCATGGAAAGGTAATCAAATGGACTCTTAACCACTGACATTGAACGTCAGGGTGAGCAGATCAAAAGGGTAATGAGGATAAGACCTCATAGCTCTTAACCCTGGACAGGGTGAGCTCATGACAAAAAAGGGGGATTCAGAAAGGTGAAACCCTCTCCACTGACTGACCGGACAAAAGATCTTGGGCTTTTGCTCTGAAGCATCGACACGTAGTGTGAGCATAAAGAACGACACACTGAATAACGGGGGATTGACTACTAATCCCTCTTATTCGTCAATTGCCTCTTCATGGAGGTCTTTAGCACTAGTGCCTCTTCTCGGAGGTCTTTAGGCACAAAAGTAAACAAACAAAAGAAAACATTGCCTCCTATTGAGGTCTTCCAGCTAAGAAAGCGATAAAATGCGGGAAAGATGTAAAAGGGATCAAAAGATCTACCCCACAGATAAATATCCGAAGTAACAACAACTAAAGGGACGAGAAACCCAGAGGTCTCTCAAGCTAGCATCATCAAAGAAAGCAAGTCAACAAAGCAATCAGAATAAATCTCCAAATGGTATCCCACAAATAAAGTGGAATACCAAGCAAGCTATCTCTTCAAGAGTCATGTGAGCCCTCACAAAAACTCAACAAACAGGTTAGAGAAACAAGATAGGGTGTAATCAAGAGTTGCACCAAATAGAAGAATCATAGCAACAACAGTGTCAGGTGAACAGTGCACAGATGCAATAGAAAGCATGTCGTAACGAACACAACACAAATTGGAGAGCAAACAGAAAAAAGCTACTGTCGCGATCGCTACTGCTTCGCCTATCGAAGGCTTAGCGAAGCGTCGCTGTAGGCTCGCCTAGCGATGCGGCTAGCGAATGCCTGCGGGTTCTGGATTTCCCATGGATAATAGTATGATTTCAGAAATTAAGTGGTCAAACATTCAAGGCATTGTTCTACACATTCATGCATATCTAAACCCGTGGGCAAAAACCGAACGATACCCACTCTTTCAAATTCACCATAATACCTCATACATTTAGAAATTTCAAATTGAAGGCATAAAATAATGGGAATAAGGCAAACCTGATTGGAGAGATCGAATGAAATTGAATTGCACCGTTGGGTTTGCAGAACAATCTTAGGGTTTATATGAGGTAGAATAGGTTCTTTGCAGATGAGTTTCCTTCAGTGTCCGGAGGCTGCTCTGAATCCTGTTAGCTTTTCTCCTTCCTTCTAGTCTGTCTTCCCTTTCTTGGGAGATGGAAGTCTAGAATTTATAACCTGATTTTAGTGGCTTTGTGGGCTCCAATGAGAGAGGTCCAAGCCCAATATTTTCTGTTATATTTTGAAAACGCGTGCGTTTCGCCTAGCGAAGAATTTGCTCGCCTAGCGAGCATGACAGTTCAGATTCGCTAAGCGAACCACGCTGTTCGCCTAACGAGCATGATAGACTTTTTCTCCTTCAAAATTAGCATTTTGAATGATAAATAGCCCCCATTTGAACATGTTGGAAGTAACTCAAGTCATTCCCCTGTGTTGACTGATCATCTAAATAGAACCCACAAAGTGTCTTGGATGATATTCAAGCTTCTCGGACCTAATTCTGATGGGCCTAATGAAATGAAATATGAAATGTTAAATGACCTAAAAATGAATGCATGAATAAGGGGGGGCAAATTTGAGGTGCTACACACGTCATTGCTTTACCATACTAATGTCAGATCAAGAAGCAAATAGCCAATGATTGGTCAAAGGAAAACAACCATTAAGTGTTTGAATAAACGAAACAAAAACAGTATATCATATATACCGTATTTTGCATAAGGATTACTTATATAATATATATAACTTGATAGATCTCAATTACGTAACCTATGAATGATCGATGTATCGCTGCTTCACCATACTAACGTCGTATTTCGAAGCATAGTCAACATCAATCATCCAAATCGTACACACATGATGCCAAATTTAATTACTCGTTTATTCTTTGATTCATTCTGTCTTTTAATCGTATTAATACAGAAAATAAACAGCTATCAGATGCATGGTTTCATAAGTGGCTCTGATACCACTGAAGGAGAAGAGCGATCCAAACTGCAGCGGGATTTAAAAAATTTCTCCTTTAGTGATCCTTACGAATGAGCATGTTCAGTGATAAAATCGTTACCTCTTGTGGCGATTGAAACCTTTGATGCAGATCTAAGGAGCGATCACGAATGTTGAATGGTGACAACGCCTCTACTCAGTCCATACGAACGAATTCCTTCAATCTCAGTGCTAGCTGCTACGAATGAAGGCTTTGAGTGAGTGAGAGAGAGAGAGAGAGAAACGAAATTGCAACTGCACAAATGCTTCTGCATAAGGGTTCTATTTATAGAACCACTTGTGTGGGTGGTAAGCTAAAAAACCCACTTAAGTGTACGTGGCCCATATCTTATGATATGCCAAAATCACTTAAGCGTGTGATACCTTACCATATTTCGTATTCTACTTAAGTACATCGTATCTTATGGTGATCTACAATTCACTAAAGTGCACCGTACCTTATGGTGTTCCTTAGTTACTCTATCTCTCATCAATCCGTCCTTTTGTGTGTGACCCTATAGGTTTTCGCGACATTAGCAATTATATTAAATCACGTATTTAACATAATAAACAGTGAGCGGTATCTAGCAACACATCACTGCTACCCAAGATATGAAAATGTCATATGATCTAACAAATCCTTTTGTGATAGTACTTATGTGCATAATTACCCTTTTGCTCTTATGTCTATATTGAACACAAGGCATATACCGTGTCATCCTTGTCCAGTTCAATATTGGGCCGTAGACATTTATCCTGTTACGCAGGATGGGCAAATTCCATCTAGGTCACTCATGTCCCTCAGCATGCTTCGTGGAGTACCCATCAACTGTCTTTATGGTCATCCAGTTACTGACAATGTTTGATCATCAATAAGGCACTCGACTCTACATCTAGGGTACATAGTGGTTTCAGGTCCAAGGGTGGTATACATCATTATCACCATGAGAATAACTTATGACACTTAACATAACATTCTATATAGTATTCTCATAGTGGGTCAATCCAGTATAAATATTACTCTCAATATTCATACTTATGTTTAAGACTTGATAACTCCTTATCCATGATCCATGAGATGTGATCATCAGTCTATATACATAATAGTCTTAATGCTTTAATGTTATCCCACTTCACAACAAAGCTCGACTACAGATACTTTAAGAATAATGTCCTCATGTTTAATGGGATCTCATAATTAAGTCACACTTGATACATTAAACGGACTAGCTATTCTAGGGACTTTATTAAACAAACATAATAAAGAAAAAGCCTTTTATTAATAATAAATAATTCGATACAAGTACCAAAAGTATTGGCCTCTAGGGCTTACACCAACAATATGCAAGCATGACCTAGCTAAGGTAGGCTTCTTATGATAGGCCAGATCTAGGTTTAGACTACCCAATCCTCTCACTTGTAGGATATAAAGTTTTTGGTAAGATGATAACTCTAGAGTCATGGACTATACCCTTGGCTTACCATGAGAATGATCAAGCCTTTCTACGCTAACCCTTCAGGATAAGTCTCATCTAGGAGGGACCTTAGTAACGACCCTTGTGGGTTGACAATATTAGGTCACCCTGAGTTAAGGGTATTCTAGAAGAGGTCCTTAGAGTCATGGACCAAATTCAAAGTTCCATTATGAAGAAGTGCTAGCCTTCTTATGACAAATCTTTTGAATTGATCTACTCTAGGCAAAATCGTCATCAAAGACCCCTCGGGATGAGAACCCCAGTGACCAAGATAGGAGGACGATCCCTTACTTAAGCTAACTGCTTTTTCCTCAAGCCTGTGTTTTGGCTTCACACATGTAACAATCTCATCCACATGATATGTAATAATAATAATTCGATTCAATATACAATATATATATATATATATATATATATATATATATATATATATATATATATATATATATATATATATATATATATATATATATATATATAGGAAGTATAAAAATAATTAACAAATAAATAAAAAGAAAACAAGCAAATAAAGAACACACAACCCTAACACCAAAGGTTAGGCCGAACTCCCTTTATGGAAAGTATAAGAATTCCCCGGCAGAGTCGTCAGTTGTCGTGGTTGGAAAAATGACATAGTCGACACCATCATTTATTCGTTCATAAGGAACAGAGAAATAATGATAAAACCTATTAACTAAAGGTGAAATATTGTGTTTGAGAGTCAGTTAAGTAAGGGAAAGGTGTTATGCACCTCTTACCTCCATTATACTCAATGGGATCCTCCTCTAATTTTAGGGTTAGTGTGTCCTTGAAATGTTTGCTTTATTAATTATTATTGGTTAATTATTTATCTATTTATTGAAAATTATTTTATTATTTAAAAGAAAATTGATTAATTGAGAAAGGAAAACTTAAAAATGTTTTTGATTATTGTACTCGCTAGAGTCTTACAACTCTATGCCTATGTACCCTCAAATTTATTGAAGGATCAGAGCCCCGTAGTTCGTCTTAAAAAATATTGGTTGGTTGCTTGTTTTTATCCCCCGAAAGTTCTCACGCATCAGGGCTGAGAAGTAATTGATTTTGAAAAATGCCTTAATGCACCAGGCCTGATGACTTATACTTTGAGGTGAGTTTAGATTGATTTTATCCCAATTGATTATTTGCAAAAATATAATTATTAATTTATTTAAGAAAAAGGTTAATTATATAAATCCAAATATTATATCCCTTATCCCTATTTTTTTATCCCTTAAACCCTAAAATTTCCTTAGAGATTTATTCCATGATTATCCTCATTATTGATTAAAAAATAAATAAATAAAATATAATACTTAATTTATTTATGAAAGTAAATATTATATATTTATATGACATACCCCTTTTGATTGATTGAAAAAAATCTAACTATTTTGATATAAGAAATTAAACACATAGTGATATTATATATATAGTTATTTTAACAAATATATTAAAAGTTTAATTATATAATTTCAAAGAACATTATCCCTTATCCCTGATGTTTGTTCATTGATTTATCTCTTGTTTTTGTCCATTGATTTATCTCTTGTTTTTTATCCTTTGTTTTTATCCCTAAAAATTATTATAGAATTTTATCCAATTAAATTATTTACAAAAATATAATTATTAATTTATTTAAGAAAATAAATTAAAAGGATATATATATAAACCCAAGTATTATATCTCTTATCCCTAATTACTTATCCTTAAAATCCTAAAAATTTATCCATATTTATTGTCCCAAAAATTATCCCAAAGTTATTCCTAACTCATCCCATAGTTATCCCATAAATTTTTATCCGTTAAAACCGTAGGATTTTATCCCATAAGTTTATGCCATATTATCTCTAAAACTATCTCATTTTATTTGCAAAAATATAATTATTAATTTATTTTGAAAAATAAATTAAAAGGTAATTATATAAACACAAATATTATATTCCTTATCCCTTAAAGCCTAAAATTTCCTTAGAGATTTATTCGATGATTATACCCATTATTGATTAAAAAATAAATAAATAAAATAAAATATTTAATTTATTTATGAAAATAAATTTTATATATTTATATGACATATTCCTTTTGTCCCTAATTACTTGTCCCTAAAATCCTAAAACTTTATCTCTATTTATTATCCCCAAAATTATCCTAAAGTTATTCCTAAATTATCCCATAAATTTTTATCCCTTAAAATCCTAGGATTTTATGCCATAACTTTATCCCATATTATCTCTAAAATTATCTTATTTAATTATTTGCAAAAATATAATTATTAGTTTATTTAAGAAAATAAATAAAACGGATAATTATATAAACCAAAATATTATATCCCTTATCCCTAAAATCCTAAATATTTATCCCTATTTATTGTCCAAAAAATCATCCCAAAATTATCCCTAAATTATCCCATAGTTATCTCATAAATTTTTATCCTTTAAAATCCTAGGATTTATCCCATAAATTTATCCTATATTATCCCTGAAATTACCCCATTTAATTATTTGCAAAAATATAATTATTAGTTTATTTAAGAATATAAATTAAAAGGGTAATTATATAAATCTAAGAGTTATATCCCTTATCCCTAATTTTTTATCCCAAAAATTATCCCATAAATTAACTCTAAATCCCAAGAAACAAAATATCAAAACGATTATATAACTGAGGGAGTAAGGGGAACCGACCTACGGGGAGGAGATCGTCCCATGTTAAGTAGTAAAATTCACTTTTTTTTTACTCCTTCCTGCCCTACAAGGAGGAGTATTTCCCTGATTTTCAGCAAATGTGTCGACTCTTTTCTCATTCTTTCCCGTTTCTACCTAGAGCTCCTTCTATCTTCTCTTCTTGTTCTTCTCTAGTGCGAGATTCTTTATTCTTTTTTTTCTTGAATGAATGTTGAACATTTAGGGTTTAGTTGTTGTTCTTCAGTGTGAAGAGCAACAACATTGGGGTAATAGATTTGTAAACTATCCATCCTTTAAGGGAATGAAGTCTGGTGTTGGTATACATTAAATCTAGACACTTTTGGTATTTTTTTTAATATTTTAATATTTTTTATATTATTTTTTGTTAAATAAAAGGGTAAAAAATAAAAAATAAATATTTTTAAAATAACTATTACAAAAACGATAATTAATTTTAAAAGATAAAAAAAACTTTAAAAAGTGGAAAAGGTCGGACTTAAACCCATGAGCTCATGCTTGTAGTCCTTGTTCTCAACAAATGGGCCATTCCAATTGTTCAAAATGAAATTCCACTAAATATTTAAATACTTAATAAATTATTTAACTTTACTGAGTACTCATAATCAAATTCTAACTAATAATAATAAATCTCTAAATATTTTTCTAGTTAGTCCTAATTTCTTTTCTAAAGTAAGGATTATATGGTATCCTGATTAATTGAAACCATATATTAAACAAAAATTAAAATTATACATTGGAAAGCTCAAAAGTAGCAACTAAAGTATGATGATATCAAAACTCCTAAAGAGTCAAAATGACCCCCCTTTGACTATTTTAGGTAATTGGGTTTTAACAAATAACTTGTATGAGACTCTAGACATATCAATAATCTAAATTCTGAGTTAGCTAAAAAAGGAAAAGAGAAATGGTAAATTTTGGGGTATGACAACACCTCTAAGGCCCAAGTAACATTCTCCTCTTTTTTTCTCTCTAGAAATGCAAACCTGGCATAATAGGTCTTCTTAGTAGAGGTAACACCAACCATCTCCAATAATGAAAGTATATACTTATTAGTCTTGTACGTCGAATCAAGTATGAGCATAATAGGAAACATGTTGAACAACTTGATGGAATCAGGATGAGTCTAAAATATATCTCTAACGATAACTCCTTCCTCACACATTGGGTACCTAGACATATAACTATTTTCATTCAATAGTTTCAAGAGTTGTTGCATTTCAGTTCTATCCCCTATAAGCGCCTTGTTAGTTTGGTACTGAAAATTGTACAATTGCTTAATATTGAGATATTTTCTAATCTTTTACATTTCAAAGTTGCAACTATATTTTTCAGTTGAACGAAATTTGATGTCATGTCAGCAACACATTCCTTCTCTTATGGCATGAGGCGACACACAATTGAATGACCGGCTAAGTTTTCACACTAATCATGGTTATGAAAACCACACATGACATTAAATCTCCAATTATTGTTTTCCAACATATAACCACACACCTTAAAGACACACTCACGTTTTCTTGAACCAGCGTCGTCTCGTTTAAATCTCCCACTTCTTTCACACATCATTGTCACAAAAGCATATCTCCAATCCGAACCAGTACCAAACCTTCTGATAACCACACTAAATCCTAGTTCGGAGGCCTTCGTATGAATACAATGAACCATGTGATCACCAAATTCAAACTCTTGTTCATTTTCAAATTGGTTGCCAACATCTACCGCCTCCACAACAACACCTTTAACAGTGGAAGCCATAACTTGTTTGGGGAAAAACATCGGGGTGCATCATATCTAATGAAAACAATTACCACAATACAATAAATAAGTGCTAATTTTTTAAACAGAGCTGAAAAAATGAACACATAATGATACCGAGAATGCATTTCTGGGTAAGTTCATACTCGTTTCGAAAATGTATCTTTGGAAAAAATGCTAGTCTTTCAGACAGAAAACAAGAGTAATGTGAGCAATGAGGCTTAAAATAAATGATCTTTAACTGGAATTCCAACTTCTTTGGCTCCCTTTGATGTGATGAAACACAAAATTGAATTTTTCGAGTGCAAATGTAGATTGAGAATGAAAGGGTTTTTGGTGAGGGTTTTGAGTGAAAAACAAGTATGACTGTGTGATCATGCAGCTCTGTATTTTATCAAATTATATCGGAGATGCATCTCCAAAAATATCTGATATGCAAATGTAAGAACCAATTTCAAAATCCCGCCCCAAACTTCCAAAGATGCATCTTTGGAATGTCCATTGGACTAATCAACTATCAACATATTTGTTGAAAATTCCGAAGATGTATCTCCATATTTTTTTAGTATTCATCTAGGATGACACCCATTTGGTATGCCATAGCATTGGCGCAAGGTGCATCTCCAAAATATCTGATATGCCATTCATACTTAGTGAAATTAACTTTAAGACATTGATCACATAACTGACTGATACTAAACATATTAGAAGTCATACTTTTTACCAACATAACATCATAAAGACTTGGGAGTCCTCTATAAGCTAGTATTCCAACTCCTTTAATTTCACCTTCAGCCCCACCACCAAAAATGACATAACCCGTGGAGTAAGACTTGATGTCCACCAAGAGCTTCTTGACCTCTGCCATATGTCTAGAGCATCCACTATCAAAGTACTAGTCTTCTCTAGCTGAAGCTCTAAGAGAGGTGTGAGCTATAGGGCTAGTGATGACAGGCTTGGGTATCCATTCCCTTCTAGTTTCAATTACCCCTAGGATGTGCTAGATGCCTTGGATAACCATACAGTTTGAAGCAGAAGGGCTTTATATGACCAAAATTTTCACAATAATTACATCTACAGCATAATAACCTGCCTCTAGTTTGAGTATTCTGATGTCTGGCACGATGTTGAGGCAAATGGTTAGACATTATAGGCTCAAGCTCCCTTTTTGGAAGAACAAAGTTTGTCACATGGCTTTTTCCTTGTTTGTTTAAAGATTGATAATTAAAGCCTATCCCTCTTAGGTATCCAGCCACTTTCCCAACTTGCAGAACTTCATCTAACACATATGAACCATTGTTCAACATTCTTACAGACTTTTTCATGTTATCAAGTTTGGAAGTCAACAGAGTCACCTCGTCTTGAAGATCAGAGATGGTAGACATATATTTTTCTTTTTCAGCCTGCAACTGAGATATAACTTCTTTTGTTTTCTCCCAACTGACAAACTTCTTCACTTTTGATGCACAATTCTTTGTAAGAGGAGGCCAGTTCATCATAGGATACTTCTTCATCACAAGAATCTTCATCAGACTCACATCTTTCAGTTAAAACAGTTACATGTTTTACAACTTCATCCTCAGGCTCACTTTCAGAGTTATCATCATCAGACCAAGAAATAGACAACCCCCTTCTTTTTCTTGAGATATGTAGGGTATTCAACTCTAATGTATCCAAATCCTTCACACCCATGACATTGGATGCCTTTATATTAATTGTATTTCTCTTATGTTCTTGTTTTTCTTTGAAAGTCATTGTTATTCCTGATGTCAGATGGGATGTTCTTGACATTTGGTATTGACTTTCTGTCCATTCTCTTCAGCACCTTGTTGAATTGTCTGTCAAGTAGTACAATAACATTAGTCATTCCTTCATCAGTATCCAAGTCACATCGGTCCTCTTCATCTTCAATGTTGGATACAAAGGTTATGCTCTTGTTCTTCTTTTCAGATTTGTCACTAATATCCAATTTAAAAGTTTGGAGTGATCCAACAAGTTCATCTACTCTCATGTTACTGATGTCTTGGGCTTCTTCAATGGCTGTGACCTTCATGTAAAATTTCTTAGGTAAGGACCTGAGAATTTTTCTAACCAACTTTTCTTCTGACATCTTCTCTCCGAAGGCACTAGATGAGTTTTCTATTTCAAGAATATTCATATGAAAATCATGAATACTCTCATCATCTTTCATCTTTAGATTCTCAAATCTGGTAGTGAGGAGATGAAGTCTAGACATCTTCACTTTATATGTTCCTTCATAAGTGGTTCTGAGAAGTTCCCATGTATCTTTGGCCACAATACAAGTGTTTATTAAACTGAATATGTTTTTATCGACTCCATTGAATATGACATTCAAACCTTTGGAGTTTCCAAGAGCTAGTTCATCTTCTTCTTTAGACCAATCCTCTTCAGGCTTCAAGTCAGCAGTAGCCTTCCCATATTTGTCCTTCACGATAGGATGTTCCCAACCCTTGATGACATCTCTCCAGGTCTTTCTATCCATAGGTTTTAGGAATCCACTATCCGTGCCTTCCAATAGTCATAGTTGGTTCCATATAAGATGGGTGGTATGTTAATAAATCCTCCTTCCTTATCCATGGTACCCAAAATCATCTTCCCCGAATCTCACCCAGAAACAGAGTAGGATGCCTCACAACGCCAAAAACTGGAATAGACAGCGCACCTTAGAGGGCGCTTTATTACAAAAGCGCTCTCTAAAGTGAAGCGAAAAATAAGGACCAATAGGCAGCGCACTTTAGAGGGCGCTTTTGTAATAAAGCGCCCTCTAAGGTGAAGCGAAAAAATAAGGAGGAGATAGAGGGACAACAATACATGGCGCTTTTTATAAAGCGCCCTCTAAGGTTACCCTTAGAGGGCGCTTTTTGTAAAGCGCCCTCTAAGGTTACCCTTAGAGGGCGCTTTGTATAAAGCGCTGTTATAAGTCCATGTGCATTTCCAGCTTATAAAGCGCTTCTGGAAAGCCTTAGAGAGCGCTTCCATAAGCGCCCTCTTAGGCCCCCTTTAAAGGGCGCTTTTTTTCCACAAGCGCCCTCTAATGTCCCCTTTAGTAAACATTAAAATTATAAAATACTGCGCGTTTTGTTATTTCACTATCTGTTATATATTTTCGTTCTTTTTCACGTTAGGGTTCTAAGGCGTTTTCCTTCCACCTCTGTTAGATCTACATTATTACTGCGCGTTTCCTCCTTCTACCAATCAAAGGTACACGCTTTGCCCAATTTCTGTTTTATGTTATTGCTTTGTTTTAGCTTTGCCCAATTTCTGTTTTATGTTATTGTTGTCTATGCTACGTTTGTTTCGACCTGTAAAGTTTCAATATTCATAGTCATTTAAATAGTTTGGGTTTATTAAGGTTATACGACCTATGAACATGATAGCGCATGCAATGGGACTACATTTGTTTTCGACCTGTTTTATGTTATTGACGGTTGGTTTTTAGTGACCATGATAGCGCATGCAATGGGACTACATTACCCAGTAGTTAGGGTTATACGACCTATGAACATATGATTTTGTGTCAACACCAGTATCATTAGAAACCTAGGTCCGAATGTGTTTGAACTCTTTTGAAATTGTTTTTTGTTTATTTTAATTGTTTTCTTTATTACAGGTAAAATGACTTTTATGATTTTAATTGTTTTTACATTTGTCATCTGATTTTAATTGTTTTATTTTTTACAGGTAAAATGGCTATTATGAAGTCAATCATTCGTGCAAGGGGCAAGGGATGCTCGAAAGTATCAATTGATATTTGTTTAGATGGAGATGCTCTATTGTCGTCAAGCCTCATTCGCGTAGATGATGATGCTGGATATTTGAAAGTATCCCTCTACGACAATGGAACATGTCCATCTAAACATATATCAATTCTATCTTCAAAAGATAAGGGACCAAAAATATAAGGGGATTACGCAGCAAATCGAGTCAGTTGCATAAAAAGAAAAAGGTATAAACACAATTATATGATATTTATGATTTTAATTGTTTTTACATTTGTCATCTGATTTTAATTGTTTTCTTTTTTACAGGTAAAATGGCTATTATGAAGTCAATCATTCGTGCAAGGGGCAAGGGATGCTCGAAAGTATCAATTGATATTTGTTTAGATGGAGATGCTCTATTGTCGTCAAGCCTCATTCGCGTAGATGATGATGCTGGATATTTGAAAGTATCCCTCTACGACAATGGAACATGTCCATCTAAACATATATCAATTCTATCTTCAAAAGATAAGGGACCAAAAATATAAGGGGATTACGCAGCAAATCGAGTCAGTTGCATAAAAAGAAAAAGGTATAAACACAATTATATGATATTTATGCATAGAAAATGTTAATTCTTGATCTTATACATCACTTAACTAATTTTATGATATTTTAGATTCATGCTATTGATATTGAACAAAAAGAGGTTGTTGCTAAGAAGACTGCTGCTACCAAAAAAAACATACATCTCAGAGATGCTTTTGCTACTTAGTTTTATTTCTTTTTAAGTTATGAATTGGTTGTATATAGAATCTTTAGAAGTTAAACGATTATATATCAGTGGATTGTTGTATATGTATGGATTGTTGTATATAAGGCTTGTTGAATGCAATGTGTGAAAAAGGGCTTCAAATTATATAGTTTTGGGTGTACTGCTTCAATATACAGGTTGTCTAAAATAAATAAAAAATATAGCGCTTTTTAAAAAAAAAAATTTAAATAACCACCCACTTTAGAGGGCGCTTTTACTGGAAAGCGCCCTCTAAAGTGGAAACATTTAAGGGTTTAGAGGGCGCTTTTACTGGAAAGCGCCCTCTAAACCCTTAAATGTTTCCACTTTAGAGGGCGCTTTCCAGTAAAAGCGCCCTCTAAACCCCTTAAATGTTTCCACTTTAGAGGGCGCTTTTTTGAAAAAGCGCTCTCTAAAGTGGCCCTTAAAGGTCTTAAAGAGCCATTTTAGACAGCGCTTTCACTAGGAAAAAAAGCGCTGTCTTTACCTATGCCAGCGCCAGATTAGAGGGCGCTTTAAAGCGCTGTTATAGGCCAAAAAAAGCGCCCTCTTTTCCCTTATTTGGTGTAGTGCCTGCTCTGATACCCATTAAAATTCTAGTATGCAGATCCCAAATGTCGTATACGATGTCATGACACCAGGGTCAACATATTATCACACTATAAACAATATCAGTGTTTAAGTAAGTAGCACAAAGTAAATAACATAAATATATGTTAACTCAGTTCGGTGCAACATCACCTACATCTGGGGGCATCCAAGCTAGGAAGGAAATCCACTATAATAGAATTAGTTCAAAGTTCTAAATAACCTCAGATTTTACAAACTTCTCACCTAATCTCTACCCGTGGAAGTTTCTATCTAAGACTCTCCTAGATATGAGACCCCTCTCACTTCCCTTCAATCACACAATAGTGACAACAACTTCTTATAGTAAATAGAGGACACAAAACATAATCTACTCTTGCTTAAAAGCTCATGAGTGATTCACAATTACAACTCAATAACACAAGTCCAATTCAAGTATCGAAGAGATACTCGGATAATTCACAAATAATAAAGACCACTAAACCCTAACAAGGACAATTTCCAGCGCTGCTTAGTTACATTGTTAGGTTTATAAACGATCTTTAAATAGCCCTAGAAAAGCATGAGCTTCAGGCTTGATCAACAACAGATTCAAGGACTGTTGCACAATCCTTTGCAGATTTGATTCCATCATATCAGATGTTTCCTAAAATATTTTGACATTCTTTCTTCAGAAACAAGGAAAAGCAAAAACCGTCCTTTGCTTTTAAAACACGCGTTTCTTGAACCACACAACTCGTGAAATAAATCTTCAGAGGATCTTCAGATATCTCACGATAGAAACAACTCTTTCAAGAAACTGAAACAAGACACACTTTGATGTTGAACCAACATGTTAGGACATCTTGCTTGAATACATGTTTTTCCAAAATGTAGTCAATCATTAGACACCAGACTTAACATAAAGAATAAAGACGACCATGTTAAACAATCTTAAGCAATAATTAACTTATCAACTAAATGTAAGTAAATCTACAAGATCAAAATAAATAATCAACATGTAGAATTTATTTAACCTGTTAGCTTTAAAATAATCTACTCTTATATATATATATATATATATATATATATATATATATATATATATATATATATATATATAGATATATATATATATATATATATATATATATATATATATATATATATATATATATATATATATATATATATATATATATATATATATATATATATATATATATATATATATATATATATATATATATATATATATATATATATATATAGATAGATAGATAGAGAGAGAGAGAGAGAGAGAGAGAGAGAGAGAGAGAGAGAGAGAGAGAGAGAGAGAGAGAGAGAGAGAGAGAGAGAGAGAGAGAGAGAGAGAGAGAGAGAGAGAGAGAGAGAGAGTTGACAATTTTAATATTAATCATTCTAAACTACTCCACTACTTTCTTCAAGTAATTAGATTGAGATAAACATATTTCAATTCTTTCAAGATTTCTCATGATATTCTTCTATAGGATCATCTTAGCCTCACCATGATATTTCATATAAAATTCTCCATATTAAATATTCTTGAACTTTTAGATCTCTTCTTACTTGAGTTTTCCATCAAAATATCATGAACATATATAAGTAGATAGAGAATGTATTCCTGATTTTAGTTCAATATGTATACACCCTCGTTATATCTACTCCTCACAAACAAACGATACCATTTCCTTGAGTCTCGCTTCAATTTATACAAAGATTTCTTTAGAATACACATATTATTCTTATCCTCTATAAAACCTTCAAGTTGCCCGATGAAAGTTTTCTCTTTAAGATCTCCATGTAAGAAATCTGTTTTTGACATCCATTTATTTAAACTCATGATTATATTGATTCACATAAGCCATAACTATCCTTATAGACAAATGCTCCACCATTGATGAAAAGATTTCACTGTAATTAATTCTCTCCAGTGGAGTAAAACCATTTACTAGAAGTCTTGCTTTATATATTGGTTATTCAATTTTAGGAACTCCTTCATTTTTCTCGAATATCCACTTACTTGAAACTTTGTCTCTCAAGTAGTCTTAGAAGATCTCGAGTATGGTTCTTCTCCAATGAATGCATCTCACCATTCACCTCCTTCAATCATTTATGAATCTCTTTTCTTTCAAATACTTTCTTAAAGGTCTTATGTTCCTATTCTTGCAATCCTTTATCCACATTTAAAGGATAACAAATAATATCAACATATCGATACCTTTGAGGTCGTATAATCACCCCCATTTCCCTATCACAAGTCAAATAATAGTCAAGAGTCATTGTAAATTTCTTTTCCCATGGACTAAAGGAGGGATCCTCAAATTATTATCCATTTCTAATCTCACTAATAGGAACCTACACCTTAAACTAAGTCTTCCCCTTTAGTTTTGAGTCTTTAACATCTAGTTCTTTGCACTCCATCCTCATACAAATCTTGTCAAAAATAACATCCAAGCTTTTAGTTAATTTTAATCCTCCATATTTCACAACTTGTATCCCTTCACATCTTAGAGGTAACTAATGAAGATACAATTCACGAACCTTAAGTTTTTTTATCTTGGTATGGGCAAACGTCAAAGCTCCAAAAACCTTCAACCAACAACTAATAAATTGTCTTAATCAATAAATTACAAATGAAATAAAATATATTATCTCAACAAATTCATAAGAACATCTCTTGATTTATATCCATTTGGGATTCAATCTCTACAACCTCCCAATACATAGATCACTCAATTTCAAAGTGTTTAGAAGTATTTTCCAACCCTTATATTAGAATTAAAAAAAATACCCAAATCCTTATAACTAAGAAGTATAATAATTTTATCTCTATATCTCTAAATTCTTTATTAGAAACCTCCAAACTTAACAAAAATGGCGGTAAAAACCTTAAGTATGACATAAGAATCAAGGCACACGCCTCACACATGATGCATACATCTCACAATGTCCAATGTTTGCAACCACTCACCTTTCTTTTGACCTCACCCACCTTGAGAATGAGGCATAACTAAAATGTTTTAAATTCTAATCGCATACTCGCCTCAGGACTCATGCTAAGAGTTTCACATGTAAGGAAATAACAAAATTGATGAGTTTATGAGTTTTTCAAAGAAAACTTCCACACCATCTTTCAAGTACTTCTTGACTTTGATCAAAGTTCCTTTAGTCTGTTTCATGTTTTCGTAGTTTTTCCACTTATTATTGGCTTTCTTCTTCCTCGCCTATATTTTCCTAAGCTTTTAATTAGTTTTTTTCTCCTCCATCTTTGAATTCTTTTCTTATTATGGTATTGATCGTCCTATAATTTTAAATTGTATTCTCTAAAGTGGTTTATAAGGTTGCCATCAATTTAACATCTTTTCAAATATTAAGTAATTTCAAAATAAATTGTTAAATCAATCAGTTTTGAGACGAACAATAGTTGAAAAGCATTTTTATAAGCCAAAAAAGTTATTTGAAATTGGTTAAAGAAAAAATTATGGATTCAAAGTTGTGAAGAAGATAATGATTTAGGATGATTGTTACGATTTGATATTACTTTGTGTATGTTAAATGAGCTTATAAATGATCGATGTGTATTATCGATCATGTGACTATAGATTTTATTTTTAGAGTTTAATTTAGAATATTTTGCATGGGGAATTGTAACACCTCAAAATTTGCCCTCCTCTTCTTGGGACTAGCTTAACATATTGTATTTCATGTTTAGGGCATTAGGCATTTGCATATTGCATATCATGTGAGAATAGACAAGTCATCCTCCTAAGTCTTTCTCAGAAGATAGAGAGGTTAAGAGATTCAAGCCTGAGGGTCTCATAAATTGATCACTAGCCATCTGAGGGTTTGTGTTCCAATTAGGGTTTTCTTGGTCCCTCAAGGAGGTTGAGCATTATCTTATTGGAAAGGGTACATCATCATCATCATGGTTATGTCATCCTCAAGGGGTTCATTGTTCATGCTCAGATTCCTTGGGATTAGGGTTTTGACCTCTGGTCAACCCTAATCAGTGCCATTCTACCAGTCAGGGTTTCTCAAGGAGATGGGGTTTATTTCTTAGATGGAGATCATATGGTCATTATCTTGGGCTTATTTGATATAGGGTTTCATTTTGGAGCCAATTCCTCAAGTGGTTGAGGATCAAGCTGATCAGAGCACTTCTAAGTCATCTGTCAACCAAAAAGTCAACATAAAGTCAACCGAGGGCTAGGAGGTGGAGAAATGAGTTTCAACATCTCATTCATGTCTCAAAGAGGCTTATTCATCATTACAAACCTCTACATTGAAGAATTTGAGGTCAGATCAAAAGTTTCCAAAAATGGAAAGTGACCTGTAATTGAAAGTTTCCAAAAATGGAAAGTTTTTGGTTCAAATTCAACTTGATCTTACATCATCAAAGAAGCTTCAAATGAATTTTTGTCCAACATGAAATTTGAAGATCTTTATCTCCCATTTCCAAAAAGTCCAAGATCATGAGTTTGTGATGAATGGTTGAGGAGATATGATCAAATCATTGCCAAGTGTGCTTGAAACTTCAAAAGGGCATAACTTTTGACTCATAACTCCAAATTGAGTGGCTCTTTTTGCATATTACTCCTCATGACCTATAATTTCCAAATCTATCATGGCATGGCATGAAATTTCATCACATGATGATTTGTTCTTTCATGACCTTTTTGGAGGGAAAATGATAAATTCAAAATTGGTGCATTGTATGGATAGAATGACATTGCCATTGTGTGCATGAGGTGTTTTTAAGTGAATTTGAGCTCTCATTGGTTACTGTTCACGTATGCATGCTCCATACACCTCCAATTTTCCAAATTTGCTCACACACCTTATTTTCACTTAATCACAATTAACCAATGCTAATTAATATTTTCAGTAGGATTAACACATCATATAAATACATAATCCTAACAGAATTGTTCATTATTCACAATTCTAGATCTAGATTGAAAATTTCCCTCCAAAATTTCTCCCAATCCAAATTCAAATTTCTTCCACATAACCTTGCTATTTTCTTGCGTATTCTTGTTCTGTGACATTGATTTGGTGTAGATCAAGCTCTTAATTGCAGCATTTGGACCAGATTCGTGTGGTGCAAGCTCAAGAACACAAGTATGGAAGTTCAGATTTGAGCAAGGTCTAAGCCACTACAAGCTCCAATTTCTTCATAAAGCTTCATAACAGTGATAGAGGAGTGGATTTGAAGCTGGCCAGACCTTGAAATTACTGATTCCAGAAGTTGATCTTCAAGAGGTAGGTTTTTTGAAGCTCCTAATTCTCAAAACTTTTGCCATGATCTTGTAGTTTTTATCATGCTGATTAATCTGATGGAAATTTCGTGTGAAATGGTGGCCTATTGACTGAGATATGCTTGATTGAAGTTTTATGCATCAAACTGTTTTGATTCGATTTGCAATGTATGTAATGAATTAGCATGAATTGATACTGGATTCTTGATGTACGTTGCATAAGCTTTCAAATGATGTACATATTTCACAATTCTGGATTTTTTTTTGCATGAGTACTGTTGAACCACCGTCTTCACGAAGAAGACAGTTGTTTCCTCCATAGGCGCCACCGTCTGGTTCTGGATAAGGTGGTTAGGGTTCTTGCCATGTGTGCATGCTTCATGGCGATTTGATTGGCCTAGTTTCTTTTGACTAGCGCCACACATGTTTGACTTGGTGACGTGGAGGCCAGCAGAATTAATGAAACTCAACGTTTCATTCCTTGCCTCACTTCGATTCCTGGTGGCACATTCTTGGTTTTTATTCATTCAGCGCGCCTCATTTGAATATGAACTCACTTCGAATCCGCCTGGCCACATATTTTCAAATTAAATCCACATTTAACTTTTCCCTCCAATTTCATATGCCTTGTTCATTTTTGTTTCAAATATTTTGCCAACTTTGAAAATTCATATCAATTTGAAATATGATCCAATTAAATCCATTCTTTTTGCTAAATGTTCCTTGGAATGTCTACTATTTTGTTGATGTGATTTTCTGATTTTTACCATTACTGGAATTTGAATTGTGACTGGTTGATTGATCATATGTGTAAAATGTACCTTGCTCCATTCTTTCTATCATGAAATGTTCAATAATGCTCCAATTGCCATGAAATTTTGCATGATTGTTCTCAACATGTTGATGGATGTTTGAGGCTTGATTGTGCATTTTTCTCATTTTTCATTTCTGTTTTATGTACATGATTGCATGGTGTGACAATGTGTGTCACACAATTGGATGTTCAACTTGTGCATTTTCATATCCATATCAAATGATCTCCTCTGTTTATGATTTTTGACATGATGATTGTATTGGACATGTTGTGTGCACATAAAAATTTCCAGAATTGTTTGATTCATTTCTATTTTGATATAGAATTTTGATTCTTAATGATCATTTGAATGCTTTGAAATTGTCTTTGCCATAACTTGCTCATGAAATGACTTTGATTAATGATTTTGATTTGGTCCTTTTTAGGACATGTTCTTGATTGAATGTAGTTGCTTCATGTTGAATGTTGAGTTCTGTTTTGACCTTTTGATTCACCTTTGACCCTAGGCTGTGCCCTAGGGGTTTGTACTCACATTTGAGTTGTGCATTTCAGGTTCAAGCTTCTAGTCTTGATGGATGATGTTGATCTCATAAATTGAGATGCAAAATGATGTGTTCCACTAACATTTGTTGTGTTGTAGGTTCCTTGGAGATGAACTCATTTGAGTTGTTTACTTGTTGGCTTAACTTGTGGTGTCTATTGGAACCATTATCTGTTTGTCTGTTAATAGTTTGTCTGAATACCATACTGATTGATTGGTTGTTTACACAGGTACTTTAGTAGCTTTAACTCATTGCTTGAGTTGCTTTGCTTTGCTTGTGGTTGGCATACCACTTAGGTAACTTCCTATTCTCCATGTAGTCTGGAAGACCTGTCATGTTATTTTGGCAGGCACCTGTCTGAAGCCCTCCTTAAGAGGAAATGTTTGTGCTTGTTTATCTTTGTGCCTTGTACATGTAAAGACCTCCTAAGTGAAGAGGCATTGGCGGATAGAAGGGATGTGCAATCCATCCCCTGCTATTCAGTTGAGTCTTTCATCTTGCTCGCACTACGTGCTGATGCATTTTGAATAAACACCCAAAATCTTGTATATAGAGTCGGTCAAGTGGAGTAGAGTCCCACATTCTGGACTCCCACGTTTTCATTGATTGAAGCTCACCCAGGCCCGGGTTAAGAGCTATGAGGTCTTACCCTCATTACCTTTTCATCTGCTTCACCCTAACTCTCAATGTTAGGGTTAAGAGCTCAAAACACCCATAACAGAACGGGCTTGTTTGTCGAGGTTGATTTGACCCATTGACTAAAGCCCAACCTTGTATGAGCTACTTGTTTACATATAGTGTGTGTGCTTGCTCTCCTGTGCTTGTGTTTGCTTACTTGATGTTTAGGCTAGCTTGCTTCCTGTGCGAGTTAGGTTATGATAGAAACCTCAACCTAGGACTATTGTAGATTGCATGACAACTTTTAGGCTCGAGTCAGTCTCCCTATTAGTTTATTATTTCCCTTTGTCTCTGGTTAGGATGGAAGTTTCTCCCCTGTTAAGGGGAACTACGTCGCCCTGATCCTCATACCAGATGAGGCACGTAGGCAGGAGATCGTGCGAGATCTCTCCGGGCAACCTTTTCTTTTTTGTGTGTGTTTTCTTGACAGCTATTAGGCTCGAGTTCCAGACTCTCTATTAGCTTGTCTGTTTGATAACCTTTTTGTGTGTGTTAGGAGTCTGATGTAAGCCCAGCGATTGGCATTCCGTTTCCTATTTGTTGTATGCTTGGAGTCTGATGTAAGTCCAGCGATTGGCATTCGGTTTCCTGTGTGTGTTTGTTTGTTTTGTGGAGTCTGATGTAAGCCCAGCGATTGGCCTTCAGTTTCCTGTTTGTGTTCGTGTGTTCGGAGTCGGACGTAAGACCAACCATTGGCAGTCTGTTTCCATTTGCAAGTTTCTTTTGACGTCTCAGCGTCTTTGCGTGTGTTTTGTTTCGGCGTGCGTTAGCCGAACTGCGATAGCTCTGATTCTCATTCCATATGAGATACGTAGGCATAAGATGCGATATCCTAGCGAGCCCGTTTCCCATTTCCCCGAACTACATTGACTCTGATGTTTGTTCCTGACAAACTACGTAGGCCCAGGATGCGACATCCTGCCGAGTCCGCTTCCGTCTTCTTCCATCTGTGTTTTACTCCAGTGTGTGTGCATTCCTTTTGAGCAGTTATTTAGCAACCTTTTTCTATTCTCTTGAGCGTGGATCCCGTCGAGTACGACGGACGTGAGGGGTGCTAATACCTTCCCCTTGCGTAACCGACTCCCGATCCTTGCAATCTCCGGTCGTAAGACCATTTCCTTTCCAGATTTACTTCGAGCGTTTCCTTTCCCTCTTTTGGGATAAATAACGCACGGTGGCGGCTCTGTTTGTTTTGTTTTCCCGCCGGTTGTTTTTCGCGGATGCGACAGGAATGAAAAAAATAAGGATTGATATTAGTAGAAAAGTGTTAGACAAGAAAAAAATATGAAAATCCCTCCTTAAGAAAAGTCTATTTCTAGCTCAAATGTTGTTTAATATGAATATTTCTGCGTGCACCACCTCCAACTCCATTTAAATGGCATCACTAGTAATACCTTGGGCTTGCTTAGCCTTTCAATCTACCGTCCCTCTTAAGCATTCTTCAATTTAGACAACCAAAAAACATTCATATAAGTAGTTAATAACGTTTCTGACATTTCCATGAGTCAACTCCCACATCCCTGCCTCAAAGGTGATCATATCACTATTTTTATCCATGAGGATGAATACCAAGCATGTATTGAGGGTTGCAAGCATAACCTCAAGAAAACAATTAGTTTACCGAAGGGTTCAAAAGGTGCAACACCGTTAATAATTGATGCCTTGCACACCAAGCTTTCTCCTCTTTGGAAATATTTTTTAAAATGGAGTCTAACTTCATTAGGTAAGGGGGTTTACGAGTTCAATTTCTCTTCATTGGGAGTTGTTCAAAATGTCAGGGTGAGTGGTTCGTGGAATCTCAAACTGGGGTTGCTTAAACTATTTTCTAGGTCCAAAGACTTCAACCCTAGTGCTCAATAACAAACATATGTTCAAGTATGGGTCATACTCTTTGTCTTTAAATCCTACTATAGTGTTGTGCCTTCCATATGCACTGATGCCACTACTAATACGACCAAGTCTGACAAATATTTTGGATATTTTGTTCATGTTTTAATGTATATTGACCTTAGGCAAGAACCTAAATTTAAGTTGTTAGTAGAAATAACAGGGCATGCATTATTTGTTGATCTTGAATATGAAATTTTTCCTAATTTACACTCTCATTTCAAATCATTTCAAATCATTGACCATCATGCGAGTGTTTTAAAGAGAATCAGTCATGCTAAGGATGTAAATTAAGGTACATCCAAGAATTATCCAAAGATAAAACTGATAGAAACCAACTGATATAGAAAAGTAAATAGAAAAAATCCCTTTGGTTACAAAATGATAATCAGAGAACTTCGAGGATCTGCATCTTCCCAATACTAAAATGACCCATTTCCAATCAAATTCCCCGATATCCTCTCTCTCAATCCCCTCCTTTATTTATAGACAACACTCTCATTATCCTAATTAATTAATTTTTATTCTAAAACTGCAGTTACAATTACAATTACTATAGTTACATATAATCATCATTAATAAAAACTTACTAGTAATAATAAAACTACCTCTTATTAACTAACAAGACCCTTACTATAAGATAAGGGTCTTGTTACTAATTAAGGGCTCGTATCTAACAGAAACATGTATATGTGAGAACTAAGGATAATATACAACATTTTGATAAAGATACTTTAAATTAGGGGTGGCAAACGGGCATGCCCGCCCCGTTTAGGCCCGCCCCGCAAAAGCCCGCAAAAAACAGGGCGGGGCGGGGCGGTCATAGTTGAGGATGTGGGCCTAAAACTTAGACCCTCCCCGCAAAAAAGTGAGGGCAGGGCGGGGAAAACCCGCGGACACTGCACTCTTTAAGCCTAAAAATGCAAAAGTTTATGTAAATACACGTGCCCGCAAAAGCCCGCGAAAAAAATGGGGCGGGGCGGGGTGAACACATTTGAGGGTGAGAGCCTAAATCCTTGGCCCACCCCGCATAAAAGTGAGGGCAAAACGGGCATGCCCAGCGGGCCGAGCCCGTTTTGCCACCCCTACTTTAAATACCACATGGCAAAAGACCATTGTTGTTTCTGTTAATGAAGTTAAACAAGAGAAGTCAAAATGATTGGCCCTAATCAGAAGAATGATAATATTGATACTGACTCAACTTCTGAATCCTCAAAATATGTAATCAGTTCAATATGCTGAATTTATCAAGAACATCGAGAACCTTGGCTCCTAATCTCTTGTGGCCAATTCCCATGAGAGATTCCTCAAAGAATCTTGAGCTAATTTGGTAGAGGTAGAAGATAATCAACTTCCCAAAAGTCTTGAATGAAAGTGTTTTTGGTATTGATATTGAGTCCCGTATACACTTTTTATGCCAATTCACTTTTGCTCAAAACTTTTGTCCTCGGCTCTCAACATCATTCAAGCTTCTGATATCCTGAACGTTCCCTAAACGTTCTATTTTTGGGACAAAATATTATGACAAGTCTATCAACCATCCAAATGTTGTTTTGCCCTCTTCAGCCATTTCAGAGTTTATCCTCTTTATTATTTTTTCACTTTTTATTTGTTTAATATATAACAAATATTAAGGAAAAAAAGTATATATTTTTTTATATATTCTATTGAAAAAATATAATGATAGTTTTTAATTGTTTAACATATAACAAATGATTTTATAATGCATTTCTTTTGGAAAATTATATTATTAAATATTCTATTATCAAAATAAGCAAAATATTTTTCAATTATTTAATAAATTATTTTAAAATAGGAAAATAATTTTAAAAATTTTATTTAGAAGAAAAAAATAGTTTTGTAATGCATTTATTTTGGCATATTCTACTATTAAATATTATTTAATAGAATTAGGATAAATAATATTAAAATATTTATAGAAGAAATAAATATTTTTATAATGTGTTTGTTTTGGAGTTTTCTATTATCAAAATAGGAAAAATGATTTTATGTTATTTAATATAAAACTTTAGATTAGGAAAATAATATTAAAGTGTTTGTAGAAGAAAAAAATAAATGTTATAATGAATTTGTTTTGGATTATTCTATTATTTTATAATTAATTTGTTTTGGCATATTTTGTATTTAGTTATTATACTTTTATAAAATTTGGAAAAATAATATTAAAAACTTTTATAGAAGAAAAATAATTTTATAATGCATATGGTTTTGCATATTCTACTATTTAATAGTCTATTATCAAAATAGGAAAATTAATTTATATTTGATTAATATATTTTTATAAAATAGGAAAAATAATATTTAAAAATAATATAAGAGAAAACTAATTTTATAATGCATTTTTTTTGGAATTTTCTCTTATAAAAATAGGAAATATAACTTTATATTATTTAATATAATTTTTAAAAAATAGAATTTTTTTTATAAAAATTCATAGAAGAAAAATTGATTTTATAATGCATTTGGTTTGCATATTATATTATAAAAATAGGAAAAATAATTTTTATTTATTATATTTTAATAAAATAGGAAGAATAAATTTAGAAAACTTATGCAAGAAAAAGATAAATTTACAATTCATTCGTTTTAGCATTTTCTATTATTAAACATCCTATTATCAATTTGTTTTCTTCTATTTTTTGATAGATTTAAATAAAATAGTTTTTTTAATTAGATAAAATAATAATTTTATAATGTATTTGTTTTGACATATTTTATTATTTATATTATATTAACAAAACAAGAAAATAATTTTCCATTATTTAATACATTAATTAATCGTTTTATAAAAATAGGAAACAGATTATCTAAGAAAAAGTTATTTTTTCAATAAATTTATTTGTTCATATTCTATAACATCTAGAGATTTTAACCTATATTTTCAAGAGCTAAATAATTTGTCACAGTAGAAAAATGAACTTAAATTGAATTTCAAGTGTCAAAATAAAAAATAAACAAAGATAAAATTTATTTACATAAAATTTACATTTAGAAAATCCTAAGCCTAGACTTTCAACACTGTGAATATCTCAATTTATATATGATCCTAAGCCGAATCACAGTTTACCAAATTTATTAAGATTTGCCTAGATCCTAAGCCGAATCTTGATCTAGATAAGATTGAGATATTTGGTCCTAATTTTGTAAGACTGCCCCTATAGTAGTATTATTATATGTGATATATTATATTTTATAATGAATTTGAGAATTCATTTAGATTTTTTTTAAAATAATTATATTTTTAAATTAAATTCTGAAATAACTATTTAAAAAAAAATCGAAATAATCACATTTTCAAACAGATACATCAGTTGATCTGGCGCATCCATTTAACATTAAGAGGAGGCGTCAACTCCATTGGCGCATGCTTCCAAGGCATTGCATGGAGGCGCCAGCAACCATGTCGCATGTATGTATGCATTGGTGTATGCGCCAATGCATATGGTGCATACACCTTAATTTTTTTTTTTAATTTTAAATGTTTATTTAACAATTAATTAAAAAAAAATATTGAAAATTTGTTTTATTTATATTATAATAAAAATTATATGGAATTGACAAAAAATTCAATGACCGACCCGATTGAAACGTCCTCCTGTTCCACATCTAGGTGCGTTAGTCTGTCTTCGAGGTCTCTCACGATTTTTCCGAGGTGTTTGGGGTCTTTGAGTGCTGACATTCCTGTATGAATTCTCTTTCAATTTCCTTATCTCTGGGACTAACTAAATTTGTCCCATCAAACTCCCCACTAGAGCTCAGTTTTAATGCTAATTGGCTAGATATTAGACCAAGTTGCATAGCTAAGTTCTCAAAGGAAGCTTCCATGTCCCTTTGCATGATTTCTTGATGCCTGTTGATTTTCTCGAAATTGAGTTGAGTCTTCTTTATAAACTGAGTCAAGGTTTCTTCAAGTTGAGATGATGACTCCTTTTCCCATGAATGATTAGTATTGATGTAAGGTTCTGGCTTGATGAAATCTCATTTTTTCATACTTCTTCATATTTAGCTCATCTTTAACTTGAGATTTCATCATATTCATCGCAAATACTCATAAAATCATGTAATAACAAACCGTCATCAATTTACTATTCCTTTTTCTATTGGTCCACTGAAGATTAGTCATGCACTTAGTGATTTAGGGGCAAGTATCAACTTGATGCTCTATCTATGATGAGGAAGCTTAACTGTGCGAACCAAAGCCAACTCATATGACTCTTACTTTAGTTGATTGATCTATCACTTATCCATATGGACTTCTAGAATATTTGCTAGTGAGAGTAGATGATTTATTATTTCTAGTTGATCTTGTGATCATCGGTATGGAAGAAGATTATGAAACACCTTTACTATTAAGAAGACCTATATTGACAACAAGTAAAGCTCTGATCGATGTAGAAACGGGGGAACTTATTTTGAGATTCAACAAATAAAAAATTAGTTTTAATGTATTTGGAGCCATGAAACATCAAAAGGAGAATCCTCAATGCTATGTAGTTGATGTAGTGGAAGAAATGGTTCAAAAAGTGTCTGAGAGTGAATCACTAGTATCATTGATGGATATAATCATTATGAATCATATTGATGCAATTGAATAAGAAAGTGACAAAGAAGTGGTTGAATGTGTGCTTCAGTTACAAACGACCAAAGTTTAAAGAACAACATGAAAATTGAAGAGTTATGGGGTATTGAACATAAGAGCTCGACTAAAAGTTCGAATGGACCTTAATTAAAAGAGCTGTCACAAAACTTGAAGTATGTCTTCTTGGGAGAGAAACCATTGCAACCAACTATTATTAGTATTTATTTATCTACTTTGGAAGAAGAAAAACTCTTGATAATTCTGAGAGAAAACAATAGGATCCATTGGGTGGAATGTGTATGATTTGAAAGGAATAAGTCCCACTTATTGCATGCATAAGATCAAGCTTGAGGAAGAGTTCAAATCAATAGTTAAACCTCAACTAAGTAGTGAGAAAATAGGTGTTGAAGTTACTCAAAGCATGTATGATTTATCCTATTTTTGAAATTTTGTGGGTAAGTCTCCTGCATGTGGTTCCAAATAAAAGAGGTATAATAGTTATCCGAAATGAAAAGAACGAGTTAATTCCAACTTGTAAATTTACCGGGTAGGTATTTGTATTGACTACCAAAGTTTAAGTTAACCTACAATGAAAGATCATTTTCCTTTACCTTTCATGGATCAAATGTTAAAAAGATTAGCATGACAAGCTTATTATTGTTTCTTGGATGGTTATTCAGGATATAATCAAATTGTAGTAGATATCTGAAGGTGAGAAAAACAAGAAAGGGGGGGTTTGAATTGTTTGAAAAATAAGCGCTTTTCAAAATGAAAATCACACAAAGATTTTATACTGGTTCGCTTATAACACAAAGCTACTCCAGTCCACCCGGCCAAGGTGATTTCGCCTTCAACAAGGACTTAATCCACTAATCTTGAAAGATTACAAACAACGTCTAAGAGAGAAGAAAATCTCTTAGTCCTCTCAAGTATACAGACTACACAGAGTCACTTGAGGAAATCAAACCAATAAAAGATACAAGATATATGTAATCTAGAGTGCTTCTAAGAAAGCAAGTATTACAAAATTAAGAACAGATTTTTCACTTAATAAGCAAAAGCTTAGTGAAGAGCAAAAGAGATTTTTCTTTGAGCGTTGATAATTCAGTATAGTTTTGGCTAGCTCACTTCTTAATTGTTCACTCGTGTGTGTCTGAAAGTTGATTTGCAATCCTTTATATAGATCAGTTGAAGTAATAGTTGAAACTGGTGGATATTGAGATGAAGTTACGCCATCACATAATTAGCTAATGCAGGATGACTTTTTCTTCTTGAAGTGACTACTTACCACAAGTAGTATTTTCTTTATTGAGATTGGAGATTAACGTCTCTTTCTCAATTAGGAAATCCATTTGACAATCTTTACTTGTCTTCAACGTTACTCTTTCATGATTAGCAAATCCATAATCAGAGTATTTGTGTTTCTGGAGAACCTTGGAATCTTGCTTCTGATGTTGATCTAAATAGTTTCTTCAGATAACGTTGTCCAGAGTCAGAGGTTCTAGGACTTACTTCCTGTTAAGATGCTTCTGATACTTTGTAGTTTTGTCCAGAGTCAGACTTTCTTGAACGTGATTCCACTTCAGAGCTTCTGATCATTTGATAATATGCTTCTGATCTGGTATTGTATCTGATGATGTCATCAGAGTCCTGCACACTTAGAAACTTTTCGTTAGGGTGCCATTTTTGGTTTCATCCTTTGTTATCATCAAAATCAAGGAATCTGTTGTAGAACAATTTTTGTTCTTACAATATCGTTGATCAAGAAAAATTGCTTTCACGTGCCCTTTTAGAGTGTTTTCTAGTAAGAGGATGATATTCAATCATTTCAATGCTCCAACTACTTTTCAAAGATATATGCTCTCAATTTTTGCTGACATGATTGAACATTCCATTGAGGTACTTACGGGTTATTTTTGTGTAATTGGTAACACTTTTGATATTTGTCCTTATCACCTTAATTCTGTTATGAAGAGATGTGTTGAAATGAACCTCATTTTAAATTGGGGAAAATGTCACTTTATGGTGACAAAAGGTATTGTTTCATCCCGGTTAAAATCTCACTCTAGTTCAAGATAATTCCGTAAAAAGTCTTGGTTTAGCTTTGGAACTAATCACTTCAAATTTTTGTTTGGAAAGAACACTAACTACTTCAATCTGCTGTTTGGAAGGAAGACTAACTGCTTCTCTCTGGTGTACGTTTTTTGGTTATAAGTTAACCTGAAACTTCATTTTTCCTTGTATAAGAGGGTTGAAGAGTTTAACCTACTAAAAGATCTTAAAAATTACTAGATACTTTCAAGATTGAATCTTAGGGAGAGGATTAGCTCATTTCATCTAGATTTTCCACTGCTAATTCCTATTTTTTTATCAAAATGCTTTTAAACTTCTATAATGATAAATATAGTCATCCAAACTATCATTTTTCTGAAACCCACAATTCACCCCCTCTTATGTGTGGACTGAATGTCCAACACATTTTCCAACAAAACATAATATATATGCACCAACATATGCACAAAATGATGCATATAACACAACTATGCATTATATATAAGCGCCAATAGTTTTCATCTAGTACCAAAATTTAAACAAACTTAAATATTATTTACATCAAAACTAATATATTGCAAACATATATTGCAAAATCAGTGTTACTTTGGCCTATAAATCTCATTGAAGCAAACAATTGTCTTTCAAGTTGTTATGGACTGGACAAAAGGCCTAATTGACCGAGGTCCAATCTATCTCAAGCCCATTCTACTCAACCCAAAGTATAAAAATAATTCACATGCTATGATAATGAACATAATGTCTCATCTCCAATTTCACTATACTCATCTTGAATCTTGAACTGACTTGGGTGTTGGAGTGTTGACCATGCAGTGAACGTGTGAAAAACATAAGAAGAGGGGGGGGGGTGTGGTGTGTTGAATTGGGTTTTAAAAACAAAGGCTTCTTTTACCAACTCAAAGACACCATACAATACTAAGAACAGGGAGAGAAAGTCACAAGGATTTTTATCCTGGTTCGCTTGAAATCAAAGCTACTCCAGTCCATCCGCCAAACTGATTTTGCCTTATATACAAGGACTTAATCCACTATAACCAAACAAATTACATAAAAATCACAAATAACAATTTTCTTTGTCTTCTCAAGGATACAACTATAACCTAGTCTCCTTAAGGAAATATATACAAATAAGTTTGAATACAACTTTTTATGTTACAAGTTGCTTCTACACAAACAAATTTTACACAAATGAAATACAAACACTTAAAGAAAAGAATACACAATTTTGAGAGCTTTTTCACATAGAAAACAGTCTTGTAAAAATTGTAGTAGCAACTTTCTTCAAGTCTCCAAGTCCTACTTATATAGCATAAGAAAGGGACCGTTGGAGGGAAATTTTGAGATACTAAAAAGCAGTTGTCCATTAACAGATTAGTGATAGGTGTGAAGAATACTACCGTCCTTTGCCCATGTTTTCAGGTAGTGGAAGGAATATTTTTGATTTGTACCATGTACTATTTGATCATGTTTCCATTTGATATTATCTTCAAAATCATTGGATTATGATGAAAAATTGATGAAGCATGAAGAGAAGAAACACAAAGCTGAAATCAGAATCTTCAGTCAGAACCTTGACCACGTCATAGTCTGGCTTGAGATCTTCAGTTCTTCAGCTAAGTAACACAACTTCAGAAGCTTGTCATTCTTTAGAAGCTTGATAACCAGAGTCACATCCAGAAGCAGAAGCAGAGAGAACATTGTAACACAACATAACGTCTTTCTAGAACTTCTCATGAGTGAATTACAACAAAAGCAGAAAGAACATTGCAACAACAATATGATGTCTTTCAAAACTTCTTAAGAGTGAATCAACACAGAAGCAGAAAGAACATTACAACAACAACATAGCGTCTTTCAGAACTTCTCATGAGTGATTCAATACAGAACCGAAATTCAGAACAAATGTTTAGAAACTGATGACGTTGCACGTCATAAACTTAGAATTAGAACTGGATGTTAAACCTATACAATAACAAACCATTAGAGTACAAAAATTGTTCTCACACAAATACTACATTGTTATCATCAAAACTCAAAGGTATATATGTAGAACCAAATCTTGTTCTAACAATCTCCCCGTTTTTGATGAAGACAAAACCATGTATTTTGATGAGTTGTTTTGTATAGGGTAATCACAAAAGGATACATCATAAAGAAGCATAAAGCTCCCCCTGAGATGTACAATCCTAAAAATATAAAATCGGAATGAAAGAACACTATCCTAATTAACCTTTTTGCAGAACCAAAATAATCTTCTCTCAGAATCTGGCTTGTCTTCAGAAGTTGCTTGATGTTATCCAGAATGCTGGTTGTCAAAGTCAACACTCTGATGAACTTCACTTCAGAAGCTTGGTTGAACTGTTTTGGAAGGACCTTCAGAGCCTGTTTCTCTTTGAAAGAGCTTCAGAGCCTAGTTACAAACTCTTTTTAAAAAGCTTCAGAACCTAGTTAAGACCTTAAGACCTGGTTGAATAAATTCTGATTAACATGAAATTCATAATTCCTCAGAACTTGATGCTTGTTTATGTCTGGTTGAAACAATTTCTTTAAAAACTAGTCACTTAATTTCTGATCAGAAAAACTTCAAGAGCTTCTGATGTTCTTGACTTTCCCTGAAAAACAACTAACAAAATATTCTTCGAAGTAGTTTTTAGCAGAAACATCTAAAAATGTTTGGGTTATGATTCACAAACATAGGTATATCAAAAACAATTATGTGTCTCCCTCTTTGTCATCAATCAAAAAGAGATAAATAAAACAGAATAAGGAAATGATAAGACTTCATTGACATTTCCAAAAGTACAAAAGTACAAAAGTTTGCAAAACAGATACAAAAACACTTAGACAAAATAAAAACAGAAAAGTGCATAAAATTTTGAAAAACTGAGGATTTGGGTTTTTAGGCGGAGGATGAGGTGGAAGTCTGGAGAGAATCATTTTGAATAGAAGATCCTGCTTGTCCAAGCGTTGTCTGACAAGAGTACTTTCTTTCTTCATCTCAGCAAGAGTCTTCAGAATCACTTCAGGAATTATCCCAGAAGAAGTTCCAACAACATTTTGATTCTCAGAAACAAAAATTTGTTGTTATGGCTCACTGTCTTGAGCTTGCTATTAATCTTCAGAAGCAACTTGCTTTCCTTTGTCAAGCTGAGCAGAAACATCTTCCATGACTACCTCTGGATGTCCAGAAGCTTCCTCAAGCTCATTTTCTTCTTCCTCAATTTCAGGAGCAGGAATACATAATGGAGCATGTTATAACTATAAGGATTCCAGTACAAGTTCATACCTTAAACAAAAATTCCTTTCAGAAACTTTGTATCTAAAGTTCTTCAGCTTTAAAATTTTGGAATTAACCCATCTCCGATAGGCTTTTCATGCCGCATCACTCTATGCCGGATTATTGGATAGAACACTAGTCCACATAGCAGTGTGAAGATAACTTTTTGAATCTGATTCAAATTTCTTTAGAATATTACCAACATCAGGCTCTTTAGGTTTTGGTTGGCTAGGATATCTAACTGAAACATCAGTGATTATAGGGTGAAAGTTATGGCCATAAAAACTGGGAACAACAAGAGAGGGAAGGTTTTCATATTGTTCATCATCAGAATCTTACACAACATGATGTAGTTCAAAGTTGAACAAGCCTTTGGGAGTACCCTCAGACTCTTGGTTACTAGAATCTCTCAAAGGATATTTTCTGGGTGGCTCATTTGGATTATGTGGTTGGGGAGAAGAAACATCTTTAAATGGTGGTGGAATGGGTGATGATAATTTTTTTGGATGAGGTGGTAATGTTGGTAAGACATTTTCAGAAACATCAGTATCAGAAACAAAAAGAGTTATGGCCATAGGAGACTTACCAGAAGTGGGTGCATTGAATGCCTTGGATGACTGTTGGGAAACACCAGAAGTATCCTTCAGAATCGTTGCTTCCTGGAGCTCACTAAGAGGCACATCATCCAGAACCATTTCCACTTTCTTCTTCTTCTTCAGTGGTTCAGAAGTTCCCTCTCCCTGAACAGTTGCAGAGAGAGAGGTTGGTGGTTTGAAAGAGAAAAGTGTGGGAATAATTTGAGCGTAGTGTGAAATGTTGTATAGAAATTTTAGTAATTATTAAAACAAAAGACACACCTTCATAAGGGGAAGCGTAAAAGTTTTAACCTAATTCCAAGAAAAAGAAACCCAATGTGTCACGCCATCATCACGCATGCTCAGAAAGTGGGACAACTGTCACCACTAAGAACCACATGATATCAAACGAAATGACAACCATTAAATACTATAACTGTTCAGAATCAAGAAGATAAACCAAAAAGATTTCTTATGATTATAACCTTTCTGATTCATGAAACTTCCTTACTTCAGAAAGCTCATGTCTCGTAATCAAACAACAAAAAATTCTTAGAACCTAATCAAGAGTTCTAGAAGCTTAACATTCTGATAACATATTTTCATTCTGGACAAGAGTCCATATATGAATTTTTCAGAATGAAAATGAATATATCATCAATAAGGGGTTTTGTAAAGATATAACCCCATTGATGGTCTGCATCAACAAATTTTAAATGGAAAATACCCTTTTGAACATAGTCACATAAATAATGATGTTTAATCTCAATATGTTTATCCCTAGAATGAAAGATAGGATTCTTGGGTAAATAAATAGAAGAAGTATTATCACAGAGAATAAGAATGTTACTCTAAAAAATCTGATAATCTTCCATCTAACTCTTCATCCAGAGTATCTGAGTGTTGCATCAAGAAGCTACAATATACTCAACTTCAGATGTTGAAAGCGCAATTGTTGATTGCCTTTTGCTAGACCATAAGTTCAGATTGTCTCCCAGCAATTGACAACTTCCAAAAGTACTTTTCCTCTCTATTCTGTCTCCAGCATAGTCAGTATCATAATAACCTACTAACTTGTACTCACTTGATTTTCTATAAAACAAACCAAGATTAGTAGTTCCTTTCAGATACCTAAAGATTCTCTTAACGATAGTTAACTGAGTCTTCCTAGGTTTTGATTGGAAGCGAGCACACAAATAGACATTGAATAAAATATTAGGTCTAAAAGAAGTTAGATAAAGGAGAGAGCCTATCATACCTCTGAATAGCTTTTGATCTACCTTACTACTTGCCTCTTCCTTCTCCATAATGCATGTAGGATGCATTCGAGTTTTTACTTACTTTCATTATGGGAAGTTAAACTTCTTCATAAGTTATCTTGTATACTTACTTTGGTGTATGTACGTTCCTTATGGATGTTGATCCATCTGAATCCCTCAAAAGAACCTAAATTCTCCCATAAGACTCATTTCAAATTCTGCCTTCAC
The DNA here is from genome assembly GCF_024323335.1 of Lathyrus oleraceus. Lineage (NCBI taxonomy): Eukaryota > Viridiplantae > Streptophyta > Magnoliopsida > Fabales > Fabaceae > Lathyrus > Lathyrus oleraceus. Next base: position 59,345,213 of record NC_066585.1, read on the forward strand.
TAACTTAGCAAACTCTTTGCATAACTAAACATTAGCAGAACCAAATATAATATCATCAACATAAAATTGCACAACCAGAATATCATTCTTAAAGGTTTTTCAAGAGAACGTTGTGTCAACTTTCCCTCTGGTAAAATCATTTTCCAAAAGGAAGTTATTAGTCTTTCATACCAAGCCCTGGGAGCTTGTTTCAGACCATATAACGACTTTTTTAGTTTGAAAACAAAATATGGGTTTTGAGAAATTTCAAAACCAATGGGTTACACTTCTTCAGACATGTACCTATTCAAGAATGCACTCTTAACATCCGTCTGATACAGAATGATGTTATGATTTACTACAACTTAAACTAAAAGACGAATAGACACTAACTTGGAAACTAATGCAAAGGTTTCTATATAGTCTATACCTTATTGCTGACTATAACCTTGTGCTACCAGTCGAGCCTTGTTTTTGACAAATTCACATTTCTCATTGAGCTTATTTCTGAACACCCATCTGGCTCTAATGACATGGAAACCCTTTGGTTTCTGAACAAAATCCCAAACATCGTTTCTGGTGAATTGATGCAGTTCCTCTTGCATATCCAGAATCCATTCATTATCCAGAAGAGCTTCATCAATAGATGTGGTCTCTATCAAAGATACCAAACCCATAAGAGTTTCTTCAGAAGGTTTGAACGAAGATCGGGTTCTGACTGGTGCATCTTTATCTCCCATAATCAATTCTTTAGAATGAGAAGTTCTTGATCTATTATTCTTCTGACGAGTATGACCAATGAAAAACTATATTTGAGTCGCTTATGAGTCTTTTTCTTCAGCATCCTTAGCGATGCCGTCTGAGTCTTTACTCCAAAATCTTTATCCTTGGATTATGAAAAATTGATCTTCATATCTGCTAATTTCTCAACTAGCTTTGACTTTTCAGGGTCAAGCTTATCATTGAATATTACATGAATTGATTCCTCGACAATTCGTGTCTCGGTGTTAAATACTTTGTATCCTTTTGAGCGTTCAGAATATCCTAACAAAAAGCACTTCAGTGCCTTAGAATAAAACTACCCAAGATTCTCTTTAGTGTTCAACATAAAACAATCACAGCCAAAAGGATGGAAATAAGAAATATTGGGCTTTGTGTTCTTCCACAATTCATAGGGAGTCTTACCTAGAATAGGTCTAATAGAAATTCTGTTCTGAATATAACATGTTGTATTAACTGCTTCTGCCAAGAAATGCTTAGCCATATCAATTTCTTGGATCATGGTACGAGCCATTTCTTGCAAAGTCATATTCTTCTTTTCTACAAACTCATTTTGTTGTGGAGTTCTAGGACATGAGAAATCATGGGAAATTCCATTTGTATCAAAAATATTTTCAAAAATATTATTTTCAAATTCACCAGGATGATCACTTCTGACTCTGACTATTTTGCAATTCATCTCTGTTTGCACTCATGAGCACAAGGTAGAGAACATATAATGTGACTCATCCTTGTGTTTCAAGAACTTTACCCATGTTCAACGACTATAGACATCAATGATGACCAATCCATACTTCTTACCACTTATAGTTGCAGTTTTCACTGGCCCAAACAAATTAATATCTAGAAGCTCTAGCAGTCTAGAGGTAGAAACAACCGTTTTTGCTTTGAAAGAAGTTTTAAAAAACTTGCCTTTCTGACATGCTTCACAAAGAGCATCTGAAGCAAACTTCAGGTTGGGTAAGCCTCTGACTAATCCAAGCTTATTTAGCTGAGAAATACTTCTCATGCTAACATGGCCCAAATGTCTATGTTATACCCATTGCTCCTCATTAAGAGGCACTAAGCATTTTATGTTTTGATCCTCAAGATCAAAAAGTTTAATTTTATAAATGTTGTTCTTCCTCTTTCCGTTATGATTCTTAAGAACATTTTTGCTCTTGGGGTCATCTCCATTTGACAAACACATCAAAAGTTAGGTCTCAGTGGATTTCAAAATAGTCAGATGAATTGACTGATCAACTTCTCAAGTCCAAACTTCAAATCTTGATGAATTAATGATTGAGGACACCCACATAGTCCTATATATGCATAAAATGATAAATGAAAGAACTTCCCTTGATTGTATTTGATCATGGGTTGTGGTTGCTTCATGAGCAAGGCACAGTCAATGCACAGTTGAATTAGGGTTTCCTTGGGAAACAATCCTCAAGCCCTTTGGTTTATCTTGATCAAATTGACAAATTGAGACACTTGGGAGGCATATATGATGATTGAGAGCTTTGTGAATCATTTTCATGCTTGCTTTCACTTTCATCTGGCCACATCAATGAGTATAGGGGCCTCCTAGGAGCCTTGGGTCACATGATTGCTCAAGCTTCAAAACAAACAAAGTTAGTGACATATTTTTGTGCTTTTGGTTAGTAAACAAAATAAGAAAAGCAATAATATACAATTCAAGCATGCTTGGTGGTCTCAAACCAACTCCCACAAGTCCCAACCCAAGGGTAAAGAGCCAAGATGCTATGATCCTTGAGGCAAATGCAATGTGCAATGTTATGATGCCATGAGGGATCTTAGGGTCAAAATTAGGGTCTTACAGATGCCCCTATTTAAGGTCATTCTAGCCGGAGATATGAAGGTTAAAATCTTCGTCTCGACGAGGTAGAATGGGCTTAAATAATAACAAAGAGACGAATTTTGGTCCCTAAGATACCTCATGATGCAAATGTATGTATGCAAAAGCAAATACTCTGTGGGGATATGTGTCCTCAAATAAAAAGAAATCAGGAGAAACTGAGAATCCAAAGGAGTGATACACTCACTAGGGAGACAAAGACTCTGGGGACTTTACAGGGGAAAATGCGTGAGCAGGTCACAACTTGAAATTTGCTGAGAGACACGAAGGGATACCATGAAAATAAATCAATGGAAAGACTTGAGCTGACCCAAAGATGCATGTATTGGGGAATATGCCAATACAACAAAACTATCCACAAAGAATACTTCGGATAAAAATCCAGACTTAGATGGGGAAAACCCACTAAGGGACTCAAGCTGGGAACATCCACAAAGGACTCAGCTGATGAAGAAACAGAATGAGGTATTACCGATTACTGGGTAATAAACTCAAAGAGACATGTGATCAAGACACCGGTATAAGGGTGAGAGAACAACACGCTCAGGGAGAATGAATATTTAAGACCGGTATAAGGGTGAGAGATATCAATCATCCGAAAACATCTGAGGAAAACGTAAAAAGGTATACTTCAACTCAGGAAATCTAACTCCACAGGGGACAAAAGTCATAATAGGGAGCAGAAGGGAAGGAACACCAGGGATACCGGTTACTGGGCATATAATAGGTGACCAACCAGGCGTGAATTGGGGAATATTTCCAAAACACTCATCATCCGAAAGGAGGGCTGAAAAAGCAAACTCGATTACAGGATGGGTATTCGATTCCATAAGGAAATACGAATATTACTCAACTGGGGAAGAAGAAGACTTCGACTGAAGAGCGCATGAGATATAATATCTATTACCGTCAGAACGTAGACAACATACTCGCATGGAAGATTACCCACAACCGGTTACTGGGTTAATAAAGGATAAATCGACCGAAAAGAAAGGGCATCAGGATACCGGCTACTGGGTATAAAATGATGACCAATCAAAGGGGAGAAACAATCATTACCAAACAAAGGGGTAAATGAAAGATGACTCGTTGGGGATAAATTGCTAAATCAGAGCAATTACCCAAGAGATATATCACCGGTTACTGGGTGGTATACTCGAAAGGTGAAGGAATATCAATATCGAATATTGGATAAATATAACCAACAAGGAGGGGATTACATCTACCGATTACTGGATAGAAAACCATAGAAGAGAGTAACCGTCATCGATTAGGATGAACAAAAATCAAGGGTTAACTCTGCAAGGGGACAAAAATGGGGGTTTACGATTACCGGTTACTGGATAGAAAACCACAGGAATAGGACTTACAACTACCGGTTACTGGGTAGAAGGCCACAAAACTCCGTCGGGGAAAAGAATGAATAATTACTGTTTACTGAGCAATTGATCACCCGAACCACAGGGAAGCTGCAGTGGAAATAATAAGAGTAGTCAATCTAGGAACAAACTAGAGAGACACAATGAAACAAGACTCAACCCGATGAGGATATAACTCAGGGGAGTAATTCCATCCCAATACATATTTTGGGAGGAAACTGAAATAATAATCATCCATGAGGACATAACTTAGTGGGGAATATGGAAGAAAGGATAGACGCTTTCTGCCTATGGGGCTGACTCTATATGGAGAGATCAAACACAAACATATGCTTGGGGAAATATGTATTACCAAATAGCAGGAGACAACAAACAAAGATATATGGCAAAGAATACAACATGAATATCTGAATGTTATAATTATGCATGCATATGCGTGGTTTATGTATGATTAATGCTGACAAACAGACATATCTAACACAAACAGGTCCAAGAATCAATGGACAGACATCCGATACTACATCTCAAAAGAGAAAACCAGGCCCACTGAGAACATCCAATCTAGTGAGGGTAGCAAATACCAGGAAACACCGATCTCTACAGGGGATAAAGTCCAATGTTGAGGATCAAACAGAGCCACTGCAGGGAACAAAGACTACTGCTAGGGGAACAAGCAGAGGATCAACGAGGATCAGAGACCACTGTCAGGAATGAGCAAGGGATCACAATCACCAAAGCTGGGGATCTTCCAACAGTACGCAGAGACATGGATAAGATCGACCATAGAAGAACTCTACTGGGGATCTTATCAGGGGGTGATGTGGACTTTCGTGGGGAACAACCACCAAACAGAAGCACATCAAACAACATTCACTTCTAATCACAGAAGGAAATATCTCTGCTATGGAGAAGGAGAACCAGTCACTCCGCTGGGGAAGAAAACAACACGTCCTCCTCATAAGTTCCGACGCCAAAATGAAATCAGGTAAAGCCTTAGCTGGGGAAGCTACTCCAGGATAAGATCTGTTGTAGAAGTAACTCTACTGGGGAAGAGCCAAGGAAAGATAAGAAACTCTTCGGGGAATAACCATCGAGCAAAAGTATCAAGGACCACCACATTTCCTCAAACTGCTGGAGAAACAAATCTCTGCCGAGGAAAAGGGAAATACTGCTCCGCTGGGGATAGGAAAATAAACATTTTCATCACCCGCTCTACTAGGAGGAAAATTATCCGAGAAGGAGGAAGCAACAACAATCAAACTCCGATCAGGAAACTCCAATAGGGAACTACTGCTGAGGACTGAACCAGAAACAACCTTTAGGCGATCAACTGGAAATAACCTGCTGGAGATTAAACTGGGGAAGTCTAATGTGAGCAACCCTGCTAAGGATGAACAAGAGGCAAACCTGTTGGAGATTGATCTAGGTGAATCCACAGGGGATAAGCTACAAACCGACTTCCTCGAAAAAGATAGCATGCCAATTTATCAATCTATAAGGGATTTTAGGTCAATCCACATAAGGGATGACAACCATATAATTGATAACACAGATGCTAGATCCAGCCTCATTGGGGAGCTAGAAGATTAGGACCAAACTCCAGACTCTCAGGGGATCTGGGTGGTGTATCACTTTCTTTGTGCTCACTGAGGAGACAAACCTGAAAGATGGAGAAGAAGATAACAGATATGCTAGGAATATGAACAAATGTCTTACCCTTTTGGAGATCATACTATCCTTGGGAGAGCACTGAAGATGTCCCAATTATCCTTTTCAGTCTTTTGTGAATGTTCACTTTGTTTAAAAACAGTTTATAAAACTTTATTTGTTTAAAACAATGATATTTAACAATTAAAACATGCAAACATTTGTTAAACAGAAACAAATAAGAGTGCAAAGAATTGGATAAAGGCTCAAATTTATTTGATGGAATGGTAGTCTGCAAATGGCAAGACTCCATGGATCTTTACAAATTTGAAATTGGTGATATATATTGGAAAAAGGGCTACATTGAACATAATGACCATTTCTCCACCAACTCTGAATCCAATGTATTTGAAGCTTCAGTTGACGATGACTGAACGAGATTCTTTGACAAATGACAGTTGTAGGACAAAGTCTTTTCAAGATGCAGTTACTTGCCAAATCCCTAATTTTTGCCTAGATTTCCCCAGGGTGAGGTACTCAATCTAGCGGCATATATATATTCATTTTTTTTATGTCTCTAACTTTTGCCTAGATCACCCTTTCGGGTTTTCAATCCACCGAGACGCTCATTTTTTCCTAAGTCGCCCTTTCGGGTTTTCAACTTAGCGAGCTAAATCTGTTTTTATTTTAGGCGAAGTATTTCTTGACTGCATCTGAATTCACAGGACGAGGGAAATCCTCCCCATCCATAGTTGTAAGTATCAAAGCACCTCCTGAAAGGCTCTCATAACAATATATGGACCTTCATAGTTTGGAGTCCACTTGCCCCTGGAATCGGGCGCGAAAGACAAGACTTTCTTGAGCACAAGGTCACCTTCTTGGAACACACGAGGCTTGACTTTCTTATCAAAGGCTTTCTTCATCCTTTGCTGGTATAACTGACCATGGCACATGGCAGTTAATCTCTCCTCTTCAATTAAGTTCAGTTGGTCATAACGACTCTGAACCCATTCAGCCTCAGTCAACTTGGCTTCCATCAAGACTCTCATCGATGGGATCTCAACCTCCACGGGGAGCACAACCTCCATGCCATAAACAAGAGAGAAAGGGGTTGCCTCTGTTGAAGTGCGGACAGATGTACGATAGCCATGCAAAGCAAATGGCAGCATCTCATGCCAATCTTTGTACGTAACAACCATCTTCTAGATAATCTTCTTGATGTTCTTGTTAGCAGCTTCAACAACCCCATTCATCTTGGGTCTATAAGGAGAAGAATTATGATGTGCAATCTTGAACTCGCTACACAGCTCTTTCATCACCTTGTTGTTCAAGTTAGATCCATTATCAGTAATGATCTTATCTGGCACACCATAACGGCATATGAGTTGATTCTTGATAAACTTCACAACTACCTGCCTGGTCACGTTGGCGTACGACGCTGCTTCAACCCATTTGGTGAAGTAATCAATTGCTACAAGAATAAATTTGTGATCGTTGGACGCCTTTGGCTCTGTCATGCCAATCATACCAATTCCCCACATAGAGAAAGGCCATGGTGATGAAATCACATTTAGAAGTGTCGGGGGAATATGAATCTTATTCGTATAAATCTGACACTTGTGGCATTTCTTCACATATTTGCAGCAGCCAGACTCCATTGTCAGCCAATAGTAGCCTGCTCTCAACATTTTCTTTGCCATGACATGTCCATTGGAATGAGTACCAAATGAACCCGCATGGACTTTAGTCATTAACAGGTCTGCTTCGTGTCTATCCACGCATCTGAGCAAAATCATGTCAAAATTCCTCTTATAAAGCACATCGCCATTGAGGTAGAAACTGCCAGAAAATCTCCTCAAAGTCTTCTTATCTTCAACAGATGCCCCAGGCGGGTAAATCTGACTCTGAAAAAAACATTTGATATCAAAATACCATGGCTTATCATCTTTTACTTCTTCCACTGCAAATACATGAGCTGGTCTATCCAAGCGCATCACAGTGATATTGGGGACTTCATTCCAGAGTTTCACCACAATCATCGAAGCAAGTGTAGCAAGTGCATCTGTCATCCGATTCTCATCTCGAGGAATATGATGGAAGTCAACCTCAGTAAATAAAGTTGAAATCCTCCTCGCATAATCTCTGTATGGGATGAGGCCAGGTTGATTCATTTCCCATTCACCTTTAATCTGATTAACAACAAGGGCCGAATCACCATAAACATCAAGATGCTTGATCCTAAGATCAATACACTCTTCCAATCCCATAAAACATGCCTCATACTCCTCCATATTATTCGTGCATTTGAAAGTTAGCCTTGCTGTAAAAGGAAAATGTGTGCCCCGAGGAGTAATAATCACTGCCCCAATACCATTCCCATATTGATTTACAGCGCCATCAAACACCATGCTCCATCGGGAACTAGGCTCTGGCCCTTCATCGAGCGTAGGCTCATCGCAATCTTTCATTTTCAAATACAGAATCTCCTCATCTGGGAAGTCGTACTGAATAGACTGATAATCCTCAATTGGTTGATGTGCCAAGTGGTCAGCCAAGATACTACCTTTAGTAGCTTTCTAAGCTCGATACTCAATATCATACTCAGACAACAGCATCTGCCAACGGGCAATCCTCCCAGTTAAAGCAGCTTCTCAAAGATATACTTGATTGGATCCATTTTGGATATCAACCAAGTTCGTATGATTTAACATATACTGACGTAAGCGCTTAGCAGCCAAAGCCAAAGCACAACATGTTTTCTCAAGCATTGAGTATCGAGACTCACAATCAGTGAACTTCTTACTTAGGTAGTAGATAACATATTATTTCTTCCCTGATTCATCTTGCTGACCTAATACACAACCCATAGAGTCTTCAAGAACAGTTAGATACATAATCAAGGGTCTCCCTTCCACAGACGGAGATAGAATCGGAGGCTCAGACAGATACTCTTTGATACTGTCAAAGGCTTTCTGGCAATCCTCGATCCAATCATGACGCTGATCTTTCCGGAGGAGCTTGAATATTGGCGCGCATGTGGCAGTCATGTGGGATATAAATCTGGAGATATAATTTAAGCGGCCAAGAAAACCTCAGACTTGCTTCTCAGTTTTGGGCGCAGGCATCTCTTGTATTGCTTTGACCTTGGCAGGATCAACTTCAATACCTCTCTCGCTGATAATAAAACCCAATAGCTTGCCGGAACGGACTCCAAATGTACACTTGTTCGGATTCAGACGGATCTTTCTCAAACGCAGAAAAAGCTTCAACAAGTGCTCTACATGTTCAACTTCTGTTCTCGACTTCGCAATCATATCATCAACATACACCTCGATCTTCTTGTGCATCATATCGTGAAACAAGGTAGTCATAGCTCATTGATACGTGGCTCTGGCATTCTTCAAATCGAAGGGCATCACTCGATAACAGAATGTTCCCCAAGGTGTGATGAATGTTGTCTTCTCCATATCCTCGAGTGCCATTTTAATCTGATTATAACCGGAAAATCCTTCCATAAATAAGAAGACATTGAATTTAGCTGTATTAGCTACCAACATATCAATATGTGGCAGAGGAAAATCATCTTTCGGACTAGCTTTTTTCAAGTCTCTATAGTCCACACACATTCGGACTTTTCCATCTTTCTTAGGCACAGGCACAATATTGGCCACCCATTGAGGATATGTAGAAGTCACCAGAAACCCCGCATCAATTTGCTTCTGAACTTCTTCTTTAATCTTCACTGCCATATCAGGATGAGTTCTTCTGAGCTTCTGCTTCACAGGCACATACTCAGGCTTCAAAGGCAGGAAATGTTGTACGATATCAGTATCCAGACTAGGCATGTCTTCATATGACTATGCATGTCTTCAGTGCCCCAATCTTCACCTCATAAACACAATCTCTAGACCCCAAGTTGACTTTTTCCAGATTCTCAAGATGCGGCTGAATGATCTTCTCTTCGTGCTCAAGCAGACAGGTAATCTCATCAGGAATCTCTTCAACATCATCTTCTTCTACCTCAAATACAGGGAATTCAAAGTTGGGAGATGGTGTTGGATCATTATGTTCAATGGGTTTGATCAACCTGCATAATGATTTTGGATATAAAAGAGATTTTAGAACTCAAACAAGGCAAATCATTATGCAGATGAAAAGATTGATTTTATTCTCTTTTTTAGGGTTTTTTTTGTGATCACCAATTTCATGCAAAAAAGCAAAAAGTGAAAATAATTTGGAAAAACAAACATTTGACATGAATTTATTGAATGAATATCATTGTATTTATGTGTGCCAACAATGTCATCACTTCTCCTTTTGGCATGGAAATGAATATTACATTGACTTATGGACAACTGTTGGAACATCAACAACGAACGAATTATTACAGACCCCTCCAGGGATGACAAAGTTGCCAGAATCTTCCTCTGCATCATCTTCGACTACAGCAGCAGCCTCTTCATCTTCGATCGTGTGGATGAACCCACCACTCTGAAACAGACCGTGCTTATTGAAAGTGCCTGAAGAATACCCTACGCCAGCCCGAGATTTATTGTCTTCCAGCTTGATCATTTGTCCTAAACCAGTAGTTGCACCATGCTCAATGGCAAACTTCGCATCATTGTAGGACGCAAATGAAGAAGTTCCTTTCTTAGAAGGCTCAGCAATAGACAAGGCTTGGAACGACGTCCCAACCTCATCCTCAACATCAATATAAGAAAAGGAAGACAAATGGCTTACCAAGAGAGCCTTCTCTCCCCCTACCACCACCAACTTTTTGTTCTTCATGAACTTCAAATTTTGGTGTAGGGTGGATGTCACGGCGCCTGCCTCGTGAATCCATGGTCTGCCTAACAAACAACTATATGATGGGTGGATATCCATGACCTGGAAAGTGATATGGAAATCACTAGGTCCTATCTTGATTGGGAGCTCAACCTCGCCAATCACAGTCTTTCTGGATCCATCAAAAGCTTTGACGAACACTCCACTCTGTCTCATGGGAGGCCCCTGGTATGACAGTTTCGCCAGAGTGGATTTTGGCAACACATTCAACGATGATCCCGTGTCTACCAACACATTAGAAAAGGCATCATCCTTGCAGTTCATAGAGATGTGAAGTGCCAAATTGTGGTCCTTTCCCTCCTCGGGAAGATCAACATCACAGAAGCTCAGGTTGTTACAAGCAGTAATGTTTGCAACAATGCTATCAAATTGTTCTATGGTGAAGTCGTGATCTACGTACGCCACGTCCAACACCTTCTGCAAAGCTTCACGGTGTGGCTCAGAACTCATCAACAAAGACAACACTTATATCTTTGAAGGCGTTTGTAGCAGCTGATCTACAACATTATACTCACTCCTCTTGATGAGCCTCAGCATCTCATCACAGTCCTCTTTCATCATGCCATTCTGGCCAGCAGGGACAGGAGATCTAGTAGTAGCGGAAGGTCTATCAACAACAAGTGTCGGATTCGGAGAAGTAGAAGAATTTCCCAAAGGACGGGTGGCATTATCAGCAGCATCAACTTTTCTTGTGTCAGCCTGGGGTTTCGGCGACGCCGAGAATACACGACCACTGCGGGTCAAACCACTGACATCAACAATATTGGTAACAGAAGTGGAGGGTAGAGGCACCTCCTTCCCATCTTCTAATGCAAATGCATTATATCGATAGGGAACAACCTTGTCGGAAGAGTATGGAACAGGGCCAGCTGGCTTAATTATGAGAGTAGGAGAGGCCTTCTGCTTTCTGCCATCGTATCTGACAACAACAGGCTCAGGTCTCCTAAATACAAGGGATATCACATTGACTTCGTCCTCATCACGATTCTGAAGTATCTCTATCACACCCTGATCCAACATTTCTTGGATGTCTTTTCTGACTTGACGTCATCCCCCCTCATTGATAGTGCATACACGACAACTGTCGTGGTCATGCTCATAGTGACTGTATCCACATAACAGTCTATGCATCTCGACCAGTGATTGTCTGATATGGTTGACATATCGGACCTTATACTTGCCAGGGCAGCCCTGAACCATATTAACAGCAGATTTCCCATGCTCGGGCAATGGGTTCTTCTTCACATTAGGACTTATGTCCTCGAAAAATAGGATACCACTTCTAACAAGGTCTTGAACCTTGGTCTTGAGAGGGTAACAGTTCTCCACATCATGTCCGGGAGCACCGGAATAATAAACACAATGAAGCTCGGGCTTATACCTGTTGGTGTAAGCCCTAGAGGCCAATACTTTTGGTACTTGTATCGAATTATTTATTAATAATAAAAGGCATTTTCTTTATTATGGTTGATTAATAAAGTCCCTGTAATAGATAGTCCGTTTAATGTATTAAGTGTGACTTAATCATGAGAGCACATTAAACATAAGGACACTATTCTTAAAGTATTGTTAATACCTTAGGATTGGCATTAATTTTGTAAAACAAATAATGTAATAATCTCTGTTGTTTTAATATGTTGGGTTGAAGAAGTTCAACATCTGGACCAACATGTCATGTACGATGTCACGACATCATGCCTGTGACATCGCACATGTGTAGAAAACTGAATTAATTAATTCAGTATATATTCTGGGATTAGTAAGGATATTTGGTGAATATCCTAACTCCCATGTGGAGGTCTTAAAGACTCAATCAGAAGATATATAGGCTCAAAATAAGGAGATATATATGGAGAGATTTTAGGATTGAAGACCTTGTTTATAGCAGAAATTTTCTGCTGTATTTGTAACAGCAAAGAACAAGTTTGCTGCGATTTCTGAAGGCCCAAATCCAGTTGGGTGATTAGGTTATAAATAGCACATTGTAACCTAGTTTTTGTAAGCCTCTTAGAATGAAAATTTAGGGGTGTGTGTGAGGTAAACCTCCCAATCTGTGGGAAGGTTACCCTGTGTTTCTCAGTGGTAAAAGCTGAGAGTATTTGTAACTCAAAGCCTGTAGGCAAGATTGATTTTGTTCTTGAATGAAGATGTGAAGCAAGTTCAAGGTGTGTTAACATTACATTGTATTTGTAGTGATAGGAATGGAAACTGGAGGTTTCTATCTAGGAGTTCCTAGGTATAGATTGCATTGGGTAGGGATTAAGTGAAGAGTTGTAAACGGGGGAGTTTAACTCTGAATTAATACTGCTGATAGTGGATCTTCTTCCTGGCTTGGTATGCCCCCAGATGTAGGTCGTGTTGGACTGAACTGGGTTAACAATTTCCTGTGTTTGTTTTCCTTCTGTATGTTATAATCCTTCTGCCATAACACATCTGGTATTCCAGTCTGCTTGTCAAGATGATAACAGACCTGGTACATAGCCTTCTGGTTGAATGTCAATCAGAATGTCTTGACATTCATCATTGACAACATATACTGAATAATAGGCAAGTTGGCTTTATGCTTCAGTTCAGTATATATTTAAGTCTGGTTTTCAAGTGGTAAACAGACCTGGCCAAGGATCATTGTGAAACTGTCAAACTGGATGTCTAGACAGTTGTGCATGTATGCTGATACTGAATTAGAGACTGATTGGTCTTTTACAGTACAACAAATTTAGCACAGTCTGGTTTGTTTAGGAACATAACAGAATCAGCATGCTGTATATGTTCTGACTGTCAAACTGAATGTTGTGACATTCATTCCTGACAGCATGTGCTAAAGTGTAGGATGATTAGTTTTTCTGTTACAGCATTTTTCTCAGGCTATTCTTTAGGAATCCAACAGCTGAGCTAAAATCCAGAAACCCAACTACTACCCTACAATTAATGAACCTAACAAATGGCCTATTTGTTAGCAATCTAATAAGTGGTAATTAGATTAATGTATTCAACCTTATTTCAGGAAATACAAGTAAAAGGCTAACATACTGGAATAATGTAACAGATGATGGCCAAACCAATACTAAGACATCATGTTGATAACTGTGTAGGAAAACAACAGAAGTGAGTACTATGATGGATCTTTGTTGAGTTTGCATACCAGATGCACAGGACTAGAGGTTCCTTCCCTCTAGGGTGACTTAGAAGGAGATGTCATGACATCTATGAAAGAGTGCGTTAGTACAGGGTTTTTAATGTGTTAACTGTCTTGCTGCATTAGTTACAATGTTGGATCAGATGTCATGACGTGGAGTAGAACATCTGAATTCTGACTACGCCAGAATCTCAAATGGTATCAGAGCAGGCATCCTGTCTGTTTCTAGATGAGATCCATGGGTGATACTTTCTGGTATCTTGCAAGGAGTTATGTTAGTACTGATGCTGAAACCTGTGAAAGGCTCTGTATTTTCCCTGAATGGTCCCTTGAAGTAGGTGGATGGACTGTTCATGATGGGAATGGTGTGTACCTGTCTCTGGAGGTTGGCAATTGGCCTGTGCGTTGGACAGTTGTGCCAGTATTGAATCACATTCAAACTTGGTATGGTCTTGGAGGCTGATCTGGTGAAATGTGTGTTCATAGGTTGAGTTGTATTATGATTTCCGCTGCATAATACCTGGCAAAACTCAAACTCTGATGTAGTTCCCCCCCCCCCCCCCATGTGGATGAAGGGCTGCTGTATTCAAGATTTCATCATATTCTAGTGAAGACGTCAAAGATACTTGAGTCTCATCAAGTCCACTCTTCTTGGTAAGAATCACCTGATCACTGATTCTTGTACTCTTCTGGGTAGTGTATATGAAGACCTTGAAGACTTTCAAGGAGGGCCTGCTTCAAGGAGGTTAAACTAATGTTCTATGTGATGTTAGAACATGTTGTTCAACAAGTATGCAGCTACTGGTTGAAGAGCAGATGTTTTTAGGAGTCAAACAAAGGAATACCTTGGTTTGAAACCTACTCCTGACCTGGAAGAGGAGACATCTGTGTGTGCTAAGTTGACAAGGGTAGGGTCAACTGTGTGTGTGCTCAAGAAGGTCACTTTTAGAAGTCTGATCTCTAGAAGTGGAGCTGGTTGAAATGTGACACTGTGCAATCCCCGTTGTGTGCCTTATTCCTGTAGATTGATCAGGGTTGGATAGTTGTTTCCTGAAGTACTATGGTGTACAGGAAGACAAGTCCCCTGGATGATAGAAGTCAATAATAGGGTAACCTGACTGCTATTCCATTTAAGAGGATTGGGACCATGAATCTTGTTATTCAAACACCACGATCAGAAGTGGCAGTTCTTTCAAGGAGTGAGAATATGAAGATTCAGAGGTTGGTTGAGGTAGTATGCTCTGGAAATGCATATCTACTATGTACTAGTGTTGTTGTCTTTCACTAGTACTTATGGTCAGCTGAAGTCTGATTGGTGTGATTGGAGTATGTCTAGGTATAACTCATAGAGTTAGGTGCCACTGGTAGAGATGGTGTATGTCATGTTGAGACATGTCTGTACAATGCATGGATATTGGTGTGAAGTTTCCATGATTGTTAATTTGAGGGGGAACGAAGTTAGCGGGCATCCTCCAGGGAAACCCGGCTGACATAGCAGACGGTGCAAAGTGAGCACTAGGTGATCCATTAGCTTTGATGAGTTGGCTCTGGTGTAGTACCGATGCGTCAGCTTGTCTTCAAAATAAATGAAGAACACAGAGTTAGACCACTGAATAAGAAGCTCTGGAACAAAACCTGCTTATGCACATGATGCATGCAATGCTTGTGCATATGATTTATTTTTAGTCAGAGGGACTTTTAGAGTTCTATTTGCAAATATTTGGAAATATTAATCATTTAGATATATATGGAATAATCATATCAATAATATCTGGAAAAATTTTTACACCAAAGAAGTACAGTCTTGGTAACAAAAATACAATACAAGAGAGAAGGAAAATGAACATCCTATGGAACCCTAGAAACAATCATCCAAAGCTCTCGAGACTAGAAAATAAGCTGCGCGAAGCCTCTTCACCTCTTTCTCATAGGCTGCCTCCATATCTGCCTTCTCCTTGGCGAATCGATCGTACTTCCTCTTCCAAAACCTGGAAGACTGAGGAAGAAGAGAAGTCACCACATCATCATGCTCGTTGATAACCTGATGCTCCAGAAACTCTATCAAAGCATCCTTATCTCTAATCTGCTGAAGTAGCTTCTCTCGCTCACGGACCCAAGCACGCGAACGGTCTTCATCTCTCAACTCCTCTACTCCTTGGTTAGGGAGGGTCGAAGGCCCAACCATAACTATAGGTGTAGGTATTGGATAGTCATAGGGCATGCGGTACTCAGAAGCTCTCCTCCTAACCCACGAGGTATAGGGTTCCAAAGCAATACAATTCTTCGGACCAAGCTCTTTCCTTCCCTTCCTATGAATCTTGCGCCAAGCGTAGACCATCCTGCCCTTCAAGTCTTAGGGATCTTTACCCTCTTGAAAGAACACACCTTCTAACAAAATGTTATTAGGTTTATCCTTTAGGTTTATCGTTTAAGAACACCCGTTCCCACTGACCGGGAAGCGGACCCCAGGGTAACTCTGCGTAGTGTGATCGGTCGTCGAAATTTAATTTGATTTTAATTAATTAAAGGAATTAATAATAAAGTGTTTATTATTGTCTTGTGGTGATCGGTTATGGCCTTAGTTTTCCTTTATTCTGCTTTGGGTTTTAAAATACGACCTGCGTGTCGTGCCTCTCTCTTAATCTCCCAAATGTAACTTCTTTTCTCATCTCACTCCCTCGTATGTAAAACGAGTTTCTTTCATGTAATGTAATGATATGAAGAAAGCAAAGAAGTTAGTGCCAAAGGAGGACAACCTTGAAGATCTTGCTTGGAGAAGCTTAGATCGTTGTTAGGTTAGCTTAGGTTCTCTCATTGGCTTGGGAGAACAATTGCGCTAGGGGCCATAACTGTTTCATTATGTATGTATGTATGTTGATGCGTGTGAATGTATGTTGATGCATGTGAGAGACGGTTTATACGATAAACAAGCCGGTGAGATCATAAAAATTGCAATTCCCTCAAATTAAATATTAAGTTTATGCTTTCCAAGTTTTAACACTCATCAAGACTAATATCGGATAATGTAGGTTTCGCCTACGCGAGGTGCATGATCTATATATTAGTAAGGTGCGATGGGATAATTGTAATATCCAACTGTTAAAACAATGGGTCAAACTTAACTAAAAAAATTATGAGAATATTATATATGTTTGCTTTCCAAGTTTTAGCACTCATCAAGACTAGTATCGAATATTGTAGGTTTCGCCTACGCGAGGTGCATGTTTTGTATTAGTTAAGGTGCGATGGGATAATTGTAATATCCAACTGCTAAAACGATGAGTCAAACTTAATTATAATAATATTATATATGTTTAGAAGCAAGAGTTGGGAATGATCCATATGATGGATTGGAATAAGGAGTTATTCACCCAACTAAAATTTTCGAGAGTTGTATGAGATACAATTGGAAGGAGTTCCTACCTAAATAACCTAGTTTTATGTAATCTGCCTACGCGGACTTAGAACGAAGTGAAATATGGATCTCGACCCACTAGAAAATCTTCCAACGGGATTTTCCGAATCAGATGATTAGGGTCATTTGTTTTGAGTAAAATAGTGGAAGCATATTTAATTAAAGGCCTAATTAAATATGTCAATGATACTTATATTTTCTTAATCCTTATGTAGATAACCATGACAGCAAACACCTCTAACAACATTTTGCGATTAATCCTTGATAAGGAAAAATTGTCTGGGACAAATTTTCTGGATTGACACCGAAACCTGAGGATTATCCTCAAACATGATAAAAAGCTGTATGTCTTGGAGACACCTGTTCCTGAAGAGGAACCTCCTAGTTCTGCACCTAAGGCAGAAAGAGATGCTTATAAGAAGCATGTCGATGATGCCAATGAAACTGCTTGTCTCATGCTAGCTACCATGAACTCAGAATTGCAAAAGCAACATGAGAACATGTCAGCGTTCGATATGATCGAACACCTGAAGTTGCTCTATTAAGAGCAAGCAAGGAATGAGAGGTTTGAAGTTTCAAAAGCCCTTTTTCAAGGCAAGTTAGCTGAGGGAGCCCCTGTAGGTCCCCATGTACTCAAGATGATTGGGTATATGGAAAATCTTGAGAGATTGGGTTTTCCCCTCGAAAAGGAACTTGCGACTGATTTGATCTTGCAATCGTTGCCAGATAGTTTCAGTCAATTTGTCCTAAATTTCAATATGAATGATATGGACAAATCTCTTCCTGAACTGCTCGCCATGTTAAGAACTGCCGAGCAGAATCTGAAGTCAAAAGGGAAGTCCATTCTGATGATCGAAAATGGAAAGAGACAGAACAAAAGGCCCACTAAGCAGGGTGATAAAGGGAAAGGCAAGGAAGTTGCCAAACCCAAACCCACCGTTGCTGCTTTGAAGCCTAGTGGAGGCATAGCAAAAGAAGGCACCTATTTCTATTGCGGTAAGACCGGACACTGGAAGAGGAACTCCCCAAAGTACCTGGAAGATAAGAAGAATGGAGTAGAGACTTCAACTTCAAGTTTTTTTGTTATTAATTTATCTACTTCTGCATCATGAGTATTAGATACTGGATGCGGTTGTCATATTTGTACAAATATGCAGGGACTAAAAAGGAGTAGAAAATTGGCAAAAGGTGAAGTCGACCTACAAGTTGGTAATGGAGCAAAGGTTGTTGCCTTAGCCGTAGGAACTTATGAATTGACTTTACCTAGTGGTTTAATAATTCAGTTAGACAACTATTATTATGTACCTGCAATTAGCAGGAATATTATTTCTATTTCTTGTTTGGACAAGTTTGGTTTTTCATTCATAATAAAGAACAATTGTTGCTCAATTTATTTGAATGATATATTCTATGCTACTGCACAAATGAACAATGGACTATATGTCCTTGATCTTGAAATGCCTATTTATAACATTAATACTAAAAGGATGAAACCTAATGAGTTGAATCCAACTTACCTTTGGCATTGTCGATTAGGCCACATAAATGAGAAACGCATTTCCAAACTCCATAAAGATGGACTGTTGGACTCTTTTGATTATGAATCATATGAGACATGCAAATCTTGTTTAATTGGAAAGATGACAAAGTCTCCATTCACAAAAAAAGGTGAAAGAGCTAATGATCTTTTGGCCCTCATACATACTGATGTATGTGGACCACTGAACATACCAGCCAGAGGAGGTTTTCAGTACTTCATCACATTCACTGATGATTTCAGTAGATATGGTTATGTGTATTTAATGAAACACAAATCAGAGTCCTTTGAAAAGTTCAAGGAATTCAAGAATGAAGTACAAAACCAACTAGGTAAGAATATTAAAACTCTTCGATCAGATCGAGGTGGTGAGTATTTAAGCCTAGAGTTTGATGACCATCTGAAAGAGTGTGGGATCCTATCCCAACTCACTCCTCCTGGAACACCCCAATGGAATGGTGTGTCTGAGAGAAGAAATCGAACCCTGTTGGACATGGTCCGATCCATAATGAGTCACGCCGATCTTCGAAACTCCTTTTGGGGACATGCGCTATTGACAGCAGCTTACACACTTAACCGTGTTCCATCCAAAAAGGTTGATAAGACACCATATGAGATATGGAGTGGTAAGAGACCACATATGTCTTACATGAAGATTTGGGATTGCGAAGTTTATGTGAAACGACAAATTTCAACTAAGCTTGAGCCTAAATCTGACAAATGCTTATTTGTGGGGCATTCTAAAGAAACAAGAGGATATTACTTCTACAATCCTTCTGAGGGCAAAGTGTTTGTCGCTCGAACTGGAGTTTTCCTAGAAAAGGATTTTATTTCCAAAGGAACCAGTGGGAGGAAAGTAGAGCTTGAAGAAATTCAAGAATCACAAAGCATCGATACACCTATGGAGGAATTAGAGCAGGAAACACAAGTGGTTGTGGAAGAGCAACCTACTCAAGTAGAACAAGACCAGCGTAGGTTAAGCAGGATACGTCACCTACCTGAGAGATATGGATATCTCATAACAGATCAAGGTGATGTATTACTCATGGATCAAGATGAGCCTGTGACCTACTCATGGAATCTTCGTTTTGATGAAACAGTAAAACAATATGGACTCATCAACAACGAAGATGAGCCTTGTGTCTACAAGAAGGTTAGTGGGAGCATGATCGTTTTCCTGGTATTATATGTAGATGACATATTACTCATTGGAAACGATATCCCTACCCTGCAACAAGTAAAGTCTTGGTTGGGGAAATGCTTTTCTATGAAGGACCTAGGTGAAGCAGCCTATATATTAATCAGAATCTATAGAGATAGATCACAAAATGCTTCACCTAAGTCAGAGTACATAGACAAAGTGCTGAGACGCTTTAATATGAATGATTCCAATGGTTATGTGTTTTGCTTAAATGGTGGCGCTGTGAGCTAGAAAAGTTTAAAGCAAGATACAGTTGCTGATTCTACAACCGAGGCCGAGTATATTGCTGCCTTAAGTGCAGCAAAGGAAGTTGTTTGGATCAGAAGTTCCTTAGTGAACTTGGCATAGTCCCTAGCATTGTGGATCCCATTGGTCTCTATTATGATAACAATGGTGTTATCGCACAAGCTAAGGAGCCTAGATCTCACCAATGATCCAAACACATACTTAGGCGTTATCATCTCATTCGAGAGATAATAGATAGAGGAGATGTGAAAATATGTAGAGTACCAACACTTGACAATATTGCTAACCCACTAACAAAGCCTCTTGCGCAGCAGAAGCATGATGGCCATACTAGATAAATGGGCATTAGGGGTATGCTTGATTGGCTCTAGTGCTAGTGGGAGATTGTTGGTGTAAGCCCTAAAGGCCAATACTTTTGGTACTTGTATCGAATTATTTATTAATAATAAAAGGCATTTTATTTATTATGGTTGATTAATAAAGTCCCTGGAATAGATAGTCCGTTTAATGTATTAAGTGTGACTTAATCATGAGAGCACATTAAACATAAGGACACTATTCTTAAAGTATTCGTAGTCGAGCTTTAGTGTGAAGTGGGATAACATTAAAGCATTAAGACCATTATGTTTGTAGACTGATGATCACATATCATGGATCATGGATAAAGAGTTATCAAGTCTTAAACATAGGTATGAATATTAAGAGTAATATTTATACCGGATTGACCCGCTATGAGAATACTATATAGAAAGTTATGCAAAGTGTCATAAGTTATTCTCATGATGATAATGGTGTATACCACTCTTCGACCTGAAACCACTATGGATCCTAGATGTAGAGTCGAGTGCTTTATTGTTGATCCAACGTTGTCCGTAACTGGATAACCATAAAGACAGTTGATGGGTACTCCACAAAGCATGCTGAGGGACATGAGTGTCTTAGATGGAATTTGCCCATCCTGTGTAACAGGATAAATGTCTATGGGCCCAATATTGAACTAGACAAGGATGACACGGTCTATACCTTGTGTTCAATATAGACATAAGGGAAAAGGGGTAATTATACACATAATCATTATCACAGGAGGTTTTGTCAGATCACATGACATTTTCGTGTCTTGGGTAGCAGTGATGTGTTGCTAGATACCGCTCACTGTTTATTATGTTAAATGCGTGATTTAATATAATTGCCAACGTCGCGAAAACCTATAGGGTCACACACAAATGACAGATTGATGAGAGATAGAGTAACTAAGGAACATCATAAGGTACGGTGTACTTAAGTAGAATACGAAATATGGTAAGGTACCAAATACTTAAGTGATTTTGGCATATTATGAGATATGGGCCAAAATACACTTAAGTGGGGTTTTTGGCTTGAAGCCCACACAAGTGGTTCTATAAATAGAACTCTTATGCAGAAGCATTGTATGGGAATACAACACAACTGAAGAGTTGGAATTTCGTATCTCTCTTTCTCTCACTCAAAGCCTTCATTCGTACCAGCTAGCACTGAGATTGAAGGAATCCGTTCGTGTGGACTGAGTAGAGACGTTGTCATCGTTTAACGTTCGTGATCGCTCCGTGGATTTGTATCCAAGGTTTTGATCGTTACAAGAGATCTACACCAAAGGTTTGAATCGCCACAAGAGGTAACGATTCTATCACTGATCATGCCCATTCGTAAGGATCACTAAATGGAGAAATTTTTAAATTCCGCTGCGCCTTGGATGGCAATTCTCCATCAATACCACCACTGAGGGTTGGTCGGTATAGTAGGTGAGTCACGTGGAGTAATCAGCTTCCTTTCAATTAATGAAGGATATAATTCAGCGTAGGTTATTGGAATAGGATCAAAAGTGACCCTTTTCCTATCATAGCTACTGCTGGTTTGATTGTTGTTTCGAGGCTGGTAGGCATGCTGTTGAGGATGATGTTGTTGTTGTTGCTGATATTGTTGATGTTGCTGTTGCTGGTTCTGGTGCTGTTAATGTTGGTTCTCTCTGAATACAGGTGCTATATGAGCCACCTGGTGCTGGTTACTGGCGGGACGCACAGTCTTCCTCTTCACAGAGGGTCTTCTTGATTTAACATGGGAGGACACAACATGTGCCTCACCATCTTTATTTTTAGCGAACGCCCCATAACATTTGGCAGAAGAGCCTTCTTCTCTGGTCAGGCGCCCTTCCCCGACTCCTTCTTCTAGACGCATCCCCATGTTCACCATCTCGGTGAAGTCAGAAGGAGCGCTAGCAATCATCCGCTCGTAGTAGAAAGAGCTTAAAGTTTTGAGAAAGATCTTCGTCATCTCCTTCTCTTCGAGCGGGGGCACAATTTGTGCAGCCAATTCTTGCCACCTCTGGGCGTACTCATCGAAAGTTTCCTTCTCCTTCTCGGACATGGCCCTCAGTTGGTCGCTATCGGGAGCCATATCAACATTATATTTGTACTGCTTGACGAAGGCTCCACCAAGGCCGTTGAAGGAGCGGATGTTCGCACTATCCAGACCCATGTACCATCTCAATGTGGTACCGGACAGGCTGTCCTAGAAGTAGTGGATCAGGAGTTGATCATTGTCGGTCTGAGTCGACATCTTGCGTGCATACATCACAAGATGGCTGAGCGGGCAAGTGTTTCCTTTGTATTTTTCAAAGTCAGGCACTTTGAATTTGACAGGAATCTTGACATTAGGGACGAGACAAAGCTCATTAGCAGATTTGCCAAAGAGGTCCTTCCCTCTGAGAGTTTTGAGTTCCTTGCGAAGCTCAAGGAATTGATCATTCATAGCATCCATTTTCTCATAGACATCTGGGCTCTCAGATGGCTCAAAGTGATAAATGGTGTCATCTACTCTCGGTAAAGTATGCACGACTGGAGGTGGCACAGAAAGGACCGAGCAAGATGCCGACAGAGAAGCAAAAGTAGGGGCGAGACCCTCTGGAACGAAGTTAGCGGGCATCCCCCAGGGAAACCCGGCTGACATAGCAGATGGTGCAAAGTGAGCACTAGCAGCAGGCACAGTAGAGGAAGCAACCTCTGAGATGACCGTCCTCTGGGGATGAGCTGAAGGCGTTGGAGAAGACATGCTTTGGGCGGCCAAGAATGACTCCATCAGGGCAGTCAATCTTGCCACTTCCTCCTTGAGTTCTTTGTTCTCTTGCTCTAGGTGATCCATTAGCTTTGATGAGTTGACTCTGGTGTAGTACCGGTGCTTCAGCTTGTCTTCAAAATAAATGAAGAACACAGAGTTAGACCACTGAATAAGAAGCCCTGGAACAAAACCTGCTTATGCACATGATGCATGCAATGCTTGTGCATATGATTTATTTTTAGTCAGAGGGACTTTTAAGTTCTATTTGCAAATACTTGGAAATATTAATCATTTAGATATATATGGAATAATCATATCAATAATATCTGGAAATTTTTTTACACCAAAGAAGTACAGTCTTGGTAACAAAAATACAATACAAGAGAGAAGGAAAATGAACATCCTATGGAACCCTAGAAACAATCATCCAAAGCTCTCGAGACTAGAAAATAAGTTGCGCGAAGCCTCTTCACCTCTCTCTCATAGGCTGCCTCCATATCTGCCTTCTCCTTGGCGAGTCGATCGTACTTCCTCTTCCAAAACCTGGAAGACTGAGGAAGAAGAGAAGTCACCACATCATCAGGATCGTTGATAACCTGATGCTCCAGAAACTCTATCAAAGCATCCTTATCTCTAATCTACTGAAGTAGCTCCTCTCGCTCACGGACCCAAGCACGCGAATGGTCTTCATCTCTCAACTCCTCTACTCCTTGGTTAGGGAGGATCGAAGGCCCAACCATAACTATAGGTGTAGGTCTTGGATAGTCATAGGGCATGCGGTACTCAGAAGCTCTCCTCCTAACCCACGAGGTATAGGGTTCCAAAGCAATACAATTCTTCGGACCAAGCTCTTTCCTTCCCTTCCTATGAATCTTGCGCCAAGCGCGGACCATCCCGCCCTTCAAGTCTTAGGGATCTTTACCCTCTTGAAAGAACACACCTTCTAACAAAATGTTATTAGGTTTATCCTTTAAGGGGAACCCAAGTTGACGACATGCCAAAACAGGGTTGTAGTTAATTCCACCACACGTAACAAGAAGAGGCACATTAGAGAATTCACCACAAGAATCAATAATCTGCACACCATCATACACACGGTTGTACCAAAAGATATCATCATTAGTGAGAGACATAAGCCTCGTAGACCATCGTAGACATCCTTTGTTCTCCTTGAAGGCGAGCGTCCGTGACAAGTGTGAAATAAACCACGTGTACAACAGAGGCAAACAACATATAATGGTACCACCACCCTTTGCATTCCTCATATGCAAAGAGAAATAAGTGTCACCCAACAGAGTAGGAATGGGATTAAGAGTAGAGAAAATCCTAATGGCGTTCACATCCATAAAATTGTCGATGTGGGGAAATAACACTAGCCTATAGATGAGAAGTAAAAATATGGCTTCAAAGGCATCCTCACTCATGGCCTTCCCATACATAGTAGCTTGAGCAATGAGGATATCAGATGGGAGACCTCGAATTCCACCTTTGGTAGTCATATGAGCATCCACAATAGATTCATCTATATGCAACAGATCAGCAATCTCTTGAGAAGTAGGAACTCTCTCCAAGGCACTGAATGACAACTGATCTAGAATAGGTATACCCACAAGATAGGCATACTCCTCATGTGTAGGCAAAAGCTGGAAATCCGGAAATGTGAAGCAATGGTACAAGGGATCATAGAACTGCACCAACACACTCATCAGACCTTTATCCACCTGAGTAGCAAGAATGGACAAAAGCTTCCCATGGCAAGCTTTGAACTCCAAGGGATCTAATACATACGATGCCAAACTCCTTAACTCTTTCAAGTCGGGTTGTCTGAAACTGTACTTCTTCATATTCCTTCTTTGCTTATCCATGTCTGAAAATTTTCAAATAGACCTCTTAAGTTCCTTGAAAATGTTCTCATTATTGATGATGTGGATGTGTATGAATGCATGAATGCATGGATGCAACAATCACACTCAAGGATCAAGTAAATCACACCACACAAAGGTCATGGGATGGATCAAGTCATCCTTAATATCAATCATCCATTTTGGTGGATTATGGTTTACACCTTATCAACACCTAAGTTCCATTGATATTAAGGATATACAAGAACGGATCAACCATGAATCAAGGGTTTGTTGCAAGTCACGAGCATGGAGTCTCGGTTAAGAACCACCCAAAGGGAGTGTACTATGGTTAAACCTAACAATCCTGTTCTACAAGAGGTTCCCATAGTCATCATCCCATCTTTCGGATATTATCGGATAAACGACTACTCGTATTCCAAAAATATTCTCAAGAGAGATCTTATGAGTGTAGTATCGCGTAACAATCGTATCAAATCTTACACTTGAACGACTTTCGCACTACATCCTAAAAATAGGCCAAGATGGGTTAGGTAATCTAAGGTCCTTGGCTTCTAAGGCATATATTGGAAAGAGTAATGCCTAACATCGACTACTCGTGTGACATTATTGATCCCAACATAACCTCCACCAAGTGAATGGACTTGCAAGTCAACTTGCTAAGGAATAACTCCATACAAGTCAACAAGACTATGCCATTCTCCTATCATAAGTGCACTCGAGTTCGGGTATAGAACTCATCTCACAAGAGACCACCAAGCACACAAGCAATTGATATATCAAGCAATTCATACATTACAAACAATACAATCATCCCAAATTTGCACAAAAATATGTCACAAATAAATATAAACATACAATATAACATAGGTAAAAAGTAGGCAAAACCCACTAGGCAAATTATCCCCAGCAGAGTCGTTACTTTTCTGTAGCGGGGTATTCGTTACCTTTAGATTTATTGACTAAATCAAAAGTAAATCATACAATTCGAGTCGCCACCGCACTTCTATTTATCCAACGGAAAAGTTAGAAAGCGAACAAAAACCGAGAAGTTTTATCAAGTCAAAAACTAATAAAAATGTCAGAGATCTGGGTAAGGGGGTTGGTTATGCAATGGGAAGGTTTTAAGCACCCAAAACATCCTTAGTACTCTAAGGGAACCCTTTTTACAAATGTTGTAAGGTAGGTTGGTATTTGTGAAAATATTTGTGCAAACATGATTGGGGAGATGAGAAAAGAATATACAAGTTATCTACAATTTTTGTGTTTGAATGGATAAACTCATTGCCTACGTACCATCTTAAAAAAGAATAGGATCAAAACCTCTTAGTTCAGGGTAAAAATATCAAAAAGAAGTTGGTAAATTGATTGGTCAAAAGCCTTAAGGTCTTTTGTTATCAAAGGGAGAAAACTCAACCTAAAACCACAAATCCACCATGTGAGAAAAGCTTCAACATGCTAGTGAGGGGTTAACCCTATAATAAGCATGGAAGTCTTATAGTCCATCACTAAGGATATAGGTGAGCATTATATCAACCTCTAGGATAACTCAAACCTAATAGCTAATGTTTATGAAAAGCTTTAACACAAATGGTCATTGGAACCACAAAACAATTGAGTGAGTTGTATTTACAAATGAAGAGTATTCACAAAGTAAGGTCAAAGTTGACTTAAGGATTCAATTCAAAATAAGTGTTATGAAAAGAGTTTGAAAAAATCAAAGGCATAATTCCTAGGTTTCTAATTTTTGAAAACAATGTTAATGTTTGCACAAGAGTTTGGCTTGGGTTAGAGTGGAGAGAAGAAGAGAAGGGCTAGGTCCTAAACATGCAAAGATGAGGGAAGAGAAATAAAACCACATTGGAGTTCCCTTCTTGAGATCATAAAGATGATCCAAGTTTCTCCATTCCTTTGGATTTAGTAAGCAATAAGCAAATAACTCAAGCAATCAAGCAAAACAATCAATCAAGCTCCTAGGAATCTTCTAATTGGCTTTTGTATCTCTCACTTGGATGTCCATGACAATGGTTCTTCTAATTGGCTCAAGTTTGGGATCCCTAGCACACAAGAACACACAAATCAAAAAGTTCCACAATACAAATAAAGAATGGACAAGAGTGAGTTTTAGAATTAGAGGTCCTTTCAATGTCATCTTCAAGATTAAGCATTCTAAAGGCATGAGGCCTAGTTGCTCTTTAACAATTTTAGCATTCTAAAGGCATGAGGCCTAGTTGCTCTTCAAACTCCATTAGCATAGGTAAGGTCCTAAATCTAAGTCCTTTCTCCATTTGCATTGGGTTCACACAAACAAAACAAAACAAGCACAATAATATATACACAATAATGTGCTCAAGTGAGCAAAAGGCAAATTGCATTAACATAAACATGAGCTCAAGTGAGCAAAGGGCAAAGAAAAATGAATTAATGTGCAAGAAATTAAATTGCATAAAAGTAAATTGCAAGAATTAAATGCTTGAATTAAAAGTTAGTCATTAGTTGTTAGTGTTAGTGTGTCATAAGGCAATTTAGCGCTATGTTAAGCAATCGTAAGTGGACTAATGTAGTAGTCACACCTATCTGAGGTCAGTCAATAAAACTATAGGCAACAAACACAAGTTAGAGACCATGACTAGTAAGCCAAGCTCC
Organism: Lathyrus oleraceus; assembly: GCF_024323335.1. Classification (NCBI taxonomy): domain Eukaryota; kingdom Viridiplantae; phylum Streptophyta; class Magnoliopsida; order Fabales; family Fabaceae; genus Lathyrus; species Lathyrus oleraceus. The sequence continues at coordinate 59,372,834 of NC_066585.1, forward strand.
TACAACTTGTCATGCCAAAAAAAAAAAAAGAATGACCTTGTATTGATTTTGGTTTTTTGCTTGACCAAGAAGCAACCTATCCCTAATGCAAAGCAATTCACTTGATCTTTGATCAAGATGAATTTGATTTGAATCAAGGAAGATTAAGCCTCTCATATGTCAAGGCTAACCACCAATCTTTAACTCATTGGTCAAAAAGAAAAAGAAGAAGAAGAAGAAGAAATGGAATGTACATAAATGGAATTCAAATGAAATAACCAACACACATTGATCAAACATGAATGGAATCAACATCAATCAATGGTAAACAGAAGTGAGATGAAGCTTAGAAGTCAAGAAACAAGTAAAATATTTTTGGTATCTTTTGGAATTAAAATAAACAAATAAAGGTCAAACTTCAAATCCATTTCAAATCAACTTGGAAAAGTCCAAATGGATCATCCTAAGTTCAACATGGTCAAACAAGGTTTGACAAAAAATTTCATCATTTTTTGAAAACAGAAACTAATTTTAAACAATTAAAAATGAAGAAAATATAACATAATTGAACTAAAATATCAAATAAATCTCAAATCAATTAAGAATTTGATGAGAATATTTTTCATAGATTCATCATCATTCAAAGATGTTAAGAAAATATTTTTGGCATTTTTGAATATTGGAAACTATTTTAAATGAATTAAAAATAACCAGAAAAGAGAAAATTCACAATAAATATTAAATGGAATCATAAAAAATATTAAAAATCATTTTCAGAAACTAGAATTAAAAAGGAAAATAATGCAATTGGTCCCATACTTTTTGGATTAAAAATGAAGAAGTTATGAATTTTTGAAATAAAATGAAATTAAAGAAAATAAAATGAAATAATCAGAAATTAGAAAAATCATGGAGCATCTGATCCTGATTCATTAAATGACGTGGAGGATCAAGTGGCTGATGGGCGTGCGCTCATGATAGACCATAGTCAAAAGAGAAACACACTTCATTTAAAAAAGTCATAACATTCAAGGATCCAGATTAGATCAGAGCAACAGATCCAATGGTCCAGAGCTCATCTACGTGGGGACGGTGGTGTACACCATCGTCTTCTCCGGTGAGACTCACCGCTTCGGCCAAGATTTGTAGGTTTTCAAAACCTCATTAAATGCACGATCCTTATATCATTGGAAAGCTGGGGTGATGTACATCACCCCTGTGCCATTGGTTTCCCCTCAAGATCACTATAGAGAGAGAAATCTAAGAGGGAAATTTATGGTGTTCAAACTGAACTTGATCAATTCATGAAATTAAAAGCTCAGATCAATTGCCTTTCACATGATGACTTCAGAGGTACCAACAAACACAAGAAATGAGCAATATCCAAGCAGTTTCAAATCAAAAAAGTTTGAACAACAACCTTTGAAGTGCAGCTTTACAAGGCACGGTCTCCTCCAAGTCTTTGATGCAGTGTGTTCTTAAGATGGCAAGGAAGCAAGGTTTAGGAATTGAAGCTCAATGATCAACCAATGAAGTTGAAAATTTAACTTGAAAATTAAAAGAGAAAAGCAAAATTCCTTTTAATGGAGGTTGGGATTCTACTTCTGCAGCAATACAGGCGCTTTGAGGTTGGTTTTGAATGAAGCCATGCATGTGTATTTATAGCAAGAGATGATGCAAGCAATGGAAAACTCGTGTGTGCATGAGCTTGGGTCCTCCATGCATGGGCCTGTACAAGCGCATGGGAGGCCCGAATGCAATTGCAAATGCAAGCTAAACATCAACCAAATGAATTTGGACGTGCAGATTTGAATGTGTAAGCTTGTGCATGGAGTTTTGATATGTTATGCATAAATGAACACAAATCTTCTCCTCTTCGAAAATGCCCTTTGCTAAATTGAAACATAAGCATGTGGGAAATGGTTGGAAAGGTCTTGACATTAGGAACAAATATTATGTTGAACAAAAATCCATTTGGTGTTAGGAAATTTATGAAAACAGACTATGAAGTTCAAGGTGCAAAACATGTGTATGGAAATTTAGCCAAAATGGACCAACTTCAAGCCCTTCAGTTTCAATGATACAAGCCTCAAATGACAAAACCTTAAACATAAAAGTTGTAGATATTTTCAAGACAATAAATTTGGACTTAAATTGTACATCATTTGGAGTTTTTATGAGAAAGTTATGGGCACTTGAAGTTGGACTTTTTCACATTTCAATGGCTTTGGTCCAAAGTGACCTATAATGTTTTGTATTATCACATGTGTTTATTTTAGGATTATGAAATTTTGTCCAACATAAAAATTGAGTTAGACATCTTAAAATTTCCAATTCATTTTATCCCACCTCAAAATCATAAAAAATGAAGGAGTTAGGTCCTTGGGAAGTTGACCCAAAATTAGGATTTCAATCAAAATGACCTATAATGTTTTTTGAAATGGATGATGACCTTACAAGTTTCAAATGGATTTTTTATGAACATGAAAGTTGTTCATATGGTTCTTAAGAACATTTTTTCTCTTGGGGTCATCTCCATTTGAGAAACACATTAAACGTTAGGTCTCAATGGGTTTCAAAATAGTCAGATGAATTGACTAATCAACTTCTCAAGTCCAAACTTCAAATCTTGATGAATTAATGATTGAGGAAACCCACATGGGCCCATATATGCATAAAATTATAAATTAAAGAACTTAACTTGATTTTATTTGATCATGGGTTGAGGTTGCTTCATGAGTAAGGCACAGTCAATGCACAGTTGAATTAGAGTTTCCTTGGGAAACAATCCTCAAGCCCTTTGGTTTATATTGATCAAATTGACAAATTGAGACACTTGGGAGGCATATATGAGGATTTAGAGCTTTGTGAACCATTGTCATGCTTGCTTTCACTTTCATTTGGCCACATCAATGAATATAGGGGCCTCCTAGGAGCCTTGGGTCACATGATTGCTCAAGCTTCAAAACAAACAAAGTTAGTGACATATTTTTGTGCTTTTGGTTAGTAAAAAAAATAAGAAAAGCAATAATATACAATTCAAGCATGCTTGGTGGTCTCAAACCACCTCCCACAAGCCCCAACCCAAGGGCAAGGAGCCAAGATGCTATGATCCTTGAGGCAAATGCAATATGAAATATTATGATGCCATGAGGGATTTTAGGGTCAAAATTAGGGTCTTACAACCACCCAACGGGAGTGTACTACGGTTAAACCTGACAATCATGTTCTAAAAGGTTCCCATAGTCATCATCCCATCTTTCGGATATTATCGGATAAAATGACTACTCGTCCTCCAAAAATATTCTCGAGAGGGGCTCTTATGAGTGTAGTATCGCGTAACAATCGCATCAAGTCTTACACTTGAACGACCTTCGCACTACGTCCTAAAATAGGCCAAGATGGGCTAGGTATCTAAGGTCCTTGGTTTTTAGGGTTCATATTGGAAAGAGTAATGCCCAACCACGACTACTCGTGTGACATTAGTGATCCCAATAAGACCTCCACCAAGTGAATGGACTTGAAAGTTAACTTGTTAAAGACTAAATCCACACAAGTCAACAAGACTATATCATTATCTTATCATAAGTGCACTCGAGTTCGGGTATAGAACTCATCTCACAAGAAACCACCAAGCATACAAGCAATTAATACATTACAAACAATACATTCATCCCAAATTTGCACAAAAAATATGCCATAAATAAATATAAACATACAACACATACAAGCAAAAAGTAGGCTAAACCCACGGGGCTTGGATCCCCAGTAGAGTCGCCATTTTTCTGTAGCGGGGTTTTCGTTACCTTTAGGTTTATTGACTAAACCAAAAGTCAACATACAATTCGAGTCGCCACCGCACTTTTATTTATCCAAAGGAATGGCTAAAAAGCGAACAAAAGTCAAGTAAGAAGTTTTTCAAATCAAAAACTAATAAAAATGTCAGAGATCTAGGTAAGGGGGTTGGTTATGAAATGGGAAGGTTTTACGCACCCAAAACATCCTTAGTACTCTAAGGGAAACCTTTTTGCAAATATGTGTTGTAGGTTGGTATTTGTGAAAAGATTTGTGCAAAAGATTGGAGGGATGAGAAGAGAATAAATTATATTTACAAATTTTATTATTTGAATGGATGAACCCATTGCGTACGTACCATCACAAAGGAGGATCAAAACCTCGTAGTTCGTGGTAAAAATTTCAAAGATTGGTGAATTGATTTTAATCAAAAGCCTTAAGGTCTTTTGTTATCAAAGGGAGAAAACTCAACATAAACCAACAATCCACCATGCGAGGAAGGCTTCAACATGCTAGTGAGGGGTTGGCCCTATAATAAGCATGGAAGGCTTATAATCCAACACTAAGGATGAGGTGATATTTACATCAACCACTATGATAACTTAAACCTATGACTAATGTTTTTGAAAAGAGTTTAACAAGTGGCCATTGGAACCACAAAACAACTTGAAATGGGTTATATTTACAAGTTGAATTTACTTACAAAATGAGTTCAAAGTTGGATTAAAGTTTATTTACAATGAGTATTTATGAAAATGGTTTTGAAAAGTCAACGGCCTAAGGCCTAGGTTTCTAATTTGAAATAAAGTCAAAGTTTTAAAAATGATTTTTTGGCTTGGATAGAGGGGGGAGAGGAGAAAAGGGCTATTCCTAAAGCATACAAAGATAAGAGGGGAGAGATAACCCTTGGAGTTCCTTTTCTTGGAGTCATAGAGATGACTCAAGATGCTCCTTTCCTTTGGATTTAGCACACAAAGCAAGCAATCAATAATTTGAAATTAAGCTCCTAGGATCTCCATTTGGCTTGGCTCTTAACTTGGCTACTCATGGCAATGGTCCTCTTTTCCCAATCTTAAGATGAGATTCCTATCACACAAAATCACACATTAAAAAGCTCACAACATAATAAAGGGAATGGACAAAGAATAAGTTTGAGGAGAAGTTCTTTGAGGTCAACTTTGAATTTTAGCATTCTAAAGGCATGAGGCCTAGTTGCTCTTCAATATATTTTGCATTCTAAAGGCATGAGGCCTAGTTGCTCTTGAACTCCTTTAAGCATGGGTGAATCCTAATTCTAAGTCCTTTCTCCTTTTGTATTTTGGTTCACATCAAAACAAACACAAAACAACACAAAATAGCAATATATTTATATACAATAATGGGCTCAAATGAGCAAAAGAAAAATGACATAAACATAAAATATGTGCTCAACTGAGCAAAATTAAAATCAAGATGAATAATCAGCAAGAAATAAATGACATTAAAAGTAAATGACAAGAATTTAAAAGCTCAAATTAAACTTAGTAGTTAGTAGAGTTATGTTAGCTTGTCATAAGACAATGTAGCGCTATGTTAAGCAATCGTAAGTGGACTACTATAGTAGCCACACCTATCTGAGGCCGGTCAATAAGAATATAGGCAAAGAACACAAGTTAGAGGTCATGACTAGTAAGCCAAGCTCCATAAACTTGCCATGCCAAACAAGAGGGGAAGGGCCTTGTATTGACTTTTGGTTATTTGCTTGACCAAGAAGTAACCTATCTTTGACACAAAATAACTCACTTGATCATGGATCAAGTTGAGTTTGGTTTGGATCAAAGAATATTAAACTTCTATTTGTCAAGACCAACCTCAAGACTTTAACTCATTGGCTATTGAGGGAAAGAAAAGGATGAAGATGAAAGGGAGGAGGGTAAGAAGACATCAACCAATCCCAATTGATCAAGGGATAACTCATCCTTGATCAAATTCATTCATCTCTCTAGGTGATGATCCTTAAGGATTCTCAAATCACAAGATCCAATGAATTTGATCAAAGTTGAATCAATTCAACCTTGATCAACACCAAACAGAAGAGGAATGAATATAGCAAGTCAAGAAGTCAATAATATTTTTTTGGTAATTTTTGAATTAAAAGAAAATACAAATAAAAAACAAACAAACAAAGTTGAACCTTAAATTCAATTCAAAACAACTTCAATAAGTCCAATTAAATTTTCATAGGTTCAACATAGTCAAACAAACTTTGACTAATTTTCTCACAAATTTTTAAAGTCAGAAAGCAATTAAAATCAATTAAAAAAAAAACATAATATGAATTACAATCTCAAATAATCTCAAAACAAACAAGAAATTGTTGAGACTATTTTTCATTGACTTATCATGATCCATAGATGCTATGAAAATATTTTTGTATTTTTCTAAAGTCAGAAAGCATTTTAAAATGAATTAAAATCATTAAAAACCAAATAATTCATGAAAAAATATCAAATGAGGTCACAAAAATAATTAAAAATCATAAGATGAAGCTAGATTTTTCAAGAAAATTTTTAAAGTTGGTCTCATATTTTTCTGACCTCATATGATTTTTTTTATGAATTATTAAAAATAGAATGAATTAAAAGAAAATAAAGCGAAAAAAAAAGCTGAGCCACCGGATCCGTCTCATTAAATGACATGGCGTGCTACACAGCCTGAATCTGAGGGTGCATGATGTACTCAAGTCAGCAGCGAAACACAATGAATTAAAAAAAGTAATTAGAATGGATGCACGAGATTAGATCGTGAGGGAGAGATCTAATGGCTGTGATCAGTACACGTGGTGGTGGTGGTGGAAACCACCACCTTCTCCGATCAACCAAGCAGAATCCGGCCAGAAATTGCAGGAAAACGAATCTCATCAAAAATGAAAAACAATGGCACGGAAATGAAGCATATGTGATGTAGATCATCACTGTACCATTAGATTCCTCTTATTCTTCCTATATTGAGAGAAAAATGAAGGAGAAAATCATGGCGTCCACACAGATTGATCTTGAAATGGAAAATTAAATGCACCGAAAGTTTGCCTCAAGTATGAGGACTTCAGAGAACCACAAAAACACAAGAATACTACATTGAATCGTGAGTTTCAGATCCAAACAGTTTGAGCTTATACCTTTAAAAATGGTGAGTTTCTGGCCACGAATCCTTCAAGCTTTTTGCTCCTTTTTAATCTCTGAATATAGGGAAGATAATTGGCTAAGGAATCTAGCTTTGAAACTCAACTTATGTTGTTGAATTTCAAGCTCGGAAACATTGAAAAAATGGTGAGTGATTCCTTTGGTGAGGGTTGTGGTTTCAATTCAGCAGCATGTGGGATCTCCAAAAGGGTTTTTTAATGAAGGAGAGGAAGCCCTTATTTATAGGTAAATGCATCTGATCATCACATTTTGGTCATGTGCATGGGAAATGCAATTTTGAATGCATGGGCCTTTGTGGATGTGTGAGAGGCCCATGAATGGTTGAAGGGACTTGCTAAGCTCATATGGAAAGCATGTGGTCGTGCACATGGAATGTGTAAGACCCTAATTTTGACCCTAAGATCCCTCATGGCATCATATCATTGCTCAGTGCATTGCCTCAAGGATCATAGCATGTTTGGCTCCTTAACCCTAGGGTTGGGACTTGTGTGAGTGGTTTGAGACCACCAAGTATACTTGTATTGTATATTATTGCTTTTCTTATTTTGATTACTAACCAAAAGCACAAAAATATGTCACTAACTCTTTTTGTTTTGAAGCTCAAGTGATCATGTGCTCCCATGCTCCTAGGAGGCTCCTAAGCTCAATGAAATGGCTAGATGAAGATGAGAACAAGCATGACAATGGTCCACAAAGTTCCTAATCATAATATATGTCTCCCAAGTATCTCAATTTTCCAATTTGATCAAGATAAACCAAAGGGGCTTGAGGATTGTTTCTCAAGGAAACCCTAATTCAAATGTGCTTTGACTGTGCCTTGCTCATGAAGCAACCTCAACCTATGATCAAATTTAATCAAGGGAAGTTCTTTCATTCATTATTTTATGCATATATTACCCTATTTTAGGATCCTTAATCATTCATTCATCAAGATTGGAAGTTTGGCCTTGAAAAGTTGACCAATCAAGTCATCTGACTAAACCGAGGATCACTGGGATACAACTTTTGATGTGTTTGTCAAATGAAGATGATCCCAAGAGTAAAACTGTTCTTAATAACCATATGAACAACTTTCATGTTCATCAAAAATCCATATGAAACTTTTAAGGTCATCATTCATTTCAAAGAATTATAGGTCATTTTGACTGAAACCCTAATTTTGGGTCAATTCCCAAGGACCTAACTTCCTTAATATTTATTATTTTGAGGTGCGACCAAATGCATTGGAAATATTAAGATGTCTACTTCAAATGTTATGTTGGACAAAATTTCATAATCCTAAAAGAAATACATGTGATAATACAAAACACTATAGGTCACTTTGGACCTAAGTCATTGAATTTGAAAAATGTCCAACTTCAAGTGCCCATAACTCTCTCATGAAAAATCCAAATGATGCAAAATTTAGGTCTAAATTGATAATCTTGGAGATCTACAACTTTGATGTTGGAGGTTTTTTCATTTGAGGCTTGCATCATAGAAACAGAGGGGCTTGAAGATGCTTGTTCTTGGTGAAAATTTTCAAAGGGGAACTTAAACATGTTTTGTGACCAAATGCCAAATGAATTTTTGCCCAACATGAATTTTATTCCTTATTTCAAGAGATTTCCAACCATTACTCACATTAATTTTTGTGAATTTCCATGTGTGAGTTTCAAAGAGCTTTCTATTTAGGTTCATTTTTGCATTTCACATTAAAACTTGATGTGCAAGCTTGTGCAATCCATTGTGCACGTCCAATTCATTTCCAGATGGTCTCAGTAAATATTTTCACCCATCATTGGGCCTTACATGCGCCTGTACAGGCCCATGCAAGGGGAATTCAAATCCCATGCACACGAGGGAACCATGCTTGCCAATCCATTTCAGCTATAAATAAGTGTGCATTCTCATTCAATGGGGAACCAAGTGGAGATCTGAATTGCTGCTGAATTGAAATCCCAACCCTCACTAAAGGAATTTTCAGTTTTCTCTTTCTCTTTCAAGATTGAAATTCAACATCATTAGTTGATTTTCAAAGCTCAATTCCTTAACCTATCATCACCATCACACTTCCAGAGCAAAAGTAGAACAAGAGCTTGAAGGATTCGTGTTGTTTGAAGCTTCATTTCAGAGGTAAAACCTCAAACTTTTTTGATTTAGATCTTGCAATACAATGTGAGTTCCTTTGGTTTATGCTATTTTCTGAAGTCCTCTCACTTGAGGCAGGCCAGTGGTGGTCTTAATTTTGCAAATCGTGCCATTTCAGTTCATACACCATGATTTTCAAGCTCACATTTCTCTCTAAATAGGAATGATGAGGATGATCTATGGTTACAGTGGTGATGTACATCACCTCAACTTCATTTTGATGCCTTCATTTTTCATTTTCATTGCAATTCATTTTCCTGCGCGTGGTGGCCGGATTCTGGTACTTCACTAGAGAAGAAGGTGTTTTCCATGTGTTGACTTGTTTTAATGCAAGGTGTAGCGCGCTTGACTTAGGTCTACCATGTATCCGCGCCCTTGAGCCCTTGATGCCTTGCCACTTCAATTAGTGAAATGATCTGATGGCGCTGGATTTTCCTATTTTTCTTATTTTCTTTTAATTTCAGTTAATTCCTTTTACTTTCAAAAATTCATAAATATTTTATTTGAAGTCACAAAAATATGAGACCAATGCCAAAAATTTTCTTGAAAAATCTAGTTTCATATTTTGATTTTTAATTATTTTTGTGACTTCATTTAATATTTTTTATGAATTATTTGGTTTTTAATAGTTTTAATTCATTTTAAAATACTTCTTGATATTTGAAAAATCCAAAAATATTTTCCTAACACCTATGGATCATGATAAGTCAATGAAAAATAGTCTCATCAATTTCTTAATTGATTTGAGATTTAAATTCTTATTATGTTATTTTTCATTGTTTTTAATTATTTTTAAATAGTTTCTGATTTTAAAAATTGTTAAAAAAATTTGTCAAAGTTTATTTGGCCGTGTTAGACCTATGAAAATTTAATTGGACTTGTTGAAGTTGATTTGAATTAAATTTGAGGTTTCATCATATTTTGTTTATTTTATTTTGTATTTATTTTTAATTCCAAAAATACCAAAAAATTATGGTTGACTTGTTGACTTGCAATCTTCATTTCTCTTCTATTTAGCATTGATTAATGATGATTTGGTTCACTTTTGACCAATTGAGTTTGATACTTGATTTCTCCTTCCATCTATTTCATCTTCATCCCTTTAGGCGTGACTACTACATTAGTCCACTTACGATTGCTTAACATAGCGCTACATTATCTTATGACAAACTAACATAACCATACTAATTACTAACTTTAATTTGAGCATTTAATTTCTTGCCTTTTACTTTAATGCAATTTATTTCTTTCTCATTTATTCATATTGCTTTTCATTTTGCTCACTTGAGTACATATTTTATGTTTATGTCATTTTCCTTTTGCTCATTTGAGCTTATTATTGTATATAAATATATTGTTATTGTCTTGTGTTTGTTTTTGTCTTTGTCTTGTGTGGACCTAATGCGAGAAGGAGAAAGGACTTAGAACTAGGACATACCTATGCTTAAAGGAGTTCAAGAGCAACTAGGCCTCATGCCTTTAGAATGCTAAACTTATTGAAGAGCAACTAGGCCTCATGCCTTTAGAATGCTAAACTTATTGAAGAGCAACTAGGCCTCATGCCTTTAGAATGCTAAATCTCAAAGTTGACTTTAAAGGACTTCCTTTCAAAAACTTATTCTTTGTCCATTCCCCTTATTGTGTTATGAACTTTTTGATGTTTGTTCTTGTGTGATAGGGATTCCATCTTGAGATAGTAAAGAGGACCATTGTCATGAATAGCCCAGTTGAGAGAGACAAGCTAAATGGAGATCCTAGGAGCTTGAATCTAAATTGTTTGATTGCTTGTGTGTTTGCTGAGTCCAAAGGAAAGGAGCATCTTGAATCATCTCTATGATTTCAAGAAAAGGAACTCCAAGGGTTTTATCTCTTCTGTCTTATCTTTGTATGCTTTAGGACTAGCCCTTCTCTTCTTCTCCTCACTCTAACCCAAGCCCAAAATCACTTTCAAAACTTTGACATTGCTTTCAAACTAGAAACCTAGGCCTTATGCCTTTGACTTTTCAAACTCTTTTCATAAGTACTCATTGTGAATAAATCTTAATCCAACTTTGACTTCATCTTTGTAAATAAATTAACTTGTAAATACAACTCACTTCCAGTTGTTTTATGGTTCCAATGGCCACCTTTGTTAAAACCTTTTCATAAACATTAGTTACAGGTTTGAGTTATCATAGTGGTTGATGTAAATCTCACCTTATCCTTAGTGATTGGATTATAAGTCTTCCATACTTATTATAGGGTTAACCCCTCACTAGTATGTTGAAGCTTTCCTCACATGGTGGATTGTTGGTTTAGGTTGAGTTTTCTCCCCTTGATAACAAAAGACCTTAAGACTTTTGGTCAAATCAATTCACCAATCTTTGTGATTTTTACCCCGAACTACAAGGTTTTGATCCTACCTTTGTGATGGTACGTAGGCAATGGGTTCATCCATTCAAACAACAAAATTTGTAAATATAATCTATTCTCTTCTCATCCCTCCCATATTTTGCACATATTTTCACAAATACCAACCTACAACACATATTTGCAAAAAGGTTTCCCTTAGAGTACTAAGGATGTTTTGGGTGCGTAAAACCTTCCCATTTCATAACCAACCCCCTTACCTAGATCTCTGACATTTTTATTAGTTTTTGATTTGAAAAACTTCTTACTTGACTTTTGTTCGCTTTTTAGCCATTCCTTTGGATAAATAAAAGTGCGGTGGCAACTCAAATTGTATGTTTACTTTTGGTTTAGTCAATAAACCTAAAGGTAACGAAAACCCCGCTACAGAATGGAAAAGGCTTGCATCTCAAGTTTTAACATAAAATGTCAAAAATACACATAAATGAAGAAAAATTCGAATCTCTCAAATGATAGATCCAAATGACTATTGTGAGTAATGGTTAGAAAGCTCTTGAAATAAGGAATAAAAGTCATGTTGGGCAAAAAACCATTTGACATGTGAAACTTGATCAAAACTGGCTTGGAAAGTTCAAGTGTAAAACATGTTCAAATCACTTTGAAAAAAAGTCAACCAAAAGTAAGCTTGGTCAAACCCCTCTGACCTCATGATACAATCTTCAAATGAACAAATCTCCAACATCAAAGTTGTAAATATTTTCAAGCCAGTCAATTTAGACTCAAAGTTTGCATCATTTGGATTTTCTATGACAACATTATGGGTATTTGAAGTTGGGTACTTTTTCAAATTCAATGAATTAGGTCAAAGATGACCTATAATGTTTTGCAATGGAACATATATTTCCTTTAGGATTATGAAATTTTGTCCAACATAACATTTGAAGTAGACATATCAATATTTCCAATTCATTTACTCCCACCTCAAAATCATAAAAATTGAGAAAGTTATGCCCTTGGAAAGTTGACCAAAAATTAGGGTTTCATCCAAAATGACCTATAATGTTTTGAAATGAATGATGACCTTCCAAGATTCAAATGGATTTTTGATGAACATGAAAGTTGTCCATATGGTTCTTAGGAACATGTTTTCCTTTGGGGTCATCTTCATTTGACAAACACATCAAAAGGTATAGCTCATTGAACCTCAACTTAGTCAGATGACTTGACTAGTCAACTTTTCAAAGTCAAACTTCCAATCTTGATGAATAAATAGTTTAGGGGCCTCAAATAGGCTCATATATGCATAAAATGATAAACGAAAGAACTTCCCTTGATTAAATTTGATCAAAGATTGAGATTCCTTCATGGGCAAGGCACAGTCAAAGCACAGTGAAATTAGTGTTTCCTTGGGAAACAATCTTCAAGCCCTTTGGGTTATCTTGATAAAATTGGAAAATTGAGATACTTGGGAGAGATATATGATGATTAGGAACTTTGTGGACCATTGTCATGATTTTTCTCATCCTCATCTAGCCATTGCATTTGGCTTAGGAGCCTCCTAAGAGCATTGTGGAGCACATGATCACTTGAGCTTCAAAATAAAAAGAGTTAGTGACATGTTTTTGTGCTTTTGGTTAGTAATCAAATAAGAAAATCAATAACATACAATACAATAATGCTTGGTGATCTCAAATCACTCAAACAAGTCCCAACCCTAGGGTTAAGGAGCCAAACATGCTATGATCCTTGAGGCAATGAACTTGTGCAATAACATGATGCCATGAGGGATCTTAGGGTCAAAATTAGGGTCTTACATATATAAAAACACAATATATCACATATTATGGCGCAGGTGGGCAAAGTGAAAATGACATTAAAGTAAACAAATTGAATGGTATGAATAATGACAAATGAATAGAGCTTGAAATTAAAGTACATAAAAGTAAATGGCTTGAAATTAAATGTTAGTTGTTAGTTTATTATAAGTTAGTATTGCTTTTTCTTTGTATTGTTTAAGTCATTATTTGGAGAACACTCAACCCACTATTCACAAACATGGATCCTTGAACCAAGACATCTTCCAAAGGAAGTAAAAAAGGCCAAGTTTCCACACAATACCATGAAAGAAGGGAGACTTACAGTCTCACTTACTAGAATGTTATGCCTTTTGTGTCACAAATTTAACGATATGTTAAGCAATCGTAATTGGACTTATGTAGAAACCACAACTATTTGAGGTCGGGCAATAGAATTTTGGTGTTAATGCATGTTAGAGACCTAGTAGAATGGACTTGATGGGACCTATGCAGGTGGAAAGTCTTGGTGGGAAAAGTATACCTATGTGGTGGTGGATGACTTCTCCAGATACATCTGGGTCAATTTTATAAGGGAAAAATATGATGTATTTGAGGTATTCAAAGATCTTTGCCTAAGACTTCAAAGAGAAAAAGAAAGTCAGGTTATCAGGATCAGAAGTGATCATGGAAAAGAATTTGAGAACAGTAAATTTGCTGGATTCTGTGCATCTGAAGGAATTAGTCATGAGTTCTCATCTCCCATTACCCCTCAACAAAATGGTGTGGTAGAAAGGAAAAATAGAACTCTCCAAGAATCTGCCAGAGCTATGATTCATGCTAAGAAATTTGCCCTACCACTTCTGGGCTGAAGCTATGAACACAACCTGCTATGTTCACAACAGAGTAACCTTGAAGAAAGGGACTCCTACTACTTTATATGAAGTTTGGAAAGGAAGAAGACATACTGTCAAATACTTCCATGTGTTTGGTAGTAAATGTTATATCTTGACTGATCGTGAACAAAGAAGGAAGATGGATCCCAAGAGTGATGAAGGAATATTTTTGGGTTACTCAACAAACAACGGAGCATTTAGAGTCTTTAATTATAGAACAAAAGTAATGATGGAATCTATCAATGTTGTGGTTGATGATCAACAGACTGATGTCACAGACGATGTTGAGACATCTCTAACTGATGCCCCAGCTGATTTCCCTGATAAAAGTAATGAGAGTGAACTCACTTAAGCTGAACCTGAAGCTGACAAAATCAATAAGGGACCCTCTATCAGAATTCAGAAGGATCATCCTAAAGATCTCATTATAGGAGACCCAAATAAAGGGGTCACAACTAGATCAAGGGAAGTGATCTCACATGGTTGTTTTGTGTCCAAGATAGAGCCTAGGAATGTCAAAGAAGCCTTGACTTATGAATTCAGGATCAATGCCATGCAGGAAGAGTTAGGCCAATTCAAGAGAAATGAAGTATGGGAACTGGTTCCAAGACCTGAAGGAATAAATATTATTGGAACAAAGTGGGTTTCAAAGAATAAATCTGATGAACAAGGGGTGGTTACTAAAACTAAAGCAAGATTAGAAGCACAAGGATACCCTCAAGTTGAAGGAGTTGACTTTGATGAAACATTTGCCCCTGTAGCTTGCCTTGAGTCCATTAGACTATTGCTTGGAGTGGCATGTATTCTGAAGATTAAACTGTTCCAAATGGATGTAAAAAGTGCCTTCTTGAATGGTTACTTAAATGAGGAAGTATATGTTGAACAACCTAAAGGGTTTACATATCCAAATCTTCCAAAGCATGTGTATAAGTTGAGGAAAGCCCTCTATGGTTTGAAACAAGCTCCTAGGGCTTGGTATGATAGACTCACAGTGTTTCTCATTAACAATGGATACAGGAAGGGAGGCATTGACAAGACCTTATTTGTTAAGAATGAAGGAGGAAAACTCATGGTGGCTCAAATATATGTGGATGATATTGTGTTTGGTGGGATGTCAGATCAGATGGTCGAACATTTTGTTAAACAAATGCAGTCTGAATTTGAAATGAGCCTTGTTGGAGAGCTGACCTATTTTCTTGGGCTACAAGTCAAGCAAATGGAAGATTCCATCTTTCTATCTCAAAGCAAATATGCCAAAAACATTATTAAGAAGTTTGGCATGGAGAATGCAAGTCATAAAAGGACACCTGCTCCTACACATCTGAAAGTCTCCAAAGATGAAAATGGTGTTAGTGTAGATCAAAGTCTCTACAAAAGCATGATAGGAAGTCCGTTATATCTCACAGCAAGCAGACCTGACATTGTTTTTGTTGTAGGTGTCTGTGCTAGATATCAAACTGAACCAAAAGTCAATCACATAAACCAAGTGAAAAGGATACTGAAATATGTTAATGGCACCAGTGAGTACGGGATGTTGTACACTCATGGATCTGGATCTATGCTGACTGGATACTGTGATGCTGACTGGGCTGGAAGTGCCGATGATAGGAAAAGCACATTAGGAGGATGCTTCTTCTTGGGGAACAACTTAATATCATGGTTTAGTAAGAAACAAAATTGTGTGTCTCTGTCCACTGTTGAAGCTGAATACATAGTAGCTGGAAGTAGTTGTTCTCAACTGGTTTGGATGAAACAAATGTTGACTGAATACAATGTCACGTAAGATGTCATGACATTATACTGTGACAACCTGAGTGCTATAAATATTTCTAAGTATCCTATTCAACACAGCAGGACAAAACATATTGATATTCGTCATCATTTTATTAGAGAACTAGTGGAAGAGAAAATCAATACCCTGGAGCATGTTGCTACTGAAATGCAGTTAGCTGATATATTTACAAAGGCTTTGGATGCTAATCAATTTGAATGTCTAATATGGAAATTAGGGATTTGTATCTATGAGAATTTATATCAAATTAATTTGGAGTGGAAAAGGTAATAAATATATTGTCTGCCCACTTAAAATAAAGTGCCCCATTTATGGTAAATCATCACCTAGTATTGGAACTTCCATCTATAGCCTTTTCACACGCAACCTCTACTCAAACATTTCCACCTTCCTTCAACTTCATCAACCTTCTCTGCTAGGGCAACATAAAACTTTCCACAAGAACAACAAGATGTCACAACATCCCTCACCATCTAGTTCTAAAACTACCAAACCTGCGCACAAAGATAGAACGCCCTCTATGGACTTTCTTAATGAAGATATTTTGGACGTGATTCCCCTGTCTGTCATTCCAGGCGACGCTCCTGGTCATCCTCCACTGCATGCCCTACTTAAGGTAATAGTTCCAATATCCCCTCCAACTCTACTTATACTCCTAGTTCTAAGGACGACATGCATCACACTGATCGTGTCATTAGAAATCTTGTCACGAGGATCCTCAATGAAGGACACTCTGTAAAGGGAGTTTCTATTCCTCTATCAAGAAGGGACCCCTCTCCTGAGGTTGGACCTCACAATGAGAAGGAGGATGATTCCTCTAGGTCTGAAAAAGATATAGCTGCTGAAGGATTATGCTCTTTAGGGCAAACTTTGTCTAGTAAGAAATATGTGGCATCACCTACTGCCAATGCTTCACAGTCTAAGAAGCATGATTCTATAAAGAAGGTGATTGACCTAGAAGATGAGAGTTCGGGTGATGAAGATGATAACTTGCTTCATCACTGGAGGCCTAGTGTGGCTAAGAGGATGAAGACCAAAAAGGGTAGGTTTGTGGCTGAGATGATGACAGCCAAAACTGCTAAGAAGGTTACTGTTGTAGGCCCCTCAAAGTCTTGGAGCAAAGTGGAGGTGAAGAAGAGAAAAGTAAGACAAAGTTCTGACTCAGATGAAGATGTTGAAGAAGATGTCCCTGACATCTCTCCTGTCAAGAGGACAACTGTTAGGAAATCCCCTGCAAAAGTTGTTGTTGTACACTTGGATAATATTTCCTTCCATCTTGAAGATGGAGCAGCAAAATGGAAGTTTGTAATCCAAAGAAGAGTGGCGGTGGAAAGAGAATTGGGCAAAGATGCTATGGAGGTCAAAGAGGTCATGGACCTTATTAAAATTGCTGGATTAATGAAAACTGTTGCTGGGTTAACTCAGTGTTATGAAGGACTGGTGAAAGAATTTATGGTGAACATCCCTGAGGACATTGCTGATAAAAATATCAAAGAGTTTTGTAAAGTGTTTGTTAGAGGGAAGTGTATCAATTTTTCTCCAACTGTGATTGATAAGTTTCTAGGAAGAGGAACATAAGGTGCATGTGAACTAGAAGCCACAGACAATGAGGTCTGTAGCAGTGGCGGAACTGAGGGGGGACGTGGGAAGGCCACGGTCACCCCTCAACTTTTTATTTTTTTTAATTCATATATATTAAATTACTAAAACATCCTTATTTTAAATTGAAACTATGTTTTATTTTTTATTTTTCATTCAAAGTTAGGTTAAAATACAGATAAGGTAAAAAGCTCCTACATTTCCTTTCTTTCTCATACGGGTTTGCTACCGGCACCAGAATCGGAACAAATTAAAGTGATCGGCATCTAATAGGTAAAAAACTTTATTCATTCTTCTTTTATAAAAAGTAACAAATTAAAGTGATTGCTTGATTTGTGTTTTTGAGATTTTTAGGGTTCTTCATTCTTGATGTGTTAAAATAATCTATATGAGGTTTATTAAGCCAATTCATAACACTGTAATTTACAAATATAGTTATACACTGTAATAAGGTTTATTTAATCATTGTTGCTGCTAATTTCTAATAGTGAAGTTACCGGTATTTGAAACTAGATTAAAGTTGATTAATTAAGTTTATTAATTTTTTTCTCTTTTAATTTTTATGTTCTCTAAATTGACTTTTGGATCTGATATGATATTATAGGAAGAGTAAAGATGAATAATAGGAAAATTTATTCTTTTTTCAAAAGGAAAGCATGTGAAATTGAAAGAGAAGAGAGAGAGATGAAGAAATTATAATCCCGACATCTGAATCTGAAACAGTTCTTGAGAATCCAACAATTGAAGAGCATCATGGTTTTGAAAATTCTTTGGAACGCGATCCTGGAAAGCGTCCTCCGATTTGGCAATATCCACCAAATCAAATGGATGCAATACGAAGAGCTTATCTAAAACGGGGACCATATCAAATTCATTTAGAAAACTATCCTTTGTTCGGTAACGAGGATCATCCGAGAAGGTTTCAACATACTTGGTTTAGCATATTTCCATCATGGTTAGAATATTCACCATCTGAAGATGCCGCATATTGCTTACCATGTTACCTTTTTAGCAAAAAACTAAGTGGACGTCCCAGATCACTTGTCTTTATTTCTATGGGTTTTAGAAATTGGAAGAAAGTTAGGAATGGAAAACATTGTTCCTTTCTTAAACACATAGGGAAGGATCCTTGCTCACCACACAACAATGCAATGAAAGCTTGTCAAGACTTGTTGAATCAAGATGGTCATATTAGAAATATTATTGAAGTGCAAAGTTCAAGTCAAAGAATGAATAATCGGTTACGACTCAAGACTTCAATTGACACTGTTCATTGGTTAACACTACAAGCTTGTGCTTTTAGGGGTCACGACGAAAGTAGCAAATCAAGAAATCAAGGTAACTTTCTTGAGTTATTGAAACTTTTGGCATCCTACAATGATGAAGTTGCAAAAGTTGTGTTGGAAAATGCTCCACAAAATTGCAAGTATACTTCACATCAAATTTAAAAAGAGCTCTTGCAAATTCTTTCTAGTAGGGTGATAAAGAGTATTCGTGAGGAAATTGGTGATTCCAAATTTTGTGTCGTTGTTGATGAAGCTCGTGATGAGTCAAAAAAGGAACAAATGGCTCTTTGTAGCGGGGTATTCGTTACCATTAGAAATATTGACTAAATCCAAGGTAAACCATACAAGTCGAGTCGCCACCGCACTTCTATTTATCCAAAGGAATTGTTAGAAAGCGAACAAAAACCTAAAAGTTTTATCGAATCAAAAACTAGTAAAAATGTCAGAGATCTGGGTAAGGGGTTGGTCATGCAATGGGAAGGTTTTAAGTACCCAAAACATCCTAGGTACTCCTAGGGAGCCCTTTTCATAAGTGTTGTTCTAGTCTAAAGGGTGTAGGTATATCTAAAGTACTATTTACTAAAAGGAAGGTTAAAAGAAAATGACTCGCAAGGATGTCGCATCCACTACCTACGTATCTCATATGAGTATGAGAATCAGAGTCTTCATAGCTCGGCTACCTATGGGTCAAAGAGAAGTGTGCTCGGTAAGACGTCGCATCTTATGCCTACGTATCTCATCTGGAATGAGAATCAGAGCAAAACGTAGTTCGGCTAACTAAGGGTTAAGGATTGCCATCTGAACATGGACTTACAAAAGAGGACACCAGCTGTGTCAAAGGAGGGTGGGTAGTGTGTTCAACGTCCTAGCAGTAGGTGTCACAGCTCGCTGAATCGAGTCTTAGGCAGTTACCTCTTTGCAATAGAACGGACTGACATGCCACAAGATCGGAGACGCACGGAAGGTCTAAAAGTCGGGAAGCTCTGCTCTAGAGTTGTCATGCAATATGGACCTATGTGTTAGGATTTACAAAGGGGAACATCTACCTAATGTTAGCATGCAAAGCATAAGGGAATTCTACCTATGTTATCATACAAAGGGTTCTACCTAATGGGTTCTACCTAAACGGAACAAGAGTCGACGGACGGAGCGCGGAGAGGAGTTACGGATAAGGGTAGATAGCGATGCCGAAGGCAATCGACTTATAGGTAGATGACGATGCCTGAAGCACTCGACTTACAAGAGGATGGATGAATGCGTGCTGGTTCTGTTAAGTTTTGAAAATGATTACTCGACGTTGGATCGAGCTTTTGATATTATTTTGAAATGGTTATTAGATGTTCGTTTTAATTCTTGTATTAACAGGTGACTAAAGAAATAAAGAAATAAATATTATACACTTTATGGGAGAGGGGTACATTTGTTATGAATGGGGATTGTTCATGGCAAACAAACAATAAGAATATATGCCTCATATATCATACAAGTAGGCAACAGTTACCAATCAGATCGGATAAATAAACAATCTATAATCAAACCAAAGAATCAAATAATGGAGTATTTAAATAATGCATGGGAGTATGAACATGTTAAATAATCAAGCAATAGAAAACATGAATGAGAGAAACAAGTATAAAAGATAACAAATGAATCAAACAAATGAAAATATGCACGCGGAGGGTCCACTGAATAATTTAATCAGGACATGAGGTAAGGACCAAATAAAATAAAGGTAAAAGGCCTCTAATACATGGCATATGAGATGAACGCGGGAGGATCAAAAGATCTCTTCAATTGCCATAAGCAATCCCTAAGTCAAACATCGATCATAAAGAAGTCAACTTAAAAAATAACAAATAAATAGCAAATTAATCAAGAAAATTATGAAAAATTAAACTAAATAAGGTGGGATAAGGATATCATCATCCCCCAAAAATATTTTTAAAATAACAAAAATTGGTACATAAATTAATTAAAATAAAACAGAGGTCAAACCAAAAGTCAATTAATGAGACTAGGTTAGAAACAAATCAAGAATAAATAGTAAATTAATCAAGAAAATTATGAAACATTAAACTAAATGAGTTGGGGTCAGGAAATCATCATCCCCCAAAAAGATTTTAAAAATAACGAAAATTGGTACATAAATTAATTAAAATAAAACAGAGGTCAAATCAAAAGTCAATTAATGAGACTAGGTTAGAAATAAATCAAGAATAAATAGTAAATTAATCAATAAAATTATGAAAAATTAAACTAAATAAGGTGGGGTCAGGACATCATCATCCCCCAAAAAGATTTTAAAAATAACGAAAATTGGTACATAAATTAGTTAAAATAAAACAGAAGTCGAATTAAAAGTCCACCAACCAAACTAGATCAATAATAAATCCAAAATAAATTGAAAATGTGAAATAAAATTCCAAGAAAATGTCAGGTTGACCATGAGACAGTGGTAAACCTTCATCCCAAAAATCAAATGCTAAAAATAAATTTAAGTCATAAAAATAAAATCAATAAAAAAAGTGTGTTAAAATGGACCAGTTAGAATAAATAATTAAAATAAAATATTAATATTAAAAAAATACAAAAATAAAAACTATATAAAATTAAGTAAATTGTTAAGAAAAGTGAAAAATATTTTTGGGTAATTTTATGGACGAAGACTATATTTTAAATAAGAAAAAGAAATATGAAGATGGAAGGATTAATGGTGATGAACATGGTAAGCAAGCGCATATATATCAAAACATGGCCATGGAAGAGATGATTACCTAATGGAAAATAGAAGTGGAATGGAATCTGATATGTGATGAAGCTTTGCCTCCTTGCCATGAAATTCCAATGCTCCTTTAGGGTTAGGGTTTCAGCTTCTTAAATAGGGTGGATTAGGTGTTCTCATGGGCTTTTTAATAAGTGATTTATCCATAAGAATAAAAGTTTGAAGTGAGGTGTAAAATGTTTTTATTTTGGGTCAAACTTAAGTGAATGGATGTCTAATGCATTGCCAAAAGAGGTAAAAAAACGTGACTGGTTTGTGCAGCATGCTTAGAAAATCTAATTGGGCCAGCCAGGCCCAAAATCTTCCTAGAAAATCAAGTCATGGTGCCCACTTTAAATGAATGTATCTCTCAAACCATGGATCCAAATGAGATGATTCCAAAAGGATGTGAAAGAGGACATGGCAAGGTACAATTGTTGTGAAGAAATTATCTTCAAATAATGCCTTGAAGTGCAAGAAAACTGGCCAAGAAGTCTTGACAAATTTTGAAGATTTTGGACTTAGAAATTTTTCTAAATGTCCTAAAAAAATGTCTCACTTTGACTAAGCATAACTTTCTCAATTCAAATCCAAATGGAGAAAACTTTATATCTCTAGAAAGCTTGGAACAATAGGAACAACTTTCATGTTGAAGAAACTTTCAAATGGAGCTTTTATCTTGATGAAAAATGGGCTTAAAGTGAATGCAACGATCATGAAAACTTGCCCTAAATGGAAAGTCAACCATTTCCAAATTAAGTAACTTTTCCAATTCCTGATTAAATGATGAATCCATGATCCAACCTTGATCAAATTTCACATTTAGGATCCCCTAGGCATGGATTTTTAGATTCCACTCTCAAAATGTCAGGAGTTGACTTTTCTGGCCCCACTGTTGACTTTTCCCAAACTGTCTGATTCCCGATTCCATTGATAAATTGAAGCACTTCTAGCTCAAATAAAGAGCTGACTTTTTGTATGTAGACCCTTGTGGACATATGGAGGGCCATGGAAAAGAGTTTCACCCAAAGAATCAGAAATAAACTGATTTTATACCAAACCCTAGTTTTAGGGCAAAATGATCAAGAACTGATTGCACTGATTGCCAATGGATCTTTCTGAGATAATTGTGAATCTTCCTAGGCCCATAAGCCTCTCTAATCATGACTTGGATGAGCTCCTCTACTTCCAAACAAACATTGCATGTTGTAGGTAGCCATGAAACCCTAATTTCTGATTAAATCCAGATGAACACTCTGATAGCTTTGAATCCTTCACTAATGAGTTGAGGACCATAATAAGATACTTGGACCCCCATGAGACCCTTGAGACTTGTATACTTAGAAAATTAAGTCCAATTCTCAATCTTGCTTTGTGTGGGATCCTTCTGTTAAGGAGTGATCGATCAAAACCTGATCTCCATGTCACTAATGCAGTATGCAATGAGTATGACCTAATATGATGCTAATGAAGTGTAAAACATAATCCCATGCTTCCAGGAAAAATGAAGGGTAAATTTTGGGGTATTACACTCTTGTATTAAGATTTATTGATAAAGTTGGTTTAATACAAGAGAGATTTTTTGATGTGGCACATTTTAAAGACACCACATCTTTAACTCTTAAGGAAGCAATATGTGATATACTTTCTCGACATAACCTTGATATTTCTAACATTCGTGGCCAAGGGTATGATGGTGCTAGTAATATGAGAGGAGAATGGAATGGTTTACAAGCCCTCTTTATGAAGGATTTTCCTTATGCATACTATGTTTATTGTTTTGCTCATCGATTGCAATTTGCATTGGTTACATCATCAAGAGAAGTCAAACCTGTTCATAATTTTTTTGAGAAGCTGATCTTTGTTGTGAATGTTGTTTGTTCTTCTACAAAGCGTCATGATGAGTTACAAGGTGCCCAATTAGAAGAAATTGCTTATTTGTTAGAGATTGATGAGATTGTAACTGGTAAAGGTGCAAATCAAGTTGGTACATTGAAACGAGCTGGAGATACTCGTTGAGGATTACATTACGATTCAATTTCTAGCTTGATAAACATGTATGAAGCAACTTGTTTAGTTTTTAAAAAAATTGCAAAAGATAGAGGGAGTTATGCTACACGTGGGGATGCAGATAGTTGTTACAATTACTTGAAGGCATTTGATTTTATATTTATTTTGCACTTGATGAAAGAAATCATGGGAATAACAGATATGCTTTGTCAAGCCTTACAAAAAAAAATCAAGATGTAGTTAATGCTATGAACTTGGTTCGTTCAAAAAAACATCTTATTCAAGGTTTGAGAGAAAATGGTTGGGATATATTGTTTACTAAAGTGGTATCTTTTTGTGAAAAGCATGGTATTGAGATTCCTGATCTTAATGATGTTCATTCAATAACAAGATTTGGAAGCTCCCGTCTTGAAGAGAATCAAGTCACAATTCAACATTACTTTAAAGTTGAAATCTTTTTCACTACCATTGACAAACAGTTACAAAAGTTGAATAGCAGATTCAGTGAGCAGGCAATGGATTTGTTAACTCTTTCTTGTTCTTTATCTCCTAAGGATGGATATAAAGCTTTTAGCATTGATACTATTTGTTCTTTAGTTGAAAAATATTATCCTATGGACTTTAGTGATCAAGAGAAGAATAATTTGCAATTTCAACTCCAACATTTTCTATTTGTTGCTCGTCAAGCATCAAACGTGAATAATTTATCAACTATTCAAGAACTATGTTCATGTTTGGTTGCATCTGGACAGGCTGGAGCTTACTTCTTGATTGATAGACTACTTCGTCTTATCATGACTCTTCCCGTTTCTATGGCCACAACTGAGAGGTCTTTTTCAGCAATGAAAATTATTAAGACTAAGTTGAGAAACAAGATCGATGATGGGTTTCTTGGAGATATCATGACAGTATATATTGAAAGGGAGATTAGTGCAAGCATTAGTTCGGAGTCAATTATTGACGATTTCAAGTCACTCGGAACGCGTAAAGCATTACTTTAAGGTAGTTTTAAGTCATGTAATTTAAATTTTTAGTAATTAACTTTGTATTTATTTTGAATTTAATATTTTATTTAAAATACTATTTACATTTTATTTATAATCTTTATTTTACGTTAGCGGCCATCCCAAGTTTTTTTATCTGGCCCCGCCACCGGTCTGTAGGGAAATAACTGCAAGACAGGTCAAGGAGTGGCCTAGCAAGAAGCATCTCCCTGCTGGAAAGCTAACTGTGAAATATGTTATTCTGCACAAGATAGGGTCAACAAATTGGGTGCCAACCAATCACATCTCTACAATCTCAAATACTCTTGGAAGGTTCATCTTTGCTGTTGGAACCAAGCTGAAGTTTGATTATGGTAGATTCATGTTTGAACAAATTGTCAAACATGCTTCTACAAATGCAGTGAAGCTGCCCATAGCTTTTCCCTCAATAATTTGTGGAATAATCCTGAGCCAACAACCTGGAATTTTGAGCACAAATGATCTTCCTAGTAAAAGAAAACCTCCTCTGTCAGTTTATTACAAATTGTTTAAAGGCAGTCATGTCAATGACATCATTGTCATGACATTTGCTGTGGAGAAGCCAGCCTCAAAAGGTGGCCTTATTGCTGAACTAAAAGAAACTTGTAAGGAATTGGATACTGGGATAAGGGTGGCAAAAGCCAGGAAAGAAGCTTTGGAGGCTCTGATTGAAAGCTTGGAGCAAGCTGATAGAGATAATGTTGGACAGGCCAAGGAAACAGAAGCCCAAACCTCTAGTGAGAGGTATGAATCTCAAGACGAATCAAGTGGCAGTTCTGGTTCTGAAGCTGATGAAGATGCAAGCTCCTCTGACTAGTTTTGGTGAAGTTGCCCCCCACTTTTCTGATGGTGTGTTGTTTTGGATGTTCTGATGGTGGTTCTTTTGGCAGTCATGTTTTGATGCCTTGATATATTTTTTTTGGTTCTTTTTGGTTTTTCTGGATTTTTATCTCAGCTTGTAAAGCTGTGTATGTTTATGGATCTGTAACACCTAACAATATGCTTTGACATTCTGTTTGACTAATAGACATTTATTTTGTCTCATTGGTCTCTTTTGGCTAAAAAGGGGGAGAAGTAGCTAAAGGAGCTGTAGTTAAAGTAGTTATGCTATAAACAAATGACAGATGATATGTAGCTATGCTATAAACAGATGTCAGATGATATTGAAGATGATGTATGTTGGAGATAATCTGTTTAGTACAGGTGTTGTTGAAGGAGATGTTAGATGAGGAGGTGTATGTTACAGGTGATGTTGAAGGTGATGTATGTGTTGAGTAGACTGAGGGGGAGAAGGAGCACAAGGGAATGTGTGTTTATGATGTGTTTACTAGTTGATATCTTAGCTAGTAATGTGTGTTTTAATACTTCTGCTGCTAAAACTGATGATGTGTTTATTCTCTTGTGAACAAATGGTTTGATGCATGTTTTAGCCAAAATTTGCCAAAGGGGGAGTTTGTTGGTTCTATGTGTTGGCAGCAATTTTGGTAAAACCTAGAGTGTTCACAAGTTGCAACAAGTGTTGTCTTGACATAAGATAACAGGTTCCTGCAGGGTGTTTAAAATATGAATGTGCAGGATTTTACTAAGATGTCAGACCCGATGTCATGACATCTGTATACATAACATTCAGTCTGAATGTTAGGTATTTTGTGATTGCGCTGTTTATCCTAATCTCTATGTGATTGATGTGATGATTGAACGCGCCATTCAATCAGTAATTAAAACCAGATTGACTTATTTTCCAATGAGATATAATAAGCTGTCATGAGAAGATATGAATGGAAAATAGTTTTAGGGTTTTATGATGTCCAAGCCCAGCCAAACACTTCTACAAAAAGGGCATGGAATAACTGGTTTTATACACAAGAAATAACGAACGAAATATTGAGAGAGAATAAGGGTTTTAGTCTTGTGTGGTCGTGTGTATTGTGAGCCATTCATTCATCCATAGATGATTGAATTGGACTGATTTTGAGTTGTAATTTGTCCACTCTAAGCTTTGAAGCATGAGTGTGTGTTTACTTGGTTGAAGCTTTTAAGCAAGATCAAGTATGTGTTCTTGAAGAGTGTCTTCTTTTCATTGTAATATTTGTTTTTACATCACTATTATGATTGAGGGGGAGTGAGTAGGATCTCATATCTAAGAGTTCTTAGATAGAAGTCACACGGGTAAAGATTAGGTGAAAAGACTGTAACTTGAAGTTGTTTACTGAGAGTCTTTGAACTAATTCTGTTTAGTGGATTTCCTTCCTGGCTTGGTAGCCCCCAGACATAGGTGAGTTTGCATCGAACTGGGTTAACAATTACTTGTGTCATTTGTATTATTGTTCTTTATCTTTTATCCTATTTATATTGTTCAGATATTAGTGTCGTGATATTATCTTCGATATCTCATATCTGATACCAGAATTTCAGTTTCTATCTCTCCGAATGTCAATCCCAAGAATCCTGGTGGTAGCTCCCAACTCCTTCATGTTGAACTCCTTATCGAGTTAAACCTTCTCCTTCATTACATCCTCAACCATGTTGCTTGCTATGAGGATGTCATCCATATTAAGCAACAAAATAACAAGTGAACTTCCAAGTTAAAATTTGAAGTAAACACAATGGTAGAACTGGCTTGTAGAGAAACCTATGTGTGCCATGAACTTGTTGAATCTTCTATTTCATTGCCGAGGAGATTGTTTTAGGACATACACTGACCTATTCAACTTGAACATATAATCTTCCTTTCCTCTTTCCGCATATCCTTCAAGTTGCCTCATCAGGATTATTTCATCTAGATCACCATACATAAAGGCTATCTTCACATCCATATGTTCAAGTTCTAGGTCAAACTTTGCCACCATGGCTAATAACATTCTAATAGATCTGTGCTTTACAACAGGTAAGAACACATCATTAAAGTCAACTCATTCTTTTTGAGTGAACCCCCTAGCAACCAACCTTGCCTTAAATCGCTTCGACATCACTCATTTAATTCCTTCCTTAACCTTGAAAATCCACTTACAATTGACTAAGCATGCCCCTATGAGTTTTTTTTATAAACTCCCAAGTGTCATTTTCATGAAGAGACTTCATCTCATCATCCATGGATTTCATCCATTCGGTCGTATTTCGACTCCTCACAACTTCCTTGTATTCTCTAGGTTCTTCATCAAGAACCTCACTTACAAAGATTAAGGAAAAGGTTATGAGATATGCATAACCAAGTCTTTGAGTTGGTTTGATGACTCTTCTCAGCGTGTCTCTTTCCAGCAGGTAGTCATTATCACTCTCCTCATATTCATCATTAACTTGTGCTTCTTCTTCGACTTCATCTAGGTTATGCAATTCAGTATCATTATGCTCCACCTCAACGTAAATCTCTTCATGTTCTAGATTTTCTTCAAAGATCTTTGCATTTCAACCAACATCATCATTTTTTTAATGCCATTTCTATTTCATTGAAAATTACATCACGAGTTGTGATATACATTTTATGACTTGGTTCTAGGCACCATAGCCTATAATCTTTAGCTCCCACAGGTTACGCAAACAAATACTCTAAGAGATATAGGTTTGTTATTGTCTTGCCTAATGCGAGCATAGGTTACGCAAACAAATACTCTAAGTTTGTTGAGATTAGGTGGATGTCCCAATAAAACTTCTTCAGGTGTCTTCATCCCCAAGGAAGTCGAGGGTCACCTATTTATCAGTTATGATGCAATCACAACAGCCTTAACCCAAAACACTTTCTTCAATTCTGCACTAACCAACATGCATCTAACCCTTTCTTGGATAGTTCGTTTGAATCTTTCAGCCATGCCATTTTGGTGAGGAGTACCTACAACATCCTTATGCCTAACAACACCAAACATAGCATAATAATTGTCAAAAGCTTCATTGCAGAATTCAAGGCCATTATTGGTCTTTAACCTCTTGACCTTCCTACTAGTCTGATTTTCGACCAGAGTCTTCCAAATTTTGAAATTATCAAAAGTTTCATCCTTAGTCTTCTGAGTGAATATCCATAAATTTATTGAATAATCATTTAAATTCTGGTATCAGATATGAGATGTCGAAGATAATGTCACAACCCTAATATTTGAACAACAAATGAAATATAAACAGAATAAAAATATTAAACAATTGAAACACGACACATGCAATTGTTAACCCAGTTCAGTACAAACACACCTACGTCTGGGGGCTACCAAGCCAGGAAGGAAATCCACTAAACAAAATTAGTTCAAAGACTCTTAGTAAACAACTTCAAGTTACAGTCTTTTCACCTAATCTCTACCCGTGTGACTTCTATCTAAGAACTCTTAGATATGAGACCCTACTCACTCCCCC
Organism: Lathyrus oleraceus; assembly: GCF_024323335.1. Taxonomy (NCBI): domain Eukaryota; kingdom Viridiplantae; phylum Streptophyta; class Magnoliopsida; order Fabales; family Fabaceae; genus Lathyrus; species Lathyrus oleraceus. The sequence goes on from NC_066585.1 coordinate 59,401,766, forward strand.
TCAATCACAGCAGTGATACTAGAACAAATACCACAAAGAAAGAAGACACACTTCAATGACACATACTTGATCTTGCTTAAAAGCTTCAATCAAGTAACAAATACACTCGTACTTCAAAGCTTAGAGTGGACAAATTACAACTCAAGACTCAGTCCAATTCATACATCAACAAGATGAATGAATGGATCACAATTCACAAACGTACATTAGGTTAAAACCCTAATACTCACTCACTTCAATGTTCGTATTTTCTGTCCATCACACAGGGTTTACATGGTCTTTAAATAGAAGCTTTCTGAATGGGCCTGGGCAACATGAAACCCTAATCCTATTTAACGTGTATTCCCTAGGAATTAGTAATAAATCATTCCTCTTTGGGAAACAGAATATTTTGGCTTTTAAATAGAATTACTCCTTAAATAACGCATGCAATCTCCACATAAGCACACAAAGACTTGCACGAAAAGCGCAACAACAAAACACATAACATTCAGATTGAATGTTCTGTATGCACATGTCTTAACATCGGGTCCGACATCTTGAATAAATCCTGCATAACCATATTTGTTAATACCTTGGGATTGGCATTAATTTTGTAAAACAAATAATGTAATCATCTCTGTTGTTTTAATATGTTGGGTTGAGTGATTATGGTCTTGAATGAAGCTGTGAAGCAAGTTCAAGTTGTTTTAACATTACATTGTATTTCTAGTGATAGGAATGGAAACTGGAGGTTTCTATCTAGGAGTTCCTAGGTATAGATTGCATTGGGTAGGTATTAAGTGAAGAGTTGTAAACGGGGGAGTTTAACTCTGAATTAATACTGCTGATAGTGGATCTTCTTCCTGGCTTGGTAGCCCCCAGATGTAGGTCATGTTGGACCGAACTGGGTAAACAATTTTCTGTGTTTGTTTTCCTTCTGCATGTTATAATCCTGTATGCCATAACTAAGCTTGTATTTCAGTCTGCCTATCAAGACAATAACAGATCTGATACATAGCCTTCTGGTTGAATGTCAATCAGAATGTCTTGACATTCATCATTGACAGCATATACTGAATAATAGGCAGGTTGGTTTTTCTGCTTCAGTTCAGTATATATTTAAGTCTGGTTTTCAAGTGGAAAACAGACCTGGCCAAAGGATCATTGTGAAACTGTCAAACTGGATGTCTAGACAGTTGTTCATGTAGGCTGATACTGACTTAGCGACTGGTTGGTCTTTTACAGTACAACAAATTTAGCACAGTCTGTTTTCAGGAACATAACAGAATCAGCATGATGTATATGTTCTGACTGTCAAACTGAATGTTGTGACATTCTTTCCTGACAGCATGTGCTAAATTGTAGGATGATTAGTTTTTCTGTTTCAGTATTTTTCTCAGGCTATTCTTTAGGAATCCAACAGCTGAGCTAAAATCCAGGAAACCAACTACTACCCTACAATTAATGAACCTAACAAATAGCCTATTTGTTAGCAATCTAATAAGTGGAAATTAGATTAATGTGTTCAACCTTTATTTTAGGAAATACAAGTAAAAGGCAAGCACACTGGAATAATGTAACAGATGATGTCCAAATCAATATTAAGACATCGTGCTGATAACTGTGTAGGAAAACAACAGAAGTGAGTGCTATGATTGATCTCTGCTGAGTTTGTATGCCTGATGCGCAGGACTAGGGGTTCCTTCATTCTAGGGTGACATAGAAGGAGATGTCGTGACATCTGTGAAAGCGTGCTTTAGTACAGGGTTTTAATGTGTTAACTGTCTTGCTGTGTTAGTTACAATGTTGGATCAGATGTCATGACTTGGAGTAGAACATCTGAATTCTGATTACGCCAGAATTTCAATTGGTATTAGAGCAGGCATCCTGTTTTGCTTCTGGATGAGATCCATGGGGGATACTTTCTGGTATCTTGCAAGAAGTTATGTTAGTACTAATGTTGGAGCTTGTGGAAGGTTCTGTAATTTCCCTGAATGGTCCCTTGAAGTAGGTGGATGGGATGTTCATGACAGGAATGGTGTGTACCTGTCTCTGGAGGTTGGCAATTGGCCGTTGTGTGGGACAGCTGTGCCAGTATTGAATCACATTCAAACTTGGTATGGTCTTGGAGGCTGATTTGGTGAAGTGTGTGTTCATAGGTTGAGTTGTATTATGATTTCCGCTGCATAATACCTGGCAAAACTCAAACTCTGATGTAGTTTCCCCTCATGTGGATGAAAGGCTGTTGTATTCAAGATTTCATCATAATCTATTGAAGATGTCAAAGATACTCGAGTCTCCTCAAGTCCACTCATCATGACGCTCTCACTTCAGGATGGTAAGAATCAACTGATCATTGATTCTTTTACTCTTTTGGGTAATGTATATGAAGACCTTGAAGAATTTCAAGGAAAGTTTGTTCCAAGGAGGTGGAACTAATGTTCTATGTGATGTTAGAACATGTTGTTCAACAAGTATGCAGCTACTGGTTGAAGAGCAGATGTTTTTAGGTGTCAAAAAAAGGGAGACCTTGTTTGGAACCTACTCCTGTCCTGGAAGAGGAGACATCTGTGTGTGCTAAGTTGGAAAGGGTAGGGTCAACTGTGTGTATGCTCAAGAAGGTCACATGTAGAGGTCTGGTCTCTAGAAGTGGAGCTGGCTGAGATGTGACATTGTGCAATTTCCTGCTACTTGTCCTACTCCTGTAGATTGATCAGGGCTGGATAGCTATTCTCTGGAGTACTATGGTGTGTTGGAAGACAAGTCCTCTGGATGTTAGAAGTCAATAATGGGGTAACCTGATTGCTATTTCATTTAAGAGGATTGGAACCATGAGTCTTGGTATTCAAACACCTCGCTCAGAAGTGGCAGATCCTTCAAGGAGTGAAAATATGAAGTTACAGAGGTTGGTTGAGGTAGTATGCTCTGGCAATGCATGTCTGCTATTGACTGATGTTCCTTAAGTACTTATGGTCAGCTGGAGTCTGATTGGTGTGATTGGAGTATGTCTAGGTATAACTCTTAGAGTTAGGTGCCACTGGTAGGGATGGTGTATGTACAATGCATGGATATTGGTGTGGAGTTTCCATGATTGTTAATTTGAGGGGGAGTTTTGGTTAACCTCCTCACGGTTGGTCAGCCTAGGGTCTGGTTGGCTGTTGACCTGTGTCCCATGGGTTCTGTTTGTTGTGTGACACATCTGCAAGGAAGGATTCATCTCTCTCATTCCTAAGGGTGAATCTAATCTGGAAAGATTCTCAAATCTTTTGAAGTGCTTGCAAACAGAAGATGTTGACACAAGAAGAGTACTCTCAAAGTATTCTTATGGTGGAAGTATCTGAAAGGATAATTGGGAAAGGATTTAAGATCAATGACTACTTGTGCCAAGTACAAGTATTTAATTGATTATCCTTGGAGCTCAAGATAACTGATGTTCTTAAAGATGTTGGAACATCTCTTCTTCAAGACCCTGTGCAGAATCACAAGAAGGATAGTACATTGGTTTATGATTTATCTCTTTGGTGGCAGCAAAAGCGTATGATCTCTGAAAAGGTTTCCTGGTAAGAAACATGTTCAACCTTGGTGTGTACAAGAAGAAGAAGACATCATAGTCTTGATGGTAGTTACTTGGATCAGTGTATTTCTGATCTAGGTAAGGAAGTGCATTGGCTAATGCACACTGTGGAGTTAAGAACAAGTGGCAACATTCTTGACTTCATGGAAACAGCCTTGCTTTAGGAAGTGGAATCCTTGGCATAGCTGAAGGAATAGTTTCTAACTGGTCCTTCTGAAGACTCATGCATCAGAATGTCTGATGTCTTTGGAGAAGAAGCAAGGATTCATCAAGGTGTGAGCTTGGATGACTTAACTGCAAACCTGCAGGATGGAGGTCGTTTACTCAAACTTGGTTCCACAATCAAGTCTATGAGAGCGTTGAACTCTTGTTCTGTGTAGGGAGGAAGTTCTTTCAAGTGGCAGAAGAAGGAGCTGAATCCAACAGCTAGATGTTAAAACACAATGTTGTGACATTTGGTTCAACATCAGAATCTTAGTTGGTGAAGTGGCACATCAACTTAAGATAGAAGGGTCTACAGAGTTGTAGATTGGGTACTTCAAAAAGATCGTTCTCATTGCAGTTCTTTGGAGTTGCTAGATGGAGAAGATGTTACATGTTGATGTCTTAGAGAATCTAAGTCTTGTTTAACATGTAGCTTGAAGTTCAAGTCTCACTTGGAAGGTCAGAATATCTTTGGGAGAAGTCTGATAAACGTGGAGAGGTCAATAAGTGGCACTTGACTTTTTCATATGAGGATTCATGAAGGAGGTAATCAACCAGTGGCATTTGGTCTATCTCAGAAGTGAGTTCGAAGAATCAAGATAATCAACATATGGCAGCTGATTATTCTTGAGGAAAGTCTGAGACAAATTACTTTTGAGCAGAAAAGTAGTAAGTTGAAGACAAAAGGAGGTGTTTTCTATTCAGCTCTTGGAGCTTGTGGTAGGAGTTTTGAGCAATCTATGGAAGATTATCTCTCGTATTGGGATGAGAATATATAAGTCCCAATTTATGTTTGGGTCCATTTGGATCAATCTGGTGACTCAGTGATATCTGAAGATTATCAAATAGTGGTCTTTGGTATGTTGTGAAGAATGTCCTAATTAATGTTAGAACAATTTGTGGAGTGGTTTTCTGGTCTGGTTAGAAGAGAGAGTGACACAGAGTGTGGATGTGTTCAGCCAAGAGGGTTGAACAGAGGGGGTGCTCTTGAAGACATGAAGATGCGTCTTATGTTTTCCATTCATCAAGTGGTCTGGATCCTCTTTGAATCAGGAAGTATGTGAAGGTCCAACTTTGGGATGTTGGATATGCTCATGTGTGATCTCCAAGTTTCAAGAGGAGAGTTGGTTGTTCATGACAGGGGGAGTTCTGTCCTTGTGCCGCAAGTAATCATCAAGCTAGTGGTATATGTGCTCTCAGATAACAAGGTATGGCACCTGTTAGTTATTGGGATGGTGTGGTGCATGTCAATGCTGAGTGAGCACAAGAATGTCTGACCAGATGTCATGACATTGCCTTGGACAATACTATTATTTCCTTCTGAATCCTACAGTCATGAGGAAATATGTAGGTGATGTGTCTAATTATGATATATCAGAATAAGCCTGAGTGCTACAGCTATGTGTTACAGGGGGAGTAACCATCTGCTGAAGTGTGGAATTTTGGCTGGAGTGGTGCCAGATGTCAAGATACTACTGGAGGACGAACTTGGTCCTAGGAAATGATGATAGGAAGAATACAGGCAGAATGCAGGGAAAAGCCGCGTGGAATGTTAAGACATCGCGTGCAACGTGTCTGACTGCATATATGGAATAGTCTCCATGCACTGGAACTGCTGTTTCGAAAAAGAAACAGTCAAGAGCTATAAAAGGTATTCAAAGATAGTCTGAGATTTTGTTGGTGATTCTCTGACTGTTACTCAGCAAACATTAATGAATCTTGACCAAGCATTTACTCCTACCGTTAATTCCTAAGCACGGGCTGGACTATTTAAAGGATGTATCAGCACTCCTCTTTTCACAAGAGATACATTCCATTCCCTCTAAACCATGGGGTTTGTCAAGGTATGTGCAAACTGCGCTTGGATCTGGTTTTGTGAAGGGTTCATTTGTAAATGTTTAGCTAAAAAGGGGGAGAGAAATACGGTCCTGAGAATGTACCAGAAGCAAGCAAACTGTGATAGAAAACAGAAGTTGGCGTCAGGCACAAAAGCCACCAACTGGGTATATCACTTGTGTCTTGTGATCTGAGTTAAGAAGACAGTTGTGTCTTGTGATCTGAGTTACATTGCCTATGTACTCAGCATTACATATTCTTCAGGAAGCCCTCCTGCTGAGGGGAAGGGTTGTGATGCAGCTGCACCATGTACCTCTACTTCCTCATGTACACCAACTTTGGTGTTTGTGGTGGTGGAGATAATGACAGAGGCTTATTTGTTTTAGCTAAAATTTGCCAAAGGGGGAGATTGTTAATACCTTGGGATTGGCATTAATTTCGTAAAACAAATAATGTAATCATCTCTGTTGTTTTAATATGTTGGGTTGAAAAAGTAAAACATCTGGACCAACATGTCATGTACGATGTCACGACATCATGCCTGTGACATCGCACATGTGTAGAAAACTGAATTAATTAATTTAGTATATATTCTGGGATTAGTAAGGATATTTGGTGAATATCCTAACTCCCATGTGGAGGTCTTAAAGACTCAATCAGAATATATATAGGCTCCAAATATGGAGATATATATATGGAGAGATTTTAGGATTGAAGACCTTGTTTGTAGCAGAAATTTTCTGCTGTATTTGTAACAGCAAAGAACAAGTTTGCTGCGATTTCTGAAGGCCCAAATCCAGTTGGGTGATTAGGTTATAAATAGCATATTGTAACCTAGTGTTTGTAAGCCTCTTAGAATGAAACATTAGGGGTGTGTGTGAGGTAAACCTCCCAACTTGTGGGAAGGTTACCATGTGTTTCTCAGTGGTCAAAGCTGAGAGTATTTGTAACTCAAAGCCTGTAGGCAAGAGTGATTATGGTCTTGAATGAAGTTGTGAAGCAAGTTCAAGTTGTTTTAACATTACATTGTATTTGTAGTGATAGGAATGGAAACTGGAGGTTTCTGTCTAGGAGTTCCTAGGTATAGATTGCATTGGGTAGGGATTAAGTGAAGAGTTGTAAACGGGGGAGTTTAACTCTGAATTAATACTGCTGATAGTGGATCTTCTTCCTGGCTTGGTAGCCCCCAGATGTAGGTCATGTTGGACCGAACTGGGTAAACAATTTTCTGTGTTTGTTTTCCTTCTGCATGTTATAATCCTGTATGCCATAACTAAGCTTGTATTTCAGTCTGCCTATCAAGACAATAACAGACCTGATACATAGCCTTCTGGTTGAATGTCAATCAGAATGTGTTGACATTCATCATTGACAGCATATACTGAATAATAGAAAGGTTGGTTTTTCTGCTCTAGTTCAGTATATATTTAAGTCTGGTTTTCAAGTGGAAAACAGACCTGGCCAAAGGATCATTGTGAAACTGTCAAACTGGATGTCTAGACAATTGTTCATGTAGGCTGATACTGACTTAGAGACTGGTTGGTCTTTTACAGTACAGCAAATTTAGCACAGTCTGTTTTCAGGAACATAACAGAATCAGCATGATGTATATGTTCTGACTGTCAAACTGAATGTTGTGACATTCTTTCTTGACAGCATGTGCTAAATTGTAGGATGATTAGTTTTTCTGTTTCAGTATTTTTCTCAGGCTATTCTTTAGGAATCCAACAGCTGAGCTAAAATCCAGGAAACCAACTACTACCCTACAATTAATGAACCTAACAAATAGCCTATTTGTTAGCAATCTAATAAGTGGAAATTAGATTAATGTGTTCAACCTTTATTTTAGGAAATACAAGTAAAAGGCAAGCACACTGGAATAATGTAACAGATGATGTCCAAATCAATATTAAGACATCGTGCTGATAACTGTGTAGGAAAACAACAGAAGTGAGTGCTATGATTGATCTCTGCTGAGTTTGTATACCTGATGCGCAGGACTAGGGGTTCCTTCATTCTAGGGTGACATAGAAGGAGATGTCGTGACATCTGTGAAAGCGTGCTTTAGTACAGGGTTTTAATGTGTTAACTGTCTTGCTGTGTTAGTTACAATGTTGGATCAGATGTCATGACTTGGAGTAGAACATCTGAATTCTGACTACGCCAGAATTTCAATATTAAATAACCTGCAAAAAGCTGATATCACATTTCAAGACTACAAGCGTGACATCTTGTGATAACACTAAGTTTTACCAAAATTGATTCCAATACATACCAGAATTGATGCCAATACATGGAACCAACAAACTCCCCCTTTGGCAAATTTTGGCTAAAACAAACAACAGATCACACGTTCACACGAAATCAAAATCAACCAAAGTATCAGTTCAGCAGTAGAAGTAAAAGCACACTGTAAGACCCTAATTTTGACCCTAAGATCTCTCATGGCATCATATCATTGCACATTACATTTGCCTCAAGGATCATAGCATCTTGGCTCCTTACCCTAGGGTTGGGACTTGTGTGAGTTGGTTTGAGACCACCAAGCATGCTTGAATTGTATATTATTGCTTTTCTTATTTTGTTTACTAACCAAAAGCACAAAAATATGTCACTAACATCTTTTGTTTTGTAGCTTGAGCAATCATAAGATCCAAGGCTCCTAGGAGGCCCCTATGCTCAAAGAATGGCCAGATGAAAGTGAAAGGAAGCATGACAATGGTTCACAAAGATCTCAATCATCATATATTCCTCCCAAGTATATCAATTTGTCAATTTGATCAAGATAAACCAAAGGGCTTGAGGATTGTTTCCCAAGGAAACCCTAATTCAATTGTGCATTGACTGTGCCTTGCTCATGAAGCAACCTCAACCCATGATCAAATACAATCAATGGAAGTTCTTTCATTCATCATTTTATGCATATATGTGCCTATGTGAGTGTAAGACCCTGATTTTGACCCTAATATCCCTCATGGCATCATAACATTGCATTTGCATCTTGCCTCAAGGATCATAAGCATCTTGGCTCTTACCCTAGGGTGGGAACTTTTGTGAGCTGGTTTGAGATCACCAAGCATGCTTGAATTGTATATTATTTCTTTTCTCATTTTATTTACTAACCAAAAGCACAAAAATATGTCACTAACATCTTTTGTTTGTAGCTTAAGCAGTCACAAGATCCAAAGCTTCTAGGAGATCCTATGTGCATAGATATGGCCAAGTGAAGATGAAAGCAAGAATGTAAATGGTTCCCAAATCTCTCATCCATCAAATATGCCTCCCAAGTATCTCAATTCATCATTTTGATCAAATCAAGCCAAAGGGTTTGAGGCTTGTTTCCCAAGGAAACCTTAATTCATTTGTTCATCAACTGTGCCTTGCTCATGAAGCAACCTCAACCTATGATCAAATGAAATCAAGGGAAGTTCTTTAATTCATCATTTCATGCATATTTGAGCTTATTTGAGTGTCCTCAATCATCAATTCATCAAGATTTGAGGTATGGACTTGAGAAGTTGATCAGTCAATTCATCTGACTATTTTGAAGTACATTGAGACCTAACTTTTGATGTCTTTGTCAAATGGATATGACCCCAAGAGAAAGATTTTTCTTAAGAACCATATGAACAACTTTCATGTTCATCAAAAATTGATTTTAAGCTTGGAAGGTCATCATCCATTTCAAGACATTATAGGTCATTTTGACTGAAACCCTAATTTTGAGTCACCTTCCCAAGGACATAACTCATTAATTTTTCATTATTTTGAGGTGGGATCAAATTAATTGGAAAGTATAAGGTGTCTACTTAAATTGGTATGTTGATAAAAATCCTAAAATAAATACATGTGATAATGCAAAACATTATAGGTCCCTTTGGACCACAAGCATTGAAATGTGAAAAAGTCCAAATTCAAGTGCCCATAACTTCTTCATCCAAAATCCAAATGATTCAATATTAAAGTCCACATTGATTGTCTTGAAAAGATCTACAACTTTGATGTTGAAGGTTTTGTCATTTGGAGCTTGCATCATTGAAACAGAAGTGCTTAAAGTTTGGCCATTTTTGAAATTTTCACATGTACATGTTTTGCACCCCACACTTCATGATCATTTTTCACCAATTTCCAAATGTCAAATGAAGTTTTGGTCAACATAACAGTTGATCCTCATGCAAAAAGGTTTCCAACAATTAGCCATAAGGTTATGCTTCATTTTTTGAAATGCCATTTTCGAAGGGGTGAACATATTGGTACAATTTTGGAAACTCATTAAAAATGCATTGCATGAGCTAAGCATACACAATCTGCACGTCCATTCTGATTTCATTTGGCATAAGCTTGCAAATCCAAGTGGAATTGGGCCTTCCATGCGCCTGCACAGGCCCATGCATGGAGGCCCTTTCCTTCCATGCAATGCTTTGTTCATGCACTCAGCCATTCAATTGCTATAAATAAAGGGCCAATGCTTCTCATTTCAACAACCTAAGGGCGCCTTACATGCTGCACGATTCATTCCTCAACCATACTCAAAGGAACTCACCATTTTCTCTCAAATTTTTCAGATCTAAACTTCAACTTCCTTGATTGATTTTTAGATCTACAGTTCCTAAGCCTTGCTCACCTTGATCCATAGAACACACTGCAAGCTTAAACATCAAAAGATCATGCTCTCAAGCTCTGCAATTCAGAGGTTCACTTTAAATTTTGTTTTCTTCGAATCTCTTTGTATATTGCTTGTTTCTTGTTGTTGTTGTGTTGTCTGAAGTCCTCTACATAGAGGCAATCATTTTGAGCTTTAAATTTTCAAAATCCAACATGTTTCAGTTGAACACCACAAAATTCAAGCTCTGATTCCTCTTTCTATGGAAGCCTAGAGCTGAATTTGGTTGGTACAAGGGTGATGTACATCACCCCAGCTTTCATTTGGTACCTGGATCGTGGATTTTGGTGAACTTTTATTCTCTGTAAATTTTGGCCGTCGTTGGAGGTTGGCCGGAGAAGACGGTGGTGTACACCACCGTCTGGTCTCCAGATTAAATCATGGTCGTGCGTTTTGTTTTCCAGATTTGATCATAGCCATTCAATGTTATGACTCAACTAAAGGCCAGGTGTGATGCAGTTGACTCACGTGTTTGGTAGGCGCGCACTGTGATCCACATGATGCGCTAGCTCAATTAATGAGCTCCATCCAACGCTTCTCGTTTTTTGCAAATTTTAATTTCAGATTTCATTTTCTTTTTATTTCTTTAATTCCTTTTCATTTCAAAAAATCATATCTCCTTTATTATTGGTCCAAAAAATGTGAGACCAATTGCATTTTTCTTCTTTTAATTTCTAGTTTCTAAGAATGATTTTTAATATTTTTTATTTTATCATTTGATATTTTTTAGGAATTTTCTCTTTTCTGGTTATTTTTAATTCATTTTAAATAGTTTTGATATTCAAAAAATACAAAAATATTTTTCCAACCTCTTTGAATGATGATGGATCTATGAAAAATATTCTCATCAATTTATTAATTGATTTGAGATTTATTTGAGATTTATTTGAGATTTTAATTCAATTAGGTTATTTTTATGCATTTTTAATTGTTTAAAAATAGTTTCTTACCTCTAAAAATGCTGAAATTTTTTGTCAAACTTTGTTTGACCTTGTTGAACTTAGGATAATTGACTTGGACTTTTCAAAGTTGATTTGAAGTGAGTTTGAAGTTTTACCTTTCTTTATTATTTTAATTCAAGTATTATTTTACTTTTGAAAAATACCAAAAATATTTTATTTGTTTCTAGAATTCTAATCTTCATTTTGCTTCTGTTTGCTATTGTTTGACCTTGATCTCTTCTATTTTTGGTCAATGCTTGTTGATTATCTCATTTCATTTCCATTAATGCACTTTAATATTCATCTTCTTCTTCTTCTTCTTCTTTTTCTTTTTTGATCAATGAGTTAAAGATTGGTGGTTAGCCTTGATGTATGGGAGGTTTAACCTTCCTTGATTCAAATCTAATTCAACTTGATCATGGATGAAGTGAATGGATTTGCATTAAGGATAGGTTTCTTCCTAATCAAGCAAAGAACCTAAATCAATACAAGATCATTTCTCATCTTCTTTTTGGCATGGCAAGTTGTAGGAGTTTGATTTACTAATAAAAATCTCTAACTTGTGTTGTTGCCTACATTATTATTGACCGGCCTCAGATAGTTGTGACTTCTACATAAGTCCAATTACGATTGCTTAACATAGCGCTAAATTGCCTTATGGCACACTAACTCTAACACTAACCATTAACCATTAACATTTAATTCTTGCACTTTACATTTATGCAATTTACTATTTTTGTACATATTATTCATTTGCTTTTGCCCTTTGCTCATTTGAGCACATGTTTATGTTAATGCAATTTGCCTTTTGCTCACTTGAGCACATAATTATGTATATATTATTGTGCTTGTACTTTTGTTTTGATTGTTGTGGACAAAAATGCAAAAATGGACAAAAAGGACTTAGATTCTAGGACATATCCTATGCTGAATGGAGTTAAAAGGCCTTAATGTTGAAGATGGATTAGAAGTACCAAATCTCTAAACTCACACTTGTCCATTCTTGATTTACTTCATGGAACATTTTGATGTGTGTGCTTTCGTGCTAGGGATTCCTATTTGAGCCAAATTGAAGAACCATTGTCATGTGCTCCTAAAGAGAGAGATACAAGAGCCATTGGAAGATTCCTAAGGGCTTTGCTTGCTTGATTTATTGCTTGAGTATACACTTATTTGCTTGCTTATTCTAAAGGATGGGAGCTACTTGGATCATCAATATGATCTCAAGAAAGGAACTCCATTTGTGGTCTTGTTTCTTATCCTTCATCTCTTGTATGATTAGGACTTTAGCCATTCTTCTTCTTCTCTCCACTCTAACCCAAGCCAAAACTTTTGTGCAAACATTAACACTTGTTTTAAAACATTAGAAACCTAAGCATTATGCTTTTGATTTTCAAACTTTCTTTCCATAACACTTATTTTGAACTGAATCTTTAAGTCAACTTTGACCATATTTTGTAAATACTTTTCATTGGTAAATATAACCTATTCAAATGCTTTTGTGGTTTCAATGGCCACTTTCTTATCGAAAACTTTTCATAACCTTTAGCTATTAGGTTTGAGTTATCCTTGAGGTAGATGTAATGCTCACCTGTATCCTTAGTGATGGACAATGAGTCTTCCATGCTTATTATAGGGTTAACCCCTCACTAGCATGTTGAAGCTATCCTCACATGGTGGATTTGTGGTTTTTGGGTTGAGTTTTCTCCCTTGGATAACAAAAGACCTTAAGGCTTTTGGACCAATCAATTCACCAACTTGTTTTGAGATTTTTACCCCGAACTACGAGGTTTTGATCCAAATCTTTTTTAAGATGGTACGTAGGCAATGGGTTTATCCATTCAAACAGGAAATTGTAAATAACTTGTATATTCTCTTCTCATCTCCCCAATCATGTTTGCACAAACAAATTTTCATAAAAATACCAACCTTACAACAAGTGTGAAAAGGGCTCCCTAGGAGTACCTAGGATGTTTTGGGTGCTTAAAACCTTCCCATTGCATAACCAACACCCTTACCCCGATCTCTGACATTTTTATTAGTTTTTGATTCGATAAAACTTCTCGATTTTTGTTCGCTTTCTAACCTTTCCTTTGGATAAATAGAAGTGCAGTGGCGACTCGACTTGTATGGTTTACTGATAATGGATCTAACTTGAACAGCAAGATGATGAAAGAGTTGTGTAGCAAGTTTAAGATTGCACATCATAATTATTCTCCTTATAGACCCAAGATGAATGGGGTTGTTGAAGCTGCTAATAAGAATATCAAGAAGATTGTCCAGAAGATGGTTGTTACATACAAAGATTGGCATGAGATGTTTCCATTTTCTTTGCATGGATATCGTACATATGTCCGCACTTCAACAAGGGCAACCCCTTTATCCCTTGTATATGGCATGGAGGTTGTGCTCCCAGTAGAGGTGGAGATCCCATCAATGAGAGTCTTGATGGAAGCAAAGTTGACTGATGCTGAATGGGTTCAGAGTCGTTATGACCAACTGAATTTGATAGAAGAGAAAAGATTAACTGCCATGTGCCATGGTCAGTTATATCAGCAGAGGATGAAGAAAGCTTTTGACAAGAAGGTCAAACCTCGTGTGTTCCGAGAAGGTGACCTTGTGCTCAAGAAAGTCTTGTCTTTCGCGCCCGATTCCAAGGGCAAGTGGACTCCAAATTATGAAGGTTTATATGTTGTTAAGAGAGCCTTTTCAGGCAGTGCTTTGATACTTACAACTATGGATGGGGAGGATTTCACTTGTCCTGTTAATTCAGATGCAGTCAAGAAATACTTCGCCTAAAATAAAAACAGAATAGCTCGCTAAGTTGAAAACCCGAAAGGGCAACTTAGGTAAAAATGAGCATCTCAGTGGATTGAAACCCCGAAAGGGTGATCCAGGCAAAAGTTAGAGACATAAAAAATGAATATGTATCCCGCTAGATTGAGTATCTCACCCTGGGGCAATCTAGGCAAAAATTAGGGATTTGGCAAGTAACTGCATCCTGACAAAACTCTGTTCTACAACTGTCATCTGTCAAAGATTCTCGCTCAGTCATCGTCAACTGAAGCTTCAAATACAGCGGATTCAGAGTTGTTGGAGAAATGGTCATTATGTTCAATGTAGCCCTTTTCCAATATATATCACCAATTTCAAATTTGTAAAGATCCATGGAGTCTTGCCCTTTGCAGGCTACCATTCCATCAAATAAATTTGAGCCTTTATCCAATTCTTTGCACTCTTGTTTGTTTCTATTTAACAAATATTTTACATGTTTTAATTGATAAATATCATTGTTTTAAATAAATAAAATTTTCGTAAATTGTTTTTAAACAAAGTGAACATTCACAATGACAAAAAAGGATACTCGGGACGTCTTCAGTGCTCTCCCAAGGATGGCATGATCTCCAAAAGGGTAAGACATTTGTTCATATTCCCAGCATACTTGTATCCTCTTCTTTATCTTCCAGGATTGTCTCCTCCACGAGTGCAGAAGAAGATTATGCATCACCAAATCCCCAGAGAGTTTGGGAGTCTGGTCTTGATCTTCTAGCTCCCCAGTGAGTTTGGATTTATCATTCGCGTTATCAATTATATGGTTGTCATCCCTTGCGTGGATTGACCTAAAATCCCTTATAGATTGATAAATTGGATATGCTGATCTTTCTGAAGAAGTTGGTTTTCCCCCACTTCAAGTTAGAAATCTCTTTGTTAGAGTGAGCGGAAAATCCCCAGCATAAGCGGAATTATCGTCAAGTTTAGTTTGTAGCCTTTCCCTTTGTGAACTTGTCTATTGTGATCTCCAGCAGATTTGCTCCTCGACCATCCTCAGCAGGGTTGAGCCTACTTTTACTCCCCAGTATGGTCACCAGCAGGGTATCCCCAGTAGTTTGCCTACGGGTAATCCCCGGTTCGGTCGTTAGCAGTGTTTCCCCAGTGGAATTGTCTGATCAAAGCCCGTTTGTGGTTTCCTCCTGAGCAGATTGGGTGATGAAGATGTTTATCTTTCCATCCCCAGCGGAGTAGTGTTCTCTTCTCCTCGGTAGGAATGATTTATCCAGCAGTGCAAGGAAATTTGTAGGTTTTGAAACTTTTGATTGGTGGTCATTCCCCACAGAGTTTCATTTCTCTCTTTGATAATTTCCCCAGTAGGGTCGCTTCTACGACGGATTTTATCCATGGATAGATTCCCCCAGCCAAGACTTTGCCTGATTGCAGTTAGGAGTTGGAACTTCTGAGGAAGATGTGTTGATCCCTTCCCCAGCGGGAGTGACTGGTTCTCCTTTCCCTGCAAAAATCTTTGTTCCCGGTATCTGTTGCCCCCATCAGATTGGATGTTCTCCAGTGGGCCTGGCTCTCTCTCTTGAGATGTAGTACCAGATGTTTGTCCATCGGTTCTTGGACCTGGTTGTGTTAGATATGTTTGTTTGTCAGCTGTCATACCCCAAAATTTGCCCGTCAATATTACAAGGCATTTTTCAAGGAACTCCAACTTATTTTTCAAGGCATTGATCCTAAAAGAACAAAGGCCCAGCTCACAGATGGCAAAATCCAGAAAATGGCCCAAACTGGCATGCTCGCTAGGCGAGCAAATCCTTCGCCTAGAGAACCCCTCGCTATACCGCTCGCCTAGCGAAGCTTGCGGATATCAGAAAATTCTAGGCTTCATTCTGAGCCCATTAGGTCACGAAAGGAGCATTATAAATACCACCACTTCAGTCAGAAAAGGGGGAAGGAAAACGGAGGAGAAAGGGAAACACTCACGGACAGCAAACCCTGAAGGCTAACCCAGAGAATTCAGAGCAACCCTGAAGGAAACCCTGAAGGAAACTCATCTGCACCAAGGTTGCCTCCGCCCAACTTAATCCGACCGGCCAATTCAAGGTTGCAATTCAGTTGCAAACAGGTTTGCCTTACTATTACCGCTTTATGTTCTTAATTTGCATATGGCATTATGATTGAATTTATGAAAATATCTTAAGCTTTGCATGTGAATTTAAATATGCATGAATATCTTGGATGTTTAACCATGTAATCTTTGTAATGGATGCCATAAGGTGTGAAGCTTGTTGAACTTGTACTGTTATCAAAACCAGAAACCGCATCCGCTCGCTAGCACGTCGCTAAGCGAGCATGTAGCCAATATTCGCTAAGCCTTCGCTAGGCGAGGCAGAGGCGAACGTGACAGTCGCTAATATTTTGTTTGTTCTGTTCTATGCTTATCTGATCTATTCCATTATAATCATGCGTTATTTTGCCTGACATTCCTGCTGCTGTGTTTTCTTTTGCGGTGTAATCCTCGATTGCGCCCTGATTTGGTATTCTGACATGTTTGCTGAATTTTGTAAAGGTTCACGTATCCCCGGAAAAGATAGCTTGATAGGTATTCCACTTTATTTGTGGGATACCCTTGTGGAGATTCACCCTAAATTACTTAATTGATTTTAATGTATTAATTTTAATGTGGAGATTCATCCTAACTACTTAATTGATTGTAAAATATTGCTTTTGAATATGTGATCTTGGACCTCTCTTTGTTGCCTTACGGTATTACGGTATTATGGTCATGTCCCGCGAATGTGGGGATACACTTAGCAAAGACCCTTCGATTAAATCATCATGTCCCTATAAGATAAATTACAGTCCCTCGGATGTTCCCTACGAATATACGATTTTGTCCCTCGATGACCCTTCGGTGTAGCCTACGGTTAAATGATGATCGCCCCTTCGAATGCTAAGGTATCCTTACAAATGTTGCCTTCAATGACCGATCGATGACCCTACGATGACCCTTTCACATCCAAAGGATAACACTACTTACTTCTCAATAGTAAGGACAGTTTTACCCTCATAAGGATAGGAAATGCCCATAAAGACCTTGGGTAGGTATAACTCTTAATTGCTGATTCACAACCTAAAACATTTTTCATACATCACAATTTGCAAAACATATACTAGAAAATAACTACTTGGTATACATTCATACTAGAATCATTACCAAGTTATATTTTTCTAAACCGCTTTCAAAATTAAACGAGATAAATACTTTGTATACATTCGCACAAGAATCATTACAAAGTTAAACTCTCTTTTCAAAAACACTTTAAGCAATTCACAAACACTTTTTTCAGACAAACATAAGTGATCTAGCAATTAAGAGCCCATGGATAACCATGGATACAAAGGGTGCTAACACCTTCCCTTTGTATATTGTACCTCCCGAACCCAAAATCTAATTAAGGTCTTTCCTGTTCTTTTCCACCTTTCCTTATTGGATAAAAGAAAAGTCGGTGGCGACTCTTGCTATCCGCGACATTTGATTTCCAAAGCAAAAACACACGAAGTCAGTTCACCGTATGACAGAACTGGCGACTCTGTTGGGGATCCTTAAAAAGAGAGGTTACCTTAAAAACAAGATCACTTATTCAAATTGTCTGATTTACTTTTAAGGGATTGCTTGGGTATTTTATGCTTGAGTGAAAGATCCTACACCCGGATCTAGTGTACCTTAGGTAAGTAGCAATAGATCATCGCGACTATTCGGCGTATACTGGAATGGTTAAAATGATGGCTACGGTTAATGTGACACTTTGGATGTCCTGATGTTCCTCATGTTTACTTGAGGAGAAATTTGGCTTCCGCGTGGTGTCATCAAAGCATTAACCAGACCTTTAGAACCCTAATTGACTCATCCTAGCCATTAGAAAGTAGTGAGATAACTGACTTCGGTTCCGACTGGGGTTGGTTGAGACTCGATGCTACACTCCTTGAGATTGGACTTTAGGGAAGCTTCGGTCAACCACTCGGTGTTGCACTGAAGTGGACTTAAAGGAAGGTCAATGATTGGAGATCCTTTTAGAACCCGGTTACTATTCTAGGACAGGTTGAACCAACCAAACTTCAGTGGGGAGGGTACTTACCTATGGAACTCATGCAAGCCTTTAAGCTTAGGAATGACTGTTGTGTGACTTGCTTGTGCTTGTTATTTACTTAACATCATAACATCATAACATCATAACATCATAACATCATAACATCATAACATCATGACATCATGGCATTGTACTAACCATTTCAAGGACTTTAAACATTGAAAACATTTCATACATCGCATAGCATAACATAACATTGCATAACAGGTACTCTAAGGGGATCAATGTTCTCACGGTTTTCCTCCAAACAGAAAAATGGACCTCGAACAAACTGTCAAGGATCTCCGGGCTCAAAATGCTCGACTCCAAGAGATGATCTTGAACTTATCCAAGGGGCAGGAGGAACTGAAGGCTCTCTTGCTCGAGCAGAAGAAAGACAAGAAAGCTGTGAGTTACATTAACCCGGGAAGAAGGCTTAAAGGACAGGCCGCAGGAGTCAAGAGTAGAATTCCGAAGGATCAAGAAGAGGGGACGGATTCAGAAGATGAGAATGCTGATCCTTTCATCCAGGAGGATAAAGATGAAGATTATGAGAATGAACAGTACTCTCCAAGAGATGATAAGTACAAGTTGCTGGAAGAACGTATGCTAGCTATGGAAGGTCAGAAGGCGCCCGGTCTGGACTTCGAAAGCTTGGGTCTAGTCTCTGATGTGGTCATCCCCCGCAAATTCAAGGTCCCCGCTTTCACTAAGTATGATGGGGCATCTTGTCCTCAGATGCATCTGAGAGCTTATGTGAGAAAGATTCAGCCGCATACCGCTGATAGGAAGCTATGGATCCATTTCTTCCAAGAAAGTCTGGCTGACACACAGTTAGAATGGTACTATCAGCTCGAGAGCTCTAACATCCACACATGGACTGATTTAGCGACAGCTTTCTACAAGCACTACCAGTATAATTCTGAATTAGCACCTACTCGGCTACAGTTGCAGAATATGACTATGGGATCTAAAGAAAGCTTCAAAGAATATGCTCAGAAATGGAGAGATTTGGCTGGCAGAGTCAAACCCCCTATGACTGATCGAGAATTAGTGGACATGTTCATGAGTACACTGACTGGCCCATTCTACAGCCATCTATTGAGAAGTTCCTCATCGGGTTTCACTGAACTTATATTAACAGGTGAGCATGTTGAACGCGGCATTCGAAGTGGAAAGATACAGGCGGCTACCTCTGATCCTCCAGAGACTCCTAATGTCATCACTGCTCCTCTGTCTAATCATGACAAGACTGTTAA
Organism: Lathyrus oleraceus; assembly: GCF_024323335.1. Lineage (NCBI taxonomy): Eukaryota > Viridiplantae > Streptophyta > Magnoliopsida > Fabales > Fabaceae > Lathyrus > Lathyrus oleraceus. The sequence goes on from NC_066585.1 coordinate 59,421,133, forward strand.
TGCTGTAGAAGATGTTGATAACGATTATGACTTGGATAGCTGGATTTTCCCAACAATTGGTGACGAACTCGACAATTGGAAGGCTGAAGACACTATCCTGATTTCCTTTAGTCAGGAGTAATTGTTATTGCTATTTTAGCATTTTAAAGCATTGTGTCTATGCCCGGGGCACAATAGCTAATTTTTCAAGGGTTTTGTCATTTTCATAAGCATATTCACATTCAATGAATCAATGGACTTTTTGCATTCAAATATTGCGCTCTTTATCCTTCCTGTCATCTTTCAAATAAGCTATGTTTTCTTGCACACACTCACGTAACAATTTGCCGATCCATATCCACTCTGGATCCTATTGATAATAATTCTGCTACTGTTCATTATGACTTTGAAAATCCGATCTACCAAGCCGAGGATAGAAGTGAGGAAGATTGGGAAGTACCTGGAGAGCTTGCTAGACTACTGCAAGAAGAAAGGACTATTCAGCCGCATGAGGCATCGATCGAAATCATAAATCTGGACCACGTCGCCCGATTTAGCTCCCATTTGACCGCTACTTGCAAATCCATCTTCAAATTACTGAGGCAAAATCAAGAAGTATCTCCAAGAACCTCCAATTCTGATACCACCAGTTGAAGGAAGACCTCTAATCATGTATTTGACCGTGTTAGAAAATTCAATGGGGTGTGTGCTGGGGCAACATGACGAGTCTGGTCAAAAAGAGCATGCAATATACCACCTTAGCAAAAGTTTACCGACTGTGAAACAAGATACTCACTGCTCGAGAAAACTTGCTGTGCTTTGGCTTGGGTTGTTCGCCGACTAAGACAGTATATGTTGAATCATACCGCTTCATTGATTTCTAAGATGGATTCTATCAAATATACATTTGAGAAACCTGTTGTCTCCTAAAAGAGCTATCACTGATAATGGTGCTAATTTGAACAACAAGATAATTACTGAACTTTGCATGCAGTTCAAAATAAAACACCATAATTCCGAAGTGGCGACTTGGTAATAAAGCGTATCATTCTACCACAAGGTGATTCTAGAGGCAAATGGACTCCCACATACGAAGGGCCATTTGTAGTTAAGAATGTATTCTTTGGTGAAGTCGTGATACTTGCTACAATGGATGACGAAGAATCCCCGCATCCCGTGAACACGGACATAGTTAAAAAATACTACGCATGTACACCCGGCAAGTCGAAAACCTGAAAAGGCGGCTTGGGCAAAAAAAGGGTATCCTGGTGGACTGAAAACCTGAAAAGGCGGTCCAGGCAAAAATTAGGGATTAAAGCGTATGACTATGTCCCGTTCTCAGTCAGCTTCACCCAAGTCAAAGGAACTGAACAAGCCAATCACTTCTATCCGACCGCAGGAGATGAGAGGCTTGAAGATATGATGACAGTAGTGGAATTAAAATCAACAGGACTTTTTCCGCATAGCTTTGTCTTTGTTTTCTTGACAACTTCCTCTTACTAGGATTTCTGTCTCCTTGTACACAAATTGCCTGTTAATAGGCCCTCTTTCAAAATCAATACAATTTTATTTCCAAAAAGATGCTTTTGTTTTACCTTCTCTGTTTTGTTTGCGTAAACGTCCATTGATTCGACTTGAATTGATATACGCATTTGAATATGATCAATGTTTATCAAAATACATGCATAAAATAGCAATGGCAGTTTCTAAAAGACTTTAGGGTCGAGGATAAGATCTAACCATGCTTTCCAACAAGTCCGGTTACAAATCCGTTCCCCAACAAAAAACCAGCTATTTCCCAGGAGAGGTCGGCATCACCAGACAGACTAGTCATCTCTTCTATCCCCAGCCGGGCTCTGTTGAGTGTTTCCACCATCAGACAGAAATCAAGTACCCCCAGCTAAGAAAGGGTCATCAATACAAATATCTCCAACCAGAATATGGGGATTTATTTTTCCCCAGCAAAAGTTTCAGACACATAATCCATTCATGCATCATTTCGCATCATATACATGCACACAATGTTCGCATTTATTTCAGACGCATAATTCATTCATTACATCATTTCACTACATATGCATGCATACATTGTTCGCATTTAGTTTCAGAAGCATAAAACATCTCATGCATCATGACATGGCATGAAGCTAACTTTATTTTTTAGGTTAATTATCCTCCTGATACAGTCAAAATGAAGATCCATTCAGACGGACAGATCTTTATCAATTACATTCAAGAATCAGATACATTTTTCAGATATAATCCATAAGAATATTCATTTTGACGAGCACTCTGATATCCTCCTAATGGCGTGGCATCGTTAAACCCATCCCAGACACAACATATACAAATATCATCGGATATAGCCTAGCGTACGGCTCATTCTGATTCAGCCTAACGTACGGCTCATTCTGATTCAGCCTAACGGACGACTCATTCTGCTGCTCAGACGCGGTCTAGCATACGACCCATTTAGATGTTCATCTCCTCAGATGCTACATAGCGTACGGTACATTCTGACGTGTAGTCTAGCATATGACTACCCCTTTCATCATCAGATATAGCCTAACTGACGGCTCGTTCTACTATTCAGAGACGGTCTAGCGTACGACCCGTTTGGATGTTCATCCTCTCAGATGCTACCTAGCGTACGGTACATTCTGACGTGTAGTCTAGCGTATGACTACCCCTTTCATCATCAGATATAGCCTAACGGACGGCTCGTTCTACTACTCAGAGACGATCTAGCTTACGATCCATTCTGACCTTTATTTCCTCAGATACAGCCTAATGGACGGCTCATTCTGTAATTCAGATACTACCTAGCGTACGGTGCATTCTGAAACGTAGTCTAGTGTACGACTACCCCTTTCATCCTCAGATACAGCCTAATGGACGGCTCATTCTGCAACTCGGATACGATCTAGCGTACGATCTGTTCTGGTCTTTCATCCTCAGTGAAGTCATCCGCCTAATGAACAACTCACTCTGCTATTCAGATACGGTCTAGCGTATGATCCATTCTGATCCCTTATCCCCAGCAGCGTATAACACACCCTGACTCCCTAGCGAAGTCGACAGCCTAATGGATGACTCACTATACGGTCTAGCGTATGACCCGGTGTGGCACCTATGTCTTCAAATTGGTCTGACGTACGACGCAATCTGAAGCTCTCATCACCAGACTTCCTGGATGGCATCTTTAAGCCCATCTCCATCAAGACTAACTTTTGATTAACAAGTGCAAATTTTTGGGGCATTCTAGTGTTCAATAATCTTTCACCTCCAGACCACGAATGGCATACATACCATTCTAACTCTCTCGGTTCAAGAATATTGAACAGGGGCAGCTGTCATACCCCAAAATTTGCCCGTCAATATTACAAGGCATTTTTCAAGGCACTCCAACTTATTTTTCAAGGCATTGATCCTAAAAGAACAAAGGCCCAGCTCACAGATGGCCAAATCTAGAAAATGGCCCAAACTGGCATGCTCGCTAGGCGAGCAAATCCTTCGCCTAGCGAACCCCTCGCTATACCGCTCTCCTAGCGAAGCTTGCGGATATCAGAAAATTCTGGGCTTCATTCTGAGCCCATTAGGTCACGAAAGGAGCATTATAAATACCACCACTTCAGTCAGAAAAGGGGGAAGGAAAACGGAGGAGAAAGGGAAACACTCACGGACAGCAAACCCTGAAGGCTAACCCAGAGAATTCAGAGCAACCCTGAAGGAAACCCTGAAGGAAACTCATCTGCACCAAGGTTGCCTCCGCCCAACTTAATCCGACCGGCCAATTCAAGGTTGCAATTCAGTTGCAAACAGGTTTGCCTTACTATTACCGCTTTATGTTCTTAATTTGCATATGGCATTATGATTGAATTTATGAAAATATCTTAAGCTTTGCATGTGAATTTAAATATGCATGAATATCTTGGATGTTTAACCATGTAATCTTTGTAATGGATGCCATAAGGTGTGAAGCTTGCTGAACTTGTACTGTTATCAAAACCAGAAACCGCATCCGCTCGCTAGCACGTCGCTAAGCGAGCATGTAGCCAATATTCGCTAAGCCTTCGCTAGGCGAGGTAGAGGCGAACGTGACAGTCGCTAATATTTTGTTTGTTCTGTTCTATGCTTATCTGATCTATTCCATTATAATCATGCGTTATTTTGCCTGACATTCCTGCTGCTGTGTTTTCTTTTGCGGTGTAATCCTCGATTGCGCCCTGATTTGGTATTCTGACATGTTTGCTGAATTTTGTAAAGGTTCACGTATCCCCGGAAAAGATAGCTTGATAGGTATTCCACTTTATTTGTGGGATACCCTTGTGGAGATTCACCCTAAATTACTTAATTGATTTTAATGTATTAATTTTAATGTGGAGATTCATCCTAACTACTTAATTGATTGTAAAATATTGCTTTTGAATATGTGATCTCAGACCTCTCTTTGTTGCCTTACGGTATTACGGTATTATGGTCATGTCCCGCGAATGTGGGGATACACTTAGCATAGACCCTTCGATTAAATCATCATGTCCCTATAAGATAAATTACAGTCCCTCGGATGTTCCCTACGAATATACAATTTTGTCCCTCGATGACCCTTCGGTGTAGCCTACGGTTAAATGATGATCGCCCCTTCGAATGCTAAGGTATCCTTACAAATGTTGCCTTCAATGACCGATCGATGACCCTACGATGACCCTTTCACATCCAAAGGATAACACTACTTACTTCTCAATAGTAAGGACAGTTTTACCCTCATAAGGATAGGAAATGCCCATAAAGACCTCGGGTAGGTATAACTCTTAATTGCTGATTCACAACCTAAAACATTTTTCATACATCACAATTTGCAAAACATATACTAGAAAATAACTACTTGGTATACATTCATACTAGAATCATTACCAAGTTATATTTTTCTAAACCGCTTTCAAAATTAAACGAGATAAATACTTTGTATACATTCGCACAAGAATCATTACAAAGTTAAACTCTCTTTTCAAAAACATTTTAAGCAATTCACAAACACTTTTTTCAGACAAACATAAGTGATGCAGCAATTAAGAGCCCATGGATAACCATGGATACAAAGGGTGCTAACACCTTCCCTTTGTATAATGTACCTCCCGAACCCAAAATCTAATTAAGGTCTTTCCTGTTCTTTTCCACCTTTCCTTATTGGATAAAAGAAAAGTCGGTGGCGACTCTTGCTATCCGCGACATTTGCTTTCCAAAGCAAAAACACACGAAGTCAGTTCACCGTATGACATCAGCATTCATCATACATAAACCACGCATATACGTGCATAATTTTGACATTTAGATATTCATGTTGCATTTTTTGCCATATATATCTTTGATTGTTATCTCCTGCTATTTGGTGATACATATTTCCCCAAGTAGATGTTTGTGTCTGATCTCTCCATTTAGAGTCAGCCTCATAGGCAGAAAGTGTCTATCCTTTCTTCTATGTTCCCCATTGATTTATGTGCTCGTGGATGATTGTTATTTCAGTTTCCTCCCAAAACATGTACTGGGATGGAATTTCTCCCATGAGTTATATCCTCGTAGGGTTGAGTCTTATTTCATTGTGTCTCTCTAGCTTGTTCCTAGATTGACTCCTTTTATTTGTTCCATGCACTTCCCCGTAGTTCAGATGAATGATTGCTCAGTAACCAGTAATTGTCCATCTTTTCCCCGGCGGAGTTTGTGGCCTTCTACCCAGTTACCGGTAGTTGTAAGTCCTATTTCTGTGGTTTTATACCCTCATACCGGTAGTTGTAAACCCCATTTTTATCCCCTTGCAGAGTTAACCTTATTTTGTTCATCCTAACTGATGGCGGTTACTCTTCTGTGGTTTTCTACCTAGCATCTGGTAGATGTAATCCCCTCCTTGTTGGTTATCTTTATCCAATATTCGGTATTGATATTCCTTCACTTTTTGAGTATATCTCCCAGTAACCGGTGATATATCTCTTGGATAATTGCTCTGATAAAGCAATTTATCCCCGGCGAGTCATCTTTCCTTTACCTTTGATTGGTAATAATTGTTTCTCTCTTTGGTCATCATTTTATACCTAGTATTCGGTATCCCGATGTCCCTTCCTTTCGGTCGATTTATCCTTTATTAACCTAGTAACCGGTTGTGGATAATCTTCCATGCGAGTATATTATCTACGTTCTGACGGTAATAAATAATATATCTCATGCGCTCTTCAATCGAAGCCTTTGTTCTTCCCCAGTCGAGTAAGATTCATATTTCCTTATGGAATCGAATGTCCATCCTGTAATCGAGTTTGCTTTTTCAGCCCTCCTTTCGGATGATGAGTGTCTTGGAAATATTCCCCAATTCACGCTTGGTTGGTCACCTATTATATGCCCAGTAACCGATATCCCTAGTGTTCCTTCCTTTCTGCTCCCTATTATGACTTTTTGTCCCCTGCGGAGTCATATTTCCTGAGTCGAAATATACCTTTTTTAGGTCTTCCTCAAATGTTTTTGTATGTTTGATATCTATCACCCTCATACCGGTCCTAGATATTCATTCTCCCCGAGCATGTTGTTCTCTCACCCTCATAACGGATTTTTTGACCATATGTCTCCTTGAGCTTATTACCCAGTAACCGGTAATACCTCATTCTGTTGTTTCCTCAGATGAGTCCTCTTTGGACATTCCCCAGCGAGGTCCCTAGTGGATTTTCCCCATCTGAGTCCGGATTTTATCCGAAGTATCTGTTATGGATAGTTTTTTGTTGTATTAGCATATCCTAAGTCGTGACCTGCTCACGCGTTTTATTCCTTTTCTTATCCCCATTAGAGTCCCCAGAGTCTCTGTCCCATTTATGAGTCTATTACTCATATGGATTTCCAATTCCTCCTTATTTCTTTTTCCTTTGTGGACATATATCCCCACAAAGTATTACCCTTTTGCATACATACATTTGCATCATGAGGTCTCTTAGGGACCAAAATTCGTCTCTTTGTTATTATTTAAGCCCATTCTACCTCGTCGAGATGAATATTTTAACCTTCACTTATCCGGCTAGAATGACCTTAAATAGGGGTATCTGTAAGACCCCAATTTTGACCCTAAGATCCCTCATGGCATCATAACATTGCATTTGCATCTTGCCTTAAGGATCATAAGCATCTTGGCTCTTACCCTAGGGTGGGAACTTCTGTGAGTTGGTTTGAGATCACCAAGCATGCTTGAATTGTATATTATTGCTTTTCTCATTTTATTTACTTACCAAAAGCACAAAAATATGTCACTAACAACTTTTGTTTGTAGCTTGAGCAGTCACAAGATCCAAAGCTTCTAGGAGATCCTATGTGCATAGATATGGCCAAGTGAAGATGAAAGCAAGCATGGAAATGGTTCCCAAAGCTCTCATCCATCAAATATGCCTCCCAGGTATCTCAATTCATCATTTTGATCAAAGCAAACTAAAGGGTTTGAGGCTTGTTTCCCAAGGAAACCCTAATTCATTTGTTCATCAAATGTGCCTTGCTTATGAAGCAACCTCAACCTATGATCAAATTCAATCAAGTGAAGTTCTTTAATTAATCATTTAATGCATATTTGAGCTTATTTGAGTGTCCTCATTCATCAATTCATCAAGATTTGAGGTATGGACTTGAGAAGTTGATCAGTCAATTCATCTGACTATTTTGAAGTACATTGAGACCTAACTTTTGATGTGTTTGTCAAATGGAGATGACCCCAAGTTAAAAAATGTTCTTAAGAACCATATGAACAACTTTCATGTTCATCAAAAATTGATTTTAAGCTTGGAAGGTCATCATCCATTTCAAGACATTATAGGTCATTTTGACTAAAACCCTAATTTTGAGTCACCTTCCCAAGGACATAACTCATTAATTTTTCATTATTTTGAGGTGGGATCAAATTAATTGGAAAGTATAAGGTGTCTACTTAAATTGGTATGTTGATCAAAATTTCAAAATCCTAAAATAAATACATGTGATAATGCAAAACATTATAGGTCCCTTTGGACCACAAGCATTGAAATGTGAAAAAGTCCAACTTCAAGTGCCCATAAATTCTTCATCCAAAATCCAAATGATGCAAAATTTAAGTCCAAATTGATTCTCTGGAAAAGATATACAACTTTGATGTTGAAGGTTTTGTCATTTGGAGCTTGCATCATTGAAACAGAAGTGCTTAAAGTTTGGCCATTTTTGAAATTTTCACATGTACATGTTTTGCACCCCACACTTCATGATCATTTTTCACCAATTTCCAAATGTCAAATGAAGTTTTGGTCAATATAACAATTGATCCTCATGCAAAAAGGTTTCCAACAATTAGCCATAAGGTTATGCTTCATTTTTTGAAATGCCATTTTTGAAGGGGTGAACATATTGGTACAATTTTGGAAACTCATTAAAAATGCATTGCATGAGCTAAGCATACACAATCTACACGTCCATTCTAATTTCATTTGGCATAAGCTTGCAAATCCAAGTGGAATTGGGTCTTCCATGCGCCTGCACAGGCCCATGCATGGAGGCCCTTTCCTTTCATGCAATGCTTTGTTCATGCACTCAGCCATTCAATTGCTATAAATAAAGGGCCAATGCTTCTCATTTCAACAACCTAAGGGCGCCTTACATGCTGCACGATTCATTCCTCAACCATACTCAAAGGAACTCACCATTTTCTCTCAAATTTTTCAGATCTAAACTTCAATTTCCTTGATTGATTTTTAGATCTACAGTTCCTAAGCCTTGCTCACCTTGATCCATAGAACACACTGCAAGCTTAAACATCAAAAGATCATGCTCTCAAGCTCTGCAATTCAGAGGTTCACTTCAAATTTTGTTTTCTTCGAATCTCTTTGTATATTGCTTGTTTCTTGTTGTTGATGTGTTGTGTGAAGTCCTCTACATAGAGGCAATCATTTTGAGCTTTAAATTTTCAAAATCCAACAAGTTTCAGTTGAACACCACAAAATTCAAGCTCTGATTTCTCTTTCTATGGAAGCCTAGAGCTGAATTTGGTTGGTACAGGGGTGATGTACATCACCCCAGCTTTCATTTGGTACCTGGATCGTGGCTTTTGGTGAACTTTTATTCTCTGTAAATTTTGGTCGTCGCTGGAGGTTGGCCGGAGAAGACGGTGGTGTACACCACCATCTGGTCTCCAGATTAAATCATGGTCGTGCGTTTTGTTTTCCAGATTTGATCATAGCCATTCAATGTTATGACTCAACTAAAGGCCAGGTGTGATGCAGTTGACTCACGTGTTTGGTAGGCGCGCGCTGTGATCCACATGATACGCCAACTCAATTAATAAACTCCATCCAACGCTTCTCGTTTTTTGCAAATTTTAATTTCAGATTTCATTTTCTTTTTATTTCTTTAATTCCTTTTCATTTCAAAAAATCATATCTCCTTTATTATTGGTCCAAAAAATGTGAGACCAATTGCATTTTTCTTCTTTTAATTTCTAGTTTCTAAGAAAGATTTTTAATATTTTTTATTTTATCATTTGATATTTTTTAGGAATTTTCTCTTTTCTGGTTATTTTTAATTCATTTTAAATAGTTTTGATATTCAAAAAATACAAAAATATTTTTCCGACCTCTTTGAATGATGATGGATCTATGAAAAATATTCTCATCAATTTATTAATTGATTTGAGATTTTAATTCAATTAAGTTATTTTTATGCATTTTTAATTGTTTAAAAATAGTTTCTGACCTCTAAAAATGCTGAAATTTTTTGTCAAATTTTGTTTAACCTTGTTGAACTTAGGATAATTCACTTGGACTTTTCAAAGTTGATTTGAAGTGAGTTTGAAGTTTGACCTTTCTTTATTATTTTAATTCAAGTATTATTTTACTTTTGAAAAATACCAAAAATATTTTATTTGTTTCTAGAATTCTAATCTTCATTTTGCTTCTGTTTGCTATTGTTTGACCTTGATCTCTTCTATCTTTGGTTAATGCTTGTTGGTTATCTCATTTCATTTCCATTAATGCACTTTAATATTCATCTTCTTCTTCTTCTTTTTCTTTTTTGATCAATGAGTTAAAGATTGGTGGTTAGCCTTGATGTATGGGAGGTTTAACCTTCCTTGATTCAAATCTAATTCAACTTGATCATGGATTAAGTGAATGGATTTGCATTAAGGATAGGTTTCTTCCTAATCAAGCAAAGAACCTAAATCAATACAAGATCATTTCTCATCTTCTTTTTGGCATGGCAAGTTGTAGGAGTTTGATTAACTAATCAAAATCTCTAACTTGTGTTATTGCCTACATTATTATTGACCGACCTCAGATAATTGTGACTTCTACATAAGTCCAATTACGATTGCTTAACATAGCGCTAAATTGCCTTATGGCACACTAACTCTAACACTAACCATTAACCATTAACATTTAATTCTTGCACTTTATATTTATGCAATTTACTATTCTTGTACATATTATTCATTTGCTTTTGCCCTTTGCTCATTGTAGCACATGTTTATGTTAATGCAATTTTCCTTTTGCTCACTTGAGCACATAATTGTGTGTATATTATTATGCTTGTACTTTTGTTTTGATTGTTGTGGACAAAAATGCAAAAATGGACAAAAAGGACTTAGATTCTAGGACATACCCTATGCTGAATGGAGTTTCAAGGCCTTAATGTTGAAGATGGATTAGAAGGACCAAATCTCTAAACCCACACTTGTCCATTCTTGATTTACTTCATGGAACCTTTTGATGTGTGTGCTTTTATGATAGGGATTCCTATTTGAGCCAAATTGAAGAACCATTGTCATGTGCTCCTAAAGAGAGAGATACAAGAGCCATTGGAAGATTCCTAAGGGCTTTGCTTGCTTGATTGATTGCTTGAGTATACACTTATTTGCTTGCTTATTCCAAAGGATGGGAGCTACTTGGATCATCAATATGATCTCAAGAAAGGAACTCCATTTGTGGTCTTGTTTCTTATCCTTCATCTCTTGTATGATTAGGACTTTAGCCATTCTTCTTCTTCTCTCCACTCTAACCCAAGCCAAAACTTTTGTGCAAACATTAACACTTGTTTTCAAACAATAGAAACCTAAGCATTATGCTTTTGATTTTCAAACTTTCTTTCCATAACACTTATTTTGAACTGAATCTTTAAGTCAACTTTGACCATATTTTGTAAATACTTTTCATTGGTAAATATAACCCATTCAAATTCTTTTGTGGTTTCAATGGCCACTTTCTTATCAAAAACTTTTCATAACCTTTAGCTATTAGGTTTGAGTTATCCTTGAAGTAGATGTAATGTTCACCTGTATCCTTAGTGATGGACGATGAGTCTTCCATGCTTATTATAAGGTTAACCCATCACTAGCATATCGAAGCTATCCTCACATGGTGGATTTGTGGTTTTTAGGTTGAGTTTTCTCCCTTGGATAACAAAAGACCTTAAGGCTTTTGGACCAATCAATTCACCAACTTATTTTGAGATTTTTACCCCGAACTACGAGGTTTTGATCCTAATCTTTTTTAAGATGGTACGTAGGCAATGGGTTTATCCATTCAAACACAAAATTGTAAATAACTTGTATATTCTCTTCTCATCTCCCCAATCATGTTTGCACAAACAAATTTTCACAAAAATACCAACCTTACAACAAGTGTGAAAAGGGCTCCCTAGGAGTACCTAGGATGTTTTGGGTGCTTAAAACCTTCCCATTGCATAATCAATCCCCTTACCTCGATCTCTGACATTTTTGTTAGTTTTTGATTCGATAAAACTTCTCGGTTTTTGTTCGCTTTCTAACCTTTCCTTTGGATAAATAGAAGTGTGGTGGCGACTCGACTTGTATGGTTTACTTTTGGTTTAGTCAATAAATCTAAAGGTAACGAATACCCCGCTACAATGAGTATCCTCAATCATCCATTCATCAAGATTTGAAGTTTGGACTTGAGAAGTTGATCAGTCAATTCATCTGACTATTTTGGAGTCCACTAAGACCTAACTTTTGATGTGTTTGTCAAATGAAGATGACCCCAAGAGTAAACATATTCTTAAGAACCATATGAACAACTTTTGTGTTCATCAATAATTGATTTGAAGCTTGGAAGGTCATAATTCATTTCAAAACATTATAGGTCATTTTGACTGAAACCTTAATTTTAGGTCAACTTCCCAAGGGCCTAACTCACTCATTTTTCATGATTTTGAGGTGGGATCAAATGAATTGGAAAGTTTAGGATGTCAACTTCATTTGTTTTGTTGAACAAAATTTCATAATCCTAAAATAAACACATGTGATAATACAAAACATTATAGGTCACTTTGGACCAAAGTCATTGAAATGTGAAAAAGTCCAACTTCAAGTGCCTATAACTTTCTCATAAAAAATCCAAATGATGCAAAATGTAAGTCCAATTTTATTGTGTTGAAAAGATTTACAACTTGTATGTTGAAGGTTTTGTCATTTGAGGCTTGCATCATTGAAATAGAAGGGCTTGAAGTTGATCCATTTTGGCAAAATTCACATACACATGTTTTGCACCTTGAACTTCATGATCCATTTTCATAAATTTCCCAATCCCAAATGGATTTTTGTTCAACATAACAATTATTCCTCATGTCAAGACCTTTCCAACCATTACCCACATGACCATGTTTCAATTTGGCAAAGTGCATTTTCGAAGAGATGAAGATTTATGTTCATTTATGCATAACGTGTTGAAACTCCATGCACAAGCCATTTCCATCAGACTTGCACATCCAAATTCACTTGGCTGATGTTTAGCTTGCATTTGCAATTGCACTTGGGCCTCACATGCGCCTGTACAGGCCCATGCATGGAGGCCCTCATTCCACATGCACACGAATTTTCCATGGCTTGCATCATCATTTGCTATAAATACAGATGCCTGGCTTCATTCATTTCCAACCTTAAGGCGCCTAAATTGCTGCAGAACTGAATCCCCACCCTTCACTAAAAGGAATTTTGCTTTTCACTTTCAATTTTTTCAGTTCAATTTTCAACTTCCTTGGTTGATTATTGAGCTTCAATTCCTAAGCCTAGCTACTTTGCCATCTCAAGATCACACTGCAACAAAGAATTGGAAGAGATCGTGCCTTGTAAAGTTGCACTTCAAAGGTTGTTGTTCAAACTTTTTTGATTCGAAACTCCTGGGATCTTGCCCATTTCTTGTGTTTGTTGGTTCCTCCAAAGTCCTCATGTAAGAGGCAATTGATCTGTGTATTTAATTTCATGAATTGATCAAGTTCAGTTTGAACACTATGAATTTCTAGCTCAGATTTCTCCTTCCATGAGAGTCTAGAGTAGAAACCAATGGCACAGGGGTGATGTACATCACCCCAGCTTTCCAATGATATGAGGATCGTCCATTTTGGTTAAGTTTTCAAAACCTGCAAATTCCACCGGAACTGTGAAGCTCACCGGAGAGGACAGTGGTTTCCACCACCGTCCCCACGTGGCTGAGTTCCTAGCCCTTGGATGCTTTGACTCCAATCTGATCTGGACCATGCAATGTTATGACTTTTATTAATGCCCCGTGTTTCTCATTTGACTTTGGATCATCATACGTGCGCGCCTCACAACCCTCAGATTGGACACATTAATTAATGAATGTGATCCAACGCGCCAGGATTTTTCTAATTTCTGATTTTCTATTCTATTTTCTTTTATTTCATTTTATTTCAAAAATTCATAACTCTTTTATTTTAAATCCAAAAAATATGGGACCAATTGCATTATTTCCCTTTTTAATTCTAGTTTCTGAAAATGATTTTTAATATTTTTTATTTTGCCATTTAATATTTTTTGTGAATTTTCTCTTTTCTGGTTATTTTTAATTCATTTAAAATAGTTTCCAATATTCAAAAATGCCAAAAATATTTTCTTAACATCTTTGAATGATGATGAATCTATGAAAAATATTCTCATCAATTTCTTCATTGATTTGAGATTTATTTGAGATTTTAGTTCAATTATGTTATATTTTCTTCATTTTTAATTGTTTAAAAATAGTTCCTATTTTCAAAAAATGATGAAATTTTTTGTCAAACTTTGTTTGACCTTGTTGAACTTAGGATGATCCATTTGGACTTTTCCAAGTTAATTTGAAATGGATTTGAAGTTTGACATTTGTTTGTTTATTTTAATTCAAGTATTATTTTAATTCTCAAAAAATACCAAAAATATTTTATTTGTTTCTTGACTTCTAAGCTTCATCTTGCTTCTGTTTACCATTGATTGCCTTTGATTCCATTCATGTTTGATCAATGTGGGTTGATTATTTCATTTGAATTTCAATCATGTACATTCTTATTCTTCTTCTTCTTCATCTTTTTTTTTCTTTTTGATCAATGAGTTAAAGATTGGTGGTTAGCCTTGACATATGAGAGGCTTAACCTTCCTTGGTTCAAATCAAATTCATCTTGATCAAAGATCAAGTGAATTGATTTGCATTAAGGATAGGTTGCTTCTTGGTCAAGCAAAAAACCTAAATCAATACAAGATCATTCTTCTTTTCTTTTGGCATGACAAGTTGTATGAGCTTGGCTTACTAGTCATGGTCTCTAACTTGTGTGTGTTGCCTATAGTTTTATTGACCAGCCTCAAATAGGTGTGACTACTACATTAGTCGACTTACGATTTCTTAACATAGCGCTAAATTGCCTTATGGCACACTAACACTAACTACTAATGACTAACTTTTAATTCAAGCATTTAATTCTTGCAACTTACATTAATGCAATTTAATTTCTTGCTCATTTATTCATTTGTCATTTGCCCTTTGCTCACTTGAGCTCATATTTATGTTATCGCAATTTGCCTTTTGCTCACTTGAGCACATTATTGTGTATATATTATTGTGCTTGTTTTGTTTGGTTTGTGTGAACCCAATGCAAATGGACAAAGAACTTAGATTTTAGGACCTTACCTATGCTAATGGAGTTTGAAGAGAAACTAGGTCTCATGCCTTTAGAGTGCTAAAATTGTCAAAGAGCAACTAGGCCTCATGCCTTTAGAATGCTTAATCTTGAAGATGAACATTGAAAGGATCCTAATTCTAAACTCACTCTTGTCCATTCTTTATTTGTTTTGTGGAACTTTTTGATTTGTGTGTTCTTGTGTGCTAGGGATCCTAACTTAAGCCAATTAGAAGAACCATTGTCATGAGCATCCAAAGTGAGAGATACAAAAGCCAATTGGAAGATTCCTAGGAGCTTGATTGTTATTTGCTTGATTGCTTGAGTTATTTGCTTATTGATTGCTAATTCCAAAGGATGGGAGCAACTTGGATCATCTTTATGATCTCAATAAGGGAACTCCAATGTGGTTTTATTTCTCTTCCTTCATCTTTGCATGTTTAGGATCTAGCCATTCTTCTTCTTCCCTCCACTCTAACCCAAGCCAAACTTTTTGTGCAAACATTAACATTGTCTTCAAAATTAGAAACCTAAGCACTATGCTTTTGATTTTCCAAACTCTTTTCATAACACTTATTTTGAATTGAATCCTAAGTCAACTTTGACCTTACTTTGTGAATATTTTTCATTGGTAAATACAACTCACTCATTTGTTTTTGTGGTTTCAATGGCCACTTCTTGCCAAAACTTTTCATAAACATTAGCTATTAGGTTTGAGTTATCCTAGAGGTTGATATAATACTCACCTATATCCTTAGTGATGGACTGTAAGTCTTCCATGCTTATTATAGGGTTAACCCCTCACTAGCATGTTGAAGCTCTCCTCACATGGTGGATTTGTAGTTTTAGGTTGAGTTTTCTCCCTTTGATAACAAAAGACCTTAAGGCTTTTGACCAATTAATTCACCAACTTCTTTTGAGATTTTTACCCCGAACTATGAGGTTTTGATCCTAATCTTTTTTAAGATGGTACGTAGGCAATGGGTTTATCCATTCAAACACAAAATTGCAAATATTATGTATTCTTTCCTCATCCCCCCAATCATGTTTGCACAAATATTTTAACAAATACCAACCTACCTTACAACATTGGTGAAAAGGGCTCCCTTAGAGTACTCAGGATGTTTTGGGTGCTTAAAACCTTCCCATTGCATAACCAACCCCCTTACCCAGATCTCTGACATTTTTATTAGTTTTTTATTTGATAAAACTTCTCGGTTTTTGTTCGCTTTCTAACCTTTCCTTTGGATAAATAGAAGTACGGTGGCGACTCGAATTGTATGATTTACTGTTGATTTAGTCAATAAATCTAAAGGTAACGAATATCCCGCTACACACACATTACTAGCAAAAATGACAACTAGTAAACACACAAACGCTTGTACTCAGAACACACCATCTCCCCCTTCAGCAACAACCAGACAGAACACAGAAAATTCTCCCCCCTGTATCAGACAAATAGAGCAGCAACAAACATCATATAGCTACTTCTACTTTGTACTAAGACCACACTATCTCCCCCTTTTTAGCCAAAAGAGACCAAAGAGACAAACTAAATGTCTATCTAGTCATTAATCGAAATACCAGAAGTTATCAAAAGTTAAAGGGTTACAACACCACGTACATAACCAGTTGTAAGCAAGCTGAGAAACAAATCAACAAAGTAATACCAAAACCAAGGAAATCCACCAAAATAGCAAAAAAAACCATCAAACTAATAGGGACCAAAGTCAAAGGAGCTACTCAGTAGAGCTTGAGCTAGCAGCTTCATCATCACCAGAACCAGAGTTGCCACTTGCATCATCATTGTTAGCAGACCTCTCACTAGAGGTGTGGGCTTCAGCTTCTTCTTCATGGCTGACATCAGCATGCTCAATATTTTCACCCTCAGCCTGCTCCAAGCTTGCAATCAAGGCTTCCAACGATTGTTTTCTAGCTGTGGCTACCCTTATCCCTTCACCTAGCTCTTTGCATGTCTCCTTAAGCTCAGCAGTTGTTCCAACTTTTGAGGTTATCCTCTTCATGGCAGATGTCAGGACAATATCCTTGACATGACTTCCTTCAAACAATTTGTAGTGCATAGACAGAGCAGGTTTTCTTCTACTAGGTAAGTCATTAGAGCACAAAATATCAGGATGTTGATTCAAGATAATACCACAGATCATAGATGGAAAAGCAATTGGCAGCTTCACTGCATTAGTAGTTGCATGCTTGATAATTTGTTCAAACATAAATCTACCCAGCAGGAAGATGCTTTTTAACAGGCCAAACTTTCACCTGCCTAGCTATAATCTCTCTACAGACCTCATTGTCTGTAACTTCTAATTCACCTGCACCCTCAATTTTTTTGCCTAGAAAATTATTAATAACAGTAGGAGAGAATGTTATACACTTACCCCTCACAAACACTTTGCAGAACTCCTTGTTGTTCTTATCAGGAATGTTGAGAATAAATTCCTTAACTAAACCTTCATAGCATTGAGAGAACCCAGCCACAGTCTTTAACAGCCCAGCAACCTTTATCAGGTCCATGACCTCCTTGACATCAGCAACATCTTTTCCCAACTCCCTTTCTATAGCCACCTTTCTCTGAATCACAAATTTCCACTTAACAGCTCTATCCTCAAGATGGAAAGAGATGTTATCCAAATGAACAACAGGAACTTTAATAGGAGACTTCCTAATAGTGGTTTTCTTCACAGGCGAGATGTCAGGGACATCTTCCTCAACATCCTCTTCAGGCTCAGAATCACCTCTGACCTTCCTCTTCTTTACTTCAACCTTGCTCCATGGTTTGGAGGGACCAATACCAGCAGTCTTCTTGGCTTTTCTAGCTGACATAAGTTCAGCCACATATTTGCCTTTGCGAGTCTTCATGCGTTTAGCCACACTTGGCTTCATGTGATGAATCAAGATTTCCTCTTGATCATCAGAGCTACCATCCTCTAGATCAATCACAATATTTGCATCATCATGCTTCTCAGAGTGGGAAGCATTCGCAGTGTGAGAAGCCACAGATTTCCCTTTTCCAGACATGGTCTGCCCTAGAGAGCGTAACCCTTCAGTAGCCAAGTCCTTGTCAGAACTAGAGGAATCGTTATCCTTATCACTATGTTGTTCAACCTCAGGAGAGGGGTACATTTGAGAAAGGGGAGTAGAAACTCCCTTCATAGGGTGGCCTTCATTAAGAATCCTAGTGACTAGGTCTCTTATGACACGGTCAATGTAGTGTGTATCTTCCTTAGATTTAGTGACAGGAGTTGAAGCAGAAGGAATACAAGAGGGGTTACCTTGATTGGAGCATGCAGAAGCGGAGGCATCAATGGAAATGGGATGGTTCAAATCAATGCCCGCTGTAGCACCTCAAATTTGCACCTCCCATTTGTGTATACATTTTCATTTTATGTCATTAACATTGCATTGTCATTGCATAGTCCACTACATGTCATCAGGCAAGACTGGTCAGGAGATTCAACTGTGCAAGCAAGTAAGAGCATTGTCCATGAGATCAAAGCCCTATGGTGGTTCTCATGAGTTCACATGATTGAAAGATCATTTTGAAGTGATTTGGCCAAGTGTTGAAGGCTCAGAACTCATCAGTCCATGTACAAATCATTTGATACCTAAAAAGTCAACAGAAGTCAACTGTCAAGTCAACTGTGGATTTGGAGGTGGGAGATGATCAGTGATGCCTCATTCATGTGTAAACAAGTCTCATTTGACATTTCAAACATCAACGTTGAAGAATTTGAGGTCAGATCAAGACTTTCCAAAAATAGCAGGTGACATGTAATTTGAACTTTCCAAAAATGGAAAGGTTTTGGACCAACTTCAACTCAAGACTACATCATCAAGAAAGCTTCAAATGAAATTTTATCCAACATGAAAGTTGAAGATCTTTCTCTCCCATTTCCAAAAAGTCCAAGATCATGGATTTCTCATGTGTGGTTGAGGAGATATGGTTCAATCATGGCAAAGTGTGGTTTAAACTTCAAATGAGCATAACTTTCAAACCAAAACTCCAATTTGGGTGGTTCTTTTTGCACTTTGATCCTTGTAACATGTATTTTCCAAGCATACTATCATTTGGCATGAAATTTCATTGCATGATCATTGGTGCATTCATGAAGATTTTTGGAAAAATTTCATAAACTCATCTTGGTTGAACATATGCATACCAAACCAATTCCAATATATGCATGAACTCATTTTTTTGGCATTTTGGATCAATAACATGCACTGTTCACGTGCATGAAGGTGCATGAAGTAGAAAATGCATTTTTGCACTTACACCTTAAAAGTGATTAATCACATTTGCATTTGCGCTAAACACTTCCTAAACATGATTAGCATGAGGTATATATGCTTAATCATAACTGTTTTGATCAGAATCAACAATTCTAGATCTAGAATCACCAAATTCTCAAAAATTCTCTCTCACATTTTTTTTCCAAAATCTTTCAAACAAAAACATTTTCTCTTGCTTAATTCATCATCATGAAGTGCTGTTGAGTAGAATTGGACAAGAATTCAGAAGAAATCGTGGTTGTTTGAGCTAGGTGCAAAGAGTGAAGCATTCATGGCAAGTGAAGATTGAGCTGAATTCATGAGCATTTGAGCTTCCATTTCATCATCATTCATCTCAAGAAGCATATTGGAGAAGATCTGAAGCGTGGCAAGGCTTGGAAGCAAGTGATTTCAATTCTGTTCATCAAGAGGTTGGTTTTTCGACTTCTTTAATCTTCTAATCCATTATGCTAGCTGTATAGATCTTTGAATGGTGGTAAATCTGAGGTTTGAATGGAGTGATTTGGTGCTGATTTGAGTTAGTTACATGCATTTGAAGTTTTGATGATGATTCTTAATTCCTTCGATCCAAGCATAGTGTGATGTTTTTGCATGAATGATTTGTGGATTCTTGATGTATGATGCATAATGATTCGAATGCTGTGCTCATTTTTCATTTCTGGACGTTTTGGATTTTTCTGGAAAATTCTGGATGAAGATCTTCATGATCTTCATCGTGTTCATATTATTTCCAGTTTTGCTGGAGATTTTCCTGCGAATTTTGCCACGAAACGCATGTGATTTCCTGCGGAACGCATGTGCATTACCTGCGGATTTTTAAATCCATGCATGCGCGCGCTTAGGGTTTGTATGCTGAAACACAGTCGTTTTGCATTAGGCGCGCTATGTAGTTTGAATTTGGCACCGGTTCGAGCCTGGCTGATGGCATTTCTCACATTGCCTTGCATTTTCACTAGTTCCTTCATATTTCATGCCATGCCTCCCATTTCATTTTTTATTTCTTCCATGAACTTCTAAAATTCACAATAAATTCACTACGCCAAAAAAGGGAAAAGAGGGCGCTTTTTTTGGCCTATAACAGCGCTTTAAAGCGCCCTCTAATCTGGCGCTGGCATAGGTAAAGACAGCGCTTTTTTTCCTGGTGAAAGCGCTCTCTAAAGTGGCTCTTTAAGCCCTTTAAGGGTCACTTTAGAGGGCGCTTTTTAAAGAAAGCGCCCTCTAAAGTGGAAACTTTTAAGGGTTTAGAGGGCGCTTTTACTGGAAAGCGCCCTCTAAAGTGGAAACTTTTAAGGGTTTAGAGGGCGCTTTTACTGGAAAGCGCCCTTTAAAGTGGAAATTTAAAGGGTTTAGAGGGCGCTTATTTTGGAAAGCGCCCTCTAAAGTGGGTGGTTATTTAATTTTTTTTTTAAAAAAACCGCTATATTTTTTTATTTATTTTAGACAACCTGTATATTGAAGCAGTACACCTAAAACTGTATAATTTGAAGCCCTTTTTCACACATTGCATTCAACAAGCCTTATATACAACAATCCATACATATACAACAATCCACTGATATATAATCGTTTAACTTCTAAAGACTCTAAATATACAACCAATTCATAACTTAAAAAGAAATAAAACTAAGTAGCAAAAGCATCTCTGAGATGTATGTTTTTTTTGCTAGCCGCAGTCTTCTTAGCAACAACCTCTTTTTGTTCAATATCAATTGATACTTTCAAGTATCCCTTGCCCCTTGCACGAATGATTGACTTCATAATAGCCATTTTACCTGTAATAAAGAAAACAATTAAAATCAGATAACAAATATAAAAACAATTAAAATCATAAAAGCCATTTTACCTGTAATAAAGAAAACAATTAAAATCATTTGACCTGTACCTTTTTCACTAAGTTCTCTTTCTTTTCCTGGTTGGAATATGTTCTACATGTCTCTTAACAACACGGACGGTTGGATTGATCCAAATACCCTCATTATGATCATTTCTAATATATGAATCATTTGATATAATATTCTCATCTTGATCATTTTTGGTAAACGATTCAATCTCAACATCAATATCACCTTGATCTCCAGTGTTTTCATCAATTACTTTGTTGGAAAAAAGAACTATAGACCATTTCGTACTTTTCGGATCATTGACATAGAACACTTGTCTAGCTTGAGAGGCTAGAATAAAAGACTCATCTTTGTATCCCACCCTATTAAGATCCACTTGCAAAAATCCTGACTTATCCATTCGAATGTCGTTATTATTTTCAACCCACTTGCAACCAAATATAGGAATCTGAAACTTCTCATAATCAAACACCCAAATGCGCTCGATAACACCAAAATACGACAGATTTGCAAATTTGGGGTTTAAGTCCTTCACACTTGATATGTGCATTGCTTCAGCTACCACGGTGACACCACTATTCTGCATAGTACTTTTATCATCTTGTTCTTTGGTATAAAATGTGTATCCATTAATCGCGTATGCGCTATAAGAAAAAACATGGAAACTTGGACCATATGTTAAGCATCTCAACCTTTCTGTTATTGAAGCGGGATCTGAATAATACTTTGAATAAATATGATCCTTAAACCAAGGTATAAAACATCGATTGTGCTCTCGTACTATCCAATTTTCATTTCTATTGGGATTTAAACCTTGGAGAACATCCTTGTGAATTTCAACATACGGCTCAACCTCATTCTCATTGTGCAGAACATACAAATGCACTTGATCCCGTTCGACCCTTGATACTGCCACGATTTTATTTCCAATTAGATTTTTTCCTTCTTTCTTTTCGACAAGTTGAGACTTAGGGAGTCCGATTGACTGAACATTAGACAAATATTCAGTACAAAACTCAATCGCTTCTTCAACAATGTATCTTTCAACCATACAACCTTCTGGTCGACTTCGGTTCTTCACGTACCCTTTTAATATTTTCATATAACGTTCAACAGGGTACATCCATCTCATATAAGCTGGTCCACACAATTGTGTCTCTTT
The DNA here is from genome assembly GCF_024323335.1 of Lathyrus oleraceus. Taxonomy (NCBI): domain Eukaryota; kingdom Viridiplantae; phylum Streptophyta; class Magnoliopsida; order Fabales; family Fabaceae; genus Lathyrus; species Lathyrus oleraceus. Next base: position 59,443,363 of record NC_066585.1, read on the forward strand.
CACAAGATGAACAACTAGATGTACCATTATGTCAAAAAATGATGGAGGAAAAAACATTTCAAGCTCACACAAAGTAATAACGATTTCTTTTTGCAACATTGGTAAGATTGCAGGATCGATCACCTTACTGCAAATTGACTTGAAGAAAGAACACAACTTAGTTATAGAGCTTCTTACTTTTTCTGGAAGAATAGAACGTATACCTATTGGGAGAAAATGTTCCATTATAACATGGCAATCATGGGTCTTTAAACTCTTTAACTTAAGGTCTTTCATAGACACAAGTCTTCTAATATCTGAACAGTACCCTTCTGGAACTTTAACTTCACTTAGAAACTTACACAATGTTTTTTCTCCTTTCTAGATAGAGTATAAGCAGCAGGCGGTAGATATGTTCGTTTTCCTTTCTTCAAGGGTCCTAATTCAGTTCTTATTCCCATCGCTATCAAGTCCTTTCTTGCCTTAAGGCCATCCTTAGACTTTCCTTGTATATTGAGTAGCGTGCCAATAACACTTTCAAATACATTTTTTTCAATATGCATAACATCAAGAAAATGTCTCACATACAAGGACTTCCAATACGGCAATTCAAAAAAAACTGACCTCTTCTTCCACCCACTTTTGACAAGTGTGTGGGCAAAAGGCTTGCCAAACTGAGTATCCAAATCTTTCACCTTTTCAAAAATTTGATCACCCGTCAATATAGGTGGAGCTCTTCCTTGTTCTGTCTCTCCATTTAACGCCTTTCTCCATCCACGGTAGTGATGATTTGAATTTAAGAATCTCCGATGACCGAGAAAGACATTCTTCTGACCAAACTCCAAGCGCTTCCAATCTGTTTTATCTTCACAAATAGGACACGCGCATTGACCTTTTATGCTATACCCTGATAGATTTCCGTATGCTGGAAAATCATTAATTGTGCCAAACAACATCGCCCTCAAGTTGAAACTTTCTTTTCTATATCCATCATAAACCTCCACACCGGTCTCCCACAAAATCTTTAAATCTTCGATTAAGGGCTTCAAGTACACATCTATGTCATTCCCTGGTTGTTTAGGTCCAGAAATCAACATAGACAACATCATGTATTTACGCTTCATACATAGCCATGGAGGTAGGTTATAAATCATAATAATCACATGTCATGTACTGTGTGAGATACTCTGGATACCGTGTGGGTTCATTCCATCAGTAGATAATGCCAAGCGAAGGTTTCTTGATTCTTCTCCAAATTCAGGATAATCATTATCAATTTTCAACCACTGTGGTGAATCTGCCGGATATCGATACTTTCCATCTATAATTCTTTCATCTGCATGCCAGGTCATGTGTCTTGAATCGGTTTCACTACGAAACATGCGTCTAAATCTCGGAATAACAGGAAAATACCACAAGACTTTTGCTGGAGACAACTTGTTCTTATATCGCGAGACACCGCATTTAGGACACTCATTTAACGATGCATACTCATTTCGAAACAAAACGCAATCGTTTGGACATGCATGTATCTTATCATAGCTCATGCCAATAGAGCACAACATCTTTTTGGTCTCATATGTTCGATTGGGAAGAACATTATCCTCAGGAAGCATATCTTTCAAAAGGGCTAATAACTCTGTGAAACTTTTATCCGACCATCCATTGCCCGCCTTTAAGTTGTACAACTTTAACACCGCAGACAATCTTGTGAATTTAGTGCAACCATCATACAAAGGTTTCTCTGCATCACTTACCAACCTCTCAAACATTTCGGGACAATCCTTAAGATCTCCTTCAAGTGCTTCTGCAATCTCTTCAACTCGATCACAATCGTATGTATCTGCGCCACTATAGTTTGAGGCATAGGTCGTACTATCCCTCGGTTCAACATTCTCGTTACTTTTCTCACCATGCAAATTCCAACATGTATAACTTTGATCAATTCCATGCCTCATTAGATGCGATGTCAACTGAACTGCGTCAACCTGTTTCCCATAACAACAACCCAAGCAAGGACATATCATTCTACTGGGGTCTTCGGCGTGCGCAACGGCAAACTTAACGAATTCTGATACCCCATTCTCGTACTCTCTCGACAATCGATTGGAAGACATCCATGTATTATCCATTACTAATTAGAATAAATAAAAAACAATTTCGCTTTATTGAGTTAGTCTCTGTGCAGGGCATTCATGTCTCCAACAACAACCCAAAACCAAAACAATTTTGGTTTATTGAGTTAGTTTCTCAACATTTTCAGATATCTCTAACTTCAATAGCATGAGAATGTATGAACCATGCATTAAGCATTAGTGGTATGCACTAATTTGTAGCATAGTTATATATCATCATATAGTTTTTACAAAAGATAAACATTGACTAGAAAATATATATGTAGAATTGTATAATGGTCTAACTGAAAGCTAACAGAAGAATAGTCGACTCTAATTTACTCTATCAAATAACATACATAACTAAACTTCTTAAGTTACTAGCTACGCTATGTATGCTAGAATAAATACACTCATAAGCTGCATAGTGTACCTTTGATTGGTAGAAGGTGTTTTAGATATTGCTGCCTCCTTTTTCTACATCGAGAAACAAATGGAACAGTTGGTGAAATTTAACCCATAATGCCTAGTCTCCATTGCTAGCATTGCAACACCAGGCTCCACTGTGGCCTAAATGAACCAAAAATTAGCAACTTCTCAACTTACAACAGAATATTATTAGTATGAATTTTCATTATCTATATATATCAAGAATCTTTCCTTAATAATATGTTTTTTTGTGATTGTAGCAAGTTTATTTTATAAGTAACTGTGTGGTTGAACTAAACCCAATGCAGCTCCAGCAGCATGGTTATAAGATGCTTCAGCTATTTGGTATTTGTAAGTAAGTTTAGATCTAGGCATAACCCAAACCCTGTCACACCATAAAATTTTATGATAACAGGAACTTGAAATTACATCTAGGCATAACCCAGACCCTGTCACACCATAAAATTTTATGTAATTTCAAGTTCCTGTTATCATAAAATTTGGAAAACGAATAAATAATTGTGTAACCCTAAATTTTTAAAACACTACATAACATAAGTTATATGGATACCGTAACTATTTCACACTCTTCAACAACATCAGACCTTTCCTCATCAACACTCTCTCTGATATAAAAAGCAAAAGCAATATGACTATGTGATTAGAAGAATTATTTGAAGGGCTAAGTTTAAAAAAAAGTGCATATTATAAGTTATATGGATACCGTAACCACTTCACACTCTTCAACAACATAAAACTTTGGCTCATCAACACTCTCTTTGATCTAAACAACAGAAGTAACATCAAACAACTAAAATCATTAGGACTAATTGCAGAGATACTTGGTGACAATACCTGCAACAACTGCGAAGCTGTTGGTGGCTGAGAAGTTGTCGCCTTTACGTCGTAGATCTAACAGAGGTGGAAGGAGAACGCCTTAGAAGTAGCGAAAATCGTAGCAGTGAGAACCCTAACGTGAAAAAGAACGAAAATAACAGAGAGTGAAATAACAAAACGCACAGTATGTTATAATTTTAATGTTTACTAAAGGGGACCTTAGAGGGCGCTTGTGGAAAAAAAGCGCCCTCTAAAGGGGGCCTAAGAGGGCGCTTATGAAAGTGCTCTCTAAGGCTTTCCAAAAGCGCTTTATAAACTGGAAATGCACTTGGACTTATAGAGCGCTTTTTTAAAAGCGCCCTCTAAGGGTAACCTTAGAGGGCGCTTTCTAAAAAGCGCCCTGTATTGTTGTCCCTCTATCTCCTCCTTATTTTTTCGCTTCACCTTAGAGGGCGCTTTATTACAAAAGCGCCCTCTAAAGTGCGCTGTCTATTCCAGTTGTTCGCTCCTTATTTTTTCGCTTCACTTTAGAGTGCGCTGTAACACCCTACTAAAATTCCCCAAATATTTAATTAGAATAACAATATATCAATCAGAGTAATATGCAATTAAGGGTGTCACACAATCATTTCACACCACTCATCATAATAACTGTCATGCTCTTTTATTATATCAAAACATAAAGCATTGCAAAATACGCAGCGGATAGAGATCAAATCGATCATTCAAAACATGTAACACATTACATGAAAATTATTCAACAAGGTAAAACATCCCGTCCCGATGTTACATCTACCAGAGCATGACCCACTAAGGAGACTACACTAGACTCCAAGCACTAGCTTCTACTCAATCACTGCTCGTTACCTGAAAAATAGTTGTAAGGGTGAGTTCCTCAATCGATATGATAAGCATTATAAAATATCATGTCATGTTAAGTAATTTGACACATTAATCACCCTAATCACATCACACATTCAGTAACGGCACATCAACTCAAACGTCATTCTCAATCTCAACACAAGCACCATTGCTCAATTAAATTAAATACTCATACAACAAACCAACAAAATGCAACTCTAATGAGACTCGACTCGTCATGCATGTGGTACCATTCGGAGTAAAACTCCCAACTTAAAATTTGCCAATTTAACGAGGCATCAAGGCTTAAGCCTTCAACTTTCAACTTTTGCCAATCCAGGCCAACGTGGTGTGAGCAAAGCTCCGACTTAATGCATATGAATTCCGACAACATGATAATAATAGCAACACAACAATGTCTTCAACATAATCAACTTATAATCAACTTTGACATACACGACTTTAAATTCCGACAACATGATAATAATAGCAACACAACAATGTTTTCAACGTAATCAACTTATAATCAACTTTGACATAAACTAAGTACTATATAATTCCATTCCAAACGTACACAAGATTCAATTATCAATTTTTTTCTCTTTTCCCACAGTGTTAACCGGTTAACGCCCTGGGTTAACCGGTTAACGCAGGATAGAACACGCTTCCTGGCCAATCACAACAGTGTTAACCGGTTAACGCCCTGGGTTAACCGGTTAACGCAGACAGAACAGCAATATTTCCACAACTCACAACAGTGTTAACCGGTTAACGCCCTGGGTTAAGCGGTTAACGCAAGACAGAAAGCTGTTCCTGCGCTAACACGAAGCAGAATGCAGAATTCTCCGCATTTTCCGCCGTTGGAGGACTTCCGGACCTCCGATTCCAATTCCGTAAGAAGCGATACGTTCGGGGAATCACGACTCACACAATTACCGATTCAATTACAGCTTAAACACAGTTCATTCATCACAATTTTTCAGCACTCATCATCCCAATTAGGGTCAATTCAACGGTTTATCACTACCCATTACATGTTAATCTATAATACCCATTAAACGACGATAAACCCCCCCCCCCCCCTTACCTGAATTAATCCGGCAGCCTTTAGCTTCAAGCTCTTCTCTTCTCCAACCTTTGCTCTCTTGCTCTTCCTCTTTGCCCTTCCTCCCTTTTCAGCCGCTTCTCTGCTTTCACGTAAAACCCTTTTTACCAAAAAATGGAACTCTTTTCCTTATTCCAACTTATATACTCCAATAATAAAATCCAATAATATTATTCCAATAATAATAATAATCCAATAATTCCAATTATTTAATTAAATTAATAAATATAATATTAACTTAAATTAAATAATTATCTTTTTTTTTTATCGGGGTGTTACAACTCTCCCCCACTAAAAGAGTTTTCGTCCTCGAAAACATACCTCAAGCGAATAGCTCCGGATAAGACTCCTTCATCTGACTCTCAAGTTCCCATGTCATGCTTTCGCCCGCAGCTCCCAACCAAACGACTTTAACCAACACAATCTCTTTTCCTCGAAGAGTCTTTGTTTCACGATCTTCAACTCGTACAGGCTTTGTCTCTATTGTTAAATTATCCCGCACTTGCACATCATCCATACGAACCACATGAGACGGATCTGCGACATACTTCCGAAGCTGCGACACATGGAATACATCATGCAAATTCGAAAGATTAGGTGGTAATGCCATCCGATAAGCAACTTTTCCAACCCGTTCTAAGATTTGATACGGACCAATGAAGCGAGGAGTGAGCTTTTTAGACTTCAAAGCCCTCCCAACACCGGTCACAGGCGTGACTCTCAAAAACACATGGTCACCAGCTTGAAATTCTAAATCCTTCTTCCGCTTGTCATGGTAACTCTTCTGCCTACTCTGAGAAGCTTTCATCTTCTCTCGGATAAACTTCACTTTCTCGGTAGTTTCTCGAACTAACTCTGGTCCAAGTACTACACCCTCACCAGATTCGTGCCAACACAACGGAGTTCTACATCTACGACCATACAATGCTTCAAAAGGCGCCATTCCGATACTAGAATGGTAACTATTATTATATGTGAACTCGATCAATGGAAGATAAGTGTCCCACGAACCTCCTTGTTCAAGAACACGAGCTCTCAGTAAATCCTCCAATGACTGAATAGTTCTCTCAGTTTGGCCATCAGTTTGAGGATGATATGCCGAACTCAACCTCAGCTTAGAGCCCAACGAATCTTGCAGACTTTTCCAAAATCCCGATGTAAACCTCGGATCTCTGTCCGACACAATACACAGAGGAACACCATGCAACTTTACAATTACTCGGATGTAAATCTCTGCCAACTTCGCAATTGGGTAAGTGATGTTAATAGGTATGAAGTGAGCCGACTTCGTGAGCCTATCAACGATCACCCAAATCGAATCATGCCCTCTTAAAGTAGCAGGCAACCCCGTTACAAATCCATAGAAATGTTATCCCATTTCCACTCTGGAACTTCCAACGGTTGCATCAACCCAGCAGGCTTCTGATGCTCAATCTTCGACTTCTGACAAGTTAAGCACGCATACACAAAACGAGCCACATCTTCTTTTATTCCGGGCCACCAAAATATTTTCTTCAAATCCTGATACATTTTAGTAGCTCCTGGATGAATACTCAAACTGCTTCTATGACCCTCTTCTAGAATGCTTCTTTTCAAAATCGCGTCATCAGGAATACAAATTCTTTCCCCTAATTTTAGCACACCTCTCGCATCAATCTTAAAGTCACTCTTCTCTGATTGACCACAACGATTAAGGATATCTACTAATTTCACATCCAATTTATGTGCCTCTCGGATACTATCCATAAAATCATTATTAATCTTTAGCATTCCTAGCATTACACTCTGCGGTGTTACTTCGCAAACCAAACTCATATCACAAAATTGCTCAATTAATTCCAACTCCTTAATCATCATTGCTGACACATGCAAGGTCTTTCTACTTAAAGCATCGGCCACAACATTTGCTTTTCCTGGATGATAATTCAACCCGAAATCATAATCCTTAAGCAATTCTAGCCACCTACGTTGTCTCATGTTCAGCTCTTTCTGATCAAAAAGATACTTTAAACTTTTATGATCGCTGAAAACTTCAAATCTGGAACCATAAAGGTAATGCCTCCAGATTTTTAGCACAAACACCACAGCAGCAAGTTCAGGATCATGCGTAGGATAGTTCTTTTCATGAATTCTTAACTGTCGCGACGCATAAGCAATTACTTTATTATTTTGCATGAGCACACCTCCCAAGCCCATCAATGAAGCATCACAGTAAATTATAAACGGTTCCTCCGGATTTGGCAAAGTCAAAACCGGCGCCGACGTCAATCTCCTTTTTAATTCATTAAAACTCTCTTCGCACTGAACATCCCACACGAAAGCTTTACCCTTACAAGTTAATTTAGTTAACGGAAGTGCTAACTTAGAAAATCCTTCAATAAACCTTCTATAATATCCAGCTAACCCCAAAAAGCTTCTAATCTCGGTAACCGACTTAGGAGTCTCCCATTGCAATACAGCTTCTACCTTGGAAGGATCTACAGCAATACCTTTTCCTGAAATTACATGACCGAGAAAACTGACTTCTCTTAACCAAAATTCACACTTGGACAGCTTCGCATACAATTTCTTATCTTTCAAAACATCCAACACTAATCTCAAATGTTCCTTGTGCTCTTCTTCGGACTTAGAGTAAATCAAAATATCATCAATAAATACTACCACAAAATGATCCAGATAAGTATGGAAAATACGATTCATGTATTCCATAAATACTCCCGGCGCATTAGTCACACCGAAAGGCATCACAGAATACTCATAATGTCCATACCGAGTTCTGAACGCTGTCTTCTGGATGTCTTCATCTTTCACTTTGATCTGATGATAGCCCGATCTCAAATCAATTTTACTGAACACACAAGCACCCACTAATTGATCCATCAAATCATCTATTCTCGGTAGTGGATACTTATTCTTGATCGTTACTTTATTCAATTGTCTATAATCGATACAAAGCCTCATACTACCATCTTTCTTCTTTACTAGCAACACTGGAGCTCCCCACAGTGACACACTTGGTCTTATAAACTTCTTCTCAAGTAAGTCTTCCAATTGCTTCTTTAATTCACACAGTTCAGATGCCGACATTCTATACGGTGCCATCAAAACAGGCCTAGTACCAGGCACCAGATCAATAGTAAATTTAACTTCCCTCTCTGGCGGCACACTAGGAATTTCATCAGGAAAAACTTCAGGGAATTCTTTCACCACTAACAGTTCCTCTATCTTAGCTTTACTCTCAACCGACAACGTCGCCATCAAAGAAAACATTTGAGCTCCCTCTTTCATCAATTTTCGCAATTCTCTGAAAGGTAATAAGTCAACTCCTTCCTCTTCAGGAGTGGAAAACCTCACCGACTTATGATGACAATTTATATGAACATAATTATACTCTAACCAGTTCATACCAAGAATTACATCCATCCCACCCAACGGCAAACATACTAAATCAACATAGAAATCTTTATCGAAGATCGACAAAGGACAATTTAAACATACCAAGGAAGTAGTTATTGATCCCTTAGCTGGGGTCTCAACAATCAATTCACCATCCAAAGCGGACAATTTTAAACCCAGTCTTCGAGCACAATTAGCAGAAATAAAACAGTGTGTAGCACCGGTATCAATAATAGTAATTAAAGGAGTACCATTTATGAAACATGTACCTCGGATAAGTCTGTCCTCACTGGAGGTTTGAGTTCCGGTCAATGCGAACACCTTTCCAGTTTGAGATTTCTTTGGCTTCTGACACTGACTTCCAATATGCCCTTCTTCGCCATAATTAAAACAAATCATTTCCTTGTGCTTGCAATCAGCTATTGCATGGCCAGTCTTACCACAGCGAAAACACCTCTTTACTTCAGCAGTGCATACATTACTCTTATGACCAGCCTGACCACATTTGAAGCAAACTATACCAGCAGGAGCACCTCCCCTACTAGTCCTCTGAGCCGGAGCAGCTCCTTGTTTCCCTTTTCCCACTGGAGCATCATACGGCTTGCCACGATCTTGATGTTGCTTGCCCCTGCGGTCACTGACAATCTTGTAATGAGCATTATTGTCTTCTTCAAATATCCTGCAGCTATCCACCAATTCAGTAAAAATGCGTATCTTCTGATACCCAACAGCCTTCTTAATTTCAGAGCGCAGTCCGTTCTCAAACTTGATGCACTTTGAAAATTCAGCACCAGCACCAGTGTAATGAGGATAAAATTTGGACAACTCCACAAATTTTGCAGCATAATCAGTGACAGACATGTTTCCTTGCTTCAGCTCAAGGAACTCAATTTCTTTCTTACCACGGACATCCTCCGGATAATACTTTCTCATGAATTCCCTACGGAATACATCCCAAGTAATGACTTCACCTGCCACGGTCAACCTCTCGTGAGTCTCTAGCCACCAGTCATCAGCTTCGACTGCTAGCATGTGAGTACCATACCGAACCTTCTGAGCTGGAGTGCAATCCATAACACGGAAGATTCTCTCGATCTCTTTCAACCATCCCAAGGCTGCATCTGGATCATGCTTCCCTTTAAACACCGGCGGATTCTCTCTTTGAAAAGTCACCAAGCTACGTGATCCAGCATCTCCACCAGCATTTGGCAAGTTCTGCACAGCTTGTGCCATCGCTTGCATTGCGGCAGCCATTGCAGCGTCATTCCTTCCAGCCATTTCAACTTAGCACCACAACACAACTTAAAAGTTAGATTAGTAACAATACACAATTGTTAGACAGTAACGACACGACAACTGGCCGGACAGACCGACCTGCTCTGATACCACTAATGTAACACCCTACTAAAATTCCCTAAATATTTAATTAGAATAACAATATATCAATCAAAGTAATATGCAATTAAGGGTGTCACACAATCATTTCACACCACTCATCATAATAACTGTCATGCTCTTTTATTATATCAAAACATAAAGCATTGCAAAATACGCAGCGGATAGAGATCAAATCGATCATTCAAAACATGTAACACATTACATGAAAATTATTCAACAAGGTAAAACATCCCGTCCCGATGTTACATCTACCAGAGCATGACCCACTAAGGAGACTACACTAGACTCCAAGCACTAGCTTCTACTCAATCACTGCTCGTTACCTGAAAAATAGTTGTAAGGGTGAGTTCCTCAATCGATATGATAAGCATTATAAAATATCATTTCATGTTAAGTAATTTGACACATTAATCACCCTAATCACATCACACATTCAGTAACGACACATCAACTCAAACATCATTCTCAATCTCAACACAAGCACCACTGCTCAATTAAATTAAATACTCATACAACAAACCAACAAAATGCAACTCTAATGAGACTCGACTCGTCATGCATGTGGTACCATTCGGAGTAAAACTCCCAACTTAAAATTTGCCAATTTAACGAGGCATCAAGGCTTAAGCCTTCAACTTTCAACTTTTGCCAATCCAGGCCAACGTGGTGTGAGCAAAGCTTCGACTTAATGCATATGAATTCCGACAACATGATAATAATAGCAACACAACAATGTCTTCAACATAATCAACTTATAATCAACTTTGACATACACGACTTTAAATTCCGACAACATGATAATAATAGCAACACAACAATGTTTTCAACGTAATCAACTTATAATCAACTTTGACATAAACTAAGTACTATATAATTCCATTCCAAACGTACACAAGATTCAATTATCAATTTTTTTCTCTTTTCCCACAGTGTTAACCGGTTAACGCCCTGGGTTAACCGGTTAACGCAGGACAGAACACGCTTCCTGGCCAATCACAACAGTGTTAACCGGTTAACGCCCTGGGTTAACCGGTTAACGCAGACAGAACAGCAATATTTCCACAACTCACAACAGTGTTAACCGGTTAACGCCCTGGGTTAACTGGTTAACGCAAGACAGAAAGTTGTTCCTGCGCTAACACGAAGCAGAATGCAGAATTCTCCGCATTTTCCGCCGTTGGAGGACTTCCGGACCTCCGATTCCAATTCCGTAAGAAGCGATACGTTCGGGGAATCACGACTCACACAATTACCGATTCAATTACAGCTTAAACACAGTTCATTCATCACAATTTTTCAGCACTCATCATCCCAATTAGGGTCAATTCAACGGTTTATCACTACCCATTACATGTTAATCTATAATACCCATTAAACGACGATAAACCCCCCCTTACCTGAATTAATCCGGCAGCCTTTAGCTTCAAGCTCTTCTCTTCTCCAACCTTTGCTCTCTTGCTCTTCCTCTTTGCCCTTCCTCCCTTTTCAGCCGCTTCTCTGCTTTCACGTAAAACCCTTTTTACCAAAAAATGGAACTCTTTTCCTTATTCCAACTTATATACTCCAATAATAAAATCCAATAATATTATTCCAATAATAATAATAATCCAATAATTCCAATTATTTAATTAAATTAATAAATATAATATTAACTTAAATTAAATAATTATCTTTTTTTTTATCGGGGTGTTACATGCGCTTTTGTAATAAATCGCCCTCTAAGGTGTCGCATTACACGAAAAACCGGCGGGAAAACGAAAACAACAGAGCCGCCACTGTGCGTTATTTATCCCAAAAGAGGGAAAGGAAACGCTCAGAGTAAACCTGGAAAAGACATGGTCTCGCGACCAAAGAGAATGGGATCGGGAGTCGGTTATGCGAAAGGAAGGTATTAGCACCCTTACGCATCCGCCGTACTCGACGGGATCCACGCACAAAAGGAAAGAATATGGTTGCTAAAACACTGCTCAAACAAACAAACACACACTGGCTGAAAGAGACACAAGAAAACAAACAAGACTGACTCGACAGGATATCGCATCCTGGGCCTACTTAGTCTATCAAGCATAGACATCAGAGTCTAAGTAGTTCGGACTGGGGAAAACACATGCTCGCTAGGATATCGCATCCTATGCATATGTATCTTCTTGGACGAAGAAGAATCAGAGCATTCGTAGCTCGGCTAACACGCACACACAACAAAACAGACACAGGAAATCGACTGCCAATCGCTGGACTTACGTCAAACTCCACACAAACAAGGGCAAACATGGAACCCGAATGCCAATCGCTGGACTTACATCGGCTTCCGAACCAAACACACCCACACTGGAAACCAGATGCCACTTGATGGACTTACACCGGACTCCAAGCACACAACAAACAACTGGATACGGAATGCCAATCGCTGGGCTTACATCCATCTCCTAACACACACAAAGACAAAACAAAAACGGGCGCCCGGAGAGATCTGCTCATCTCCTGCCTACGTATCTCATCTGGTATGAGGATCAGGGCGACGTAGTTCCCCTACGGAGGGACACAGGACTAGCCTAACCAGATAACAGAGGGAGACACAACTAGGGAGACTAACTCGAGCCTAGATGTTATCATGCAAAATCGTCCCTAAGTCAAGGTTTCTAGCTAACTTGCATAAGGAGCAAGCCTATCCTATTTAGCACAAACAGCAAAGCAAGCATTCACATGTAGCACACACTATATACACACAAGTGGGGCTCAATCAAAGGGTAAGACTGCAAGAGCAAGTCATCTGTACAGGGGTGGTGTTAGCTCTTAACCTTGACATTGAGAGCCAAGGTGAAGCTGATGAAAGGAGAGTGAAGATGAGACTTCACAGCTCTTATCCCTGGCCAGGGAGAGCTTCAGACAAAGAAGTGTGGGTCCAGAAAGGAGGAACTCTTCTACACTTAAGACTATGACACAACTGTACAACTGTACAAGATCTTGGGTTTGTATCCCAATGCATCAACACAGTGGTGTGAGCAGAGGGATGACTCAACAAGAATAGCAGGGGATGGATTGCACATCCCTTGGGTTCTGCCAATTGCCTTAATCAAGGACTTTTCCTGCTTGGGGACAAAAATAAACAAGCACAAACATTGCCTCTTAAGGAGGACTTCAGACAGGTGCCTGGCCAAGTAACAGGCCAGGTCTTCCAGACTACATGGAGACAAGAATGTTATACCTCAGTGCAAATTGCTTATCAAGCAAAGCAAAGCAATATTAGCAACTAATGTACCTGAAATCAATCAAATACAATCAGTATACCAATCACACAGTCAAAACAAACAGCATAAGAACCAACAGACAACACAATCAATCATATGTGCAAAGCACAAGCTCAAAGCAAGTGAGCTAAGCATCCTACAAAACAAACAAGTTAGCTCACAACAATCAACCAAATCCAATTAACTTGCATTAATCTCCTTAAAGCATTTGCTTCTTAACCTGAAAAGCAAACTCAAACATGAGAAACAAGACCACTAGGACAAGCCTAAGGTCAAAAGGAGATGAAAAATCCAAAACAGCAAGTAAAAATTGATCAAAACTAAGATTAATCAACCAAGAAGAGAATCCAATTGGTCTCACATCAAAACAATGCACCAAATCCAATTCATATACAAAACATGTCAAACTAGGCAAGATTGAAACACATTAGAGCAACCAGAATGATCACAATCAAGGCAATATCAAAACAACTCAATAAATTCCACAAAAATTCAAGTCTAAATAGAACACATTCAATGAGCATCATATCAAATTTCATGCTATTTGGACAAGAGGAAGTAGGGAAATTAAATTCAAGAAGTCATGGTATTCAAAAATCAACCCAAACGAGGTCACAAAAGGTGCATCAACTCCAAGCAAATGTAAAACAGTGGAAACAAATGATAAATGAATGGGACCAAAGCCAAAATGAAGTTAAGCATGTTAATAACCACTCCACCAAATTTCATCTTCATATGATAAGGTATGAGAATTTCACAAGTCATGTAAGATGATCACTCAAGAAAAACCCTAAAATGGTTAAACAGCAAACAAAAGTCCCAATCAAATAGGAAATGGATCAACAAAATCCACAAAAAATCATGGTTAAACCTAACATCTAGATGGAATCACATGCAAAAATCCAAAACAAATCGCATTCAATAAGCATGGAAACAAAATTCATGGAGTTGACACAACATAGTGTGACACACATTGTCACACTCAACTTGATCACATCATATCTACCAAACCAGAAACTCAAAATTAGCAAACTATATGCCAAAATCACCAGGAAAGAATCAAGAACAGGCATATAAAATTTCACACATTTTGGATAAGGCATCAAGATTTCATGAATTAAATGGTGAAACATATACATATAGCATACATGTCCAAAGGCATTAGACAAAGTCAAAAATCAACCAGGCACAACTTTGACTATCATACCTAAAAAAAACTAGAGAGAATTTGGAGATGGACACAAAAATCCTCACTCAAATTGGATCATCCATGAATATTCTATGAATTTTTGAAGATTAGTGATGAAATGAAATATTTATTTAACAATTTAAATGAAATAAATGGCGCCAGTGGCATTTTGGTAAATAAACGGAGCCAGGGGCGAAACGCCCCGTTTCACTAAAGGAGCTGGCATCACGTGACTTGACGGTGACCGCGGGAAACAAGATTCAAACGCGAGGCCAAGGCAAAACAGATCAAAATGTCATCTGGAGAAGAAACTGAACGTGTTCTTCGTGTTCTTGGAGCTTCATCAAGCTTATGAACAAATTTTCATGAAAATGCACAAACCATATATGGTTGGATTCGTCTTTCAACAAGGATCACAAATATCACAATAATTTCATCCAGAACTCAACACATAAAAGGATTCGATCAAGAAATGTTTTGACATCCAAACTTTAAATCCAGATTTCTCAATGAATATTCAACGAAAACGCACGATTCAAGTTTCATTCTACTCTATGTTGAAGGATCTACCTAAACCACATGTCAATTGCAAGAATTAAAAGATTCGGATTCTGACCTTTGGAGATGGCAGCTGATGGATTTGTGCTTTTCACGATGCCAATTGTTGAAACAGATGATGATTGATGATGTAGGAGTTGACTGGAACAAGTAGCTCAGCTCAATTATGCTCCAGATGGTAGAATCTTCAAACTGCCATTAATGTTCTTGGATGCAACAGTTCCAATTCCTCAAGCTTGGCCACGATTTTGTTGCAAACAGATGTACAATTTCACCTGTAAACGAAGATGCAAGTAAGAACAATGCAAAACACTGATGAAATTTGATGAAATTAGTGAAAAAAAGTGTGAGAAAGCTTGAAGAAAATTGGAGAGAATTTGATGATTTTGCCTTTGGATCTGAGATTGTGGAGTGTCATCACCAATTTCTGTTATGATTATGCCTTTATACCATATGCTAATCCATTTGTTAATCACAATTAGGCAAATTGGAAGTGAATTAGTGTAATGCACATGTTAAGCAAAGTGGCCAAAATGCCCTTTCCAATTGCAGCCAATGTAACAGTGTGAAGGCAATGCAAACAAGTCCAAAATGATGCTTATGATGTGTTGGAAAAGGTTTCAAGTGCAAATGACATGTAATTTTGAAAATCACTATTTTTCTCACCAAATTTCAAATGGTTCACTTGAAAAATGCCATTTTGATGTATGGATTTTTGATGAAATGTAATGATGCAATGTGATAGTACATGTCAAATGTGACTTGCTCAAAAAAGAATCACCCAATTTGGCCAAATGGTTCATGAGTTATGGCCTTTTGAAGTTCAACATTTTCTGAAAATGATTTGATCATATCTTGCCAACCACACATGAGAATTTCATGTTCTTGGACTTTTTGGAAATGTGAGAACAAGATCTTCAACTTTCATGTTGGACAAAATTTCATTTGAAGCTTGTATGGTGAAGTAATTTTGAGGAGAAAAACTTTCCATTTTGGGCAGTTGAAATTACAGGTCACCTGCTATTTTTGGAAACTTTTTGTCTGACCTCCAACTCTTCAACCTTGATCTTTGATATGTCAAATGAGACTTATATGGACATGAATGAAGCCTTTCAAACCATCTCACACCTTCAAATCCATAAAATCAGGCACAATTGACCACAGTTGACCACAGTTGACTTTCTAGGGTTTCTGAGGAAATTCAGCTTGACTGTTGAGCTTTGATCATCCAATCTTTGTCCAAATCACTTCAAAATGATCCTTAGACCGTATGAACTTGATAAACCAACCTTAGGGCCTTGTCTCAATGGAAATGGCACAAGCTTGCTTGTTTGACCTGATCTCCTGACCAGTTTGACCTAATTTCTGAGGAACTTGCACTTGGGCAAAGGCAATGCAATGTTATGCAATGGACCATGTTATGTTAATGACCTAATGATGAAAATGTATGTACACAAGGTAGGTGCAAATTTGAGGTGCTACAGCTGCCCCTATTCAATCAGCTGGGAACCTGAACGGATGAGAGCAACGGCTGTCAGACTTCCAGGGTAAACAGGGATTGAATACCAAGAACCGTAGAAATTTGCACACTGCTGGGATTTTTTTTTTGTTTTCTTTCTTCCCAATGGGTAAAGTCACATCCAGACATCACAACGACGATGAATGGGAACAGAAATCACAACTAGATGCCGACGGACAACTAGGAAAAACTCAACGTTTACCAAGACCAACGGAGAGGTAAATCAAACTGGGGACGACCAGGAAAAACTCGACGTTTACCAAAACCAATGGAGAGGTAACCAGACATCAACGGATGAATGGGAAGACTCGACCAGACGTCAACGGACGGAAGGGAGAAGCTCGACGTTTATCGACACCAACGGAGAAGGAGAATCAACTGGGGACGACCAGGAGAACTCGACCAGACGTCAACGGACGAAAGGGAGAAGCTCGACGTTTATCGACACCAACGGAGAAGGAGAATCAACTGGGACGACCAGGAAAACTCGACCAGACGTCAACGGACGAAAGGGAGACCACAACCGGAAACCAAATAGGATGTTACGGACGACTCTACTGGGGATTCTGGCTGGGAAATCAACCAGACATTAACGAATGACTGGGAATAGGGTATACAATCAGACGTCATCGGAGGAATGAGAAAAACTCAACGTTTATCGAAACCAACTGAGAGGTGAATCCGCATGGGGAAGGGTACAACTAGACGTCATAGGACGAATAGGAAAAACTCGACGTTTATCGACACCAACGGAGAGGAGGAAACTCTGAGGGGAATCATCTGGTATTACCAAATGACCTGTAGGGAATAAGCAACTATACGTCAACGGACGCATAGGAAAAACTCGACGTTTATCGACACCAACGGAGAGGAGTAACTCTTCTGGGGACAACCCTGTGGGGAAAGATATATCCACTATACGCCAACGAACGCATAGGAAAAACTCGACGTTTATCGACACCAACGGAGAGGAGGAAACTCTTCACTAGGGAAGAAGGACGACGTTACGAACATCGAAAGATGATGTTTACTGACATCAAAGAAAGACCAGACATTACGCATGACTAGGGAAGCACCGAAAGATGGTGTTTACCGACACCAAAGAAGACCAGACACTTACGCATGACTGGGAAATCACCGAAAGATGGTGTTTACCGACACCAAAGAAACAACACACGCGGATGCTGACAGGATACCGACATCTACATGTCTGGGCAAGGCTAAACACTTGCAGGGGATCTCACTGGGGAGAAACAGGCTTTCCTTTCGCCAACGGATGAGGAAATAAACCTCTCTGAGGGGACTATCCACCAAGTGTTGACTGAAGCAACTGTAGCAAACGTGCCGTATAGATGAACAAAAATCCGCTTCTGTCGGGAATACGGTCTGATTGGGTTTCGAACACATGAATGCATATGTTTGAATTTTTCTATGGCGTAATGCTCCATATGGATGGAAATGCTACGCGATTTTGAGGATGCAATGATCACTATATGCAAAAATGCAAAGGAATCTGGCTGGGGGAGCCAAAAGGTCAGATACCCCAACTCTGCGGGGAGACTCTGCTTGAAGAATACTCTGCGGGGAGACTCTTATTGGGGAATGCCTTACGGAGAAAGCACCGACTTCTCACTCATGCTGGAAAAACAAAACTGCTGCCGGGGAAAGGATAGACTCTGCTGGGGAACATCCTTCATAGGACCCAATCCGCTCGGGAAGCAAACAAATACTCCGCTGGGGAACAAACTAGGCAACTCTTCGGGGATTAATCAATACTGTTCCACTGGGGAAAGTAAACCAGGCAACTCTCTGGTGAAACTACTCGTCGGGGAGTAACAAGACGACTTTACCGGGGAATGATAAAGCGACTTTACTGGGGAAGACTCAACCAAACCTCGGGTAGGATAGCTTTGGGGAATAACTGCTACTCCACTGGGGACGACCCACGCAATCCACAGGTAGAATAGACTCGGCTGGGGATGCAAACATCAATCTGCTACGGAAGAGTACAACTCTGTTGGGGATAACACTCCACTGATAAACTCCACTGGGGAACTCTCCTGGGGAAAACACCCACCGGGAAATCTGCAAGCACAGGCCTGCTAGGGATAGGCAATCCTTAGATCTGCTGGGAAAGAAGGCACCATCCACAAACACCTCTGCAAGGGAACACAGCTCTGACAGCTCTCGCTTGCTTGGAGAAAAATCTGCTGGGGAAAAGCTCACAGATGACGACCTGCAAAACAGCACAACAACATGCCCCAGGGATACATGGACAAGATACACTCAAGTGTTCTCAACATTCAAAATGATTTTCAAATGTTTTATCTTTCTACAAGTTATTGTTAAGCCTTCATGTTTTTTATATGCAATGTTTATCAAAAATTCGGACGTTTTTGCAAACAAAACAGTAAAATAAAAACAAGAGAGCTATTTATCTGAATAACAACTTTTATTGACTGAAAATGTGCCTGAAAAGGCGAATACATAGGGAAGCAATTCCTAGAAAGAGGTAATTGCGCACAAAAGGAAAAATCTATCCTAATGGCAATGTGAACACGACATCCACTACTTCCCAATTCTGTTATAACCCACAGATCATCAGCTTTCCTCCCAACTCCTTGCTTTCTGAGAAGACTGACTGGACCTATTACATCTTTCGAGATGGCAGACGATAAAGCGCGATGAAGTACAGATAACTCAGATTGTAGCCTTCGCTCAAATCCCTCTTTTGGCTGGATCGCCCTTTCGGGTTTTCAATCCACCGGGATACCCATTTTTGCCTAAGCCGCCCTTGCGGGTTTTCGACTTACCGGGTGTACAAATCCTTTTCATTTTATCCCTAATTTTTGCCCGAACCTTTTCTTTCTGTTTTTTTTGGTTCGCCGGGATGCCCTTTTTTTGCCTGGACTCTTTTATTCTTTTTGTCCAGCGGGTCAATTTATGCGAAGTATTTTTTCACTACATCTGAGTTAACAGGGGACGGAAAATCTTCACCATCCATAGCTGTAAGCATCAAGGCTCCACCGGAGAAGACCTTTTTCACAACATATGGACCTTCGTAATTAGGAGTCCACTTGCCCCTGTTATCTGTATCGGGAGGAAGGATCCTCTTCAGAACTAGATCACCGATCTGATAGTTCCGAGGACGCACTTTCTGATCAAAGGCTCGCTTCATCCTTCTCTGATATAACTTCCCATGGCACACAGCTGCTAGCCGTCTCTCTTCGATAAGGCTCAACTCATTAAACCTTGTTCGAATCCACTCGGCTTCGTCCAGCTTGACATCCAATAATACTCTCAGAGAAGGGATCTCCACTTCAACAGGTAGGACTACTTCCATACCATGCACAAGGGAGTACGGGGTTGCCCCGGTCGACATACGTACAGAGGTACGATACCCATGCAAAGCGAAAGGCAGCACCTCATGCCAATCCTTGTACGTTACGACCATCTTCTGCACAATCTTCTTCATATTCTTGTTAGCCGCCTCTACAACACCATTCATCTTTGTTCTGTAAGGAGAAGAATTGTGATGTTCAATCTTGAAATCTTTGCAAAGATATTTCATCATCTTGTTATTGAGATTTGAACCATTGTCAGTGATGATTCTCTCAGGAACTCCATAACGACAAATGATTTCTTTCTTGATGAACCGGGCAACCACTTGTTTGGTAACGTTAGCATAGGAAGCCGCTTCCACCCACTTGGTGAAGTAGTCAATCGCAACCAGGATGAAGCGATGTCCATTCGAAGCAGTAGGCTCAATCTTCCCAATCATATCAATGCCCCACATGGCAAACGGCCAAGGCGAGTTCATGACATTCAGAGGGCTTGGTGGTACATGCACCTTATCAGCATAAATTTGACACTTATGGCATTTCCGAGCGTATTTGAAACAATCGGACTCCATAGTCATCCAGTAATAACCAGCTCTCAACAATTTCTTGGACATTGCATGACCACCAGCATGGGTACCAAACGAACCCTCGTGCACTTCTTGCATCAACATGTCTGCTTCGTGTCTATCCACGCATCTGAGCAAGACCATGTCAAAATTCCTCTTATACAGCACATCGTCCTGATTCAAATAAAAGCTTCCAGCCAGCCTTCTCAGGGTTTTCTTGTCATTCTTTGACGCACCTTCAGGATACTTCTGAGTCTTGAGGAAGTTCTTGATGTCATAATACCACAGTTTCTCATCAATCACAACAGACTCGGCTGCAAACACATACGCAGGCCTCTCGAGTCGATTCACCGCAACATGTGGCACATGATTCCACCAATGAACTTTTATCATGGAAGATAAAGTAGCCAAAGCATCAGCCATTTGATTCTCATCCCGGGGGACATGATACAACTTCACCTTGTTGAAGAACGTCAGTATCCTTCTGGTGTAATCTCTATACGGAATCAAATGCGGCTGGTTCGTATTCCAATCCCCATTGACCTGATTGATCACTAGAGCGGAATCTCCGAAAATGTCAAGCGTTTTGATTCTCAAATCAATGGATTCTTCTATCCCCATGATACAAGCCTCATACTCAGCTTCGTTGTTGGTGACATCAAAAGTCAATCTGGCAGAGAAAGGTATATGAGCACCTTTTGGATTGATCAGCACTGCACCAACACCATTACCATTCACATTCACGGCCCCATCAAACATCAGTGTCCACTTGTTATCAGGATCCGGTCCTTCCTCGACAAGAGGTTCTTCACAATCTTTCATCTTAAGATACATGATGTCTTCATCAGGGAATTCAAACATCATAGGTTGATAGTCGCCGATCGGTTGTTCGGCGAGATAATCTGACAAAACACTACCCTTGATAGCCTTCTGCGACGTGTACTGGATATCATACTCTGTTAAGATCATCTGCCAACGGGCAACACGTCCAGTGAGAGCCGGCTTCTCAAAGATGTATTTCACTAGATCCATCTTAGAAATCAACAAGGTAGTATGATTCAGCATATACTGCCTCAGTCGGCGAGCAGCCCAGGCCAAAGCACAGCAAGTTTTCTCAAGCTGTGAATATTTGATTTCACAGTCGGTAAACTTTTTGCTAAGGTAGTATATGGCATGCTCTTTTCGACCAGACTCGTCATGCTGTCCCAATACACACCCCATCGAAGTCTCAGTCACTGATAGGTACATTATCAATGGTCTCCCTAGAACTGGAGGAATCGGGATTGGAGGTTTTTGGAAATACTCTTTAATCTTGTCAAAAGCTTTCTGACAATCATCATTCCACCTGATTGCTTGATTCTTTCTGAGCAATTTGAATATCGGTTCACACGTGGCAGTTAGGTGAAATACAAACCTTGCAATGTAGTTCAATCTCCCTAAAAACCCACGAACCTGCTTCTCTGTTTTCGGTTCAGGCATCTCTTGAATAGCTTTGACTTTTGCTGGATCAACCTCAATCCCTTTTTCACTGACAATGAAACCTAACAGCTTCCCTGATCTCACCCCAAACATACACTTGTTTGGATTCAGCCTCAGTTTGAACTTGACCAATCTGTCAAACAACTTCTGCAAATTAACCAGGTGCTCCTCTTCTGTCTGCGACTTCGCAATCATATCATCCACGTACACTTCAATATCTTTGTGCATCATGTCATGAAAGAGAGTCGTCATAGCCCTTTGATAGGTAGCACCGGCATTCTTCAGCCCAAATGGCATCACCTTATAGCAGAACGTGCCCCAAGGTGTAATGAATGTCGTCTTTTCCATGTCCTCTGGCGCCATCTTGATCTGATTATAGCCCGAGAAACCATCCATGAAAGAGAATACCGAGGATTGAGCCGTATTATCAACCAATACATCGATGTGAGGTAATGGGAAATCATCTTTCGGACTCGCTCTGTTCAAATCCCGGTAATCGACACACATTCTGACTTTGCCATCCTTCTTCGGCACAGGAACGATGTTGGCTACCCACGGTGGATAAGCTGTCACTGACAAGAAACCCGCATTGAACTGCTTCTGAACCTCTTCCTTGATTTTTATTGCCATATCAGGACTCGTTCTACGAAGCTTCTGCTTGACCGAAGGACAATCATCTCTGAGAGGTAGTCTATGAACCACAATATCAGTATCCAACCCAGGCATATCCTGATAAGACCAGGAGAATATCTCCATGTACTCTCTCAGCATCTCAATCAACCTGCTCTTGACCTCAGGTTTCAAAGCAGCCCCAATCTTAATATCCCTTCGGGCATCCTTAGTACCAAGATTAACAATCTCCAACTCTTCCTGATGAGGTTGGATGACCCTTTCCTCTTGCTTCAACAATCTAGCCAATTCTTTCGGGAGTTCACTGTCTTCATCACTCTCCTCTTCAGCTTGGTAGATGGGATTGTCGAAATCATACTGAGCCATAACAGATTTGTTCATAGTGGATGTCGTGAGGTCACTTCTGCATGTGTTAATGCTTTGTTTTAGAAAAAGATTTCAATAAAGTCACAAAAACAAAAACATTGCCATTTTTTATTTTTTTTTGAAAAGGGAAAGCCAAAAATAGAAAGACAGGGATCACAAAATTGTTTGCAAAACGTCCTTTATTAATGATAATCATTGAAAACATGAGGCCCTACAATGAACCACTACGTCTTGGGCGGAACGTAGGGTTTTGTGCAGAATGAAAAAACAAAAGAAAATTACTCTGTTTGAAGAGTAACTTGGACTATATCCTCTGCAGTCCAATTGCTGACCACCTCCCCTGGTGCACTCGGGCGAACCCAGTAGTCGAGATCAATATCACTGTCACTGTCTTCAACATCAGCTGCGAAGACGTCACCATGGTTCATCAGCCCTGCACTAGTGAAGGTACTCGGACCTGCTGCACCCTGCTCTGCTTGGAGAGGCTCATAACCAATGCCGAATTTGTCTTCTTTGACAGGCAAGTCCACCATCTTGCCCCAGCCTTCAGCTCTGCCGGAGTCAACAACCGCCTTCGCCTGCTTGTAAGAAGTAATTGAAGCACCTGGCTTCCTCTGATCAGCGTAGGCCACCTTCTCAAGAGCCACGGTCTCGAATGCCTGGAACAAAGTCTCGTGGATTTCACCATCCACCTCGACGTACTTGAATGAAGATAAATGACTCACCAAGATGTCCTCTTCACCGCATACAGTCACAATCTGACCGTTCCAGACGTACTTGAGCTTTTGGTGGAGAGTCGACAAAACTGCCCCTGCTGCATGAATCCATGGACGTCCCAGTAAACAACTGTAAGCGGGTTGGATATCCATGACATAGAAGACGATGTCAAACTCCTCAGGACCTATCTTCATGGGCAAAGTGACTTCCCCAAACACAGAACGTTTGGATCCGTCAAAAGCACGAACTATCAGGTCGCTAGGCGTCAGCACAACCCCTTCAACAGGTATCTTCTTCAAGATTTGCTTCGGCAGCACATTCAGAGAAGACCCGGTGTCCACCAGTACGTGAGACAACACAGCCCCCTTGCACTCCATGGTGATATGCAAGGCTTTGTTATGGTTGCGACCCTCAGGCGTTAGATCAAGATCAGTAAATCCCACGCCATGTCGGGTACTCACGTTAGCAATAACACCCTCAAGCTGGTTGACGGAGATCTCTTGAGGTACATACGCCATATTCAGCATCTTCAACAAGGCGTCTCGATGTGCCTCAGAGCACAACAGCAGAGAAAGGATAGAGATCTTGGAGGGAGTTTGGTTGAGTTGATCCACAATCTTGTAATCACTCTTCTTAATTATGCGCATAAACTCCTCCACGTCCTTCTCAAACGAGCCACCAGGCACATTCGTTTGAGCAGGCGCTTCGTCAACCACGGCCTGTTTGCCCTTAGCTCTGGCAGATGCCTCAGCATTGGCATCCCTCAACGGTTGAGGCGCAAACAGCCGACCACTGCGAGTAAAACCTCCTGGTCCACCCACATTGTCCACAACGGGACTCGCAACCACATGAGCTTTACTGGCTGGTGCATTAATAGTCACGGGCGCTTGATTTGAAGGCTTGACCCTATTCTCAGCCCTTATGTTGCTTCGGTAGGCGTTGTCGTACTTCCAAGGCACAGCTTTACTGTCCACGGCCCTTCTTACCGGAGCAACGATTGTTGTCGGAGTATTGGCAGAAACCGGTGCGGAAATGGTAACTGGATTACCACTTGTCGTAGGCGCACGTCCTTCAGATGGTTTAAAGAATATCGTGACAGTAGACACTGCCCCACGATCTCTGTTGTCAGCCCTACCAAACTGGACACAACCTTCGTCAATCAGCCTTTGGACACCAGCCCTCAATAGTTCACACCCATTCTCAGCTTCTGCACAGCCCATACAATCTTCATCACAGCCCGGATGAACACCGCTACTCAACAGACGGCCCTTAACCACCAGCAGTGAAGTCTGAATCTCTTCAATATTGGCCACAAAGTCTTCAGATTCAACCCCTTCAACACAGTTCACCCTATGAGCACCATGCGCGGGCATAGGATTATTCATAACATTAGGTACCGGGGCGAAGTTGATCGTCTTGGCATCGATCAAATCTTGGACTTTATGCTGGAAAGCCCGGCATTTCTCAATATGATGTCCGGGTGCACCAGAATGGAAATCACACCGGACATTAACGTCATACCCTGGCGGCAAAACTGTTGGTGGAGCCATGGTTCTCAACTCAACAAAACCTAATCTGAGCAACTCAGGCAGTAGCTCAGCGTAGGTCATTGGCAGAGGATCAAATCGTCGCTCGGGCATCCGTTGCCTTGGCTGATACGGACGTTGTTGTTGTTGTTGTTGTTGTTGTTGTTGTCTTGGTTGTTGCGGAGGTTGACGTTGTTGAGGTGCAGGAATGGTCACTGCAGCAACCTGTCTGTACTGATTCTGATTTCTATTCGGCTCTCGGCGGTGCTGAACAGCGTTGGTTTCACCTTCTCTACGGCGAGGTGCCCCAGAGAAAGGTTTCTTTGATGAAGAGGAACCAGCATCATTGATCTTCCCAGCTTTGATCAAGCTCTCAGTCCTCTCACCACAAATCACGACATCGGAAAAGCTTCCAAATGGGCAACTCCCCATTCGATCCATAAACACTCCCTGAAGCGTGCCAATGAACATATCAGTCAACTCCCTTTCCAGCATAGGGGGTTGGACTCTCGCAGCAAGTTCACGCCACCTCTGGGCGTATTCTTTGAAGCTCTCATTGTTTTTCTGGCACAAACTCTGCAGCTGAGTCCGGCTAGGTGCCATATCCATGTTGTGCTTGTATTGTCTGAGAAAAGCTTCTCCCAGATCCCTCCAACATCGGATAGAATCTCTTTTGAGCTCCATGTACCAATCCAAAGATGCCCCAGACAGACTATCTTGGAAAAAATACATCCACATCTTCTCGTCGTCAGTATATGCCGAGATCTTCCGATAATATGCCTGCACATGAGTGCGAGGGCAAGAAGTACCGTTGTACTTGTCGAAAGTGGGCGCTTTGAACTTGTGGGGAATTCTCAGACCTTCCACCAACCCCAAATTTGTTATGTCAAAACCAAGAGAGTTCTGACACTCCATCGCCCGAATCTTCTCAGCCAGAGCATCAACCTTGCGATCCCGATCCTCAACTCTGGCAACATCCTCATCTTCACTCAGCACTGTGAACATGTCCTCTTGTCTGTCGACAAGCGGAGCTGGATGACGAACCGGAGCCCGGGTAGCTCTGGCGTTGTCAGTCTCTGCAGCAAGAGGCTGTCCATTGATTCTGATACCTCTGAGTTCATCTCCCACAGCATAGTCATGAACGGGAGCAGCAGCAACATTGATATTCTCGGGCACAAGAATACCAGCAGGTGAACCACGGTTAGACGCCTGAATAACCGTCTCTTACCTCTGAACCAAAGCTCGGAGCTCCTCCTGACCTTGAGCAACCCCTTGCATCATCGTCAAAAATTGGGCCATGTTCGCCCTCATCTCAGCCAACTCAGTCTGAACCTGATCCATGCTTCTGCGTTGATTAAGTCTGGTAGAATACCGGTGCGGTCTCTGATCAGCTATCCTGCCTGACACAGGAACCAGAGTGAGAAGTCCGAACTAGAACACCTGTCATGCAATATGATATGAGTATGATGTTAATGCATATGATGCACATGAAATGTTCATTTCTCAGGCATTCAAAGAGCCTGATTCATCTTCGAAAGATGGCAACCTGCAACAAAACAACACAGGAGATACAGAAACAGCATACAAAAAAGCAATGAGTACAGAGTGAAACAACAATCTCATCTATAAATGAGAAACAAGATCATACAACAAAGATCCAAATATCCACCAAAGTACAACAAATGAATCCCTCCCAACAAGCCTGGGGGTGATTCTCAACAACATCAGAAAGTACAAGCTAAGACAAGCGGCTTCCAGGAATGAGCGTCTTCAAGTAGTGACACTGGTCTATCAACAGTTCACACTCTGAACATTCTGGCAAGGGAGTGATCTTCTCCTTCAACTGTCTTCTAAGCTCGACAACGTCTGACCCAAGTCGGTCTTTTGATGCAAGTCTCTGGTCGACTTCCTTCTTCAACTGGATATCCTTGTCTCTGAGTTGCTTCTCCAAGTCTCTGATATTCTTCAGATAACCGGCCTCAGCTTTCTGCAATCTCAAACACTCTCTGTGCTCTGCATCCAACAAGTTCTCCATCTCTGAATAAGATCTCTTCTTGCTCCTCACCCCACCGACACTTGCACTCTGGGCATCTCTGAGTTGATGAGTCAAATTCAGCCTATCAGCTTTGGCTTGATACAACTCCATCTGGGCATCTTGCTCTTTCTCCTTCAGACGGCGATTCTCCATCAAAGCTTGCTTGTACTGCTCAGCAGGTACACTCTCAGCAAGAATCAAGGGTGGTTGCACTTGCAACGGATTCATCCTATCATAGGGTAACAACAAAGTTTCCACTCTCTTCTTCACCCAATCAGTGTAATCAGGCATAGCAATGGCAAACTTCTTCCCTAAGACAGACCCATCTCTAACACCAATAGACTTCCAAGCTCTCCCAATCTGCTCCAATCTAACAGGGTCGCTTCGCTTCTCAAAACACACACTCTCAGCTATCTCAGCTTCAAGTGGCCTTCCACTCATCACGAACCCTAACTGGCGAAGAGAAAGAACTGGGTTGTAATTGATGCAACCCTTAGTCCCTACAAGTGGCACATTCCGGAATTCTCCACAACTCATAATAACATCCCGCACGTCCATCCGATAAGACTGCCATCTGATATCATATGAAGTGAGAGACATCACCCTCTGAGTCCACCTATAAGTGCTCTGAGCGTCAACAAACGGTCCACTGGCTGGCAGGAGAGACATGAACCATCTGAGCAAAAGTGGGAGACAGCATCTGATAGTTCCACCCTTACCATGCCTACTGTGGATAGCATAGTAAGTGTCAGCTAACAGAGTAGGAACTGGGTTCCTTCCAATGAAGATACTGACTGCAGCATTATCAATAAAATTGGGCATACTCGGAAATAGGACGATCCCATAAATCATAACAGCAAGCTGGGCATGAAAAGCTTCCCAATTCCCCTTATCTGCTTCTTCTCTGGCAACTCTCAGCAGAAACTTCAAAGGTAGACCCACAACATCTCCACTGGTCTTCCAACTATCACTGATCTCTCTGATGCTCAGATGCAAAGCCTTAGCAATAACCCTGAAGTCAACTTCCTTTGGCACATCCAAGAAAGGAATCTGATGCTGAATAGGGACACACAACAGAATGGAGTACTCCTCGAGAGTAGGCGCCAACTGATAATCCTGGAAAGTGAAACATCTAAGCTCCGGGTCGTAGAACTGAAGAAGAGTCTGCAACGGCACCGGATCGACTACCATCTTCAATAGTGTCAAAATATCCCCATACTGATCCACGAACCCTCTCAGATGATCATTGGTCACAAGGCTACTCAACTCAATCAGAGACGTCAAAGGCTCACGGTGAAAGCTGTAGGAACAAGTCTTCCGCTTCGGCTCTGGGACTGTTGCCATCTCTATCAGTGAACAAGCTCTAGAATGTACCTGAGAAATGATATGCATGCAGGGATTAGTTTTTTCTTTTTTCTTTTTCTTTTTTCAATTTTTTATTGCATTTCTTATGAAAAATAAACATGTTGTGATGCACATGATGCGGACACGACTGGCAAGCTGTGCATCTCTAAACACAGGATCGAAGCTTCGGCTCGAACTCTGAACAACAATTCATCTGAAACCCAAAGTCAACTGATAAACTGTCATCTGAACCCAATCTGAGAATACTGAGTCACCAACAGAACTCTGAGTCACCATCAAGTCACCAACCGATCACCAACAGTCACCATCTGTACCTGTTAAAATGATCATTCCCTCCCCACTCACGGGTGTCATCTAGGCCAGGGTAAGGTTGAAAGAAACGCAGCATAAATAACCTTTCGCAGAATACCATCATATACACACCTGAAGCATGTAATGATGATACCCCACCAGGGTCTGAACTGCTCGTGATGTCGATGTTCCGCTAAGTGGCGCATACCACCCGCTTCCCATGAATCACTCTATTCCTAGGTTTCCTAGATTGCACTCATAGCCTGGGTATTGGGCCTTTTACCTCGAGTAACACCCACCCCCAATCAGAGAAACACAGCCAGCACAGTAGATGAATGAATGAATGCAAACATTAATGCACATATTGAATGCAAACAGTAAATGAAATGAATGCAATAAATAACAGCATATAGCAACCAAAGCCCTAACCTAGAGAGCGCTAGGAGAGACTCGCTCAGGGAAGATGGACCAGCACAGGTCAACTTCTCTTGTCCCCAGCAGAGTCGCCAGCTGTCGCATTACACGAAAAACCGGCGGGAAAACGAAAACAACAGAGCCGCCACCGTGCATTATTTATCCCAAAAGAGGGAAAGGAAACGCTCAGAGTAAACCTGGAAAAGACATGGTCTCGCGACCAAAGAGAATGGGATCGGGAGTCGGTTATGCGAAGGGAAGGTATTAGCACCCCTACGCATCCGCCGTACTCGACGGGATCCACGCACAAAAGGAAAGAATATGGTTGCTAAAACACTGCTCAAACAAACAAACACACACTGGCTGAAAGAGACACAAGAAAACAAACAAGACTGACTCGGCAGGATATCGCATCCTGGGCCTACTTAGTCTATCAAGCATAGACATCAGAGTCTAAGTAGTTCGGACTGGGGAAAACACATGCTCGCTAGGATATCGCATCCTATGCATACGTATCTTCTTGGACGAAGAAGAATCAGAGCATTCGTAGCTCGGCTAACACGCACACACAACAAAACAGACACAGGAAATCGACTGCCAATCGCTGGACTTACGTCAAACTCCACACAAACAAGGGCAAACATGGAACCCGAATGCCAATCGCTGGACTTACATCGGCTTCCGAACCAAACACACCCACACTGGAAACCAGATGCCACTTGATGGACTTACACCGGACTCCAAGCACACAACAAACAACTGGATACGGAATGCCAATCGCTGGGCTTACATCCATCTCCTAACACACACAAAGACAAAACAAAAACGGGCGCCCGGAGAGATCTGCTCATCTCCTGCCTACGTATCTCATCTGGTATGAGGATCAGGGCGACGTAGTTCCCCTACGGAGGGACACAGGACTAGCCTAACCAGATAACAGAGGGAGACACAACTAGGGAGACTAACTCGAGCCTAGATGTTATCATGCAAAATCGTCCCTAAGTCAAGGTTTCTAGCTAACTTGCATAGGGAGCAAGCCTATCCTATTTAGCACAAACAGCAAAGCAAGCATTCACATGTAGCACACACTATATACACACAAGTGGGGCTCAATCAAAGGGTAAGACTGCAAGAGCAAGTCATCTGTACAGGGGTGGTGTTAGCTCTTAACCTTGACATTGAGAGCCAAGGTGAAGCTGATGAAAGGAGAGTGAAGATGAGACTTCACAGCTCTTATCCCTGGCCAGGGAGAGCTTCAGACAAAGAAGTGTGGGTCCAGAAAGGAGGAACCCTTCTACACTTAAGACTATGACACAACTGTACAACTGTACAAGATCTTGGGTTTGTATCCCAATGCATCAACACAGTGGTGTGAGCAGAGGGATGACTCAACAAGAATAGCAGGGGATGGATTGCACATCCCTTGGGTTCTGCCAATTGCCTTAATCAAGGACTTTTCCTGCTTGGGGACAAAAATAAACAAGCACAAACATTGCCTCTTAAGGAGGAATTCAGACAGGTGCCTGGCCAAGTAACAGGCCAGGTCTTCCAGACTACATGGAGACAAGAATGTTATACTGTCGCATCCTGCGAAAAAACCGGCGAGCTAAAAAACAAAACACACAGAGCCGCCACTAAACGTTATTTATCCCAAGATAGGGAAAGGAAACGCTCAGAGAAACCTGGAAAGACATGGTCTCGCGACCAAAGAGAATGGGTTCGGGAGTCGGTTACGCGAGGGGAAGGTATTAGCACCCCTCACGTCCTAGGTACTCCTAGGGATCCACGTTCTAAAATAAAGAATAGGTTGCTAAACATCACACACACACACGGGGAACGTAGGTGGGGTTAAGAGGAAAGAGCTCGATAAGGTATCGCACCTTATGCCTACATATCTCGTCGGGAACGAGAATCAGAGCCACTGTAGTTCGGCTTACGCACGCCAAACAACACAAAACAATCAAACCAACACACAAGAGTGGCAAACAGGGAGCCCGACAACCACTGGATGGAATTACATCGGCATCCGAACCAAAACACACTCAAAAGGGCAAACATGGAGCCCGACAGCCAATCCTGGGCTTACGTCAGCATCCGAACCCACAACAATCAATAGCATACAGCAAACAAACAAACAAACATACAACATGCCAAGGAGTCGGGGACTCGAGCCTAGCATTTGTCAAACAACACACACAAAAAAGAAAAAAGGCGCCCGGAGTGGTCTCGCACGACCACCTGCCTACATACCTTGTCTGGAACAAGGATCAGGGCGATGTAGTTCCCCTTAACAGGGGAGAAACTCTCTCCTAACCAGAAACCAGGGGAAGACACGACACTAGGGAGACTACGACTCGAGCCTAGATGTTGTCATGCAAAGTCGCCCTAAGTTCAGGTTTCTATCCTACTTGCATAAGCAAGCCTATCCTAACCAGGAAAGGAGCAAGCACACAAACAGACAACATACAAGCATACATCAGATGAGAACAAGCATCTCAAACAAGCATGTCAATCAGATATCCACACAGCACACACTATAGCCAAACAAGGGGGCTCAATCAATCAGGTTTGACTGCCTTAGCAAGTCGTCTGTACAGGCTGGTTTTGCTCTTAACCTTGCCATTGAGGGGCTAAGGTGAAGCAGATGAAAGGATGAAGTGAGGATGAGACCTCACAGCTCTTATCCCTAACCAGGGAGAGCTTCTGACAAATGAGCATGGGTCCAGAATAGGGGAACCCTTCTATACTCGAAGACTCTGACACAACAGATCTTGGGCTTTTGATCTCAATGCTACAACCATGTAATGGGAGCAAGGAGAAGACTCACAGAATAGTGGGGGATAGATTGCTTATCCCTACCTTCCACCAATTGCCTTATTTGAAGGACTTTACCTGCTTGGGCTTAAAAATAAACATACACAAGCATTGCCTCTTAAGGAGGACTTCAGACAATTGCCCAGCCCGGTAACAGGCCCGGTCTCCCAGACTACATGAAGTTAGGAAGTTATACCTCAATGCAAGTTGCTTAAGCAAAGCAAAGCAAAAGTTCACAAGGAACTGAGCAACTAAAAGTACCTGGAAACAATCAAACACAGTTAGTATTCAGACAGACAAACTCTAAACAGCAAGTTCAATCAATCAGTCTATACAACTCAATGCACAACACAAGGCAAGCTCAAAGATTAAGCCCAAGCTTTACCACCTACAAAACAATGCTATGTTAGTGTACAAACATTAAACAACATCAATTGCATTTAACTTGGTTCATTCTCCATGTGCATTATGCTTTTGATCCTGAAAAATCAAGCAAACATTAGCTACAAGACCACTAGGCTAAGCCTAGGGTCCAAAGCAAGAAAAAATTCCTAAACAGCAAGGTATTCTCAAACCAAAGTCAAATTAAAGTCAAACAAGAGAAAACATCATTGGTCTCATGTTTATATCATTCATCATGCTCATGCTATGCACAAAATAAGGCAAACTAGTTCAAATGAAGCATCAAACATACAAACAGAACTATTGCATTCAAATCCACATCAAAACAAATCCAAAAATTCTCAAATTATTTACACCTAAACAGGGGATATTCAAGGTCTACCATGTCAAATTTGAGCTCAATTGGGCAAATGGAACCATGTCAATGAAAATCAACAAAAACAGACACAATTATAGGCTCCAAATCACAACATCAATACATGCTTCCACTTCAAAAATTCACATCTCAATGAAAACAAAAAAGAAATGGATGGGACCAAAACAGGGATGTCACATTATGTGTCTATTACAAGCATATCAAATTTCATGATCATTCAATACCATATGAGCATTTCACACCAAATCTACCAACCTATGTCACACAAGCTTGCACAATTGGCCAACAGAAATGAAAAATCACAATCAATTTGAAAATGCAATGAAAAATTCCACAAAAATTCATACAACATCTTAACATGTTAATGTTTCACCATGCAAAATTTCACATTATTTCAACAAGTATAGGTCACTCAATTAAATCCAGCAAATTGACACAATGAGGTGTGACACAAATTGTCACACCTAAGTTCCAAAATTCATATCTCAATGACCAGGTATCAAAAATTCATGAAATTTACATGGAAATAAACATCAACCAGTCAAGAATCATCACAAAAATTTCCAATCATTTATTTAACACTATGAGCATTTCATGAATCAAATGGTACAAGGTATCAAAAAATCATACATGTGAAAGAAGCCTATGTCAAATGATATTTTTACCATGCACAACTTTGACCAATAGGTCAAAAAAATTCTACACTCAACTACAAAGTCAACACAACAATTTCCATATTTTTCTGATTTTTCTACAATTTTTTTATGATTTTTTAAACATGTTTATGATTTTTTATGAATTATTTAAATTAAATAGAATATTCAGTGGCATTTCTGTAATTAAGCATGGCGGGAACGGGAAACATGGTATTCAAATTTTCAAACAGTTTTTCAGATCAAACAAGCTTTTGGCTTCGTCTTCCATCCAGAATTTTTCCAGAACTCAAGAAAATCGAAGAACATCAAAGCATCACAGAAATGAGCAAGCATATGATCATTCGAACCGTCTAAGAACACACAACACGAATATCAACATAATTTTGGCTAAATGTTCCTATATCATGCGAATCGAAGAGGTTAGGGTTTTGTCACAAAAATTCGAATCCAGATTTCCTAGCCTATGGTTCATCATTTGCGAATCTAAAACCATCACCATGATCTATGAGCAACACACTATAGAACGCACATAATAATTAAGGCATTGAAGTGATTCGAAAAATTCGAAACCTGGCTATGGCAGAGTTGTTCCTGATGCTTTGAGCTTCAAATCCACGAAACAGATGAAGAAGAGAGATAGTGAAGCTGATTGATGCGTTCAAATCCACTTGCCTTGGCTCCTAGTGCTCACAACTCGAATTCACCATTGACAATGCATTCTTGGACAGTTGCGATTCCATACTCTTCTTCTTCCAAACTTCCAAAACAGATGGATATGATGATGATTGGAGTTCGATGCAAAAGGAATTATGAAGATTGATCAACAATTGGTGAAGATTGATGAATTTGTGTGTTCATGGTGTTCTTGAGATTTTGATGAATTTGAGAGGTTTTGAGATCCAATTTTGGGGAATGTGAAATTCTGTTATGCTTAGAGAGTGATTAAGAATATATATGATACACTAATCCATGCTTAATCATGTAATTATGCAAATTGAGTGTATTAGTGAAAGTGTAATTTTTCAAGTAAGGGCATAATTGGAATTTCAACATGCCAGCTCAATGCCACCCATTTGACAGCTCACACACCTTCCAAATGCCATGTGTGAGCTGTTGAAACTTGTCTCACTCTCATTGGATGCACCATTCTCATTTTCACCTTGTATTTGCATTTTGTCCAATTTCACACCTTCATTTTTCAAGCCAAATCCCAAACCATGAAGCCTAGCCATGAAGTGATGATTCCAACAAATTTTAAATACCATTCATGAGGTGTTGCAAAAATCCCCACTCAAAAATTCCAATTATTTTGAAAGTTGGACAATTTTGCCCCTGGTCCATTTTAACTATCCAGTTGAAAAGTGACTTTTTGCCTTGGCCATTTTTGGAAAAATCCAATTATGCACCATGAAAGTACATGTCAAATGGAGTTTGTGCATATAAAGAACTTGCAATTTGGACAAACCATGTGGAAATTATGGCCTCCTGATTATGGGTCATTTTTGAATTTCACTGAGCCATAACTTTCCAACCATACATGGGATTTTCAAGTTCTTGGACTTTTTGGAAAGGTGAGAACAAGATCTACAACTTTCATGTTGAACAAATTTTCATTTGAAGCTTCCTTGGACATCTTATTTTGAGGTCAAAAACTTTCCATTTTTGGAAACTTCAATTACAGGTCACTTTCTATTTTTGGCAGTTTTTGTCCTGACTTGATTTTCTTCATTCTTAGGCTTTGCAATGTCATTCAACACTTGTTCCAACATGAATGCAATGTGTCCAACTCATTTCCACCTCCAAATTCACCAGATCATGTTCAGGTTGACCACAGTTGACTTTTCAACTGACAGATGAATCTGGCCATGCATGGATCAAATTGAACCCCAATCTTCAACTGAAATGGCTCAAGGGTGAAACCCTAGCCTCAATAAGCACAAAATAATCACATAATGAACCCCATCACCATTATAAACCTCATCTCCTGATCCAGCCCTGACTGGCCCAATACCACTGATTAGGGTTGACCAGTGGTCAAAACCCTAATCTCAAGGAATCAGCCTCAACCACTTGCATCTTCTGATGATATCCAATCATGATGATGATGATGTATCAATTCAATCAATATGAAGACCAACACCCTTGAGGATCATGAAACCCTAATTCACAGCCCAATCCTCAGATGGCCCATGATCAGTCAGTAAACCCTAGGCTTGCACTTTGACTTCCTCATCTCCTGATCAAGACCTGGGAGTATGGCTTGCACAATGTAACCACATGATATGCAATATGCAATGCCTAATGACCTAAAATGATATGTATAATGATAATGCTAGTCCCAAGAGAGGAGGGCAAATTTTGAGGTGTTACAGCTGCCCCTATTCAATCCACTGTGAACCTGTCGATACGAACTAGCCTCGGCTTTCGGATGATCAGGATGAAGAGTGATTGAATACCAAGAACAGACGAACAATTTGCACTCTGATGGGATAATAATTAACAACGCCTGTCAGCATCGGCGAAGAAACAATCTCAAAAACGTCGACCTGGATACCAAAATAAATGGTAACACAGGGATAACCATGGTCTGAACACCACACATCCGCTCGGGATTATTATTCTCTCTTTTTATTCTTTTCTTGAACCCCGAAATTTTCTTTTCTTTTTTTCACTTTCTTGAACCCCACAAAATTTCCTTTTCTTGGTCTGAAAACCACTTCGATCTGGATATCGCTTCGGTCTGAATACCGGTGCACTGGTCTGAACATCACTTCGGTCTGAATATCGGAAACTGGCCTGACTGCCACTTCGGTCTGAATACCGGAAACTGGCCTGACTGCCACTTCGGTCTGAATACCGGAAACTGGCCTGACTGCCACTTCGGTCTGAATACCGGAAACTGGCCTGACTGCCACAAGCTGCATCGATCTACATGTCGGAAGCTTCTTCGATCTGAGAATCGGAAACTGGGCCTGAGCGCCACTTCGGTCTGATCACCGGGAAACTGGTCTGAATACCACAGGTACTTCAACCTGATCGTCGGAAACTTCTTCGATCTGAAAATCGGAAACTAGGCCTGAGCGCCACTTCGGTCTGGATACCGCCTCGGTCTGAACTCTGGAAAAATGGTCTGGATACCACAAGTACATCAACCTGATTGTCGGAAACTTCTTCGATCTGAAAATCGGAAACTGGGCCTGAGCGCCACTTCGGTCTGGTCACCGCCTCAGTTTGAACTCCGGAAAACTTCTTTGGATTATCGCTCCCATCTTCGCTTGACAGAAACTTTGATGCAACACCACCTCTCAAACGGTAACCACAGCCTGAGACCAGCATATGCTTTCAATGATGCATGATCGATTTTTCCTGCGTAATGCTCCATAATTATGGAAATGCTACGCGATTATTTATTTTTCTATGCAATATGCCATGTTATTTTTTCATGATGAATACATAAAAAATAAAAACATCCCCCTCAAGGGACTCTTCCGAGGAATACGAGACACTCTGCTAAGGAACTCGTCACCGCTCCAATTCCACCCTGCTGGGGAATTACTGTTGCTGAGAATAAGGCAACCCTTGCTGGGGAAGAACCTCCTTTGCACCCAATCCACTTGAGAAACTGCTGAGGATAAGCACCACCAACACTCTGTGGGGATACAACAGTCTTTGACTTGCTAGGGATATCACCCCTGACTCCGCTTCGGGAGAGCCCTCACAGACCCCTGCTGACTTCACTGGGGAAATACTCACAGAAGCTCTGCTAGGGGAATAAACATCTCCAGGCTCAACTAGGGAAACATCAAACCATCACCTGCTGGGGATAACCATCCTGACCCTGCTAGGGAAACGAATGCTACTCCGCTGGGACAACCCATGCAATCCATAGGTAAAATCAACTCAGCTGGGGATGCAGAATTCGTCCACTACGGGAACTTGTTCAATCCACCGGTAGGATGAACACTGCTGGAGATATATTTCATTGAAACCCGCTCCACTCGGGGAGTAGCAACCTTCTGGCCTAGCTGCTGAGGAAAAACCGTTGTAAACCTGTCGGGTATAACCATACTGACTCGGCTGGGGAAGTCCCAGATCTGGAATCTGCTGGGGACTTAGCTAGGAAATGAGAATTCCCAGACTCATCTGGACCTTTTCTGCTCCATCATCTTGTATTCCAACTCGCGCCGTGCTCGACGAGAACGTACTCCGTTCTTTATTTCATGCACTCATCCCTGATTGGATTCTGCGGGGAATTACATACTTTCAAACATTCTGATCTTGAAGAGTCTTCTTGATTACCATCAAGGATCGTCGTACGTCGCAACATTTCTACATCATTTTTCCACATATCTTCGTTCTCGAGCGAACTCTCTGGGGATTTGCCTTGTCAAAGCTTCCACATCACAACCTGCAAGTGAGTGAAAATATCCAACAGTTTCTGCAAAACAGATCGTCAGATAAAACCGTGCCCCAGGCGTGTCAAGATTTCAACACTTGGGTCACTCAACCTTCCAAATAAGATTTCAAGCATTCAATCTTATAAACATGCATTGGAAGGAACCTGTATGTCTTAAAATGCAACATTCTTTATCAAAAATATTAGATGTTTTCGCAATCAAAGCGGTAATGAAAAACAAAAACCAAAATTATTTGACTGAATGTGCATTTTATTGATTGAAAAAGTGTGGCTCAAATTGAGCAATACAAAAGGAAGCAATTCCTGAAAAGAGGTAATTGCGCTCAAAAGGAAAAATCTATCCTAATGGCAATGTGAAACCCGTGATCTCATCGAGTTCCAACTCGGTTACACCCCATATGTCCTTAGACTCTCCATGCTTTCTGCCTTCTGAACAAGACAATTCCAATTGATCCCTACCGGGTATTATCCATGATGCTTTAACCAAAGCGCAAACGATCATGCCAGACGCAGTTGTTCGTTTCAATCCCTCTTTTGCCTGGACCGCCCTTTCGGGTTTTCAGTCCACCGGGATACCCTTTTTTGCCCAAGTCGCCTTTTCAGGTTTTCGACTTGCCGGGTGTACATTTTTCATTTTATCCCTAACTTTTGCCCGAACCATTTTCTTTCTGTTTTTGGTTCGCCGGGATGCCCATTTTTGCCTGGACTATTTTATTCTTTTCGTCCAGCGGGTCTCTTATACGAAGTATTTTTTAACTGCGTCCGCATTCATAGGGGATGGAAAATCCTCACCATCCATGGTCGTTAACAACAAGGCTCCGCCAGAGAAAACCTTCTTGACCACGAATGGACCTTCATAATTCGGTGTCCATTTGCCCCTCCGATCGTTTTGAGGAGGAAGGATCCTTTTCAGCACCATATCACCCACGTGATACACCCGAGGTCGTACCTTCTTGTCAAAAGCACGCTTCATTCTCTGCTGATACAACTGCCCATGACAGATGGCCGCTAGCCTCTTTTCCTCAATCAGGCTCAATTCTTCATACCGGGTCCTTACCCATTCAGCCTCTTGCAACTTCACGTCCATCAGGACTCTCAAAGAGGGAATCTGAACCTCAACGGGTAATACCGCCTCCATCCCATATACCAATGAGAATGGAGTTGCCCCAGTAGATGTGCGTACCGACGTTCGATACCCATGCAATGCAAACGGCAACATCTCATGCCAATCTTTATAGGTTACCACCATTTTCTGCACAATCTTCTTTATGTTCTTGTTGGCTGCCTCAACCGCCCCATTCATCTTCGGACGATAAGGAGAAGAATTGTGATGCTCGATCTTGAACTCCCGGCACAGCTCTGCCATCATCTTATTATTCAAATTAGAACCATTATCAGTAATGATTCTCTCGGGAACCCCATATCGGCAAATGATGTCTCTCTTGAGAAATCTGGCTATGACCTGCTTCGTCACATTCGTATAAGAGGCCGCTTCTACCCACTTGGTGAAGTAATCAATAGCCACTAATATGAACCGATGACCATTCGAAGCTGTAGGCTCTATCTTTCCAATCATATCAATGCCCCACATAGCAAACGGCCATGGAGACGACATTAAGC
Source organism: Lathyrus oleraceus (assembly GCF_024323335.1). NCBI lineage: Eukaryota > Viridiplantae > Streptophyta > Magnoliopsida > Fabales > Fabaceae > Lathyrus > Lathyrus oleraceus. Next base: position 59,483,011 of record NC_066585.1, read on the forward strand.
TCAACGGATTTGGAGGCACGTGCACCTTATCAGCATAAATCTGGCATTTATGACACTTCCGCACGAAATTAAAACATTGGGCCTCCATTGTCATCCAGTAATAACCTGCTCTCAGCAGCTTCTTTACCATAGCATTCCCACTGGCATGGGTACCGAACGATCCCTCATGAACCTCTTTCATTAATTGGCCTGCTTCCGCATCATCCACACATCTGAGCAAGACCCAATCAAAATTTCTTTTATACAGAACCCCATCCTTATTCAGGTAGAATACCATGGCTAACCTCCTCAGAGTCTTTCTATCTTTCTTGGATGCTCCCTCAGGATACTCTTGAGTCTCAAGATAGCGCTTGATATCATAATACCACGGCTTCTCATCATCAGGCGCTGTATCAACAGCAAACACATAAGCCGGTCTATCCAGACGTCCAACCTCAACACTGGGGAACTGATTCCACCACTGCACCTTAATCAAGGCAGCCAGAGTAGCCAAAGCATTTGCCAAAGGATTCTCCTCTCTGGGCACATGATGCATCTCCACCTTGGTGAAAAACGTCAACAATCTCCTCGTATAATCTCGATACGGAACCAAATGAGATTGATGCGTATACCATTTTCCGTTAACCTGATTTATCACCAGAGCTGAATCTCCATAAATGACAAGGTTCTTGATCCTCAAATCAATCGCCTCTTCAATTCCCAGTATACAAGCTTCATATTCAGCTACGTTGTTGGTGCACTCAAATGTTAGCCGGGCAGCAAAAGGAATGTGGGATCCTTTCGGCGTAACCAAAACAGCACCAACACCGCTTCCATTCACGTTAACGGCCCCATCAAACATCAGAATCCATTCGGATTCAGGGTCAGGCCCCTCCTCCGGGATTGGTTCCTCACAATCTTTCGATTTGAGAAACATGATGTCCTCATCAGGGAATTCAAACTTCATCGGTTGATAATCATCAATAGGTTGCTGGGCGAGGTAATCAGACAATACACTCCCCTTAATTGCTTTTTGAGAAGTGTACTGAATATCATACTCTGTCAAAATCATTTGCCACCTCGCAACCCTTCCGGTCAATGCTGGCTTCTCAAAAATATACTTGATTGGATCCATCTTGGAAATCAATAAAGTGGTATGAACCAACATGTACTGCCTTAGTCGGCGAGCAGCCCAGACCAAAGCACAGCAAGTTTTCTCGAGCAGTGAATATCTGGTTTCACAGTCGGTAAACTTTTTGCTAAGGTAGTATATGGCATGCTCTTTTCGACCAGACTCGTCATGCTGCCCCAATACACACCCCATAGACCCCTCGAGGACTGTCAGGTACAGAATTAACGGTCTTCCCTCCACAGGAGGCATCAGAATCGGAGGCTCCTGCAAATACTCTTTTATTTTTTCAAATGCCGCTTGGCAATCCTCATTCCACCTGACCGTTTGATCTTTTCTCAACAATTTGAAAATTGGTTCACACGTGGCTGTTAGGTGAGATATGAACCGTGAAATGTAGTTCAATCTACCTAAGAAACCACGAACCTCCTTCTCTGTTCTCGGTTCAGGCATTTCTTTTATTGCTTTTACTTTCGCAGGATCAACCTCGATTCCTTTTTCGCTTACAATGAACCCCAGCAATTTACCGGACCGCACTCCGAATGTGCACTTGTTCGGATTCAACCTCAGTCTGAACTGTCTCAGCCGGTCAAACAACTTGGCCAGATCAACCAAATGCCCCTCTTCTGTCTGGGACTTTGCTATCATGTCATCAACATAGCATTCGATTTCATGATGAATCATATCATGAAACAAAGTCACCATGGCCCTCTGATAAGTAGCACCGGCGTTCTTGAGACCAAACGGCATCACCTTGTAACAAAAGGTACCCCACGGTGTAATGAACGTTGTTTTCTCCATATCATCTGGCGACATTTTGATTTGATTATAGCCAGAAAAGCCATCCATGAAGGAAAACACCGAGAATTGAGCTGTATTATCTACCAACACGTCAATGTGAGGTAGTGGAAAATCATCTTTTGGACTAGCTCTGTTCAGATCTCGGTAGTCCACACACATTCTCACCTTACCATCTTTCTTCGGGACTGGCACGATGTTCGCAACCCATGGCGGATAGTTAGTGACGGCAAGGAAACCAGCATCCCACTGCTTCTGCACTTCTTCCTTAATCTTCATCGCCATATCAGGTCGAGTTCTGCGCAACTTCTGCTTCACTGGAGGACAATCTGTTCTCAATGGTAGCTTGTGCACGACAATATCGGTATCCAACCCTGGCATATCTTGATAAGACCAGGCAAAGATTTCGACATACTCTTTCAACAACCCTACCAATCTGCTCTTTACACTTTCCTCCAAAGCAGCCCCAATTTTCACTTCTTTCTTAGCCTCGTCGGTACCCAGATTTACAACCTCAATCTGTTCCTCATGCGGCTGAATCACCTTCTCCTCTTGTTTTAACAACCTGGCTAATTCCCCTGGCAGTTCACAATCTTCTTCGTCTTCTTCTTCAGCAAGATAGATCGGATTGTCGAAGTCATACAAGGGTGTAACAGGATTGTTATCAATGAGATCCGGGGAGGCATCGCATCTGCATGAATGTTGATTCATGCATTGCTTTAGAACCGGTGTGAAAAAACAAAAAAAGAAAAATGAAAACATTGCCATTTTTATTTTGTTTTTATTTTTAAACTGCAAAAATAAATGAAAAACATGGAACACCGCTTTTGATTGAAAAACCATCCTTTTATTCATGATGCAAAATTTGCAAATTTTAAACATGAGGTGGCCCTTACAATGGACCATTACGTGTCGGGCAACACGTATGGCTTTCATGCAAATAAGAAAGAAAACAAGAAAAATATTACTCTTCGAGGAGAGTGACCCGGATGATTTCTTCGGCCTTCCAGTTGTGGATTTCCATCCCTGGTGCGCACGGCTTTATCCATTGATCCATAACGCAGTCGCTGTCAGTGTCTCCACCCAGCATACAGATATGGTCCGGATCCAGCATTCCGGCGCTTGTGAATGTAACCGACGTACGACGTCCTCTTCCTCGTCCCAAGCCTCGGCCCGGTTGATATCCAACCCCAAATCTGTCTTTCTTCTCGGGGACCTCCATTATTTTGCCCCAACCAGGAGCCTCTCCGCTTTTGACCACCTCAGCAGCCTGCTTATAGGAAGCGATGGAGGGTTTCTCCTCTTCCTGCTTCGCGAACAGAGCATTCTCCACCTTAACGGTTTCAAATGCCTGGCTAGGCGTCTCCCAAATTTCACCATCCATCTCCACGTACTTGAACGAAGACAGGTGGCTGACGAAGATATCCTCCTCTCCGCAGACGGTGACGACTTGACCTCCCCAGACATACTTCAGCTTCTGGTGCAAAGTCGAAGTGACTGCTCCCGCAGCATGAATCCATGGGCGACCCAACAGGCAACTGTATGCCGGCTGAATGTCCATGACGTAGAAAGTCGACTTGAACACCTCCGGTCCAATCTTCACCGGCAATTCCACCTCCCCGAATACGGCCCTTTTTGACCCATCAAATGCCCGCACAATCAGATCAGTCGGGGTCAAAATCAGCCCATCACAGTTCAGCTTTGCCAAGGCTTTCTTTGGCAACACATTCAATGAGGAGCCGGTATCAACCAGCACATGCGAAAGCACGGCTCCTTTGCATTCCATGGCTATGTGTAGTGCCCGATTGTGGTTCCTTCCATCCACGGTCAAGTCCATATCAGTAAAGCCCAACCCATGGCTAGCATGCACGTTGGATACGACCGTCTCCAGTTGGTTGATTGTGATCTCCTGAGGCACATAGGCTTTCTTCAGAATTTTCAATAAAGCCTCCCTATGACCCTCAGAACTCAACAGCAGTGAAAGAATCGAGATCTTGGAAGGAGTCTGCTGCAGGTGATCCACCAATTTGTACTCCGACTTAATGATTCGCAAAAACTCTTCAGCTTCATCATCAAATTTATTATCCGACCCCGCAGGCGCCGGTGTCATCACAGGAGTAGCTCCGTCTTCAACCACAGCCTTCCCCTTTGCCCTGGCTAAAGCCTCGGCCTTTTCTTTTTTCTCTTTTTCTTCCTCCCCCCTCCTCAAAGCATCGGGAGCAAACAGCCTACCGCTGCGAGTGAAACCGCTAGGACCGGCATCATCCACCTTTAGCACGGCGGTTTCTCTAGCAGATTGCTCTTCAACCTTCTCCCCGTTACAATACACCTCCCCACCATAATGCCACGGTACGGCATCATCTTTGTCATAGGGAATCGGCCCAGGTACCGTGATGGTAACTGGAGCCTCCTCCACCAGGTTAGACAAATCAACCGGATCATAGAAAATGGTTATGGTGGAGACCTCTTCCTTCTTTCCTTCAGCCTTCTCAATCACAATATCACCACTGTCCATCAGACCCTGGACACACTTCCGCAGAAGCTCACAACCGTTCACCGAAATAGTGCACTCAGCACACTCAGACCCGCAGCCCGGATAGACCCCATTTCTTAACAACTGCCTCTTGACCTCAACCAAGTGCGTCTTCATCTGATCCACAGATACCATCCCAACCCTATCCTCCGCAGAGATGGCATTCACTCCCCTCTGACCATGCGCGGGCATGGGATTTGCATTGACATTTGGGGATGGTGCGAAATTGATTGCTTTGGAATCCACTAGGTCCTGGACTACGTGCTTAAAAGCTTTGCAGTTCTCTACATTGTGCCCGGGCGCACCCGAGTGGAATTCGCACTTTGCATTTTCATTGTAACTGGGTGGCCTCTGATCAGGTCTCAAAGGCGCCAGTGTCCTCAGTTGCACCAGCCCAAGGTCTAGAAGCTTCTTCAACAGAAATGAATATGTCACGGGAGGCCTATCAAAATGTCGATCACTTGCTCTGCCCCTGACTTGGTATCCAGCCCTCTGCTGCCTCTACTGAAAGGGTTGTTGTCTCTGTTGCTACTGTTGTTGCGGTTGTGCTGACTGAGACTCAGCAGGAATTGTTACTGCAGCGTTGTGCTGGAAGTAACGGTCCCTACCGGGTCCGCGTTGAGTGTAAACTGCACTGGTGTCTCCTTCCTTCTTCCTCTGCCCACCGTTATTACCAAACGGCTTCTTCGATCCCGAAGAAGAAGAAGACGCACCCTGAATTTTGCCCAACTTTAACCAACTCTCAATACGCTCTCCAGCTACCACTATATCTGAGAAGTTGGTCACAGGACAACCCACCATTCTTTCGGCAAACGGCCCCTGCAATGTCCCCATGAATAAGTCCGACATTTCTCTGTCCACAAGAGGAGGTTGCACCCTCGCAGCCAGTTCTCTCCACCTTTGAGCATACTCCTTAAAGCCCTCATTGTGCTTTTGAGACATACCCTGCAGCTGGGTACGGCTCGGAGCCATATCTGCGTTAAACTGGTACTGCTTGAAGAACGCATCCCCAAGATCTTGCCAGCTTTTGATATCAGAAGACTTCAGCTTAGTGTACCATTCCAAGGAGCCTCCGGGCAGGCTGTCCTGGAAAAAATACATCCACAACTTCTGATCTGCCGTGTACGCAGAGATCTTGCGGACGAATGCCTGGAGATGAGTTTCCGGGCAGGAATTACCGTTATACTTGTCAAATGCCGGCGCTTTGAATTTCTGCGGAATAACGATCCCCTCTACCAGCCCCATGTTAGACATGTTGACCACCCCGGGAGTGGCATAACTCTCCAAGACCTTGATTTTCTCAGCCAGCAGCTGAATTTCTTTGTTCTGAGGAGGAACGTTGTAAGGCACAAAAGGCTCGTTCTGCATAGAAAATTGGTCAGCCTCTCTATCTTCTTCCTGATCTTCGTCAAAACCATAGAACGGAGGCACCAGATTATCCCTCGGATTCTGACTCGGCCCAGGTTGACCACCAGCATTATTCACCAGACCAACTGTTGTTCTCTTTCCACCATCGCGAGATCCTTGCCCCTGGTTGGAGACTCCATCCAGGTTGACCCCACTGTTTGCTGCAGAAACTTGCTCGAGTTTCTCAACCTTATCCGCCAGAGCCTTCTGACCAATTGCAAAGCCTTGCATTATATTGATCAGCTCATTCATCTTATCTTTCAATTCAAGCATATCTGCGCTGGGAAGCTCCATGAGTCTGGGAGTATTTCTTCTGGTGTAATATCTGTGAGGGCGAGTTGAGTGCAAGGTACTGTCCTTCGAGCGCGAGCAATGGTTCCTGTCACAAACAAGCACGTTAGTAACAATCACCTGCAAAATAAAGCACAGTTATTATGATCAATGCATGAATGCAGTGTCTATCCATATGAAGGACCCTTTGTCTCTCGATCCTGGCATCATTGAGACAAACAATAATCCGGCATCTATATCCAGTCGTTCAGCATTTAATTTCATCGTGCAGATCGGAGATATGCGATTTAGCATGAATACCCCCAACCATGTGTGTGCTTGTGAGAGCGCATACAGTAAAGCAAATAAAGCTTGAAAACCATCACTGAATAGAAACCATCACATAACCAAAGAGTGCACAATCAGTGCCATAGTCATACATCAGCCAAATATATCAAATACAATCCTCCAGAATAGGAAAGAAATACAGACAAGTGAATTCCGCCAACAAGCCTGACGGTAATCCAACACAAACGAAAGATCTAACTGGATGAGGGTCCCGCAGGTGGCCCTATCTCGTCTTCCATCCTCCCGAACTCTGCGGCGAACCTGAGCTTTGTGTTCTCCTGCTGTAGTCTTCCAACTTCCTTTTGATGAATCTTCATCTGCCTGAAGTAGTGGTCTCTTTCTGCCATGTAGTGATCTCTTTCAGTGGTGATCTTCAAATTCTCTGCTTCCTTGACTTTCAGCTTGGTCTCCCACTCAGCAATGAGGCTTCTGACTCGGTCATCCCTCTGATCCTTCACTAGGATTTGCCTTCTCTTCTCATCTTCTATGACCTTTGACGCTCTGAACAGCTTATCCTTCGTGATGGCGTGCTCCCGGTTGGACGATGCTAAAGCTTGGCTGATCTTCCCATAATAGGCTGTATCCATCTCGAAGCGCTTGGCCTCCATGGCGTGTCGCTTGTCTTGATCTTCCATCTTTACTTTGATCTCCTGATTAGCTGCCTGAAAATGAGCAACACTTTTCTCCAATTCAGCTTTCTCTGCGAGTAACTGGTCTCTGGCCCTCTTCATCTCAAGGAATTCTTCCATGCTGACAGAAGAACTTGGACCCTCGATCATAGGACACCCCAAATCACCTCCAGGAAATGGTAGAAATGTAACCTCAATCCTCTTCCGCAACCAATCCTCAAACAAAGGAAAATACCGACAGTTGACTTTCCCATAAGGAACCTTACCCTTCTTCTGAATATCTCGCCACTCATCCAATACTTGCCTCAGCTTGGTCTGGTTACCGTCAATCGGGAAATAGAAGGACTCCTGAATCTCTCGCCCGAGAGGAGGACCCTCTATAGCAAACCCCATCTGTCTCCTGAGAAGCGTTGGGTTGTAATTAATGCAACCCTGAACTCCCACCAAAGGCACATTAGGTAAACTCCCACAACTGCATATGAAATCTCTTCCAGCCAAACCATTATGAGTCCAAGAAATATCATCAACCCGCAGACCCATCAACCGGAAGGACCACTTGACACTGGGATCAATCTGAACGAAGGCACCTCGAGAAGGCAAATACCCCATAAACCATTTGAAGAGCAACTGAGAACAGCATCTGATCAAACCACCACGCCGCTTCTCATTCCTGTTATGCACCGAGTAGTACACATCTCCGATCAAAGTAGGAATAGGGTTTCTCTGCATAAACAATCTGATAGCATTATGGTCCACAAAATTCTTCTGATTAGGAAACAGAACAATCCCATAAATGCTCACAGCAATCAATGCGCACACCGTCTTCCAGTTACCCATAACAGCATGTTCCTTGGTATTAGCTTCCAAGAAACTCAAATGAAATCCAGGTAGCTTTCCTTTCTCCTTCAATCCTTCCTTGACCATTTCCGGACTCAAATAAAGAGCACGTGAAATTCCAAGGACATCTGGCTCTGCTCTGGTGACATGAAAAGGGATCTGATCACGGATCTGAACACCCAGGATGCTAACATAATCCTCCATCAGAGGTCCCAACAAATAACCAGGAAATACGAAACACCTCAGCCCCGGATCATAGAACTGGAGAAGGGTATGGATGGCGCTTCTGTCACTGTCACCGAGTCTGAAAACCAACTTCAGGATACCACCATATGCCTCTCTGAACATCCCCACATGGTCAGGAGTAATCAATGCTATCATCTCTTTCAACACACCAATCTCAGGATCAAAGAAACTGTAGACAACATCGGGCTTCAAACCGGTCCTCATTTCTGAGCAAAGAAATCTCTCAACCAGAATCTCGATCAAAAGTGTCCCTGCATATGGGTAAACATGTGTTAGATGCAATTAATGCAAGATGTAATGATGCGGATGAATGAATGCAATGCGTTGCCATCCTCCAAGCCATCTGATCATCTGCACTGAATCTGGTCTCCGGACTGATCATAACCATCTGAGGAGTATACAATCACAATTCTGACCCACGGGTTCCGAAATAAACGGAATACCGATACATCATCATCATCATCACTGGTCTCTGAGCAGACACACCACCACAATCTGAATCGGCCCAGGGAATCCGAAATAAACGGATCCCCACTGATAAATATCTCGGCCCGGGGAATCCTGAAATAAACGGATCCCCACTGATAAATCACGGACAGCACTCCGGCGTCTCGACAATAAATGACCATAAATCCGACTTATAAATAGGACTCTGAATCATAGATCAAAAAGTCACCATCTGAAAGCACCAACTGAACATGCATCTGAAAGAACCACCCTCCCCTCACAGGTAGATTCTAAACAGGTCATCCTAAGGCGGATAATAGTTTCGACAATTGGGCGGAGATACTCAATGGGTTTGCCCTTTCGGGTGTGCCATTGTAGCTCTCTTAAAACCGTCTAAACCAAAGATCCGGGAAATGATCGGTTACCAGAGTCAATAGTTCAGATGAAGTCGCTCAACCAAAGTGGATACTCCACAGAGGAAGAGTTACCTCAGAGGAACCTCGTCCGGCTTGTGGTACATCACGCCGCCAGGCACATGTTAACCTAACATGAAAGAGGCGACATGAGACCACACTAGTCCTAGGTGTATACTCGGGCCTGGGTTTTAGCCCCACTCAGAACACCCACCCCAAACAGAGGAACCACCTGCATAGAGGACGGCAACGACATGATAGTATGATGCATGCAGACATTTAATGCAAATATAGGGGGTTAGAATAATAAATGCAATAAATAACACACAACACAAGCAACCTAAACTAATCCTAGAACGCTAGGAGAGACTCGCCCAGGGACGATGGACCAGCGTAGGTCTACATCGTAGTCCATAGCAGAGTCGCCAGCTGTCGCATCCTGCGAAAAAACCGGCGAGCTAAAAAACAAAACACACAGAGCCGCCACTAAACGTTATTTATCCCAAGATAGGGAAAGGAAACGCTCAGAGAAACCTGGAAAGACATGGTCTCGCGACCAAAGAGAATGGGTTCGGGAGTCGGTTACGCGAGGGGAAGGTATTAGCACCCCTCACGTCCTAGGTACTCCTAGGGATCCACGTTCTAAAATAAAGAATAGGTTGCTAAACATCACACACACACACGGGGAACGTAGGTGGGGTTAAGAGGAAAGAGCTCGATAAGGTATCGCACCTTATGCCTACATATCTCGTCGGGAACGAGAATCAGAGCCACTGTAGTTCGGCTTACGCACGCCAAACAACACAAAACAATCAAACCAACACACAAGAGTGGCAAACAGGGAGCCCGACAACCACTGGATGGAATTACATCGGCATCCGAACCAAAACACACTCAAAAGGGCAAACATGGAGCCCGACAGCCAATCCTGGGCTTACGTCAGCATCCGAACCCACAACAATCAATAGCATACAGCAAACAAACAAACAAACATACAACATGCCAAGGAGTCGGGGACTCGAGCCTAGCATTTGTCAAACAACACACACAAAAAAGAAAAAAGGCGCCCGGAGTGGTCTCGCACGACCACCTGCCTACATACCTTGTCTGGAACAAGGATCAGGGCGATGTAGTTCCCCTTAACAGGGGAGAAACTCTCTCCTAACCAGAAACCAGGGGAAGACACGACACTAGGGAGACTACGACTCGAGCCTAGATGTTGTCATGCAAAGTCGCCCTAAGTTCAGGTTTCTATCCTACTTGCATAAGCAAGCCTATCCTAACCAGGAAAGGAGCAAGCACACAAACAGACAACATACAAGCATACATCAGATGAGAACAAGCATCTCAAACAAGCATGTCAATCAGATATCCACACAGCACACACTATAGCCAAACAAGGGGGCTCAATCAATCAGGTTTGACTGCCTTAGCAAGTCGTCTGTACAGGCTGGTTTTGCTCTTAACCTTGCCATTGAGGGGCTAAGGTGAAGCAGATGAAAGGATGAAGTGAGGATGAGACCTCACAGCTCTTATCCCTAACCAGGGAGAGCTTCTGACAAATGAGCATGGGTCCAGAATAGGGGAACCCTTCTATACTCGAAGACTCTGACACAACAGATCTTGGGCTTTTGATCTCAATGCTACAACCATGTAATGGGAGCAAGGAGAAGACTCACAGAATAGTGGGGGATAGATTGCTTATCCCTACCTTCCACCAATTGCCTTATTTGAAGGACTTTACCTGCTTGGGCTTAAAAATAAACATACACAAGCATTGCCTCTTAAGGAGGACTTCAGACAATTGCCCGGCCCGGTAACAGGCCCGGTCTCCCAGACTACATGAAGTTAGGAAGTTATACCTCAATGCAAGTTGCTTAAGCAAAGCAAAGCAAAAGTTCACAAGGAACTGAGCAACTAAAAGTACCTGGAAACAATCAAACACAGTTAGTATTCAGACAGACAAACTCTAAACAGCAAGTTCAATCAATCAGTCTATACAACTCAATGCACAACACAAGGCAAGCTCAAAGATTAAGCCCAAGCTTCACCACCTACAAAACAATGCTATGTTAGTGTACAAACATTAAACAACATCAATTGCATTTAACTTGGTTCATTCTCCATGTGCATTATGCTTTTGATCCTGAAAAATCAAGCAAACATTAGCTACAAGACCACTAGGCTAAGCCTAGGGTCCAAAGCAAGAAAAAATTCCTAAACAGCAAGGTATTCTCAAACCAAAGTCAAATTAAAGTCAAACAAGAGCAAACATCATTGGTCTCATGTTTATATCATTCATCATGCTCATGCTATGCACAAAATAAGGCAAACTAGTTCAAATGAAGCATCAAACATACAAACAGAACTATTGCATTCAAATCCACATCAAAACAAATCCAAAAATTCTCAAATTATTTACACCTAAACAGGGGATATTCAAGGTCTACCATGTCAAATTTGAGCTCAATTGGGCAAATGGAACCATGTCAATGAAAATCAACAAAAACAGACACAATTATAGGCTCCAAATCACAACATCAATACATGCTTCCACTTCAAAAATTCACATCTCAATGAAAACAAAAAAGAAATGGATGGGACCAAAACAGGGATGTCACATTATGTGTCTATTACAAGCATATCAAATTTCATGATCATTCAATACCATATGAGCATTTCACACCAAATCTACCAACCTATGTCACACAACCTTGCACAATTGGCCAACAGAAATGAAAAATCACAATCAATTTGAAAATGAAATGAAAAATTCCACAAAAATTCATACAACATCTTAACATGTTAATGTTTCACCATGCAAAATTTCACATTATTTCAAGAAGTATAGGTCACTCAATTAAATCCAGCAAATTGACGCAATGAGGTGTGACACAAATTGTCACACCTAAGTTCCAAAATTCATATCTCAATGACCAGGTATCAAAAATTCATGAAATTTACATGGAAATAAACATCAACCAGTCAAGAATCATCACAAAAATTTCCAATCATTTATTTAACACTATGAGCATTTCATGAATCAAATGGTACAAGGTATCAAAAAATCATACATGTGAAAGAAGCCTATGTCAAATGATATTTTTACCATGCACAACTTTGACCAATAGGTCAAAAAAATTCTACACTCAACTACAAAGTCAACACAATAATTTCCATATTTTTCTGATTTTTCTACAATTTTTTATGATTTTTTAAACATGTTTATGATTTTTTATGAATTATTTAAATTAAATAGAATATTCAGTGGCATTTCTGTAATTAAGCATGGCGGGAGCGGGAAACATGGTATTCAAATTTTCAAACAGTTTTTCAGATCAAACAAGCTTTTGGCTTCGTCTTCCATCCAGAATTTTTCCAGAACTCAAGAAAATCGAAGAACATCAAAGCATCACAGAAATGAGCAAGCATATGATCATTCGAACCGTCTAAGAACACACAACACGAATATCAACATAATTTTGGCTAAATGTTCCTATATCATGCGAATCGAAGAGGTTAGGGTTTTGTCACAAAAATTCGAATCCAGATTTCCTAGCCTATGGTTCATCATTTGCGAATCTAAAACCATCACCATGATCTATGAGCAACACACTATAGAACGCACATAATAATTAAGGCATTGAAGTGATTCGAAAAATTCGAAACCTGGCTATGGCAGAGTTGTTCCTGATGCTTTGAGCTTCAAATCCACGAAACAGATGAAGAAGAGAGATAGTGAAGCTGATTGATGCGTTCAAATCCACTTGCCTTGGCTCCTAGTGCTCACAACTCGAATTCACCATTGACAATGCATTCTTGGACAGTTGCGATTCCATACTCTTCTTCTTCCAAACTTCCAAAACAGATGGATATGATGATGATTGGAGTTCGATGCAAAAGGAATTATGAAGATTGATCAACAATTGGTGAAGATTGATGAATTTGTGTGTTCATGGTGTTCTTGAGATTTTGATGAATTTGAGAGGTTTTGAGATCCAATTTTGGGGAATGTGAAATTCTGTTATGCTTAGAGAGTGATTAAGAATATATATGATACACTAATCCATGCTTAATCATGTAATTATGCAAATTGAGTGTATTAGTGAAAGTGTAATTTTTCAAGTAAGGGCATAATTGGAATTTCAACATGCCAGCTCAATGCCACCCATTTGACAGCTCACACACCTTCCAAATGCCATGTGTGAGCTGTTGAAACTTGTCTCACTCTCATTGGATGCACCATTCTCATTTTCACCTTGTATTTGCATTTTGTCCAATTTCACACCTTCATTTTTCAAGCCAAATCCCAAACCATGAAGCCTAGCCATGAAGTGATGATTCCAACAAATTTTAAATACCATTCATGAGGTGTTGCAAAAATCCCCACTCAAAAATTCCAATTATTTTGAAAGTTGGACAATTTTGCCCCTGGTCCATTTTAACTATCCAGTTGAAAAGTGACTTTTTGCCTTGGCCATTTTTGGAAAAATCCAATTATGCACCATGAAAGTACATGTCAAATGGAGTTTGTGCATATAAAGAACTTGCAATTTGGACAAACCATGTGGAAATTATGGCCTCCTGATTATGGGTCATTTTTGAATTTCACTGAGCCATAACTTTCCAACCATACATGGGATTTTCAAGTTCTTGGACTTTTTGGAAAGGTGAGAACAAGATCTACAACTTTCATGTTGAACAAATTTTCATTTGAAGCTTCCTTGGACATCTTATTTTGAGGTCAAAAACTTTCCATTTTTGGAAACTTCAATTACAGGTCACTTTCTATTTTTGGCAGTTTTTGTCCTGACTTGATTTTCTTCATTCTTAGGCTTTGCAATGTCATTCAACACTTGTTCCAACATGAATGAATGTGTCCAACTCATTTCCACCTCCAAATTCACCAGATCATGTTCAGGTTGACCACAGTTGACTTTTCAACTGACAGATGAATCTGGCCATGCATGGATCAAATTGAACCCCAATCTTCAACTGAAATGGCTCAAGGGTGAAACCCTAGCCTCAATAAGCACAAAATAATCACATAATGAACCCCATCACCATTATAAACCTCATCTCCTGATCCAGCCCTGACTGGCCCAATACCACTGATTAGGGTTGACCAGTGGTCAAAACCCTAATCTCAAGGAATCAGCCTCAACCACTTGCATCTTCTGATGATATCCAATCATGATGATGATGATGTATCAATTCAATCAATATGAAGACCAACACCCTTGAGGATCATGAAACCCTAATTCACAGCCCAATCCTCAGATGGCCCATGATCAGTCAGTAAACCCTAGGCTTGCACTTTGACTTCCTCATCTCCTGATCAAGACCTGGGAGTATGGCTTGCACAATGTAACCACATGATATGCAATATGCAATGCCTAATGACCTAAAATGATATGTATAATGATAATGCTAGTCCCAAGAGAGGAGGGCAAATTTTGAGGTGTTACATATACCTCAGTGCAAATTGCTTATCAAGCAAAGCAAAGCAATATTAGCAACTAATGTACCTGAAATCAATCAAATACAATCAGTATACCAATCACACAGTCAAAACACACAGCATAAGAACCAACAGACAACACAATCAATCATATGTGCAAAGCACAAGCTCAAAGCAAGTGAGCTAAGCATCCTACAAAACAAACAAGTTAGCTCACAACAATCAACCAAATCCAATTAACTTGCATGAATCTCCTTAAAGCATTTGCTTCTTAACCTGAAAAGCAAACTCAAACATGAGAAACAAGACCACTAGGACAAGCCTAAGGTCAAAAGGAGATGAAAAATCCAAAACAGCAAGTAAAAATTGATCAAAACTAAGATTAATCAACCAAGAAGAGAATCCAATTTGTCTCACATCAAAACAAAGCACCAAATCCAATTCATATACAAAACATGTCAAACTAGGCAAGATTGAAACACATTAGAGCAACCAGAATGATCACAATCAAGCCAATACCAAAACAACTCAATAAATTCCACAAAAATTCAAGTCTAAATAGAACACATTCAATGAGCATCATATCAAATTTCATGCTATTTGGACAAGAGGAAGTAGGGAAATTAAATTCAAGAAGTCATGGTATTCAAAAATCAACCCAAACTAGGTCACAAAAGGTGCATCAACTCCAAGCAAATGTAAAACAGTGGAAACAAATGATAAATGAATGGGACCAAAGCCAAAATGAAGTTAAGCATGTTAATAACCACTCCACCAAATTTCATCTTCATATGATAAGGTATGAGAATTTCACAAGTCATGTAAGATGATCACTCAAGAAAAACCCTAAAATGGTTAAACAGCAAACAAAAGTCCCAATCAAATAGGAAATGGATCAACAAAATCCACAAAAAATCATGGTTAAACCTAACATCTAGATGGAATCACATGCAAAAATCCAGAACAAATCGCATTCAATAAGCATGGAAACAAAATTCATGGAGTTGACACAACATAGTGTGACACACATTGTCACACTCAACTTGATCACATCATATCTACCAAACCAGAAACTCAAAATTAGCAAACTATATGCCAAAATCACCAGGAAAGAACCAAGAACATGCATATAAAATTTCACACATTTTGGATAAGGCATCAAGATTTCATGAATTAAATGGTGAAACATGTACATATAGCATACATGTCCAAAGGCATTAGACAAAGTCAAAAATCAACCAGGCACAACTTTGACTATCATACCTAAAAAGAACTAGAGAGAATTTGGAGATGGACACAAAAATCCTCACTCAAATTGGATCATCCATGAATATTCTATGAATTTTTGAAGATTAGTGATGAAATGAAATATTTATTTAACAATTTAAATGAAATAAATGGCACCAGTGGCATTTTGGTAAATAAACGGAGCCAGGGGCGAAACGCCCCGTTTCACTAAAGGAGCTGGCATCACGTGACTTGACGGTGACCGCGGGAAACAAGATTCAAACGCGAGGCCAAGGCAAAACAGATCAAAATGTCATCTGGAGAAGAAACTGAACGTGTTCTTCGTGTTCTTGGAGCTTCATCAAGCTTATGAACAAATTTTCATGAAAATGCACAAACCATATATGGTTGGATTCGTCTTTCAACAAGGATCACAAATATCACAATAATTTCATCCAGAACTCAACACATAAAAGGATTCTATCAAGAAATGTTTTGACATCCAAACTTTAAATCCAGATTTCTCAATGAATATTCAACGAAAACGCACGATTCAAGTTTCATTCTACTCTATGTTGAAGGATCTACCTAAACCACATGTCAATTGCAAGAATTAAAAGATTCGGATTCTGACCTTTGGAGATGGCAGCTGATGGATTTGTGCTTTTCACGATGCCAATTGTTGAAACAGATGATGATTGATGATGTAGGAGTTGACTGGAACAAGTAGCTCAGCTCAATTATGCTCCAGATGGTAGAATCTTCAAACTGCCATTAATGTTCTTGGATGCAACAGTTCCAATTCCTCAAGCTTGGCCACGATTTTGTTGCAAACAGATGTACAATTTCACCTGTAAACGAAGATGCAAGCAAGAACAATGCAAAACACTGATGAAATTTGATGAAATTAGTGAAAAAAAGTGTGAGAAAGCTTGAAGAAAATTGGAGAGAATTTGATGATTTTGCCTTTGGATCTGAGATTGTGGAGTGTCATCACCAATTTCTGTTATGATTATGCCTTTATACCATATGCTAATCCATTTGTTAATCACAATTAGGCAAATTGGAAGTGAATTAGTGTAATGCACATGTTAAGCAAAATGGCCAAAATGCCCTTTCCAATTGCAGCCAATGTAACAGTGTGAAGGCAATGCAAACAAGTCCAAAATGATGCTTATGATGTGTTGGAAAAGGTTTCAAGTGCAAATGACATGTAATTTTGAAAATCACTATTTTTCCCACCAAATTTCAAATGGTTCACTTGAAAAATGCCATTTTGATGTATGGATTTTTGATGAAATGTAATGATGCAATGTGATAGTACATGTCAAATGTGACTTGCTCAAAAAAGAATCACCCAATTTGGCCAAATGGTTCATGAGTTATGGCCTTTTGAAGTTCAACATTTTCTGAAAATGATTTGATCATATCTTGCCAACCACACATGAGAATTTCATGTTCTTGGACTTTTTGGAAAGGTGAGAACAAGACCTTCAACTTTCATGTTGGACAAAATTTCATTTGAAGCTTGTATGATGAAGTAATTTTGAGGAGAAAAACATTCCATTTTGGGTAGTTGAAATTACAGGTCACCTGCTATTTTTGGAAACTTTTTGTCTGACCTCCAACTCTTCAACCTTGATCTTTGATATGTGAAATGAGACTTATATGGACATGAATGAAGCCTTTCAAACCATCTCACACCTTCAAATCCATAAAATCAGGCACAATTGACCACAGTTGACCACAGTTGACTTTCTAGGGTTTCTGAGGAAATTCAGCTTGACTGTTGAGCTTTAATCATCCAATCTTTGTCCAAATCACTTCAAAATGATCCTTAGACCGTATGAACTTGATAAACCAACCTTAGGGCCTTGTCTCAATGGAAATGGCACAAGCTTGCTTGTTTGACCTGATCTCTTGACCAGTTTGACCTAATTTCTGAGGAACTTGCACTTGGGCAAAGGCAATGCAATGTTATGCAATGGACCATGTTATGTTAATGACCTAATGATGAAAATGTATGTACACAAGGTAGGTGCAAATTTGAGGTGCTACATAAGGTGCGCTGTCTATTCCAGTTTTTGGCGTAGTGATTGAAAAATCATCCAAATTCATCCCAATTTTTTGCATTGTATTCCTCATTTTATCTAGTTTTTTATGAGTATTAAAATGCAAGTTGTGCTTGGCTGAATATTTTTTGGTGCTAGAATGTTTGAGTACATGTCCATATTTGACCTTGCCTTGGTTATCATGTTGTGAAATGATGGTCTTTGATCCAATGAATGTGAAATTTTGCATGCTATAACTAGACACATTGCTTGACATTTTGGTGTTGATTTGGTATTTTTATCAATTGTCAACTCTGTTTTATGAATGTGCTAAGTTGGTGTGACAATTTGTGTCACACCTTGTGATGTTCAACTTACATGATGTGTTTGCCATACCAAATGATCTCCAATTGTCCTGATTTTTTGTGTGATGCATGTTATAGATGTTGTGATTGCTCATGAATTTTGTTGGAATTATTTGAATCATTTCTGATTTAATTGAGATTTTTCATTCTGGTTGATCACATTTGAGCTGTAAAATTGCCTTGAACTTTAATTGATCATGAAATGCTTTTGGTTAATGATATTGATATGAGACCTTTTGGAATGTGTCAAGATGTGATTGAAGTTGATTCATGTTAAATTTCATGTTCTGTTTTGAATGTTTGACCCTCTTTTGACCCTAGGCTTTGACCTAGTGGTTTGGACTCACTGTTTGGATTGTGGATTTTAGGTTAAGAAGCACATTACCATGGTTGAAGTGGTTCATTCATTTGAGTTGATTACTTGATTGATGTTGGCTAATATTGAGTTGTTTTGTAGGCTTTGAGAACAAGTTGCCTAATGGCTTGTGCCCTGCTCATTGTTGCCTAATGCTTTGTCTGACTGTGTACTATTGCCTGATGACTGTTGTTGTCTGTTTGCTTGAATTGTAAACTGATTAGTTTAGATTTTTCACAGGTACCTAAGTTGCTTTGAGTTCTTTTGAACTTGCTTTTGCTTTGCTTGGTTGCTTAACCATTGAGGTATAACTCTCTGACTTCATGTAGTATGGAAGACCTATTCTGTTATGTGGGCAAGCACCTGTCTGAAGCCCTCCTTATGAGGCAATGTTTGTGAATGTTTAAATTTGTGCCAAGCAGGTAAAGACCTCTTAAGAGGCAATTGGCAGATAAAAGGGATGTGCAATCCATCCTCTGCTATTCAGTTGTGTCATTCACCCTGCTCACACCATTGTGTTGATGCATTGTGGATAATAGCCCAAGATCTTTGTTGTGTCAGTCATATGTGGAGAAGAGTTCCTACATTCTGAACTCCCACACTTTCATTTGTCTGAAGCTCTCCCAGGCCAGGGGTAAGAGCTGTGAGGTCTTACCCTCACTTCCCATTTCATCTGCTTCACCCTAACTCTCAATGTTAGGGTTAAGAGCTAACCACACCCGATTCCAGTTGGCTTGTGTTTCACAGCCTAACCTTGTATGAGCCCCATTGTTTGCATATAGTGTGTGTGCTTGCTTTTTGTACTTGTATGTATTTGCTTGTGCTGTTTAAGATAGCTTGCTCCCTGTGCAAGTTAGGTTAGAAACCTCAACATAGGGATCGTATGCATGATAACTTCTAGGCTCGAGTCGTAGTCTCCCTAGTAGTTTGTGTCTCCCTTTGTCTCTCGTTAGGTTAGAAGTTCTTTCCCTGCGTAGGGGAACTACGTCGCCCTGATCCTCATACCAGATGAGGTACGTAGGCAGGAGATGAGTTGATCTCTTCGGGAGCCCGTTTTCTTTTTCAACCCCTTTGTGTGTGTTGGAGTCTGACATAAGTCCAGCGATTGGCAGTTGGTTTCCTGTGTGTGTTCGTTGGTTCGGAGTCTGACGTAAGTCCAGCGATTGGCAGTCGGTTTCCTGTCTTTGTTTTGTTTGGCGTGCGTTAGCCGAGCTACGAGTGCTCTGATTCTTCTCTGGTTAGAGAAGATACGTATGCATAGGATGCGGCATCCTAGCGAGCACGTTTCCCCTGTCCCGAACTACGTCGACTCTGATGTCTGTGCCTGACAGACTACGTAGGCCCAGGATGCGATATCCTGCCGAGTTAGTTTCTCTTGTTTTCTTGTGTTTCCTTCCAGCCTTGTGTGGTGTTTGAGCAGTTTTTAGCAACCTTATCCTTTCTTTTGTGCGTGGATCCCGTCGAGTACGACGGATGCGCAGGGGTGCTAATACCTTCCCTTCGCATAACCGACTCCCGATCCCATCTTTCTCTGGTCGCGAGACCATGTCTTTTCCAGGTTTACTTCGAGCGTTTCCTTTCCCTCCTTTGAGATAAATAACGCATGGTGGAGGCTCTGTTGTTTCGTTTTTCCCGCCGGTTTTTCGCGTAATGCGACAGCTGGCGACTCTGCTGGGGACTGGGAAGTTGACCTCTTGCTGGTCCATCTTCCCTAAGCGAGTCTCTCCTAGCGCTATCTAGGATAGGGTTTGGTTGCTTTTGCTGTTTCATTTATTGCATTCATTTATTTATTGTTTGCATTTATGTTTGCATTCATCATATGTTTCATCTGGCTGTGTTGTGTTTGTCTCTCTGTTGGGGTGGGAGTTACATGAGGTAAAAGGCCCAATACCCAGGCTATGAGTGAAATCTAGGACACCTAGGAATAGAGTGATTCTTGGGAAGCGGGTGGTATTGCGCCACTTAGCGGAACTTGGTATCACGAGCAGTTCAGAGTCTGATGGGGTATTATCGTTACATACTTCGGGTGTGTATATGATGACATTCTATGAAAGGGTTATTTATGATGCGTTTCTCTCGACCTTACCCTGGCCTAGATGACACCCGTGAGTGGGGAGGGAATGATCATTATTACAGGTATCGTTGGTGACTTTTTGGTGACTCTTGGGTCCTGTTGGTGACTTGGTTCCGCAGATTGGGTCTCAGATGACTTTGGGTCTCAGATGATTTTGTGGTTCCGAATTCAAGCCGAAGCTTTGAACCTGTGCTCTGAGAAACACAGCCAGCCAGTCGTGCTCTGAGAACCTGTGCTCTGAAGCGGAAGACTTGCTCCTACAGTTTTCATCGTGAGCCTTTGACTTCTTTGATAGAGTTGAGAAACTTGGTGACCGGTGGTAACCAGAAGGTGTTTGCTGATCAGTATGGGGATTTATTGACACTATTGAGGATGATGGTAGATCCAGTGCCGTTGCAGACTCTTCTACAGTTCTATGATCCAGAGCTCTGTTGCTTCACTTTCCAGGATTATCAGTTAGCGCCCACTCTTGAGGAGTACTCCATTCTGTTGAATATCCCGATCCGGTATCAGATTCCTTTCTTGGATGTGTCTAAGGAGGTTGATTTCAGAGTCGTTGCCAGAGCTCTTCATCTGAGTATCAAAGAAGTGAGTGACAATTGGAAGTCCAGTGGGGATATGGTAGGGTTGCATTTGAAGTTCCTGTTGAGGATGGCTAAAGAAGAAGCAAAGAAGGGAAATTGGGAAGCCTTTCATGCTCAGTTGGCTATCATAATTTATGGGATTGTCTTGTTCCCGAGTATGCCTAACTTTGTGGACTATGCTGATGTCACTATTTTCCTTGGAGGAAACCCGGTTCCTACTTTGTTAGCTGACACTTACTATGTTATTCACAGTAGGCATGGTAAGGGTGGAGCTATCAGATGTTGTCTCCCATTGTTGCTCAGATGGTTCTTGTCTCTCCTGCCAGTCAGTGGACCTTTTGTGGATGCTCAGAGCACTCATAAGTGGACTCAGAGGGTTATGTCTCTTACCTCTTTTGATATCAGGTGGCAATCTTACCGGATGGATGTGCGTAATGTCATCATGAGTTGTGGAGAATTTCGTAATGTGCCACTTATAGGGACTAAGGGTTGCATCAATTACAACCCGGTTCTTTCTCTTCGCCAGTTGGGGTTTGTGATGAATGGAAGACCACTTGATGCTGAGATAGCTAAGAGTGTGTATTTTGAGAAGCGGAGTGACCCTGCTAGATTGGAGCTAGTAGGAAGAGCTTGGAAGACCATTGGTGTCAAGGATGGAGCTGTCTTGAGGAAGAAGTTTGTTGTTGCTATGCCTGACTATGTTGATTAGGTCAAGAAGAGAGTTGAGGCTTCGTTGTTGCCCTATGATAGGATGGAGCCATTGCGAGAGCAACCACCTTTGATCCTTGCTGAGATTGTACCTGCTGAGCAGTATAAGCAAGCCTTGATGGAGAATCGTCGGTTGAAAGAGAAGGAACAAGATACCCAGATGGAGCTTTACAAAGCCAAAGCTGACAAGTTGAACTTAGCTCATCAACTCAGAGATATGCAGGGTGAAGATACTGCTAGACTGAAGGGCAAGAAGAGATCCTATGAGGAGATGGAGATGTTGTTGAATGCAGAACACCGTGAGTGCTTGAGGTTGCAGAGAGCTGAAGCCAGTTATCAGAAGAAGATAAGAGACCTGGAGAAGCAACTCAGAGACAAAGACATCCAGTTGAAGAAGGAAGTTGACTTGAGACATGCATCAGAGAACCAGCTTGGAGGAGAAGTTGTGGAGCTTAGAAGACAACTGAAGGAGAAGCTCACTCCCTTGCCAGAATGTTCAGAATGTGACCTGTTGATAGACCAGTGTCAGTACCTAAAGACTCTCATTCCTGGAGGACATCTTTCTTAGCTTGTATCTCTGTCGTTTATGTTGAGAATCACCTCCAGGCTTGTTGGATGGGATTCATTGTTGTACTCTGATCATTTGGATCTTTGAACCTTTGTTGTATGATCTTTGTTGCTCTTATTTATAGATGAGGTTGTTGGTGTTCATCTTGTGCTCATTATCTTGTATAGGTTGTCTCTTTGTTGTTCGTATTGCAGGTTGCCATTTCTTGAAAGATGAATCGGGCTCTTGAATGCCTGAGAAATGAACATATCATGTGCATCATATGCATCATAAGCATCATACACATATCATTTTGCATTACAAGTGTTCTTGCTCGAGACTTCTCACTCTGGTTCCTGTGTCAGGCAGGATAGCTGATCAACGTCCGCACCGCTACTCAACCAGACTGAATCAACAGAGGAACATGGACCAGGTTCAAACAGAATTGGCTGAGATGAGGGCTAACATGGCCCAATTCATGACAATGATGCAAGGGGTCGTTCAAGGGCAAGAGGAGCTGCGTGCCTTAGCCCAGAGACAAGAAGCTGTGCTCCCACCGCCCAGTCGTGCGTCGCCAGTGGGTGTTCTCGTGAATGATAATGTTGTTGCTGCTGCTCCCGCCAATGATTACACCGTGGGTGATGAATTGAGGGGTATCAGAATCAACGGACAGCCTCTTGCTGCAGAGACTGTTAATGCCAGAGCTACCCGGGCTCCCATTCGCCATCCTGCTCCGTTGGTTGACAGGCAGGAGGACATGTTTACTCTCCTCAGTGAGGATGATGAAGTTATGGGAAGAACTGACGAAAGAGATAGGAAGGTGGATGCCCTTGCTGAGAAAATCCGGGCCATGGAGTGTTAGAACTCTCTAGGTTTTGATGTGACAAATATGGGGCTGGTGGAAGGGTTGAGAATTCCCTACAAGTTCAAAGCGCCCTCATTTGACAAATACAACGGTACTTCTTGTCCTCGTACCCGTGTGCAGGCCTATTACAGAAAAATCTCTGCTTATACAGATGACGAAAAGATGTAGATGTACTTCTTCCAGGATAGCTTGTCTAGAGCTTCCTTGGATTGGTACATGGAGCTGAAAAGGGAATCCATTCGTAGTTGGAGAGATCTGGGTGAGGCTTTCTTGAGGCAGTATAAACATAATATGGACATGGCGCCGAGCCGGACTCAGTTGCAGAGTCTTTGTCAAAAGTCTGGAGAGAGTTTCAAGGAGTACGCCCAGAGGTGGCGTGAATTGGCTGCAAGAGTACAACCCCCGATGCTGGAAAGGGAGTTGACTGACATGTTCATCGGTACATTACAAGGCGTGTTCATGGACCGGATGGGGAGTTGCCCATTCGGTAGTTTCTCATACGTTGTAATTTGTGGAGAGAGGACTGAAAGCTTGATTAAAGCTGGGAAGATTCAGGATGCTGGTTCCTCATCTTCCAAGAAACCATTTGCTGGGGCACCTCGCAGAAGAGAGGGTGAAACCAATGTGGTGCAACACAGAAGAAATACAAACAGAGGTCAATATCGCCAGGTTGCTGCTGTGACCATCCCAGCACCTCAACCTCGTCAACAGCAACAACAGAGAGTTCAACAACCACCTCAACAACAACAACAACAACATTCGTATCAGCCCAGACAGAGAATGTCGGATCGTCGATTCGACCCGTTGCCGATGACATACGCTGAATTGTTACCCGAATTGCTCAGATTGGGGTTTGTTGAGTTGCGCACTATGGCTCCGTTGACAAAGATACCACCTGGGTATGATGCCAACGTGCGTTGTGATTTCCATTCTGGTGCTCCGGGGCACCACATTGAGAACTGCCGGGCTTTTCATCATAAGGTCCAGGACTTGATTGATGCCAAGACTATCAATTTTGCTCCTGTGCCGAATGTTGTGAATAATCCTATGCCTCAGCATGGTGCGCATAGAGTGAAAAATTTGGAAGACGGTGAAGCTGAAGACTTGGTGGTCAGTGTTGAGGAGATTCAGACTCCGTTGGGTGTTGTGAAGGATCGTCTGTTAAGTGGGGGAGTATTCCCGGGCTGTTGTGGGGGCTGTTCAGATTGTGCAAAGTCAGAAAATGGTTGCATACAGTTGAAGGCTGGTATTCAGAATCTGATTGACGAGGGCTGTCTACAGTTCAGTCGGGCCGTGAAAGATCGTGGGGTGGTGTCAACTGTCACCATTTATTTCAAACCGTCCGAGGGACGTGGCCAGAGAACTGTTAATGCGCCTACAACTAGTGGTACTCCTGTTACCATTTCTGCTCCTGTAACCGTCAGTGCTCCAACTACTATTGTTGTGACCGGTAGAAGGGCTGTTGATAGTAGGGTTGTGTCGTGGAAGTATGACAACGCTTACCGTAATAACCGAAGGGCTGAAAGCCAGGCAAGGCCAGTGAATCAAGCTCTAGTGACGATTGGGTTGCCGAGTAGAACTCATGTGATTGCAAGTCCAGTTGTGGATAATGTTGGGGGACCCGGAGGTTTTACCAAGAGTGGTCGACTGTTTGCACCACAACCGTTGAGGGACAACAATGTTGAGGCTCTCGCCAAGACTAAAGGTAAATAGGTTGTGGTTGATGAGGAATCTGCTCAGAAGGAGGCGCCTGAGGGTTCGTTTGAAAAGGACGTGGAAGAGTTTATGAAGATAATTAAGAAGAGTGACTACAAGATTGTAGATCAGCTGAATCATACTCCGTCCAAGATCTCGATACTCTCATTGCTTCTGTGCTCTGAGGCACACTGTAATGCCTTGTTGAAAATGTTGAATCTGGCTTACGTGCCTCAAGAAATCTCTGTCAACCAGTTGGAGGGCGTGATTGCTAACGTCAGTACCAGGCATGGTTTGGGGTTCACAGATTTGGACTTGACGCCTGAAGGTCGCAACCATAACAAAGCCCTGCATATCACTATGGAGTGCAAAGGCGCAGTGTTGTCGCACGTGTTGGTGGATACTGGCTCGTCTTTGAATGTGCTGCCTAAGAAGATCCTGGGTAAGATTGATGTTGAAGGGGTTGTCCTTACTCCGAGCGATTTGATTGTTCGTGCATTTGATGGATCCAAACGGTCTGTTTTTGGTGAAGTCACGTTGCCGGTGAAGATTGGCCCGGAGGTATTCGATATTATCTTCTATGTGATGGACATCCAGCCAGCATATAGTTGTTTATTGGGGCGTCCTTGGATTCACGCAGCTGGGGCAGTTTCGTCAACTCTCCACCAGAAACTGAAGTATGTCTGGAACGGTCAGATTGTGACTGTGTGTGGTGAAGAAGACATTCTGGTGAGTCACATATCCTCTTTCAAGTATGTAGAGGTGGATGGTGAGATCCATGAGACTTTATGCCAGGCATTCGAGACCGTTGCTCTTGAGAGGGTGGCTTTTGCTGAGCAGAAGAAGCCAGGTGTCTCAATTGCATCATACAAGCAGGCAATGGAGGTTGTCAACTCTGGTAAGTCAGAAGGCTAGGGCAAGATGGTGGATTTGCCCGTCAAGGAAGACAACTTCGGTATTGGTTATCAACCTCTACAGGCAGAGCAGATTGGGCAGAAAGGGCCGAGTACCTTTACCAGCGCTGGGCTGATGAATCATGGTGACGTCTTTGCAACTGGTAGTGAAGACTGTGACAGTGATTGTGATCTAGACAACTGGGTTCGCCCGTGTGCACCAGGGGAGTCGATCAACAACTGGACGGTAGAAGATGTGGTCCAAGTTACTCTTCAAACAGAGTAATTTTCTTTTGTTTTTTTCATTTTGCACAAAACCCTACGTTCTGCCCAAGGCATAGTGGTTCATTGTAGGGCCTCATCATGTTTTTCAATGATATCATTAATAAAGGACGTTTTGCAAACAATTTTGTGATCCCTGTCTTTCTGTTTTTGTTTTTCATTTCAAAACAATAAAAATGGCAATGTTTTTGTTTTTTTGTGACTTTATTGAACTCTTTTTTCTAAAATAAAGCATTAAACATGCAGAAGTGATCTTACGGACTCCACTATGAACAGTTCTGTTATGGCTCAGTATGATTTCAATAATCCCATCTACCAAGCTGAAGAGGAGAGTGAGGAAGACTGTGAACTCCCTAAAGAATTGGTCAGATTGTTGAAGCAGAAGGAAAGGGTCATTCAACCTCATCAGGAAGAGTTGGAGATTGTTAATCTTGGTACTGAGGATGCCAGAAAAGATATCAACATCGGGGATGCTTTGAAAGAAGAGGTCAAGAGAAAGCTGATTAAGATGCTGAGAGAATATGTGGAGATATTCGCCTGGTCGTATCAAGATATGCCTGGGTTGGATACGGATATTGTGGTGCATAGGCTACCTCTCAGAGAAGATTGTCCTTCAGTCAAGCAGAAGCTTTGGAGAACGAGTCCTGATATGGCTGTTAAGATCAAGGAAGAGGTTCAGAAGCAGTTGGATGCGGGTTTTCTGTCAGTTACTACTTATCCCCCGTGGGTGGATAACATTGTTCCCGTGCCGAAGAAGGATGGAAAAGTCAGAATGTGTGTCGATTACCGGGATTTAAACAGAGCTAGTCCGAAAGACGATTTCCCATTACCTCACATTGATGTATTGGTTGATAATACTGCTCAATCCTAGGTTTTCTCTTTCATGGATGGTTTCTCGGGCTATAATCAGATCAAGATGGCGCCAGAGGACATGGAAAAGACGACATTCATTACACCTTGGGGCACATTCTGCTATAAGGTGATGCCATTTGGGCTGAAGAATGCCGGTGCTACCTATCAAAGGGCAATGACGACTCTCTTTCATGACATGATGCACAAAGAGATTGAAGTGTACGTAGATGATATGATTGCGAAGTCACGGACAGAAGAGGAGCACCTGGTTAATTTGCAGAAGCTGTTTGACAGACTGAGAAATTTCAAACTGAGGCTGAATCCGAACAAGTGTACGTTTGGAGTGAGATCCGGGAAGCTGTTAGGCTTCATTGTCAGTGAGAAAGGGATTGAGGTTGATCCAGCAAAAGTCAAAGCTTTACAAGAAATGCCTGAACCGAAAACTGAAAAGCAGGTTCGTGGGTTTTTAGGGAGATTGAACTACATTACAAGGTTTGTATCTCACCTAACTGCCACGTGTGAACCGATATTCAAATTGCTCAGAAAGAATCAAGCAATCAGGTGGAATGATGATTGTCAGAAAGCTTTTGACAAGATAAAAGAGTATTTACAGAAACCTCCAATCCTTATACCTCCCGTTCCTGGGAGACCCCTGATAATGTACCTGTCAGTGACTGAGAACTCGATGGGGTGTGTATTCGGACAGCATGACGAGTTTGGTCGAAAAGAGCATGCCATATACTACCTTAGCAAAAAGTTTACCGACTGTGAAATCAAATATTCACAGCTTGAGAAAACTTGTTGTGCTTTGGCTTGGGCTGCTCGCCGACTGAGGCAGTATATGTTGAACCATACTACCTTGTTGATTTCTAAGATGGATCCAGTAAAATACATCTTTGAGAAGTCGGCTCTCACCGGACGTGTTGCCCGTTGGCAGATGATTTTAATAGAGTATGATATCCAGTACACGTCGCAGAAGGCCATCAAAGGTAGTATTCTGTCAGACTACCTTATCGAGCAACCGATTGATGATTATCAGCCGATGATGTTTGAATTCCCTGATGAAGACATCATGTATCTTAAGATGAAAGATTGTGAAGAGCCTCTTGTCGAGGAAGGACCGGATCCTGATGACAAGTGGACATTGATGTTTGATGGGGCTGTGAATATGAATGGCAACGGTGTTGGGGCAGTGCTTATCAATCCAAAAGGGGCTCATATACCTTTTTCTGCCAGATTGACTTTTGACGTCACCAACAATGAAGCTGAGTATGAGGCTTGCATCATGGGTATAGAAAAAGCCATCGATCTGAGGATCAAAACGCTTGACATTTATGGAGATTCCGCTCTAGTGATTAACCAGGTCAATGGAGATTGGAATACCAATCAGCTGCATTTGATTCCTTATAGAGATTACACCAGAAGGATATTGACGTTCTTCAAGAAGGTGAAGTTGTATCATGTCCCCCGTGATGAAAATCAGATGGCTGATGCCTTGGCTACTTTGTCTTCTATGATCAAAGTTCATTGGTGGAATCATGTGCCACATGTTGCGGTGAATCGACTCGAGAGGCTTGCGTATGTGTTTGCAGCCGAGTCGGTTGTGGATGAGAACCCGTGGTATTATGATATCAAGAACTTCCTCAAGAGCCAGGAGTATCTTGAAGGTGCGTCGAAGAATGATAAGAAAACCCTGAGAAGGCTAGCTGGAAGCTTTTATTTGAATCAGGATGACGTGTTGTACAAGAGGAACTTTGACATGGTTCTGCTCAGATGCGTGGATAGACACGAAGCAGACATGTTGATGCAGGAAGTGCATGAAGGATCTTTTGGTACCCATGTTGGTGGTCATGCAATGTCTAAGAAATTGTTGAGAGCCGGTTATTACTGGATGACTATGGAATCCGATTGTTTCAAGTACGCTCGGAAGTGCCATAAATGTCAGATCTATGCTGATAAGGTGCATGTACCACCAAGCCCTCTGAATGTCATGAATTCTCCTTGGCCGTTTGCCATGTGGGGCATTGATATGATTGGGAAGATTGAGCCCACTGCTTCTAATGGACATCGCTTCATCCTGGTTGCGATTGATTACTTCACCAAGTGGGTGGAAGCAGCTTCCTATGCTAATGTTACCAAACAAGTGGTTGCATGGTTCATTAAGAAGGAAATCATCTGTCGTTATGGGGTTCCTGAGAGAATCATTACTGATAATGGTTCGAATCTCAATAACAAGATGATGAAAGAGCTTTGTAGAGATTTCAAGATTGAACATCACAATTCTTCTCCTTACAGACTGAAGATGAATGATGCTGTAGAGGCGGCAAACAAGAATATCAAGAAGATTGTGCAGAAGATGGTCGTGACGTACAAGGATTGGCATGAGATGCTGTCTTTCGCTTTTCATGGGTACCGTACCTCAGTGCGTACGTCGACCGGGGCAACCCCTTACTCCCTTGTGTATGGTATGGAGGCAGTCCTACCAGTTGAAGTGGAGATTCCTTCTCTGAGAGTTCTGCTGGATGTCAAGCTGGACGAAGCTGAGTGGATTCGAACAAGGTTTAATGAGTTAAGCCTTATCGAAGAGAGACGGTTAACAGCTGTGTGCCATGGGCAGTTGTATCAGAGAAGGATGAAGAGAGCCTTTGATCAGAAAGTGTGTCCTCGAAGCTATCAGACTGGTGATTTAGTTTTGAAGAGGATCCTTCCTCCCGATACAGATAACAGGGGCAAATGGACTCCTAATTATGAAGGTCCATACGTTGTGAAGAAGGTTTTCTCTGGTGGAGCCTTGATGCTTACAACTATGGATGGTGAAGATTTTCCGTCCCCTGTTAACTCAGATGTAGTCAAAAAATACTTCGCATAAATTGACCCGCTGGACAAAAAGAATAAAAGAGTCCAGGCAAAAAAGGGCATCCCGGCGAACCAAAAAAAAGAGAGAAAAGGTTCGGGCAAAAGTTAGGGATAAAAATGAAAAGAATTTGTACACCCTGTAAGTCGAAAACCCGCAAGGGCGGCTTAGGCAAAAATGGGTATCCCGGTGGATTGAAAACCCGAAAGGGCGATCCAGGCAAAAGAGGGATTAAAGCGAAGACTACAGTCTGAGTTATCGGTACTTCATCGCACTTCATCGTCTACCATCTCGAAAGATGTGATCGGTCCAGTCATTCTTCTCATAAAGCGAGGAAGTTGGGAGGAAAACTGATGATCTGTGAGTCATAACAGAATTGGGAAATAGTGGATGTCGTGTTCACATTGCCATTAGGATAGATTTTTCCTTTTGTGCGCAATTACCTCTTTCTAGGAATTGCTTCCCGATGTATTCGCCTTTTCAGGCCCATTTTCGATCAATAAAAAGTCGTTATTCAGATAAATTGCTCTCTTGTTTTTATTTTACTGTTTTGTTTGCAAAAACGTCCGAATTTTTGATAAACATTGCATATAAAAACATGAAGGCTAGACAATAACGTGCAGAAAGATAAAACATTTGAAAATCATTTTGAATGTTGAGTACACTTGGGTGTATCTTGTCCATGCAATCCCCTGGGGCATATCTGTCAGGCTGTTTTGCAGGTTGTCATTTGTGATTTTCAGGATGTTGTTAGCACTGTATGGAAGTGTAACAGGATGGGGATATTCCCCAGCAGTTGAAGCAAGTTCGAGACTTGTCTCCCTAGCGTAGTCAAGATCAGGAATTCCTCAGCCGGATTGAGGATGATTCCCCAGCAGGCTTGGAAGTGACTGTTTCCCCAAGCAAGTCGGAAGGCTATCAGAACTATTGTTATCCCTTGCAGAGACGTCTGTGGATAGTGTGACTCTCAGTAGTAGGATGGAAGGCTATTCTATCCCCAGCAGGTCTAAAGATTTTAACTCCCCAGCTAGTCTGAAAGCTGTGGGTTCCCCGCTGAGTCTGAAGAATGTTAATCCCCACCGAGTCGGAAGGATGTTGTATCCCCAACAGAGGTGTCAGTGGAGTTTATTCCCCAGCAGTCTGGTTTGAAGTACTGCTATCCCCAGTGTGGTCGTGAACGGTTTTCCCCGGCAGTGTTGTGGATGTCTATCCCCAGCGTGGTCTGGTATATTACTTTCCCCAACAGAGTTATGCATTTCCCCATCAGGGTGTGGTGTAGCACCTCAAATTTGCACCTACCTTTTGTACATACATTCTCATATTAGGTCATTAACATAACATAGTCCATTGCATAGCATTGCATTGTCCTTTGCCCAAGTGCAAGTCCTCTGACAAGATTAGGTCAACTGATTAGGAGAATCAGTCAAACAAGAAAGCAAGGGCATTTATCAAGGAAGCAATGCCCTAGGGTTGGTCCAACATGTTCACATGACCTAGGGGTCCTTTTGAAGTGGTTTGGTCAAGGATTGGGTGCTCAGAAGGCATCAGTCATTGTTCAATCCACCAGAAACCCTAGAAAGTCAACTGAAGTCAACGGTGGTCAACTGTGCTTGAAATCAAGGATTTGAAGGTGGGAGATGGTTTGAAAGGCTTCATTCATGTCCATGCAAGTCTCATTTGACTTTTCAAATATCAAGATTGGAGAAAATAAAGTCAGACAAAAAGTTTCCTAAAATAGCAGGTGACCTGTCATTGGAAACTGCCAAAAATGGAAAGTTTTTCTCCTCAAATTTACTTCATCATACAAGATTCAAGTGAATTTTTGTCCAACATGAAAGTTGAAGATCTTGCTCTCACCTTTCCAAAAAGTCCAAGAACACTCATTTCTCATTTGTGGTTGGCAAGTTATGATCAAATCATTTTCAGAAAATGTTGAACTTCAAAGGACCATATCTCACAAACCATTTGGCCAAATTGAGTGAGGTTTTTTGCTACAAGTCACATTTGACATGCTCTATCCAAATCCTTCATCACATTTCACCAAAAATCATCCAATCAAAATGGCCTTTTTCAAGTGGTTTGAATTTAAAAAGGGAGAGGTGAAAAATTGACTTTCAAATTAATCATCGTCTACACTTTCTACCAATTGCAAATGATCAAAAACCACATTTGGAGTGTGCCTAAGCCCATTTTCGTGCACTGTAGCATGCACCCCCATGCATAATGAGTTGATTTAGCAATTTGCACATAATGCTCATTTTCACTAATTACCAAGGCTTGGCTTAAGTTTGATTAACAAAATGCATTAACAGTTGGTACATATAGTTAATGGTAACAGAAAACACACTTAACATTCATCACAAACTCAGATCTAGATCTAGAAAGAAAACTCTCTCATTTTCTTCATCTTGATTTTTCTGAAAAATCTCCAAAGAACTCGTGCCCTTGTTCATTGATTCATCACCTACTATCATTTTGGAAGCTTTTGCAAGCATGAATCCACAACTGTAGAGTAAAAAACCAGCACTGTTCCATTGAACCTCTTCCATGGCAGTTGAACTTTTGAGCACGATTGAGCAGATTTGAGCCACGATTCTCCTTCCATTCACCTCCTGGAGCATCATTGAGCTACTGTTTCTACATTCCAAGGCCAAATAACCACGAAATCAACACTGTTCTTCAAATCAGGTGAAGTTTCGAACCTTGCCAATAGTGAAATCATGATATGCTTATTATAGATCTTGCCATGCTGAGTTCAATGAACTTTAAATCGTGAAATATTGTTGAGTATTAAGGGAGATACACTGATTTAAAGTTTGGTTGTCACATGTTATTTTGCTTATTTCTTCCATGATAGTTTGAATTAGGGTTAATGAGTGTTGGATTATTGATGTACACTGTGAGATGAGTTGAATGGTGTATCCATTTCCAAAATCTGGGACAAAAAGTTCATCACGATGATGAACATGATGAAGGTCGTATGAACCCTAAATTCTCCAACCCAGAATCGTGTTTGATCGTTTGGAAATTCCTTCTGCATGCTTTCCGCGTTTTTCCCTCATGTGACCAACCAGGCTGTGACACGCCCTTAAGTGAAACGCGGCGTTTCACTTAAGTGGCCAGTTAATTACCAAAATGCCATTGTCCGTGTTATATTTCATTTAATTAATTTCTTCATTTCAATTTTTATTTCATTTGGCATGGTGATCTTAGAAAATTCATAACTTTTCCAATACTTGTCCAAATAATATGGGATTTTTTGTGAAATGCTCCTCATGATCTCTAGTTTATTATGGTGATTTTTCCAGAATTTTTGCACGTGGGTATTTTTAAATGGGCTAGGGTTTGTTCATGTGTGTCCATTTTGTGTATGCCTTGCCATTTTGCTTGTGAAATGATGATACTTAATCCAATGCCTCTCAAATGTTTTGTGCTTAAACTAGACATGTTCATGGTGATTCTGGTATAGAGTTTATGATTTTATCATTGCTGGTTGATGAGATATGATTTTTTGAATAGAGGTGTGACAATTTGTGTCACACCATTCATGTCCAACTATCTGATTTTTGTTACCATGCTTATTAAACTCAAAATGGTCTGGATTTTTACATGAAGATACTTGTGAGTGTTGAGAATGCTTGTGAATTTTCCTGGAATATTTGAATGCATTTTCTATTTGTTTGATAATTTCTCCCCTGTTTGACCAAATGTGAACTTCTTGTGAGACATGATTTCATTCGATTTTTGAAATTCTAATGCTTAATTGGATGGACTTGAAATTGGATATGTGAATTGTAGACATCTTAAAGTTTGTCATGGTTTTAGTCCCATTCATTTATCATGTGTTGTTTCTGTTTTATGATTAATTGAAGTTGGTGCATATTTTGATGCTTTGTATGAGTTTGCTTGAACTTGCTTTGACTTTCTGATTTTCATTGACCTACTTCCCTTGATCCAAATGAGCTGAAATTTGATGTGCTTATCATGTTATGGATGATGTTTGATCATGAATTTTCTTAGGATTTTTTGAAATGTTTGTGATTGGATTTGGTTTGAATCATTCTGTTGACTTCTGTGAGCTCCTATTTGCATGCTTTATGCTGTTTTGATCATGAAATGATAATGATGAATGATATGAACATGAGACCAATTGGATTTGATTTTTAATTGTTTGATCTTGATTTTGGATAAGTTCCATGTTCTGTTTTGATGATTTGATCTCATTTTGACCCTAGTCTTGGACTAGTGGTTTGTGCTCTCACTTTTGAGTTGTGTTTCAGGTTAATAGCACAAATGCTTATGCTTGATGATATGCCTCCATTGGAGTGGACTTGTGACTTGTCTATGGCTAACTTTGACTTTGTTTTGCAGGGTTTGATACTTGAGTTTGAGCCTTAGTGGCTTGCACCTTTGTGCATTGGCTTGTGTTTGTCTGTGTATAGTTAATTGTTAACCATCTGCTGTGTAATGTTGGTTTGTCTGAGTACTGATTGTATTTGATTGATTTCAGGTACATTAGTTGCTTTAGTTCCATTGAGAACTTGCTTTGCTTTGCTTAAGAGCATTTGCATTGAGGTATAACATCCTAACTCCATGTAGTCTGGAAGACCTGGCCTGTTACTTGGCCAGGCACCTGTCTGAAGTCCTCCTTAAGAGGCAATGTTTGTGTTTGTTTACATTTGTCCCTGTACATATTCAAAGACCTCCTAAGAGAAGAGGCATTGGCAGATACAAGGGATGTGCAATCCATCCCCTGCTATTCTGTGTGTCATCTGCTTTGCTCACACCACTGTGTTGATGCATTGCAGATATTAACCCAAGATCATTGTACATTGAGTCAGTGTCATATGTGTAGAAGGGTTCCTACCTTCTGAACCCACACATTCTTGTCTTAAGCTCTCCCAGGCCAGGGATAAGAGCTGTGAAGTCTCATCTTCACTCACCTTTCATCAACTTCACCCTAACTCTCAATGTTAGGGTTAAGAGCTAACATTACCCTGTTACAGTGGTTTGTTTGTTGAGGTTGATATGACCCCTCGACTAAAACCTAACCTTGATTGAGCCCATTGATTGCATATAGTGTGTCCTATTTGTGCTTGTGTGTTTGCTTTAGCTTGCTTCCTGTGCAAGTTAGGTTTAGTTTGGCTTGCTTCCTGTGCAATTCATGTTTAGGATAGCTTGCTCCCTGTGCAAGTTAGCTAGAAACCTTAACTTAGGGATGATTTTGCATGATAACATCTAGGCTCGAGTCGTAGTCTCCCTAGTTGTGTCTCCCTCTGTTATCTGGTTAGGCTAGTCTTTTATCCCTTCGTAGGGGAACTACGTCGCCCTGATCCTCATACCAGATGAGGTACGTAGGCAGGAGATGAGTTGATCTCTCCGGGCGCCCTTTTTGTTTTGTCTTTTGTGTGTGTTAGGAGATGGATGTAAGCCCAGCGATTGGCATTTCGTATCCTATTGCTTGTTGTGTGCTTGGAGTCCGGTATAAGTCCATCAAGTGGCATCTGGTTTCCAGTGTGGGTGTTTTGGTTCGGAATCTGATGTAAGTCCAGCGATTGGCATTCGGATTCCACGTTTGCCTGTGTCTGTCGTATTTGGTGTGCGTTAGCCGAGCTACGGATGCTCTGATTCTTCTTCGTCCGAGAAGATACGTATGCATAGGATGCGATATCCTAGCGAGCATGTGTTTCCCTAGTCCGAACTACTTAGACTCTGATGTCTATGCCTGATAGACTAAGTAGGCCCAGGATGTGATATCCTGCCGAGTTAGTTTCTTTGGTTTTTCCTTTGTCTCTTTCAGTCAGTGTTTGATGTTTGTTTGAGCAATGTTTAGCAACCTTTATCCTTCCTTTTGTGCGTGGATCCCGTCGAGTACGACGGATGCGTAGGGGTGCTAATACCTTCCCTTCGCATAACCGACTCCCGATCCCATTCTCTTTGGTCGCGAGACCATGTCTTTTCCAGGTTTACTTCGAGTGTTTCCTTTCCCTCTTTTGGGATAAATAACGCACGGTGGCGGCTCTGTTGTTCTTGTTTTCCCGCCGGTTTTTCGCGTAATGCGACAGCTGGTGACTCTGCTGGGGACATAGAGAAGTTGACCTCTTGCTGGTCCATCTTCCCTGAGCGAGTCTCTCCTAGCGCTCTCTAGGCTAGGGTTTTGGTTGCTGTTTGCTGTTCTTTATTGCATTCATTATTTATTGCTTGCATTTATTGTTTGCATTTATGTTTGCATTTATGTTTGCATTTATGTTTGCATTCATTCATATTCATTGTTCATCTGGCTGGCTGGTTGTCTGTTTCTCTCTGTTGGGGTGGGAGTTACTTGAGGTAAAAGGCCCAATACCCAGGTCATGAGTGAAATCTAGGATGCTTAGGAATAGAGTGATTCATGGGAAGCGGGTGGTATTGCGCCACCTAGCGAAACATTGATATCACGAGCAGTTCAGACCCTGGTGGGATATTATCGTTGCATACTTTAGGTGTGTATATGATGATATTCTGCGAAAGGTTATTTATGCTGCGTTTCTCTCGACCTTACCCTGGCCTAGACGACACCCGTGAGTGGGGAAGGGTTTGATCATTATTACAGGTACCATTGGTGACTTGTGGTCCTGTTGGTGACTTTGGGTTCAGATGACAGTTCTCAGTTGACTTTGGGTTTCAATTGGATTTGGGGTTCTGAGTTTAAACCGAAGCTTCGATCCTGTGTTCTGAGATGCGCCGCCAGCCAGTTGTGTCTGCATCATGTGCATCATAGCATGTTTATTTTCAAAAAAATACGCAATATATAAAAAAAAGAAAAAAAAAGAAAAAAAAAGAAAAAAAAAAAGAAAAAAACTAATCTCTGCATGCATATCATTTCTCAGGTACATTCCAGAGCTTGTTCACTGATAAAGATGGCAACAGTCCCAGAGCCGAAGCGGAAGACTTGTTCCTATAGCTTTCACCGCGAGCCTTTGACGCCTCTGATCGAGTTGAGTAGCCTGATGACCAGTGGTAACCAGAAGGGGTTTGTTGACCAGTATGGGGATATTCTGACGCTGTTGAAGATGGTAGTCGATCCGGTGTCGTTGCAGACTCTTCTTCAGTTCTACGACCCGGAGCTTCATTGTTTCACCTTTCAAGATTATCAGTTGGCGCCCACTCTTGAGGAGTATTCCATTCTGTTGAGTGTTCCGATTCAGCATCAGGTTCCTTTCTTGGACGTACCGAAGGAAGTTGATTTCAGAGTTGTTGCCAGAGCTCTCCAGTTGAGTGTCAAAGAAGTCTGTGATAACTGGAAGCCCAGTGGGGATGTCGTGGGTCTGCCGTTGAAGTTTCTGCTGAGAGTTGCCAGAGGAGAAGCAGAGAAGGGGAATTGGGAAGCTTTTCATGGCCAGCTTGCTGTTATGATCTATGGGATCGTTCTATTCCCGAGCATGCCCAATTTTGTCGACTATGTTGCGGTCTGTATCTTCATTGGAGGGAATCCAGTTCCTACTCTGTTAGCTGACACTTATTATGCTATTCACAGTAGGCATGGTAAGGGTGGAGATATCAGATGTTGTCTACCTCTCTTACTCAGATGGTTCATGTCTCTTCTGCCAGCCAGTGGACCCTTTGTGGATGCTCAGAGCACTCATAAGTGGACTCAGAGGGTTATGTCTCTTACCTCCTATGATATCAGATGGCAGTCATACCGGATGGATGTGCGGAATGTTATTATGAGCTGTGGAGAGTTCCGGAATGTGCCACTCGTGGGGACCAAGGGTTGCATCAATTACAATCCAGTTCTTTCTCTTCGCCAGTTAGGGTTTGTAATGAAGGGAAAACCACTTGAAGCTGAGGTAGCTGAAAGTGTGTATTTTGAGAAGCAGAGTAACCCGGCTAGATTGGAGCAGATAGGAAGAGCTTGGAGGTCTGTTGGAGTTAAGGATGGAGCTGTCTTAGGGAAGAAGTTTGCCATTGCTATGCCTGATTACACTGATTGGGTAAAGAAAAGAGTGGAAACTTTGTTGTTACCCTACGATAGGATGGAGCCGTTGCAGGAGCAACCACCTTTGATCCTTGCTGAGAGTGTGCCTGCTGAGCACTACAAGCAAGCCCTGATGGAGAATCGCCGGTTGAGAGAGAAGGAGCAAGATACCCAGATGGAGCTCTACAAAGCCAAGGCTGATAGGTTGAACTTGGCTCATCAACTCAAGGGAGTGCAGGGAGAGGATGCTAGCAGATTGAGAAGCAAGAAGAGATCCTACGAGGAGATGGAATCCATGTTAGATGCAGAACACCGGGAGTGTTTGAGGATGCAGAGAGCTGAAGCCAGCTACCAGAAGAAGATCAGAGACTTGGAGAAGCAACTCAGAGACAAAGACATCCGGTTGAAGAAAGAGGTAGATTTGAGGCAGGCATCAGAGAATTACCTTGGAGGAGAAGTTATGGAGCTTAGAAGACAATTGAAGGAGAAGATCACCCCTCTACAGGAATGTTCAGAGTGCACCCTGTTGATAGACCAGTGTCAGTACCTGAAGACTCTCATTCCGGAAGACCGTTTGTCTTAGCTTGTATCTTTGATGTCTATGTTGAGAATCACCTCCAGGCTTGTTGGATGGGATTCATTGTTGTACTTCGTTTATTCGAATATTTGTTGACTTGGTTGTATGATCTTATTGCTCTTATTTATAGATAAGGTTGCTGGTGTTTCATTGTGATCTCGTTTACCTTGTATTTG
The DNA here is from genome assembly GCF_024323335.1 of Lathyrus oleraceus. Taxonomy (NCBI): domain Eukaryota; kingdom Viridiplantae; phylum Streptophyta; class Magnoliopsida; order Fabales; family Fabaceae; genus Lathyrus; species Lathyrus oleraceus. Next base: position 59,521,567 of record NC_066585.1, read on the forward strand.
TTGTTCCCTTGTTGCTGCAGGTTGCCATCTTTTAAGGATGAGTCAGGCTCTTTGAATGCTTGAGAAATGAGCATATCATGTGCATCATACGCATCATTAACATCATACTCATATCATTTTGCATAACAGGTGTTCTTGTTCGTGACTTCTCACTTTGGTTCCTGTGTTTAGGCAGGATAGCTGATCAAAGACCGCACCGCTACTCAACGAGACTGAATCATCAAAGGAATATGGATCAAGTGCAAGCTGAGTTAGCTGAGATGAGGGCTAACATGGCCCAGTTCATGCATATGATGCAAGGGGTCGCACAAGGTCAAGAAGAACTCCGCGCTCTAGTTCAAAGACAAGAAGCTGCAATTCCAACGGTCAACCAAGCTCTGCCAGAAGGAGGCCCGATCAATGACAACCCTACTGCGGCTGTGCCCATCAACAACTTTGCTGTAGGGGATGAGTTGAGGGGTATTCGAATCAACGGTCAACCTATTGCTCCAGATACTGCTAATGCCAGAGTAGTCCGTGCTTCGGCCCGTAATCAAGCTCCGATTGTTGACAGACAAGAGGATATGTTCACTCTGCTCAGTGAAGACGAAGACATTTTGGGAAGGGTTGATGAGAGAGATCGCAAAGTTGAGGCCCTTGCTGAGAAGATCCGGGCTATGGAATGTCAGAACTCTCTCGGTTTTGATGTTACTAATATGGGGTTAGTGGAAGGCTTGAGAATCCCGTATAAATTCAAGGCACCATCTTTTGACAAATACAACGGTACTTCCTGCCCCCGCACCCACGTGCAGGCCTACTATCAGAAGATCTCTGCCTACACGGATGATGAAAAGATGTGGATGTACTTTTTCCAAGATAGTCTATCTGGGGCATCTTTGGACTGGTACATGGAGTTAAAAAGAGATTTTATCCGCTGCTGGAGGGATCTGGGAGAAGCTTTCCTCAGACAATACAAGCATAACATGGATATGGCACCCAGCCGGACTCAGCTGCAGAGTCTGTGTCAGAAGAACAATGAAAGCTTTAAAGAGTACGCCCAGAGGTGGCGTGAGCTTGCTGCGAGAGTTCAACCCCCTATGCTGGAAAGGGAGTTGACAGACATGTTCATCGGCACTCTTCAGGGTGTATTTATGGACTAGATGGGAAGCTGCCCCTTCGGTAGTTTTTCTGATGTCGTCATCTGTGGCGAGAGAACTAAAAGTCTGATCAAGGCCGGCAAAATTCAAGATGTGGGTTCTTCCTCGTCATCCAAGAAACCTTTCTCTGGGGCACCTCGCCATAGAGAGGGTGAAACCAATGCTGTACAACACCGAGGGAATTTGTATAGAGGAAATGTGAATAGAGATCAGTATCGCCCAGTTGCTGCAGTGACCATTCCTGCACCGCAACCTCGTCAACAACAACAACAAAGAGTTCAACAACCGCAACAACAACAACAACAGCAACAACGTCCGTATCAGCCCAGACAAAGAATGCCTGATCGACGTTTTGATCCACTACCAATGTCGTACGCCGAACTATTGCCCGAACTACTCAGGTTGGGGTTTGTCGAGTTGCGTACAATGGCTCCACCCACAGTATTGCCTCCTGGATACGACGCCAACGTCCGTTGTGACTTTCACTCTGGGGCACCAGGGCACCATACTGAAAAATGCCGGGCTTTCCAGCACAAAGTCCAAGATTTGATCGATGCCAAGGCGATCAACTTTGCTCCGGTACCCAACATTGTGAACAATCCTATGCCTCAGCATGGTGGGCATAGGGTAAACAATATTGAAGGGGAAGCTGAAGATCTGGTTGCTAGTGTTGATGATGTTCAGACTCATCTGTTGGTGGTAAAAGGTCGTCTGCTGAATGGGGGGGTCAACCCGGGCTGTGATGAGGGTTGTTTTGGTTGTGCTGAAGCCGATAATGGTTGTGACCAATTGATGGCTGGTATTCAAAAGCTGATTGACGAGGGATGTGTTCAATTCAGTCGGGCTGTCAGAGATAATGGGTCAGTGTCAACTGTTACCATCTATTTTAAACCGTCTGAAGAACGTGGACAAGGGGTTCTTAGTGCATTTGCAGTAAGTGGTACCCCAGTCACCATTTCCGCTCCGGTAACCATCAATGCTCCAACTACTATCGTTGCGTCTGGAAGAAGACCAGTTGAGAATAGTAGGGCTGTGCCATGGAGGTATGATAATGCCTACCGCAGCAACAGAAGGGCTGATAATCAGACGAGGCCAGCAAATCAAGCGCCTGTGACGATCGGTGCACCGGTCAAAACTCCTGTGGTTGTAAGTCCCGTTGTGGACAATGTTGGTGGACCAGGAGGTTTTACCCGGAGTGGGCGACTGTTTGCTCCTCAACCGCTGAGGGATGCTAATGCTGAGGCATCTGCTAGATCGAAGGGCAAATAGGTCGTGGTTGACGAGGAACCGGCTCAGAAGGAGGCTGAGGGTTCATTTGAACAGGACGTGGAGGAGTTTATGAAGATCATAAAGAAGAGTGATTATAAGATCGTGGATCAACTTAATCAGACTCTGTCCAAGATTTCCATACTTTCTTTGCTGCTGTGCTCTGAGGCACATCGTAATGCCTTGTTGAAGATGCTGAACATGGCTTACGTACCTCAAGAGATTTCCGTCAACCAACTGGAGGGTGTGATGGCCAATGTGAGCACCAGGCATGGTGTGGGGTTCACTGACCTGGATTTAACGCCTGAAGGGCGCAATCATAACAAGGCCTTGCACATCACGATGGAGTGTAAGGGGGCTGTGATGTCTCACGTATTGGTAGACACTGGGTCGTCGCTGAATGTGCTGCCTAAGCAGATTCTGAAGAAGATTGATGTGGAAGGGGTTGTGCTCACTCCTAGTGACCTTATTGTGCGCGCATTTGACGGATCCAAACATTCTGTGTTTGGTGAAGTTACTTTGCCGGTGAAGATAGGTCCGGAGGTTTTTAATATAATCTTCTACGTGATGGATATTCAGCCCGCCTACAGTTGTTTGTTGGGGCGTCCGTGGATTCACGCAGCAGGGGTAGTCTCGTCGACTCTCCACCAAAAGCTCAAGTATGTCTGGAACGACCAAATTGTGACCGTGTGTGGCGAAGAAGAGATTCTGGTGAGTCACCTTTCCTCGTTCAAGTATGTCGAGGTGGATGGCGAGATCCACGAAACCTTGTGCCAAGCGTTTCAGACTGTGGCTCTTGAAGGGGTGGCATGCGCTGATCAGAGGAAGCCGGGTGCTTCGATTGCTTCGTACAAGCAAGCCAAGGAGGTCGTTGATTCCAGCAAAACTGAGGGCTGGGGCAAGATGGTAGACTTGCCTGTCAAGGAGGACAAATTTGGCATTGGTTATGAGCCTCTCCAAGCAGAGCAGAGTGTGCAGACGGGTCCGAGTACCTTTACCAGCGTCGGGCTGATGAATCATGGTGACGTCTTTGCAACTGGTAGTGAAGGCTGTGACAGCGACTGTGATTTAGACATCTGGGTTCGCCCGTGTGCACCAGGGGAGTCTATCAACAACTGGACGCCTGAAGAAGTGGTCCAAGTTACTCTTCAAACAGAGTAATTTTCCTTTGTTTTTTCATTTTGCATGAAAACCCTACGTTCTGCCCAAGGCGTAGCGGTTCATTGTAGGGCCTCATCATGTTTTAATGATTATCATAAATAAAGGACGTTTTGCAATCAAATTTTGTGATCCCTGTCTTTCTATTTTTTGTTTTCACTTTTTCTAAAAAACAATAAAAATGGCAATGTTTTTATTTTTTTGTGACTTTTTTTGAACTCTTTTTCTAAAACAAGGCATTAACATGCAAAAGTGATCTCATGGAATCCACTGTGAACAATTCTGTTATGGCTCAGTATGATTTTGATAATCCCATCTACCAAGCCGAAGAGGAGAATGAGGAAGACTGTGAACTCCCCGCAGAATTGGTCAGATTGCTGAAGCAGGAAGAAAAGGTCATCCAACCTCATCAGGAGGAGTTGGAGATTGTTAATCTGGGTACTGAGGACGCCAGAAGAGAGATCAAGATTGGGGCTGCTTTAGAGGACACTGTCAAGAGGAGGCTGATTGAGATGCTGAGAGAATATGTGGAGATATTCGCCTGGTCATATCAAGATATGCCTGGGTTGGATACAGACATTGTGGTGCATCGACTACCCCTTAGAGAAGAGTGTTCGTCGGTCAAGCAGAAGCTTCGCAGAACTAGTCCTGATATGGCTGTCAAGATCAAGGAAGAGGTTCAAAAGCAGTGGGATGCAGGTTTTCTGGCTGTTACCAGTTATCCACCGTGGGTAGCCAACATCGTTCCTGTGCCGAAGAAGGATGGCAAAGTCAGAATGTGTGTCGATTACCGGGATTTGAACAGAGCGAGTCCAAAAGATGATTTCCCATTACCTCACATCGATGTATTGGTTGATAATACGGCTCAATCCTCGGTATTCTCTTTCATGGACGGTTTCTCGGGCTATAATCAGATCAAGATGGCGCCAGAGGACATGGAAAAGACGACATTCATTAGACCTTGGGGCACATTCTGCTATAAGGTGATGCCATTTGGGCTGAAGAATGCCGGTGCTACCTATCAAAGGGCAATGCCGACTCTCTTTCATGACATGATGCACAAAGAGATTGAAGTGTACGTAGATGATATGATTGTGAAGTCACGGACAGAAGAGGAGCACCTGGTTAATTTGCAGAAGCTGTTTGACAGATTGGTCAAGTTCAAACTGAGGCTGAATCCAAACAAATGTACGTTTGGTGTGCGATCCGGGAAGCTGTTAGGCTTCATTGTCAGTGAAAAAGGAATTGAGGTTGATCCAGCAAAAGTCAAAGCTATTCAAGAGATGCCTGAACCAAGAACGGAAAAGCAAGTCCGTGGGTTTTTAGGGAGGTTGAACTACATTGCAAGGTTCATATCTCACTTAACTGCCACATGCGAACCAATTTTCAAATTGCTCAGAAAGAATCAAGCAATCAGGTGGAATGATGATTGTCAGAAAGCTTTTGACAAGATAAAAGAGTATTTACAGAAACCTCCAATCCTGATTCCTCCAGTTCCAGGGAGACCATTGATAATGTACCTATCAGTGACTGAGAACTCGATGGGGTGTGTATTGGGACAGCATGACGAGTCTGGTCGAAAAGAGCATGCCATATACTACCTTAGCAAAAAGTTTACCGACTGTGAAACAAGATATTCACTGCTCGAGAAAACTTGCTGTGCTTTGGCCTGGGCTGCTCGCCGACTGAGGCAGTATATGTTGAACCATACTACCCTATTGATTTCTAAGATGGATCCAGTAAAGTACATCTTTGAGAAGCCGGCTCTCACCGGGCGCGTTGTTCGATGGCAGATGATTTTAACAGAATATGACATTCAGTACACGTCACAGAAGGCCATCAAGGGTAGTATTCTGTCAGACTACCTCGCCGAGCAACCAATTGATGATTATCAGCCGATGATGTTTGAATTCTCTGATGAGGACATCATGTATCTTAAGATGAAAGATTGCGAAGAGCCTCTTGTCGATGAGGGACCGGATCCGGATGACAAGTGGACACTGATGTTTGATGGGGCTGTGAATATGAATGGCAACGGTGTTGGGGCAGTATTGATTAATCCCAAAGGTGCACATATACCTTTTTCTTCCAGATTGACTTTTGACGTCACCAACAATGAAGCTGAGTATGAGGCTTGTATCATGGGGATCGAAGAAGCCATTGATTTGAGAATCAAGACTCTAGACATTTATGGAGATTCCGCTCTAGTGATCAATCAGGTCAATGGAGATTGGAATACGAACCAGCCGCATTTGATTCCGTATAGAGATTACACCAGAAGAATACTGACGTTCTTCAAGAAGGTGAAGCTGTATCATGTCCCCCGGGATGAGAATCAGATGGCTGATGCTTTGGCTACTTTGTCGTCCATGATCAAAGTTCATTGGTGGAATCATGTGCCACATGTTGCGGTGAATCGACTCGAGAGGCCTGCGTATGTGTTTGCAGCCGAGTCTGTTGTGATTGATGAGAAGCCGTGGTATGATGACATCAAGAACTTCCTCAAGACTCAGGAGTATCCTGAAGGTGCGTCAAAGAATGACAAGAAAACCTTGAGAAGGCTAGCTGGAAGTTTTTATCTGAATCAGGATGACGTGTTGTATAAGAGGAATTTTGACATGGTTCTGCTCAGATGCGTGGATAGACACGAAGCAAACATGTTGATGCAGGAAGTGCATGAAGGTTCATTTGGTACCCATGTTGGTGGTCATGCAATGTCCAAGAAACTATTGAGAGTCGGTTATTACTGGATGACTATGGAATCCGATTGTTTCAAGTATGCTCGGAAGTGCCATAAATGCCAGATCTATGCTGATAAGGTGCATGTACCACCAAGCCCGTTGAATGTCATGAACTCGCCTTGGCCGTTCGCCATGTGGAGCATTGACATGATTGGGAAGATTGAACCTACTGCTTCCAATGGACATCGCTTCATCTTGGTTGCGATTGATAACTTCACCAAGTGGGTGGAAGCAGCTTCCTATGCTAATGTTACCAACCAAGTGGTTGCCCGGTTCATCAAGAAGGAGATCATCTGTCGTTATGGAATTCCTGAGAGAATCATCACTGACAATGGTTCGAATCTCAATAACAAGATGATGAAAGAGCTTTACAAAGATTTCAAGATTGAACATCACAATTCTTCTCCTTACAGACCAAAGATGAATGGTGCTGTAGAGGCGGCAAACAAGAATATCAAGAAGATTGTGCAAAAGATGGTCGTTACGTACAAGGATTGGCATGAAATGTTGCCTTTCGCTTTGCATGGGTACCGTACTTCAGTGCGTACGTCGACCGGGGAAACCCCATACTCCCTTGTGTATGGTATGGAAGCAGTCCTACCAGTTGAAGTGGAGATCCCTTCTCTGAGGGTATTGTTGGATGTCAAGCTGGACGAAGCCGAGTGGATTCGGACAAGGTTTAATGAGTTAAGCCTTATCGAAGAGAGACGACTAGCAGCTGTGTGCCATGGGCAGTTATATCAGAGAAGGATGAAGCGAGCCTTTGATTAGAAAGTGCGTCCTCAGAGCTATCAGGATGGTGATCTAGTTCTGAAGAGGATCCTTCCTCCCGGTGCAGATAACAGGGGCAAGTGGACTCCCAATTATGAAGGTCCATATGTTGTGAAGAAGGTCTTCTCCGGTGGAGCCTTGATGCTTACAACTATGGATGGTGAAGATTTCCCGTCCCCTGTTAACTCAGATGTAGTCAAAAAATACTTCGCATAAATTGACCCGCTGGACAAAAAGAATAAAAGAGTCCAGGCAAAAAAGGGCATCCCGGCGAACCAAAAACAGAAAGAAAAGGTTCGGGCAAAAATTAGGGATAAAATGAAAAGAATTTGTACACCCGGTAAGTCGAAAACCCGCAAGGGCGGCTTAGGCAAAAATGGGTATCCCGGTGGATTGAAAACCCGAAAGGGCGATCCAGCCAAAAGAGGGATTAAAGAGAAGACTACAGTCTGAGTTATCTGTACCTCATCGCGCTTCATTATCTGCCATCTCGAAAGATGTGATCAGTCCAGTCATTCTTCTCAGAAAACAAGGGAGTTGGGAGAAAAACTGATGATCTGTGAGCTATAACAGAATTGGGAACTAGTGGATGTCGTGTTCACATTGCCATTAGGATAGTTTATTTTCCTTTTGTGCGCAATTACCTCTTTCTAGGAATTGCTTCCCAATGTATTCACCTTTTCAGGCACATTTTCAATCAATAAAAGTCGTTACTCAGATAAATAGCTCTTTGTTTTTATTTTTACTGTTTTGTTTGCAAAAACGTCTGAATTTTTGATAAGCATTGCATATAAGAACATGAAGGCTAAACAATAACGTGCAAAAGATCAAAACATTTGAAAATCATTTTGAATGTTGAGGACACTTGAGCGTATCTTGTCCATGTTTCCCCTGGGGCATCTGTTGTGCAATTGCAGGTCGTCATCTGTGAGCATTCCCCAGCAGTTATTTCCCTGAGCCTGTATGGAAGCTATCGGAGCTATGTTCCCCTGCGGCGACGTCTGTGGATAGTGCCTTCTACTCCCCAACAGATCTAAGGGTTGCCTATCCCCAGCAGGCATGTATTTGCCGATTTCCTCCCCGAGTGGAGCGAGTTCAATGAAGTTTTTCTCTAGCTATTCTCCTAGCTGTGGATTTGTTTGGGTCGTCCCCAACGGAGTGTTTTATTTCCCAGAGCGGAGTTTATCCTGCTTGTGGATTGGTTGGGCTCTCCCCAGTGAAGTCGCCGGTTTGTCCCTAGCAAGTCGCTTCATTACTCCCCGGTGAGTTGCCTTGTTTTCCCCTAGCGGAGTTGTATTGATGTTTTCTCAGCGCAGTCGTCCTGTGTATTCCCCGGCGGAGTGTTCATCCTTTGCATTATGCATATAGTGATCATTGCATCTTCAAACTACATAGCATTCCCATTCCATATGGAGCATTACGCCATAGAAAAATTCAAGCATATGCATTCATGTGTTAACCCCATCAGACCATATCCCCGGCAGAGGCGGATCATTTTGTTCAACATTAGTACATCATGTCTGCTACAGTTGCTCCTGACAGCATTCAAGACTGACTCTCCCAGAGAGGTGTATTTCCTCACCCGTCCGCGAACGGAAAGCTTGTTTCTCCCCAGCGAGACCCCAGCAAGTGGTCAGCCTTGCCTTGACGTACTTAAGATGTCATTCTTTTGATACCGGTAAGTGTCATGTCAGCACCCGCGTGTGTTCTTTCTTCGGATGTCGGTAAACATCGAGTCCCACCCCAGTTATCGGTAAATGTCTGGTCGTTTTTTCGGATGTCGGTAAACATCATCTTTCGATGTCGGTAAACATCGAGTCTCATCCCAGTCATCGGTAAATGTCTGGTCGCCTTTGTTTGATGTCGGTAAACATCATCTTTCGATGTCGGTAAACGTTGAGTTTTTTCCAGTCATCAGTAAATGTCTGGTAGTTCCCCAGCTAGAGATCCCCAGTAGAGTCGTCGGTAAACGTCCTGTCTGGTTTCCTGTTACAAGTATTTGTTTTTCCTTCCCCGGTAAAGTGTTCACATCATCTTTCGATGTCGGTAAACATCGAGTCTCACCCCAGTCATCGGTAAATGTCTGGTCATTTTTCGGATGTCGGTAAACATCATCTTTCGATGTCGGTAAACATCGAGTCTCATCCCAGTCATCGGTAAATGTCTGGTCGCCTTTGTTTGATGTCGGTAAACATCGAGTCTCATCCCAGTCATCGGTAAATGTCTGGTCGTGCGTTATTTTCTTGTTGATAAAATCGAGATCCCCAAGAGTCGTCGGTAAACGTCTTGTCTAATTCCATTACAAATATATCCTTTTCCTCCCCTAGTGGAGACACCATCGGTAAATGGCTCCGTTTTCTTCGATATCGGTAAATATCGAGTCCCCAGTTGTAGCAGACATCGGTAAATGGTCTTGTTGAAGTTGATATCGGTAAATATCAAGTTGCTTCGAAGCCACCATCGGTAAATGGTCTTGCTTCCTTTTAACATCAAGTTGTTTCCTAGCCGCCATCGGTACATGGTCTCGCTGAAGTTGATATCGGTAAATATCAAGTTTACAGTCTTTAGCCATCGGTAAATGGTTTCGCTTTTCTGAAGTTGTCGTGCAGCCGTCATCGGCAAATGACTTGGTTTTTCTTGTATCATATCCCACAGAGTGCAAATTTTTACGGTTCTTTGGTATTCAATCCCTGTGTACCTTGAAAGTCTGACAGCCGTTGCTCTCATCCGTTCAGGTTCCCAGCTGATTGAATAGGGGCAGCTGTAGCACCTCAAATTTGCACCTACCTTTTGTACATACATTCTCATATTAGGTCATTAACATAACATAGTCCATTGCATAGCATTGCATTGTCCTTTGCCAGAGTGCAAGTCCTCTTACAAGATTAGGTCAACTGATTAGGAGAATCAGTCAAACAAGCAAGCAAGGGCATTTATCAAGGAAGCAAGGCCCTAGGGTTGGTCCAACATGTTCACATGACCTAGGGGTCCTTTTGAAGTGGTATGGTCAAGGATTGGGTGCTCAGAAGTCATCAGTCATTGTTCAATCCACCAGAAACCCTAGAAAGTCAACTGAAGTCAACTGTGGTCAACTATGCTTGAAATCAAGGATTTGAAGGTGGGAGATGGTTTGAAAGGCTTCATTCATGTCCATGCAAGTCTCATTTGACTTTTCAAATATCAAGATTGGAGAAAATAAAGTCAGACAAAAAGTTTCCTAAAATAGCAGGTGACCTGTAATTGGAAACTGCCAAAAATGGAAAGTTTTTCTCCTCAAATTTACTTCATCATACAAGATTCAAGTGAATTTTTGTCCAACATGAAAGTTGAAGATCTTGCTCTCACCTTTCCAAAAAGTCCAAGAACACTCATTTCTCATTTGTGATTGGCAAGTTATGATCAAATCATTTCTAGAAAACGTTGAACTTCAAAGGACCATATCTCACAAACCATTTGGCCAAATTGAGTGAGGTTTTTTGCTACAAGTCACATTTGACATGCTCTATCCAAATCCTTCATCACATTTCACCAAAAATCATCCAATCAAAATGGCCTTTTTCAAGTGGTTTGAATTTAAAAAGGGAGAGGTGAAAAATTGACTTTCAAATTAATCATCGTCTACACTTTCTACCAATTGCAAATGATCAAAAACCACATTTGGAGTGTGCCTAAGCCCATTTTCGTGCACTGTAGCATGCACCCCCATGCATAATGAGTTGATTTATCAATTTGCACATAATGCTCATTTTCACTAATTACCAAGGCTTGGCTTAAGTTTGATTAACAAAATGCATTAACAGTTGGTACATATAGTTAATGGTAACAGAAAACACACTTAACATTCACCACAAACTCAGATCTAGATCTAGAAAGAAAACTCTCTCATTTTCTTCATCTTGATTTTTCTGAAAAATCTCCAAAGAACTCGTGCCCTTGTTCATTGATTCATCACCTACTATCATTTTGGAAGCTTTTGCAAGCATGAATCCACAACTGTAGAGTAAAAAACCAGCACTGTTCCATTGAACCTCTTCCATGGCAGTTGAACTTTTGAGCACGATTGAGCAGATTTGAGCCACGATTCTCCTTCCATTCACCTCCTGGAGCATCATTGAGCTACTGTTTCTACATTCCAAGGCCAAATAACCACGAAATCAACACTGTTCTTCAAATCAGGTGAAGTTTCGAACCTTGCCAATAGTGAAATCATGATATGCTTATTATAGATCTTGCCATGCTGAGTTCAATGAACTTTAAATCGTGAAATATTGTTGAGTATTAAGGGAGATACACTGATTTAAAGTTTGGTTGTCACATGTTATTTTGCTTATTTCTTCCATGATAGTTTGAATTAGGGTTAATGAGTGTTGGATTATTGATGTACACTGTGAGATGAGTTGAATGGTGTATCCATTTCCAAAATCTGGGACAAAAAGTTCATCACGATGATGAACATGATGAAGGTCGTATGAACCCTAAATTCTCCAACCCAGAATCGTGTTTGATCGTTTGGAAATTCCTTCTGCATGCTTTCCGCGTTTTTCCCCCATGTGACCAACCAGGCTGTGACACGCCCTTAAGTGAAACGCGGCGTTTCACTTAAGTGGCCAGTTAATTACCAAAATGCCATTGTCCGTGTTATATTTCATTTAATTAATTTCTTCATTTCAATTTTTATTTCATTTGGCATGGTGATCTTAGAAAATTCATAACTTTTCCAATACTTGTCCAAATAATATGGGATTTTTTGTGAAATGCTCCTCATGATCTCTAGTTTATTATGGTGATTTTTCCAGAATTTTTGCACGTGGGGATTTTTAAATGGGCTAGGGTTTGTTCATGTGTGTCCATTTTGTGTATGCCTTGCCATTTTGCTTGTGAAATGATGATACTTAATCCAATGCCTCTCAAATGTTTTGTGCTTAAACTAGACATGTTCATGGTGATTCTGGTATAGAGTTTATGATTTTATCATTGCTGGTTGATGAGATATGATTTTTTGAATAGAGGTGTGACAATTTGTGTCACACCATTCATGTCCAACTTTCTGATTTTTGTTACCATGCTTATTAAACTCAAAATGGTCTGGATTTTTACATGAAGATACTTGTGAATGTTGAGAATGCTTGTGAATTTTCCTGGAATTGTTGAATGCATTTTCTATTTGTTTGATAATTTCTCCCCTGTTTGACCAAATGTGAACTTCTTGTGAGACATGATTTCGTTTGATTTGTGAAATTCTAATGCTTAATTGGATGGACTTGAAATTGGATATGTGAATTGTAGACATCTTAAAGTTTGTCATGGTTTTAGTCCCATTCATTTATCATGTGTTGTTTCTGTTTTATGATTAATTGAAGTTGGTGCATGTTTTGATGCTTTGTATGAGTTTGCTTGAACTTGCTTTGACTTTCTGATTTTCATTGACCTACTTCCCTTGATCCAAATGAGCTGAAATTTGATGTGCTTATAATGTTATGGATGATGTTTGATCATGAATTTTCTTAGGATTTTTTGAAATGTTTGTGATTGGATTTGGTTTGAATCATTCTGTTGACTTCTGTGAGCTCCTATTTGCATGCTTTGTGCTATTTTGATCATGAAATGATAATGATGAATGATATGAACATGAGACCAATTGGATTTGATTTTTAATTGTTTGATCTTGATTTTGGATAAGTTCCATGTTCTGTTTTGATGATTTGATCTCATTTTGACCCTAGTCTTGAACTAGTGGTTTGTGCTCTCACTTTTGAGTTGTGTTTCAGGTTAATAGCACAAATGCTTATGCTTGATGATATGCCTCCATTGGAGTGGACTTGTGACTTGTCTATGGCTAACTTTGACTTTGTTTTGCAGGGTTTGATACTTGAGTTTGAGCCTTAGTGGCTTGCACCTTTGTGCATTGGCTTGTGTTTGTCTGTGTATAGTTAATTGTTAACCATCTGCTGTGTAATGTTGGTTTGTCTGAGTACTGATTGTATTTGATTGATTTCAGGTACATTAGTTGCTTTAGTTCCATTGAGAACTTGCTTTGCTTTGCTTAAGAGCATTTGCATTGAGGTATAACATCCTAACTCCATGTAGTCTGGAAGACCTGGCCTGTTACTTGGCCAGGCACCTGTCTGAAGTCCTCCTTAAGAGGCAATGTTTGTGTTTGTTTACATTTGTCCCTGTACATATTCAAAGACCTCCTAAGAGAAGAGGCATTGGCAGATACAAGGGATGTGCAATCCATCCCCTGCTATTCTGTGTGTCATCTGCTTTGCTCACACCACTGTGTTGATGCATTGCAGATATTAACCCAAGATCATTGTACATTGAGTCAATGTCATATGTGTAGAAGGGTTCCTACCTTCTGAACCCACACATTCTTGTCTTAAGCTCTCCCAGGCCAGGGATAAGAGCTGTGAAGTCTCATCTTCACTCACCTTTCATCAGCTTCACCCTAACTCTCAATGTTAGGGTTAAGAGCTAACATTACCCTGTTACAGTGGTTTGTTTGTTGAGGTTGATATGACCCCTCGACTAAAACCTAACCTTGATTGAGCCCATTGATTGCATATAGTGTGTTCTATTTGTGCTTGTGTGTTTGCTTTAGCTTGCTTCCTGTGCAAGTTAGGTTTAGTTTGGCTTGCTTCCTGTGCAAGTCATGTTTATGATAGCTTGCTCCCTGTGAAAGTTAGCTAGAAACCTTAACTTAGGGATGATTTTGCATGATAACATCTAGGCTCGAGTCGTAGTCTCCCTAGTTGTGTCTCCCTCTGTTATCTGGTTAGGCTAGTCTTTTATCCCTTCGTAGGGGAACTACGTCGCCCTGATCCTCATACCAGATGAGGTACGTAGGCAGGAGATGAGCTGATCTCTCCGGGCGCCCTTTTTGTTTTGTCTTTTGTGTGTGTTAGGAGATGGATGTAAGCCCAGCGATTGGCATTTCGTATCCTATTGCTTGTTGTGTGCTTGGAGTCCGGTATAAGTCCATCAAGTGGCATCTGGTTTCCAGTGTGGGTGTTTTGGTTCGGAATCTGATGTAAGTCCAGCGATTGGCATTCGGATTCCACGTTTGCCTGTGTCTATCGTGTTTGGTGTGTGTTAGCCGAGCTACGGATGCTCTGATTCTTCTTCGTCCGAGAAGATACGTATGCATAGGATGCGATATCCTAGCGAGCATGTGTTTCCCTAGTCCGAACTACTTAGACTCTGATGTCTATGCCTGATAGACTAAGTAGGCCCAGGATGCGATATCCTGCCGAGTTAGTTTCTTTGGTCTTTCCTGTGTCTCTTTCAGCCGGTGTTTGATGTTTGTTTGAGCAATGTTTAGCAACCTTTATCCTTCCTTTTGTGCGTGGATCCCGTCGAGTACGACGGATGCGTAGGGGTGCTAATACATTCCCTTCGCATAACCGACTCCCGATCCCATTCTCTTTGGTCGCGAGACCATGTCTTTTCCAGGTTTACTTCGAGCGTTTCCTTTCCCTCTTTTGGGATAAATAACGCACGGTGGCGGCTCTGTTGTTCTTGTTTTCCCGCCGGTTTTTCGCGTAATGCGACATGTGGAATGCTTTCCCCTAGAGGATCTCCCTAGCAGAGGGTTTGTATTGATGGTTTTCCCCAGCAAGTTCCCCGAGTGGATCAGGTTCGGCGAAAATTGTCTCCAGCAGAGTTTATCCTACCAGTGGATTGGCTGTTCTCCCCAGTAAGTTGCCATTGGTTGTTTCCCTAGCGGAGTCCCCGAGTGGATTGGATCTGGTGAAGGTTGTCCCCGGTGGGATTTATCCTTTTCCCAACAGCAATGCTTTTCCTCAGCATGAGTGAGAAGTTGGTGCTTTCCCCCCGCAGAGCATTTTCTTCAGACAGAGTCTCCCCACAGTGTTGGAGAATTCATCAGTTTGTGTGCTCGGCAGAGCAATCCGTTTGCTCCTCAACAGGAATTTCTATCATTTGCATTTTGCATGTAGTAATCATTGCATCTTCAAATCGCGTAGCATTTCCATTCAATATGGAGCATTACGCCATAGAAAAATTCAAACATATGCATTCATGTGTTAAACCTAATCAGACCATCCCCGGCAGAGGCGGATCGTTGTTCAACACCTGTACGGAACGTTTGCTACAGTTGCTCCTGACAACATTCAGGATTGATAACTCCCCAGAAAGGTTTATTTTCCTACTCGTCTGTGAAAGGAAGCTTGATTCTCCCCAGTGAGATCCCCAGCAAGTGTTTAGCCTTGCCTTGACGTGTTGAAGATGTCTTTCCTGTGATACCGGTAAGTGTCATGTCTACACCCGCGTGTGTTCTTTTTTGGTGTCGGTAAACACCATTTTTTCGGTGTCGGTAAACATCGAGTCCCATTCCAGTCATCGGTAAATGTCTGGTCGTCCCTTTATTGATGTCGGTAAACATCATCTTTCGATGTGCGTAACATCTATCCTTTCCCCAGGTCATCCGTTGATGTCTGGTCACCTCTCCGTTGGTGTCGATAAACGTTGAGTTTTTCCTATTCGTCAGTTGACGTCTAGTTGTACCCTTTTCCTATTCATCCAGTGAAGTGTTCACCTCTCCGTTGGTGTCGATAAACGTTGAGTTTTTCCCAATCGTCCGTTGACGTTTGGTTGTATTAGCTTTTTCCTTCCCCAGTGAAGGGTTCACCTCTCCGTTGGTGTCGATAAACGTTGAGTCTTTCCCATTCGTCCGTTGACGTCTGGTTGTATATCTTCATCCCCATTCATCGGTAAATGTTTGGTCGTCTTTTGTTGGTGTCGGTAAACATCATCTTTCGATGTCGGTAAACATCGAGTCTCATCCCAGTCATCGGTAAATGTCTGGTCGTCTTTTGTTGGTGTCGGTAAACATCATCTTTCGATGTCGGTAAACATCGAGTCTCATCCCAGTCATCGGTAAATGTCTGGTTGTTCCCCAGCCCGAGATCCCCAGTAGAGTCGTCGGTAAACGTCCTATCTGGTTTCCGGTTGCAAATACCTTTTTTCCTTCCCCAGTGAAGAGTTCACCTCTCCGTTGGTGGCAATAAACGTTGAGTTTTTCCCATTCGTCCGTTGACGTTTGGTTGTATCGCTTTCTTTCCCAGTCATTCGTTAATGTCTGGTCACCTCTCCGTTGGTGTCGATAAACGTCGAGCTTCTCCCGTTCGTCCGTTGACGTCTGGTCGAGTCTTTCCCAGTCATTCGTTAATGTCTGGTCACCTCTCCGTTGGTGTCGATAAACGTCGAGCTTCTCCCGTTCGTCCGTTGACGTCTGGTCGAGTCTTCCCATTCATCCGTTGATGTCTGGTCACCTCTCTGTTGGTGTCGATAAATGTTGAGATTTTCCCATTCGTCCGTTGACGTCTGGCTGTACCTTTCCTTTGATAACAAAATCAAACTCCCTAGTAGAGTCGTCGGTAAACTTCTTTTCTGGTTATTGTTGCAAATGTCCTGTATCATATCCCGCAGTGTGCAAATTTCTACGGTTCTTTGGTATTCAATCCATGTTTACCTTGAAGGTCTGACAGTCATTGCTCTCATCTGTTCAGGTTCCCAGTTGATTGAATAGGGGCAGTTGTAGCACCTCAAATTTGCACCTCCCATTTGTGTATACATTTTCATTTTAGGTCATTAACATTGCATTGTCATTGCATAGTCCACTACATGTCATCAGGCAAGACTGGTCAGGAGATTCAACTGTGCAAGCAAGCAAGAGCATTGTCCATGAGATCAAAGCCCTATGGTGGTTACCATGAGTTCACATGATTCAAAGATCATTTTGAAGTGATTTGGCCAAGTGTTGAAGGCTCAGAACTCATCAGTCCATGTACAAATCATCTGATACCTAAAAAGTCAACAGAAGTCAATTGTCAAGTCAACTGTGGATTTGGAGGTGGGAGATGATCAGTGATGCCTCATTCATATGTAAACAAGTCTCATTTGACATTTCAAACATCAACATTGAAGAATTTGAGGTCAGATCAAGACTTTCCAAAAATAGCAGGTGATCTGTAATTTGAACTTTCCAAAAATGGAAAGGTTTTGGACAAACTTCAACTCAAGACTACATCATCAAGAAAGCTTCAAATGAAATTTTGTCCAACATGAAAGTTGAAGATATTTCTCTCCCATTTCCAAAAAGTCCAAGATCATGGATTTCTCATCTGTGGTTGAGGAGATATGCTTCAATCATGGCAAAGTGTGGTTTAAACTTCAAATGAGCATAACTTTCAAACCAAAACTCCAATTTGGGTGGTTCTTTTTGCACTTTGATCCTTGTAACATGTATTTTCCAAGCATACTATCATTTGGCATGAAATTTTATTGCATGATCATTGGTGCATTCATGAAGATTTTTGAAAAAATTTCATAAACTCATCTTGGTTGAACATATGCATACCAAACCAATTCTAATATATGCATGAACTCATTTTTTGGCATTTTGGATCAATAACATGCACTGTTCACGTGCATGAAGGTGCATGAAGTAGAAAATGCATTTTTGCACTTACACCTTAAAAGTGATTAATCACATTTGCATTTGCCCTAAACACTTCCTAAACATGATTAGCATGAGGTATATATGCTTAATCATAACTGTTTTGATCAGAATCAACAATTCTAGATCTAGAATCACCAAATTCTCAAAAATTCTCTCTCACATTTTTTTCCAAAATCTTTCAAACAAAAACATTTTCTCTTGCTTAATTCATCATTATGAAGTACTGTTGAGTAGAATTGGACAAGAATTCAGAAGAAATCGTGGCTGTTTGAGCTAGGTGCAAAGAGTGAAGCATTCATGGCAAGTGAAGATTGAGCTGAATTCATGAGCATTTGAGCTTCCATTTCATCATCATTCATCTCAAGAAGCATATTGGAGAAGATCTGAAGCGTGGCAAGGCTTGGAAGCAAGTGATTTCAATTCTGTTCATCAAGAGGTTGGTTTTTCGACTTCTTTAATCTTCCAATCCATTATGCTAGTTGTATAGATATTTGAATGATGGTAAATCTGAGCTTTGAATGGAGTGATTTGGTGCTGATTTGAGTTAGTTACATGCATTTGAAGTTTTGATGATGATTCTTAATTCCTTCGATCCAAGCATATTGTGATGTTTTTGCATGAATGATTTGTGGATTCTTGATGTATGATGCATAATGATTCGAATGCTGTGCTCATTTTTCATTTCTGGACGTTTTGGATTTTTCTGGAAAATTCTGGATGAAGATCTTCATGATCTTCATCGTGTTCATATTATTTCCAGTTTTGCTGGAGATTTTCCTACGAATTTTGCCACGAAACGCATGTGATTTCGTGCGGAACGCATGTGCATTACCTGCGGATTTTTAAATCCATGCATGCGCGCGCTTAGGGTTTGTATGCTGAAACGCAGTCGTTTTGCATTAGGCGCGCTATGTAGTTTGAATTTGGCACCGGTTCGAGCCTGGCTGATGGCATTTCTCACATTGCCTTGCATTTTCACTAGTTCCTTCATATTTCATGCCATGCCTCCCATTTCATTTTTTATTTCTTCCATGAACTTCTAAAATTCACAATAAATTGAAAAATCATCCAAATTCATCCCAATTTTTTGCATTGTGTTCCTCATTTTATCTAGTTTTTTATGAGTATTAAAATGCAAGTTGTGCTTCGCTGAATATTTTTTGGTGCTAGAATGTTTGAGTACATGTCCATATTTGACCTTGCCTTGGTTATCATGTTGTGAAATGCTGGTCTTTGATCCAATGAATGTGAAATTTTGCATGCTATAACTAGACACATTGCTTGACATTTTGGTGTTGATTTGGTATTTTTATCAATTGTCAATTCTGTTTTATGAATGTGCTAAGTTGGTGTGACAATTTGTGTCACACCTTGTGATGTTCAACTTACATGATGTGTTTGCCATACCAAATGATCTCCAATTGTCCTGATTTTTTGTGTGATGCATGTTATAGATGTTGTGATTGCTCATGAATTTTGTTGTAATTATTTGAATCATTTCTGATTTAATTGAGATTTTTCATTCTGGTTGATCACATTTGAGCTTTAAAATTGCCTTGAACTTCAATTGATCATGAAATGCTTTTGGTTAATGATATTGATATGAGACCTTTTGGAATGTGTCAAGATGTGATTGAAGTTGATTCATGTTAAATTTAATGTTCTGTTTTGAATGTTTGACCCTCTTTTGACCCTAGGCTTTGACCTAGTGGTTTGGACTCACTGTTTGGATTGTGGATTTCAGGTTAAGAAGCACATTACCATGGTTGAAGTGGTTCATTCATTTGAGTTGATTACTTGATTGATGTTGGATAATATTGAGTTGTTTTGTAGGCTTTAAGAACAAGTTGCCTAATGGTTTGTGCCCTGCTCATTGTTGCCTAATGCTTTGTCTGACTGTGTACTATTGCCTGATGACTGTTGTTGTCTGTTTGCTTGAATTGTAAACTGATTAGTTTAGATTTTTCACAGGTGCCTAAGTTGCTTTGAGTTCTTTTGAACTTGCTTTTGCTTTGCTTGGTTGCTTAACCATTAAGGTATAACTCTCTGACTTCATGTAGTCTGGAAGACCTATCCTGTTATGTGGGCAAGCACCTGTCTGAAGCCCTCCTTAAGAGGCAATGTTTGTGAATGTTTAAATTTGTGCCAAGCAGGTAAAGACCTCTTAAGAGGCAATTGGCAGATAAAAGGGATGTGCAATCCATCCCCTGCTATTCAGTTGTGTCATTCACCCTGCTCACACCATTGTGTTGATGCATTGTGGATAATAGCCCAAGATCTTTGTTGTGTCAGTCATATGTGGAGAAGAGTTCCTACATTCTGAACTCCCACACTTTCATTTGTCTGAAGCTCTCCCAGGCCAGGGGTAAGAGCTGTGAGGTCTTACCCTCACTTCCCATTTCATCTGCTTCACCCTAACTCTCAATGTTAGGGTTAAGAGCTAACCACACCCGATTTCAGTTGGCTTGTGTTTCACAGCCTAACCTTGTATGAGCCCCATTGTTTGCATATAGTGTGTGTGCTTGCTTTTTGTACTTGTATGTATTTGCTTGTGCTGTTTAGGATAGCTTGCTCCCTGTGCAAGTTAGGTTAGAAACCTCAACATAGGGATCGTATGCATGATAACTTCTAGGCTCGAGTCGTAGTCTCCCTAGTAGTTTGTGTCTCCCTTTGTCTCTGGTTAGGTTAGAAGTTCTTTCCCTACGTAGGGGAACTACGTCGCCCTGATCCTCATACCAGATGAGGTACGTAGGCAGGAGATGAGCTGATCTCTCCGGGCGCCCGTTTTATTTTTCAACCCCTTTGTGTGTGTTGGAGTCTGACATAAGTCCAGCGATTGGCAGTTGGTTTCCTGTGTGTGTTCGTTGGTTCGGAGTCTGACGTAAGTCCAGCGATTGGCAGTCGGTTTCTTGTCTTTGTTTTGTTTGGCGTGCGTTAGCCGAGCTACGAGTGCTCTGATTCTTCTCTGGTTAGAGAAGATACGTATGCATAGGATGCGGCATCCTAGCGAGCACGTTTCCCCTGTCCCGAACTACGTCGACTCTGATGTCTATGCCTGACAGACTACGTAGGCCCATGATGCGATATCCTGCCGAGTTAGTTTCTCTTGTTTTCTTGTGTTTCCTTCCAGCCTTGTGTGGTGTTTGAGCAGTTTTTAGCAACCTTATCCTTTCTTTTGTGCGTGGATCCCGTCGAGTACGACGGATGCGTAGGGGTGCTAATACCTTCCCTTCGCATAACCGACTCCCGATCCCATCTTTCTCTGGTCGCGAGACCATGTCTTTTCCAGGTTTACTTCGAGCGTTTCCTTTCCCTCCTTTGGGATAAATAACGCACGGTGGCGGCTCTTTTGTTTCGTTTTTCCCGCCGATTTTTCGCGTAATGCGACACCCGCGCCGAGAATAACAAAGAGAGGAGAAACATCCAGAATCTCATCATCAGGGATGCCCATGGAAGGAGCACTAACCTTTGGAGTAGACTTAGTATTTTTAGAAGCAGATGTATGTTGATGTTGTGACATTTTGGAGTTTTTCTGGAAAAGGTAATGTTGCCCTAATAGAGGAACACAGAGAAAGAAAAGGAAGATGGGAGAGTTGAAGTAGGTAATGATGTTATGGGGGTAGCGTGTGAGGATGGTATTTCCAAAACAAGGTGAAGATTTACCATAATAGGGGCATTTTATTTTAGGCACATAGACAATAATTTGATTACTTTTTCCACTCCATATTAATTGCTACAAGTCTTCATAAATGAAAATCCCTAATTTTACTCTCAGGAATTCAAACTGATTTGCGTCCAAAGCCTTTGTAAAAATATCAGCTAACTGCACCTCAGTAGCAACATGCTTTAAGACTACAGTCTTATCCTCCACAAGTTCTCTAATATAATGGTGACGAATATCAATATGTTTGGTCCTGCTGTGCTGAATAGGGTTCTTTGAGATGTTTATAGCACTCAGGTTATCACAGTACAATGTCATGACATCTCGTGTGACATTGTATTCAGTCAACATTTGTTTCATCCATACCAGTTGAGAACAACTACTTCCAGCTGCTATGTATTTAGCTTCAGTAGTAGACAGCAAAACACAATTTTGTTTCTTAATAAACCATGATATTAAGTTGTTCCCCAAGAAGAAACATCCTCCTGATGTGTTTTTCCTATCATCAGCACTTCCAGCCCAATCAGCATCACAATATCTAGACAACACAGATTCAGATCCATGAGTGTATATCATCCCATAGTTACAAGTGCCATTGACATATTTCAGGATCCTTTTCACTTGGTTGATATGGCTCACCTTTGGTTCAGGTTGATATCTAGCACATACACCTACTGCAAAAGCAATGTCAGGTCTGCTAGATGTAAGATATAACAGACTCCCTATCATGCTTCTGTAGAGACTTTGATCCATACTGACCCCATTTTCATCTTTAGACACCTTCAAATGAGTAAGAGCATGTGTCCTCTTGTGACTTGCATTCTCCATGCCAAACTTCTTAACAATATTCTTGGCATATTTACTTTGAGATAGAAAGATAGAATCTTCCATCTGCTTGACTTGCAGGCCAAGAAAATAGGTCAGTTCACCAACAAGGCTCATTTCAAATTCGGACTGCATTTGCTCAACAAAATGTTGAACCATCTTACTTGACATCCCACCAAACACAATATCATCCACATAGATTTGAGCAACCATGAGCTTTCCTCCTTCATCTCTGACAAATAAAGTCTTATCAATGCCTCCCTTTTTGTACCCATTGTCAATGAGAAACACTGTGAGTATATCATACCAAGCTCTAAGAGCTTGTTTCAATCCATAAAGAGCTTTCCTCAACTTATACACATGCTTTGGAAGATTTGGGTCTGTGAATCCCTTTGGTTGTTCAACATATACTTCCTCATTCAAGTAGCCATTTAAGAAGGCACTTTTCACATCCATTTGGAACAGTTTAAACTTCAGAATACATGCCACTCCTAGCAATAATCTAATGGACTCCAGGCGAGCTACATGAGCAAATGTTTCATCAAAGTCAACTCCTTCAACTTGAGTGTATCCTTGTGCTACCAAACGTGCCTTATTTCTAGTAACCACACCTTTTTCATCAGATTTATTCTTGTAAACCCACTTTGTTCCAATAACATTTATTCCTTCAGGTCTTGGAACCAATTCTGATACTTCATTTCTCTTGAATTGGCAATTCATCAGTCAAGGCTTCTTTAACATTCTTAGGCACAATCTTTGACACAAAACAGGCATGTGAGATCACTTCCCTTGATCTAGTGGTGACCCCTTTATTTGGATCTCCTATAATGAGATCTTTATGATGATCCTTCTGAACTCTGCAAGAGGGTCCCTTATTTACTTGATCAGCTTCGGGTTCAGCTTGAGTGGACTCACTCTCACTACTTTTATCAGGGAGTTCAGCTGGGGCATCATTCAGAAATGTTTCAACATCGTCTGTGACATCAGTCTCTTGATCATCAACAATAACATTGATAGATTCCATCATAACTCTAGTTCTGGAATTAAAAACTCTAAAGGCTCTGTTGTTTGTTGAGTAGCCCAGAAATATTCCTTCATCACTCTTGGGGTCTATTTTCCTTCTTTGTTCACGATCAACCAGGATATAGCATTTACTACCAAACACATGGAAGTATTTGACAGTAGGTCTTCTTCCCTTCCAGACTTCATATAAAGTGGTCGAGGTCCCTTTTCTTAAGGTTACTCTGTTGTGAACATAACAAGCAGTGTTCATAGCTTCAGCCCAAAAGTGGTAAGGCAACTTCTTAGCATGAATCATAGCTCTAGCAGATTCTTGGAGAGTTCTATTTTTCCTTTCCACCACACCATTTTGCTGAGGGGTAATGAGAGAAGAGAATTCATGTCCAATCCCTTCAGATGAACAAAATTTAGTAAATTTATTGTTCTCAAATTCTTTCCTACGATCACTTCTGATTCTGATAACATGACTTTCTCTTTCTCTTTGAAGTCTTTGGCAAAGGTCTTTCAACACATCAAACACATCTGATTTTCCCTTATAAAATTCACCCAGGTATATCTGGAGAAGCCGTCCACCACAACATAAGCATACCTTTTTCACTAAGACTTTCCACCTGCATAGGCCCCATCAAGTCCATGTGGAGAAGTTCCAGCACTTTAGATGTGGCGTCATGTTTGATCTTCTGATGTGACATCTTTGT
This sequence comes from Lathyrus oleraceus, assembly GCF_024323335.1. Classification (NCBI taxonomy): domain Eukaryota; kingdom Viridiplantae; phylum Streptophyta; class Magnoliopsida; order Fabales; family Fabaceae; genus Lathyrus; species Lathyrus oleraceus. The sequence continues at coordinate 59,545,326 of NC_066585.1, forward strand.
TTGCTTTCCAATTTGGCATTCACCACATACTCTTCCTTCTTCAATCTTTAATTTTGGGATTCCTCTGACAGCTTCAACATATATGATCTTCTTCATTCCTTTAAGATGCAAATGACCCAGTTTTTGATGCCATAGTTTCACTTCTTCTTCTTTAGCTAGAGCACATATTAATGAATAACTAGTTTCTTGAGGAATCCACATATAGAGGTTGTCCTTAGATCTGACTCCTCTCATGATCACCTCATTTTTTGCATTAGTAATTAAGCATTCAGTTTTTGTGAAGTTCACATTGAGACCTTGATTGCATAATTGACTGATGCTGATCAGGTTTGTAGTCAATCCTTTAACAAGCAACACATTATCAAGGTTAGGAAGTCCAGAGAAGTTCAGCTTTCCAATCCCCTTGATTTCACCCTTTGCTCCACCACCAAAAGTTACATAGCTGGTGACATGAGATTGAAGGTTAATCAGCAGATTTTTGCTTCCAGTCATGTGTCTGGAGCATCCATTGTCAAAGTACCAATCTTCTTTGGCTGAGACTCTGAAGGAAGTGTGAGCTATCAAGTTAGTAGCACCAACCTTAGGAACCCACTGTTTTCTATTAGAATAGATGTGTTGTTTGGGTCTAGGTTGATAAGTAGGACTATGATAACCATACAGCCTGAAGCAGAATGGTTTTATGTGACCAAATTTCCCACAGTAATGACATCTCCATCTTTGGTGTTTTCCTTTATGTTGTCGTCCCTTGTGATGTTGAGACACCTGATGTGACATCTTTGGTTTGCTATCAGAGGGATTACACTCAGGAGAAGATTCATTGAACCCAAGGCTAGTCATGTCTCCTGTCATCTTTCCAGCATGGAGGATTTTGTCCAAGGTGTCAGATCCTCTGTTTAGCATTCTGACATACTTCGTCATCTCATCCAGTTTGGAATTCAGGAACAAGGCTTCGATCTTCAACTTAGAAATGGTTTCTAAGTGTTCTGTCTTCTCAGCCTCTAGGTGGATTATCGGTTTCTTCTGATTCTCCACTTGTTGACACACTTATTCACTTCTGAAACACAACTTCTTGTAAGAATTAGCTAATTCATCAAAGGTTAATTCATCATCGCTAGAGTCTTCATCAGGATCCCATCTCCTAGTCAAGGTAATCACAAGATTGACAGATTCTCCTTTTGTTTCAGTTTCAGAATCATCATCAGACCAAGTAGCAGCAAGACTCTTCTTCTATTTCTTGAGATAGGTCCCACATTCAGCTCTAATATGACCATACCCTTCACACTCATGGCACTGAATTCCTTTGCCCTGTTTGGATTTTTCTTCATTTTTTGTTCTTCTTCTAGCATCATTGGGCCTACTGATGTCAAATGAGTTGTTCTTGACATTAGACTTTGACCTCACATCCATCCTCTTCAGGATTTTGTTGAATTGTCTTCTAAGTAACGCTAAGTCATTTGACATACCTTCATCAGCATCCTGACTACTTTCTTCATTTTTATCTTCAGTGTTTGACACAAAGGCTGTGCTTTTGACTTTCTTTTCATATCCATCACTCATTCCCAACTCGAATGTTTGAAGGGATCCAATTAGCTCGTCCACTCTCATCTTGCAGATATCTTGAGATTCTTCTATGGCTGTCACTTTCATCGCAAATCTTTTAGGGAGTGATTTGAGGATTTTCCTCACAAATTTTTCATCTGACGTCTTCTTACCCGGGGCTCCTGAGGAATTAGCAATCTCAAGAATATTCATATGGAAATCATGAATACTTTCATCTTCTTTCATCCTCAAATTTTAAAACTTAGTAGTAAGAAGCTGCAATCTAGACATCTTCACTCTCGAGGTACCTTCATGAGTGGTTTTGAGAGCATTCCAAGCATCTTTAGCCACCTCACAGTTGTTCACCAGTCTGAAGATGTTCTTATCAACCCCATTGAATATAGAATTCAATGCTTTAGAGTTTCCAAGAGCTAGTTCATCCTCCTCCTTGGTCCATTCTTCCTCGGGCTTCTTATCACATGTGACTTCTCCATCCTTAGTAATGAATGGATGTTCCCAGCCTGTTAGAACAGCTTTCCAAGCCTTATTGTCCAAAGATTTCAAGAAGGCTACCATCCGAGGTTTCCAGTAGTCATAGTTAGATCCATCCATAATTGGTGGTCTGTTTATAGATCCTCCGTCTTTGTCCATAGTACCAGAAAGTAATGTCCCAAGATCTCATCCAGAACCAGAGCAGGATGCCTGCTCTGATACCAATTGAAATTCTGGTATTAGATATGAGATGTCGAAGATAATGTCACGACACTAATATCTGAACAACAAATGAAATATAAACAAAATAAAAATATTAAACAATTGAAACACGACACCTGCAATTGTTAACCCAGTTCGGTGCAAACACATCTACGTCTGGGGGCTACCAAGCCAGGAAGGAAACCCACTAAACAAAATTAGTTCAAAGACTCTCAGTAAACAACTTCAAGTTACAATCTTTTCACCTAATCTCTACCCGTGTGACTTCTATCTAAGAACTCTTAGATATAAGACCCTACGCACTCCCCCTCAATCACAACAGTGATACTAGAACAAATACCACAAAGAAAGAAGACACACTTCAATGACACACACTTGATCTTGCTTAAAAGCTTCAATCAAGTAAACAAATACACTCGTACTTCAAAGCTTAGAGTGGACAAATTACAACTCAAGACTCAGACCAATTCATACATCAACAAGATGAATGAATGGATCACAATTCACAAACGTACATTAGGCTAAAACCCTAATACTCACTCACTTCAACATTCGTGTTTTCTGTCCATCACACGGGGTTTACATGGTCTTTAAATAGAAACTTTATGAATGGGCCAGGGCAACATGAAACCCTAATCCTATTTAACGCGTATTCCCTAGGAATTAGTAACAAATCATTCCTCTTTAGGAAATAGAATATTTTGGCTTTTAAATAGAATTACTCCTTGAATAACGCATGCAATCTCCACATAAGCACACAAAGACTTGCATGAAAAGCGCAACAACAAAACACATAACATTCAGGCTGAATGTTCTGTATGCACATGTCTTAACATCGGGTCTGACATCTTGAATAAATCCTGCATAACCATATTAAACAACCTGCAGAAAACCGATATCACATGTCAAGACTACAAGCGTGACATCTTGTGATAACACTAAGTTTTACCAAAATTGATGCCAATACATACCAAAATTGATGCCAATACATAGAACCAACAATCTTCAACTATGGATAGAAAATATCTTGCACCTGAGTGTGAAGGATTTCTTGCCTTTGTTGAACTTCACTCTGCAGGCTTTACCAAACACACAAGGTTCATAGAACTCCAACTATTTGACCTTTACACCACCTAGCAGATTTTGTTTCCCCAATTCGACCATACCCATTTCACTAACATGGTCCAATCTCATATGCCATAACTCAGTCTTCGACACAGGTTTCATGGATGCAATACCAGTTGAACCACTTGTAACCTTAACCTCAAGGTTATACAAGCCTTTCTTTCTTATGTTTCTCAAGACTTCCTTCGACCCCTTCATGACTCTGAGGATACCATGTTCTCCATTGAAAACATATCCTTTATTGTAGAGTTCACCAAGAGAAATCAAATTTCCCTTAAGTTCAAGTACATACCTGACATCAGTCAATAGCCTTAATGATTCGTCATGGAGGTTGAATCTTACAAATATAATTCATGCAATCTTGCAGTCTCTATTGTTTCCCAGCATCACTGATTCACCATCTTGATCACATAATTCCTCAAACACGTCTTTGTTTGCAGTCATGTCCTAAGTATAACTTGGATTCATAATCCACTCCGAGCTAGAGTTGTTGCTTGAAACCACAAGGACATCATATGATTCATAATGGTTGTGTTTCAATTATCCTTACCATCTATAATCATTCAGACGTTCAGGGCACACCTTTGCTATGTGACCTTCCTTCTTATAGTGGTAACACCTAATTGTAGGAGTATTACCGCCATAATACTTTTGTTGACCTTTACCCTTCTTATTCTCAAACCTTCCATCTTTCTTTGAGAATTTTCCTTTAACAGACAATCCTTCACCAATAGACGATGGTTTGTGCTCCTTTTGTTCGTTCAAATCCTTAGAGTACAAGGCTGATTAAACTTCTTCAAAGGCCATGATTCTCTTCCATACAAGAGTGTTTCTTTGAAATGAGTATGAGATTTGGGTAAGGCATACAACAACAACAATGCTTGATCTTCATCACCGATGATAACATCAATAATCTCTAGATCAAGAATCAGCTTGTTGAACATAACCAACTACTCCATCAAGACTTTGTCTTCACTCATCTTGAATGAATATATAGCTTACTTTAGGTAGAGACGATTGACCAAGGATTTGGTCATGTATAATTCTTCAAGTTTTAACCACACACCTACGACGATTTTCTCCTTCGAAACTTGCTAGAGAACCTTATCACCAAGGCTCAATATGATTGTATTGTGGGCTTTCTCCACCATCGTCCTCTTCTCCTTCTCCGTTATGACACCATCCATGGCTTCGACACCCCTCAACGCTTCTAACAAACCATGTTGAACAAGAAGATTTCGTATCTTCAAGCGCCATAATTCGAAATCATTTACTCAGGTGAATTTCTCAATCTCAAACTTCGTTAACGACATCTTGATCCACGCTCATTGCACCATCTTGTTGAGACAAACGATGCAACAGAAACAGAGTAATCTTGTGAGAAAGAGAGGTTTTCTTGAACAAACACAAGAAACCTGTTCAGTTACGAAGAGAGCGAAGAGAGAGAAGAAGATAAAGTTGGTTATAACAATTTTTCTATTCACTTTCTCCAAAATTAGGGCTTATAAATTACAAGTGAATAACAACTTAACCACCACCTACTATAACAAACTAGAGTATAGTCTATATATATACTCCTAGTATATGTATGACATGTATGATGATAACACCCATACATGACATAAACAACTATTACATAACAAAGTACATAACTAACTTAAGTCATTTGCATGCTCGAACTGACTTCGACCAAAGTAAGCACATCTTTGACTACTGCATACTTGAATTGACTTAGACTACAACATACACATCTCAGTCGAACCATGAAGCTACCCCTGTCAAGACTAGAGTTTGATCCAAAATACTACATTTTATTTCTTGAATACGAGTAAATCATTTCACCATATTTGAAAAATCTAACCTTGAAAAGTCTTATTTATTTATTTTAGTTTGAGCAAAACATCAGTTTTTTAAGAATTAAAAAAAAGGACAAACATATCTTATACTTAGTTTAAAAATAAATTAAATAGAAATACACCACTGTAATATTAAATAAATCACAAATTTGCAGACGTAGAGATTCAAATCCAAAACTGTTATAAGATTTTCCCGCAGTTGATATATCCAACTATGGTAAAATAAAATGTAAATTGTTTTTAATTTAAAAAATAATATAAAGATACCTGATTTTTATATTGTCACAACCGTTGTAAAAATGATGTCATAATATTTATTATTTGTAGTAGTGATGACTCGATTTAAAATATTTCAAGAAATTTTTTAAAAAATATATGAATATGTTTAAATATAAAATATAAAATTTTATAGTAAAACTTATATGAATAAATATCTCAAAAGGAAATAAAATTATATCTATAAAAATTCAATTGGATTTAATTGAAATACACTGACAGTGTAAAATGATTTTACACCGTCAGTTAATCATAGACATTGGATATTAAAACAAGTTTGACTTTTATTTTAAAAACCTATAAAATAATACAAATGGGTGACAGTGATAAATCGATAGTGTAAATTTTTTTACACTGACAATGTATAATAATTAATCTTTTCGGAAGCATATTTGTATGCAGTGACTAAAGTTTTCTTAAAATTTCAACATTGTAAAATAAAGTGTGGGTATATATTATAAAAAATGATCAATAATAAATAATAATAATAATAATAATAATAATAATAATAATCAATTAAATGACCAAATTAAATATATTATATAGATCTATGCATAGTTTTAGTCAATGTTAACTATTATTATTACTTTTATTAATATCTTACATACTTTATTATCTTTCAACATATTCTCCATTTCTATGTTTTCAACGTGGAAAAGTAAATAATGAATAAATGTTATAATAAATCACCGAAAGTGAAAACTTTTTACACCGGTTCAGTTAGATTCCACGTAAGAAAAATAAAACTGGGTCACAAAATTTTCCTTTTCTTTCTCATTTGGTCTTAGTCACGTTTCTTCAATGTGGACTCTGTACTAAGCATCTCACTGAGAGAAAGAGAGAGAGGAGAGAGAGAGAGAATGTCTTCCCCAAGCAAACGCCGAGACATGGATCTGATGAAGCTGTTTGTTTTCTTTTCTTCTTCTTTTTTCTGATTTCTTATTCAGTTTTTTTGTTTGATTTTCTTATACTTTACTAATGGGTGTGTGTTGGATTTTCGTGAATCAGGATGATGGCTGATTACAAAGTGGAGATTATCAATGATACCATGCAAGAGCTCTTTGTCGAATTTCACGGACCTAAAGACAGTAAAGTTCTTTTTTTTTTTTGCATTCCTTTATCAAATTTTCAATCCTTTTTTTTTTGTCTCACCATTGAAAGATTGAAATGTTTTTCTGTAGATTGTATGTGTTTGAATTCAATGTGAGGTTTTTATGTGTTTGGATCAGTATTCAACAGCTGCTACATATGGATATGAGGGTCTTGTAGTTGTGCTTCAATTTTGTAGCTTAACTGTTTGTCCATTTTCTTCAATGAGGGTGAATAGCATTAGGATCTATTTTTTGATGTTCAAATAACACATTTGTGATTTTAAAGGTAGAACTGAAGTGGGTTTTTGTTCTTCGATTTTTTGACTCACTTTTGTTGGGACTTATTGCAGGTCCTTATCATGAAGGTGTGTGGAAGATTAGAGTGGAGTTACCTGATGCTTATCCTTATAAGTCTCCTTCTATTGGTTTTGCCAACAAAATTTACCATCCTAATGTTGACGAAATGTGAGTTGTTCACGGCAACTAAAGCTTCTTTGTTTTGTATTGTATATAAGAACCGCCGTTGTCCTCCGTGGAACCTATATTGGTTGTTGCATCTGTGCACACAAATTGTTATTTTCAAACTCAACAGCTGATCAAAATGTTTTTCTCTGATATTCAGGTCTGGGGCAGTTTGCTTAGATGTTATTAACCAGACTTGGAGTCCAATGTTTGGTAAGCATTATTAACAATCTATAGTTTCCGACGTATATTGATGGTAAAGAATATTACTAAAATTGCACTTGCTATGCATTTAATTCAACTTTGTTTGATTGTTAGTTTTGCTATCTTACGTTTTTCTTATTTTCGTTCAGATCTTGTTAATGTGTTCGAAGTGTTTCTTCCTCAACTTCTTATGTACCCCAATGCAGCAGATCCATTGAATAGTGATGCCGCTGCCTTGATGATGCAAGACCGTGCTGCATATGAACTAAAAGTCAAAGGTAAGTAAAAGTATTTGAAGGCTCTAGATTGTGCAAAATGATTTATGTGCCATATTCAAATGTGTCAACTCCTACCCAATAGAATTCTGCCTCTAAATCTCTGTCGATGCCTTAACCTGTATTTTTTCTCAATCTCCCTCTGCCTCTAACTATTGGACTATTCTTCCTCTAGTCTACTCCCTGCAATTTTGCTCTAATCGGTCCTCTCCATACGTGCCAAAACAGCTTAAGACGAGATTTTACCATTTTCTCTACAATAAACTCTACCCTGATTTTTTTTTCAATGAATGTTTTTCTAAGCCTATATTAGTCTTGTGTGATCACTCACCCAAGACTTTCTTGCTTCATCTTTTGTTTAAATAAACAGTAAGCCGAATGATCTGAGTACTTGAATTAAGAGCTTTTAATTTCAATACTCAAAATAGTGCGTACACCTTATGTTACTTATATCGATGTATTGCTGGATATGATATTGACAGCTAGAGTAATAAGTAATGTTTAACAAATGAATGTGAAACAATTTCTAGGTTCTGAGTTTCTGATCGAAGCAACTCGTTTCCAATTCACTGCAATATAATATACCTTCTACTTAGCTATTCTGCACATATATTTTCATATTAGTCTAACATCAGGTCTCAAAATGTTGCTCTATTCTGTGCATCTATTTTCATTGATATTAATTTGGGAGAAACATTGAACAGAATACTGTGAAAAATATGCCAAGCCAGAAGATATTGGAGCTTCTAAGGAGGAAGATTCTAGTGATGAAGAGCTGAGTGAAGATGATGATTATGCCTCGAGTGATGACGGCATTGCTGGCCAACCTGATCCCTAAATTGTTATACATACAATGTCTGCATTATTATATTCATGCTTGTACATTACTACATGATATGATATTGAAGTACTTGAATTAAGAGAAACAATTTCTGAAGGTTGAAGGAAAAATCCTCACCTTTCTATCTGTCTATTATTCCTTGGGGGGTTTTGTAAATTTCTTAATTGTTTAAGTGTTTCATATATTTACTTCTGTTATTACAAGGTTCAAATTCTGAATATTCAAGCTGGTTTTTGCATATGAATGCATTAAATTTGAAACTGCTCCATGAGAACTCAGAAAATGTCAATGACTTTCTCTTATATTATGTTTGGAAAAAAGTTATTTTATAAGAAGATTATTTCTAACTAATCAATTAGAGATGTATTTGCCTGTGATAATATTACCTTAGAGTCCTGTCTATTGTTTTTAGTTAACAAGAAATATGATGAAATGTTTTGATATAAGGATATGAGTTTATGATTGTATAATACTGTAGTATATATAAGCTTGAGATGATTTTTACATACTTATCACACTAAGTATGACCAACAACATCATTAAATTGTTTTATTTATGTTATTAGGGTGATGCTCAGTTTTGGAATAACAAATAGCTAGAAGGTATACTTATTCATTAAGGGCTTATAATTAGCTTTAGAAGCAAATAGAAACCTAGGACTGGTTGGAATTAAACCCCAATTTTGGAGATAATTCGAATCAATCTTTCTGATTGATCATCTCTAGTTCTTCACTCGTCATTTGAGTGATTCAACCACATCTTAATTGCAAGTTGATTCCATTGCACAATGATTTGATTAGAGAAGATAGTTTGAGAGAGAAAAGCGAAAAGATGAAATTTAGGGTTTGGAGAGAATAAATAATTTTTTCTTGAGTTCTAACTGAACTGAATTCTGTATTATACAAATGAGGGTGTCTCTCTATTTATAGTTGAAATTACTTACACATCAAATAATCTCTCTTTGATTAATTCAACTCTTAAAAAAATATTAAGTTTAACTCTATTTAAGTTAACTACTTCGAATCTTTCGAATGTTTAACACAAAGAATTACATATTTAATCAAAACGTGGTGAATAATTTGAAAAATAAACGAAGTCTATTTTTCCTAATGAATAGATCTTTCATGTAAACAAAAAATTCCTAAGCTAACAGAAATAGATATATTATTTTAAACAGAATAAACTACCTAACAACCCCTCCTTCAAGCAAATTCATATGAACTTAACTTATTTTAGTAAAATGCGTAACTCAATAAGATGCCTAACTCCAAGCATCTAACGAAACTTTTCAAATTGTTTCAATTTCAATGGCTTCATCATAATATTTACGGTGATAAAACTTTTCAAATTGTTTCAATTTCAATGGTTTCATCGTAATATTCTCAATTTATTTCTCATATATACAATAGCTAGGCTTGATAACTCTATCATTCACTAGTTTCTAAGAAAGTAACATTTCACATCAACGTATATTTACTTTTTCCCGTAAAACACGTGATTTTTGGATAGTCATATAATAGGATTATTGTTGCACATGATCACAAAGAGTTATGGAAAATACACATCAACTTTAATATTTTTCCATAACTCTTTTTAAGCCAAACACATTGACACGCATATAAAGTCGTTGCTATGTATTCTGCCTCCATGGTAGAGATAGCGACACTGATAGAGATAGCGACAACCGGATGTTTCTTTGAAGCCCAGGAAATTGCTCATGATCCCAATTTAAACACAAATTTAAAGTGCTTTTTTGATCGTCTAAGTCATCGGCCTAATCACTATCGAGTTATATATTTTCTTCTTCTTTCAAGTAGAAGGTATCCTGATCAATTGTACCTTTTAGGTACCTTAAAATCCTTTTGGCCGCAAGTCAATGTGTCATAGTAGGACTACCCATGAACCAACTTATCAAACTAACACCAAACATCAAGTTAGGCTTAGTTATAGTCAAATACACAAGGCTTCCAACCACTTGTTTGAACAAAGTTTCATCAACTCTATCGCCACCCTCATCTTTGCGTAATTAAGTATTTGATATTATGGAATTTTTCACAAAATTATTATGCTCCGTACCAAATCTTACTAAAACCTCCCTTGTATATCTTCTTTGACAAATGAAGATTCCACCTGCACATTATTTCATTGTTGTTCCAATGAAATGCTTCATTTTCTCCAAGTCACGCATATCAAACACCAACATCATTGAATTTTTTAACTCATCACACATGCTTATAACATTCCCGATAAAAATTAAACCATAAACATAAATATTACAATTAAGAGTTTGCTTTCTTTTGATTTTGTGAATAGAGTATGCTCACTGGAACATCTTTCAAATTTTTCTCATATGAAATAAGCTTTGTTCAGGTGTATCAAGATCATGGTGCTTGCTTGAGACCAAATAATACATTTTTCAATATGTAAACTTTCTCTTCTTCTCCTTTCTTTACAAACACCTCATGTTATTCAATACAAACTTCTTCTTTAAGCTCACCATGAAGAAAATTGCTTTTTACATCAAGTTGAAAGACGTCCTAACTAAATTGTGCAACTCTTGCAAGAATTACACAAATAGTATTGAGTCTTGTCATTGGAGAAAATACCTCAGTATAGTCAATACCACAGAGTTGTGCATACCCTTTTACTATCAGCCTTGCTTTGAACTTCTCCACAATACGATCTTCATTTAACTTTGTTTTAAACACTCACTTGACTCCTATATGTTTGATTTCTTTAGGAACCATAGTAAGTTCTCAAGTTTGGTTCCTCTAAATGAATTTATGATGACATTGTTTCCCTCTATTTTTTGCATTTTACTACTTCTACAAACGTCCTTGGGTCATTCTCAATTGCCATCATCATTGCATTCAAATTTTCATCATCAGATAGACCTTACCCTGTTTTATAATATGCCATTCATATTGGTTCTCTTCTTCCTCGCACGCTCCTTGTGGATCTATGTGCTTGTAGGTACAATGTCTGAAATAGTCAAATGATCGCAATGGTTTGACGATGACAAAGCTATGATGTGAAGTCTTCATTTGAAGTTATGATCAAGATGCTAAAGTTGTTTTGCTTGTGAGATCAAGATGTCAAAGTCAATCTCTCTAAAGACAACACCTGATGTCAAGCGTCGTTCGGTGGAATCTATGATAATCTATGTTAAGCAATCTTTGGTGATATTGCCTATCAAAGAAGTCATATCAAGCCTCAATCATATATAAAATGTCAAGTCTCAAATGAAGTGTTGAATCAATACTAAATCAAACAAGGCATCTAGAAGCTTCAGAGTTATGAAAAAGAGTAAGTGTGAAAGCTTGACTAGTCTTATGTCTGAGTGATCAGTGTATTGTAAAGGCATAAGAGTACTCCCTCCGGTCTCAAATACAAATACAAGCAACAACAAAAAATCAATGGTCTTAAATATAAGTAAAACTCATCCATAATTATTACATTCAATGTCAATATTCCACATATACCCCTACCTTTTCACATTTTCATGGTTTTTATAATTTTCAAAGAAAAAAATAGAGATAAAATTAGAAAAAATATAAGACTTAAATGCATTTAGACATTTTTCTTAAACGTGAGTTTTTTTGTTGTTGTAAATTTGCTTTATCTATGAGATATGAGGAAGTAATATCTAAGATAATAAGATAATGTAACTCACAGACACCACGTTTGGTCTTCTATCTAAGTGATCAATGTAGTCCATATTTTTTTATTCTTTATAAAGTTCTCCATCATCAATTACCACTAATTATAATGGCCATCAAACTTAGAAATAATCAGTTGTGCAAACTTTTATGAAGTTGTTATTTTGCACCCACACTTTAAATTTGGTCATTTACAAAACTCATATTAAAGAAGTAATATGTTATATTTAGAGTATATTTGAATCAGGGATATTCGTGGTTTATAAACTGCACTGAACCAAATCATATTTATAATTCAGCTCAGTTTATAATAATAATTTCAATAAAAATATAATTAACGGTTAAAATGATTTCAATTCAGTTTAAAATTAATTTATAACCAGTTTGTATTTTTAAATTAGTTTATAATCAGTTTTCAATTATAAATCAATTTTATAATTTAAACTCTTTAAAAATCGTTTTTTTTAATTTTCATAAAAAATAATTAATTTAAAATTCTTTTTTTATAATATTTGAAAATATTTTATTTTTTAAAAATATTTTATTTCTAAAAATTAAATTAAAATTTTTATTTTTCTGAAAAAAACCAGAATAATTTTTTTTAACATTTCAGGCAAAAAATAATTTTTAAAAATCCAGAATAAATATTTTCGAAAAAATTAAAATTTTAGAATGAAAATTTATATATAATTTTTATATAAAAAGTTTCAGAATAATAAATTTTAAAATTTGGGAGGAAAATTTCACTACAATTTTTTTTTTATTCTGAATTTTCAGAATTCTTTTATTTCCAAAAACAATAATTTTTTATTTTTCTGAAAAAATATATTTTTGATTTCAAATTAAATTATATATTTTTAATATATTAAAAAAATATTTTTTATTTTATGGAATAAAAATATATTTTATTTTCAGATTATTTTTCTAAAAAATATATTTTTTTTATAATTTTATTTTTAATTTTCAATAAAATATTTTTTACTTTTCATAATTATAAATATTTTTAATTTTAATTTTTTTGTTTTCATTCTCAATAATTTTATTTTTTTTTATAAAAAAAAATATTTTTATAGTTAAATCAGTTTATAAAAAAAATTGATTATGAACGGTTTTAAACTGAATTGTAGTTGTTTAATTTAAATGGTTCAGTTTATTAAGACTTCAAATGGTTCAATTATTTTATGGTGTATTACAATTCAGTATAGTAATATAGTTTGGTTAATCATATTTTTGCACACCAATAATTTAAATTGATGTAATACAATAAAATTAAATAAAGTGATATTTAATCAAATTCTATTATTTAAATTTATAAATAATTAATGAAGTAAAATAGGATCCTTCAATTTTCATTTTATTCAATTTAAAATATGTTAATTTAGTTTATTTCGTTCCGTTAAATTATTAAAAGTACACGAACAATAAAATAGAATCTCTATACCACTTCAATCCACTTAATTTCATAATGTTTCATTCAATTTCGTTTCTTTCTGATACATCAATTCAACCCTAACTTTATAAATTATGTGGCACTAGCCTTAGCTAATAGTGCATTCCATAAGCAATGACAATTATTCAGTACTCTAAGCATTAATAAAACATAAAAAAAAATATGTTAATCATTTATAATATTAAATTTTTTATTAAAATAATTATTTTATAATTTTAATAGTTAATATTTTCATGCTTTTTAACCGTAATAGTTAAATTAATATTAAATTAAAATTAATTATAAATATATATAGGGCCAAGATTAAATTATTTATAAACAACCAGAAAACAAAAATAAATTAAATCAACTAAAAATGTTTAAATTCTACGTGATAATTTGATCCTTTGTAACTTAATTCAACCACTTATTTTTATTATTCACCCTAATAAAAATGCTCTAACAAATTTTCACTGCTTCTCAATTGTCTAATACTATAGTAGCATCAAATTCCAAATCACTTTCAAATTAGTACTCTTTTTATATTATTTATATGAGATTTTTTTATATTTATTAAATAATCATGATACATTGATTTATTCGATAAACCAAAAAATAATTTCTTTTTCTTATAAATAGAAAGAAGGAGTAGTAATATTTAGTATTGTTGACTCTTGCTTTAAATAATTAATTGATTTATGAAAGATCAATAACATCCTTGTCTTTTTTTTATCACATTCAATATCTTAGTCTAAAGGTTACATATCTATATTTTTTAATATATAGTATTATATAAGCGTTGTTTGACTTGATTTTTTTTATATCGGTTTAATAATTAAATGAGAAGAGCTGTTTTATTTAATTGTAAAATTTCAAATGTGTCATTTAAAATTATTACTTTATATTTTCTAATACAAAGAGATACATCATCATCATTTATGTAAAAAAAAAAATAAAAAAAAATCGTAAGGTTGTTAAAATTTCAAAAAGATGTGTGTGTCTTGTAAAAATTTACACAATCTTCTGCGAATGAAAATCAAACTCCTAAAACTACAATAAGTTAATACTAAATTATATTTATTTAAGATTAAAATCAACAAGCCCTTATAGCTCAGTGGTAGAGCGCCAGTCTTGTAAACTGGAGGTCCGCAGTTCGATCCTGCGTGAGGGCAATTTAATACGTAGTCATTTTTGGTAACGGCATTTGTTTCTGTTTCATAGAAATAAACTTGGATCAAATAGGTCACACAAAGACGAATCATTGCATGACACGTGAGAAATGTCTGAAATCGTCAAAACAAAGAATACGTAATATTTATGGAAAATTTGTCTTATGTTTTTTTTTTATATAAATTAATTAATATCAAATGTTTGTCACATAATTTTTTATATCAATGAAAAATGTGTTCAATTGTTTTTTAAATATTTAAAATCCACAAATATAACTTTTGCGTTCAATAAATATTTATCTCATACTTTTTAATAATATAGTGATAATTAATTGTCTCACTTTTTTTTATGTATTTATTTTGTTAAAGAATTAGAGTTGATAAGAGGTCAAAGGTTGTTGATTGTACCAAAAGATTTGAGTTTTCGATATAATGAGATAGAAGTTGACATGTAAGCTTAACACTTCAATGCTCAAATTAATATAAAAGTAAGATGACTTAATGAAATTTGAATTTGAATTGTACTGATAGATCCTAGGTCCGAATCACTTGTTCTTTAACTCAACATATCGCTCATGTTCTATGGTGAATTTATGAATTACCATGTTTCTTTCGGTCGCGGTTATTGGACTTTCTGACCGGTCAAGAACAACTGCCCCTAAGCCCTCACCCCTGCTTTGTAGGATGGTGGTGTTGCATCTCGAAAAATACGACCTCATAAGCCTTCACGCGCTCACGAAATTGATTGAACAAAGTCGTCATCGAAATTTATTTATTCCAATGAATGAAACGGAAATTATCGATAAAACTCTAAAAAGAAAAAAAAAAGATAAGATGATCGTCGCAACCATATTCAGGTTCAGGAGTCGATTACGCAAAGGGGAGATATTAGTCTCTCTCACGTCCGTTGTACTCAACAGAAACCTTTTAGTTAAATTTGTGATTGATCGTTAGTTTATGTTATTTATTTTCTTCGATTGATAAAAGAGTACAAAAGGGAAATAAAATGGGTCGCAAAAAAGTTTTAATTAAGGTGTTTGACGAGATTGCGGGTCAATGAGAAATTCAAAGCTATATAGTTCTTCGTAGAAAAATACGTGTTGGTTGGTTTGATTTTTGTTTGATAAAAGAGCTAGATATTAGGTAAAGCATTTTTTTATTTGTGTTGCAAAACGAGTTACGAAAATGGTTTGAAGTGAACCGGATTTTGAAAATCCACTTGACGTTGGATCAAGTGTTTTTAACTTAGAAAATACATTTATTTATCATTATTAATTATTTATTTAATTTAATCATGTAATTAAATAAATAAACAAATAATAATAATAATGAAATAAATATAATTCTAAATAGGGTACAAGAATTAGGGGTGGCAAAACGGGTCCGGCCCACCAGGCATGCCCGTTTTACCCGCACTTTAGTGCGGAGCGGACCAAGGATTTAGGCTCTTACCCTCTAACGTGTCCGCCCCGCCCCGCCCCATTTTTTTCGCGGGCTTTTACGGACACATGTATTTACATAAATTTTCACATTTTTAGACTTAAAGAGTGCAGTGCCCGCGGGCTTTCCCTATCCCGCCCTCACTTTTTGCGAGGCGGACTTAAGTTTTAGGTCCACATCCTCAACTATGACCGCCTCGCTCCGCTCGATAATTTTGCGGGCTTTTGCGGGGAGGGCATGTCCGTTTGCCATCCCTAGCAAGAATGTGATGACATGATCACGATATATATATATATATATATATATATATATATATATATATATATATATATATATATATATATATATATATATATATATATATATATATAATGAAGCAAATAGCAATTAAATATGATGGGCAATATTTAACTAGTTAACTAAAATTTGATTAAATCCATTAATTAGGTTAATTAAAATTAATTGTCATAACTAATTGAATAAAAGAATTCATTTAATCATTAGTTAGATCAATTAATTTTAATTAATAAAATTGATTAATTTTAAAATAAAATTTAATTAATTAACTTCATAAAAATGCAAAATAGATGGAGGTGTTGATAATTAAAAAAAATAATAATAAGTGAGATAAAATGGGGGGTTATGAAAAATATAAAGGGGCTACTGACCCAGGACTGAGCCCAAGGTGATGACCTAGTTGGAATGGCATTTGAAATCAAAGAGGGGTGTGTGTTAGCAGAAAGGGGGTGAGAACTCGCCATATGCAAGTTTAGCCCAAAGGAAAACACACCAAAAATGAGGGGGAGGTGCGCTGGAGTGGTGGGATGTTGGAAATGATTTGGGACAAGTTTGGCCCAATGATCCAAACCCTTAATAATGCCTAAAAAACCCTAGAGGGACCCTTCCGCCCCCTTCACTCAAACCATTGTCTCTCTCTTGTTTCCATGTCTGCAACTCTCTCTCGCTCTCCTTCCTCGCTGGAGACGACAACGTTGGCGACCCAAGGTGGCTGCCACCGTCTTCTCCGGCGACCCCTGCCCAAAATCACAAATTATCAAGGGAGCCTCCATAACTTTTCACCCTCGTCTTGATTCTGGCCTTTAAATCCTCTAAATCTCAAACAATTGGTTGGATCGAAGACCACAACTCACGAGTCAAAACCTCTCCAAACATAAAATCTCAAACAATTGAATCATAACACTATTATAGTCCTTATGCCTCTGAAGATCTCAGCACTTTGATTCTAAAGAGAGTAACTGGATCGATTCTTCTCTTATAGAGCTTTCCATGGTAATGAGGATTCACGGACCGCAGTCTTTGCCTTCGAAAAATCCCTAGCTTTTGTCTAGAATGCCCTTTCAGGTTTTCAGTCCACCGGGATACCCATTTTTGTGGTGTTTAATTTTAAAGTTTGCGCACAACTATTATTAGTAATGATCTTGTTAGGAACCCCCATAATGACATATTATATTATTCTTTAGGAAGTGGGCAACAACTTATTTGGTGATGTTGGCGTAAGACGCAACTTTGACCCATTTGGTGAAGTAGTCTATTGCAACCAATATAAACCTGTGTTAATTTGAATCCTTCAGTTTGATGAGCCCAATCATGTCTAGTCCCCACATGGAGAAAGATCATGGTGTTATTAGGACGTTTAGAGGAGTAGGTGGCACATGCACCTTATCAGCATATATGTGGCATTTGTGGTATGTCTTGGCATAATGGTAATAGTCAATTTCCATGGTTAACTAATAATAGTCTACCCTCAGGATTTTTTTGGCCATCGCATGTCCGTTTACATGAGAGCCAAAAGATCTTTCATGGATTTCTTTTATGAGCACGTATGCTTCGTGTATATCCATGTATTTGAGCAGGGTCATGTCATAGTTTCTTTTATATAGAGCGTCTCAATTCAGGAAAAACTTTGATGCTAACCTCCTAAGAGTTATTTTATCTATGCTAGAAGCACCTGTTGAATACTTTTGCTTCTCAAATATCGCTTGATGTCATAGAACCAGGGTTTGTCATCTAATTCTTATGTTATTGCCAAATAGTGAGCACGTTTATTGAAACACCTGATTATGATAGAAGGATGATGGTTGGGCCAAATCAATTTGTATATAGATGCTAAAGTTTCCAGAGCATCTACCATCTGATTTTCTTCTCGAGGAATATGGGAGAATGCAACTTTTTCAAACATAGGGAGTAATTTCAATATGTAATCCTGGTATGGAATTAGGTTCAAATGTCTTGTTTCCCAATCGCTTCATATTTGATGTATTATCAGAGTCGAGTCTCTATATACTTTAAGGATCTTGATCCTCAAGTCAATGGACTCTTCGAATCCCAATATGAAAGCTTTGTATTCAGCAATGTTGTTTTACAATCAAAGCAGAGTTTAGCAGTGAAATTAAAATGATAGTTCTTGGGAGACATCAACACTGCCCCAATCCCATGGCCCATTGCGTTAGAATCATCGTCGAACATAAGAGTGCATTTTCCCCCTAGTTCGGGTCCTTCATCGTCACAAATGATTTTTTCATCACTCATGGCCATGATATCCTCGTCTGGGAAATCAAATTTCAAAGGATGGTAATCCTACACTGGTTAGTGGACAAGATGATCTCCCATCACATTGCCCTTGATGGCTTTTTGTGTGACATATTAAATGTCATATTCTGATAACAGCATTTGCCAATAGGAGATTCTATCAGTGAGATTTGGTTTCACAAGTATATACTTTATTGGATCCATCTTGGAGATTAACCACTTTGTATGGGTCAACATGTATTATTGGAGGCGTCGAGCAGCCCATGTGAATGCATATCAAGTCTTTTAAAGTAGTGAGTATTTGGTCTTATAGTCATTGAACTTCTTGCTTAGATAGTAGAATGCATGCTCTTTCCTACTTTTTTCATCTTGGTTCCCCAACACATAACCCATGGATTCATCAAGTACTGTTAATTACATGATAAGAGGTCTTCCCTGAACAGGGAGTATCAAGGTCGGTGGTTCTTGCAAATATTCTTCTACTTTTTCGAAGGTTGCTTGACATTCATGGTTCCACTTGATGGCTTGATCTTTTCTCAATAGTTTGAATATTGGTTTGCATGTGACTGTGATATGTGAAATAAATATGGTAATGTAATTCAATCTACCCAAGAAGCCACAAACCTCTTTCTCTCTGTTTTAGGTGCATGCATATTTTAGATTGCTCTAAATTTGTCAGGGTAAACCTCAATCCCTCGTTGGCTTACAATGAATCCTAGCAATTTATCAGATTGAACCCCAAATGTGCATTTGTCAGATTGAATCCCTCGTTGGCTTCCTCAATGAAGAAAATAATTTTTGCATAAAGGTAACATGATATTCTTCTGTTAGGATTTAGCAATCATATCATCAACGTACAACTTAATCTCTTTATGAAACATGTCATGAAAGAGATTCATCATTGCCATTGATATGTTGCCTCAACAATCTTCAATCCGAAAGGCATTACATTGTAGCAGAAGGTCCCCCAAGTGTAACACCCCAATTAAACTAAGCTAATTATTTAATTTAAATTAATATTTTATTTATTAATTTAATTGAATAATTGGAAGTTTGGATTATTATTATTTTATTATTATTTGTGGAATAATAATTATTGGGATTATTATTATGGGATTATTATTTTATAATTGGAATAAAAGTGGAAATCAGTAAAAAGGCCCCATTTGGTAAAAAGGTTTATTGTTTTCACGTGAAAAAGGAAAAAGAGGCAGAACGTGGAAAAGGGCAAAAAGCCAGAAAACGAAGGTTGAAGGAAGGAGAAGCTTGGAGCTCAGAGGCTGCCGGATTAACTCAGGTAAGGGGGGTTTATCATCGATTAACGGGTATTATGGGATGATATGTACTGGGTAGTAATAGACCATTTGTTTTACCTCTGATTGGATGATATATGCTGAATTGTGAAACTTTTGGGATGAACGAAAATTTGATTATAATTGACGAAATTCGAGGGAATTTGAGATGGAAAGGTTAGCAAATTGTGAAAATCGAAAGTGTATGATTAGTGATAGATGATAGGAATGAAGTGTGTGTAAAATTTGGACTGTAGAAGGTTGAATTGGGTAGATCTCGTAGCAGAGAAAGCCATTGCAGATCTGTGAGCTCTGGTTTCTGGTCATACGCGTATGGCACTAGGCAATACGCGTATGAGATGTTGGTACGCGTATGGGGGGAAGCCTTACGCGTATGGATGAGGAAGATGATGTTTTTAACGTAAAATGGTCTCTGTTGGTACGCGTATGAGAAGTTGGTACGCGTAGCATACGCGTATGGACGTGGGCAATACGCGTATGGCTTGGTCAGGATTTGGGCAATACGCGTATGGGCATAGGCAATACGCGTATGGGCAGGATTGTGATTTCCTGTGCTGCTGTTGTGCAGTTTTTGACTGTTTAGGCTGAGTAGTGAGACTTAGCTGAGGTATGATGTTGTAGGGATCATTTCCCGTTGTTTTGAGTGGTATAGGTATTAGTAGAGTGTGCTAATACTGTGTTTGATTATGTGGCATGATATGATATGCTTTTGTGATTAAGTATGTTGATAATGTGTGATGGTATATATGATGATGTGAATGTATACGTTTGTGAATAGACTGTATTATGGCTTAGAGTGTGAGCATGTGTCTATTCTTGATTATTATTGATGTTGCATTGCTAGGTGATTAGCATGCATGTTGTGGCCCATTTGGGGTGGTAGCTAATTCCCATGGTGAGGAATTAGTGAGTAAATCATTTTGATTGTTGTTGTTGATGTTTGCATGCTAGGTGAGTAGCGTGCATTTCATGGCCCATTTGGGGTGGTAGCTAATTCCCATGGTGAGGAATTAGTGAGTGAGTCACTATGTCTCAAATGAGTGGGACTAGTGAGCTTGGTAGCCGTGCCTGGATTTGGACGGTGAGGTTGAACTATATGTTCACAAATAGTCGGTACCGCATGCATAGAGTCTCATTGCATAATGAATGTATGGCATATGATATGAATGGATGTATTCCAGTATCATATGTGTGTAGGTGCGTTGTGTTGTTAATGTTGAATATGGTTGAGATTATATATATGCTATATGTTATTGTTGAATATGATGTTTGAACGGATACTGCCGTTGCTGAATGTGTAGTCTGGTTAGGGTGAATTAATGTGTTAATTACTTAGCATTACATGTTGTTCTATAATGCTTGTTATATTGATTGAGGAACTCACCCTTACACCTATTTTTCAGGTAACGAGAAATGAGTTGAATAGAAGCAATTGCTTGGAGTCTAGAGTAGTTCTTATGGGTCATGCTCTGATAGATGTAACATCGGGAGGGGATGTTTTAATTTATTTGATTTCTGTTGTTGAATGATTGACATGTATTGTGTCATATGTTTTACATTGATGTTGAATTATTCCGCTGCGATTTATGCAAAGAATCTTATTTGATCAAAGAAATGAGCATGACAGATCATTTTGATAATTGTTGTGAAATGATTGTGTGACACCCTTCGGGGCATAATTACTCTGATGAATATATATTGTTATTTTAATTATAATAATTTGGGGTATTTAGAAGGGTGTTACATTAGTGGTATCAGAGCATAGTCGGTCGTGTTGAGTCGTAGTTATTCTGTTCCCCTGTACGGGATAGGTGTTGTGTAACCCTATCAGTACTTATTTGTTTTAGTTGTTGGGTTTTCGGAATAGAGATGGCTGGAAGAGGTAGAGACGATGCTGCGATTGCTGAGGCTCTGGGTATGCTAGCTGGAGTACTTGGAGGAAATCCAAATGTTGTGGGAATGGGAGCTGCTCGTCAGTTGAGTGAGTTCCAGAAGAACAATCCTCCAATGTTTAAGGGAGCATACGATCCAGATGGTGCTCAGAAGTGGTTGAAGGAGATCGAGAGAATCTTCAGAGTAACTGAGTGTGCTGATAACCAGAAGGTCAGGTTCGGTACTCATATGCTATCAGAAGAAGCTGATGATTGGTGGGTTGCTACCCGCACTGAGTTGGAAACTGCTGGAGATGCTGAGATTTCTTGGGCTGTGTTCAGAGAGAGATTTCTGAGGAAGTATTTTCCCGAGGATGTCAGAGGAAAGAAGGAGATAGAGTTCTTGGAATTGAAACAGGGTAACAGGTCGGTTACTGAGTATGCTGCGAAGTTCACAGAGCTGTCGAAGTATTATACTCCCTATGCTGAGGCTGCTGGGGAATTTTCCAAGTGTGTGAAGTTTGAGAACGGGTTGCGTCCCGAGATCAAGCAGGCAATTGGATATCAGCGAATCAGGGTGTTTTCTGATTTGGTTGACTGTTGCAGAATATTTGAACAGGATTCCAAGGCAAGAGCTGAGAGCTATCAGCAGAGAGTTGATAGGAGAGGCAAGAATCAGATGGATCGTGGAAAACCGTATGCAGCTGACAAAGGTTTTCAGAGGCAGAGTGGGATGAAGAGGCCTAGTGGGGGAGATTCTAGTGCTCCTGTTAAGTGTTACAGGTGTGGTCAGGCTGGACATCGTATCCATGAGTGTACCAGTAATGAGAAGAAATGTTACAAATGTGGAAAAGGTGGTCATTTGGCTGCAGATTGCCGGTTGAAGACTGTGACTTGCTTCAACTGTGGAGAGGTAGGTCATATCAGTCCGCAGTGTCCTAAGCCGAAGAAAGAGAATCAGTCAGGAGGCAAGGTTTTTGCTTTATCAGGTCTGAGACTTCTGCAGATGATCGTTTGATCCGAGGTACGTGTTATATTAATGGCTTTCCTCTTATAGCTATTATTGACACAGGTGCGACTCATTCTTTTATATCTTTGGATTGTGCTGTGAAGCTTAAGTTAGAGATATCTAAGATGTTTGGAAGTATGGTGATTGATACTCCTGCGAAGGGTTCAGTAACTACTACTTCAGTTTGTCTAAGTTGTCCCTTGAGTATTTTCGGTAGAGACTTTGGGATAGACCTTGTGTGTCTTCCACTAGTGCAGATTGATGTTATTCTGGGTATGAACTGGTTGGTGTTTAACCGAGTTTCTATCAACTGTTTTGATAAGACAGTGATATTCCCTGAGATTGAAGGAGAAAAGAGTTTGTTTCTATCAGCAAGGCAAGTGAATGAGGAAGTAGCTGGTGGAGCAGAGTTGTTTATGCTGTTAGCGACTTTGGAGGCTAAAGATAAACTGGTGATTGGCGATCTAGCTGTGGTGTGTGATTTTCCTGATGTGTTTCCGGAAGAGGTGAATGAATTGCCGCCAGAGCGTGAAATTGAGTTCTCGATTGATTTGGTACCTGGTACTAGACCGATATCGATGGCTCCGTATCGTATGTCTGCTGTTGAGTTAGCTGAATTGAAGAGTCAGTTGGAAGATTTGTTGGATAAGAAATTTATTCGTCCGAGTGTGTCACCGTGGGGTGCACCAGTGTTGTTGGTTAAGAAGAAAGAAGGTACTATGAGGTTGTGTGTGGACTACAGGCAACTGAATAAAGTGACGGTCAAGAATCGGTATCCTTTACCGAGGATTGATGATTTGATGGATCAATTGGTTGGTGCTAGTGTGTTCAGCAAGATAGATTTGAGGTCTGGGTATCATCAGATACGTGTGAAAACTGAGGATATTCAGAAGACTGCTTTCAGAACGAGGTATGGACATTATGAGTATTCTGTAATGCCTTTTGGTGTGACTAATGCGCCTGGAGTATTCATGGAGTATATGAATAGGATTTTCCATCCGTACCTAGACAAGTTTGTTGTGGTGTTTATCGATGACATTTTGGTGTATTCGAAATCTGAAGAAGAGCATGTTGAGCATTTGAGAGTGGTTTTGGGAGTTCTACGAGAAAAGAAGCTATTTGCTAAACTGTCTAAGTGTGAATTTTGGTTAGAAGAAGTTAGTTTTCTTGGGCATGTGATTTCAAGAGGTGGTGTTGCTGTTGATCCTTCTAAGATAGAAGCGGTGTCTAAGTGGGAAGCTCCGAAGTCAGTTCTGAGATAAGGAGTTTTCTTGGACTTGCAGGTTACTATAGGAAGTTTATTGAGGGATTCTCTAAGTTGGCATTACCGTTGACAATGTTGACCAGAAAGGGGCAAGCGTTTGTTTGGGACTCAAAATGTGAAGAAGGTTTCCAAGAGTTAAAGAGAAGGTTGACTACTGCTCCTATTCTGATATTACCGAGTTCGTCGGAATTATTTGAGGTTTACTGTGATGCTTCATTGTTGGGTTTAGGTGGTGTGTTGATGCAGAATAAGCAGGTTATAGCTTATGCTTCGAGACAACTAAGGGTTCATGAGAGGAACTATCCGACACATGATTTAGAGTTGGCAGCTGTGGTATTTGTTCTGAAGTTATGGAGGCATTACTTGTACGGGTCAAGATTTGAGGTTTTCAGTGACCATAAGAGTTTAAAGTATTTGTTTGATCAGAAAGAGCTGAATATGAGACAGAGGAGATGGTTAGAGTTTCTGAAGGATTATGACTTTGGTTTGAACTACCATCCGGGTAAAGCAAACGTAGTGGCTGATGCATTGAGTCGGAAATCATTGCATATGTCTATGTTAATGGTTAAGGAATTGGATTTAATTGAGCAGTTTAGAGACTTGAGTTTGGTGTGTGAGAGTACTCACAATAGTGTTAAATTGGGAATGTTGAGGTTAACGAGTAATATTTTGGACGAGATCAGAGAGAGTCAGAAATCCGATATGCTTTTGGTTGATAAGTTGACTTTAGTAAATCAAGGTCAAGGTGGTGAATTCAGAGTTGATGAGAATGGTGTTTTGAGATTTGGTAATCGAGTGTGTATTCCGGATGTTACTGAGCTTAAGAAGAGTATTCTTGAGGAAGGACATCGTAGTGGCTTGAGTATTCATCCTGGAGCTACGAAGATGTATCATGATTTGAAGAAGTTATTTTGGTGGCCGGGAATGAAAAGAGAAATTGCGAGTTTTGTTTATTCCTGTTTGACTTGTCAGAAGTCAAAGATTGAGCATCAGAAGCCGTCTGGGCTAATGCAACCGTTGGCTATTCCAGAGTGGAAGTGGGATAGTATCAGTATGGACTTTGTTTCTGGTTTGCCGAGGACGAGTAAGAATTTTGAGGCTATTTGGGTGATTGTTGACAGATTGACAAAGTCGGCTCATTTCATTCCGATCAGAATGGATTATCCGTTAGAGAGATTAGCTGAGTTGTATATTGAGAAGATTGTAAGTTTGCATGGTATTCCGTCTAGTATTGTTTCGGACAGAGATCCTAGATTTACATCGAAGTTCTGGGAAGGTTTGCAGAAGGCTTTGGGAACTAAGCTGAGATTGAGTTCTGCATATCATCCGCAGACTGATGGTCGGACTGAGAGGACGATTCAGTCATTAGAGGATCTTTTGAGAGCTTGTGTTTTGGAGAAGGGAGGTGCTTGGGATGGTTATTTGCCATTGATTGAGTTCACCTACAACAATAGTTTTCATTCGAGTATTGGTATGGCACCGTTTGAAGCTTTGTATGGTAGGAGATGTCGGACACCTTTATGTTGGTATGAGTCCGGTGAGAGTGCTGTAGTTGGACCGGAAATTGTTCAACAGACTACGAAAAAGATTAAGATGATTCAGGAGAAGATGAGAATTGCTCAGAGTCGTCAGAAAAGTTATCATGATAAGAGGAGGAAGTCACTTGAGTTCCAAGAGGGAGATCATGTGTTTCTTCGTGTTACTCCGATAACTGGTGTTGGTCGAGCTTTGAAGTCGAAGAAGTTGACACCTCGATTTATTGGTCCTTATCAGATTTTGGAGAGGATAGGAGAGGTAGCCTATCGTATCGCTTTACCGCCGTCGCTTGCGAATTTGCATGATGTTTTCCATGTGTCTCAGTTGAGGAGATACATTCATGATCCGTCGCATGTAGTCCAAATAGATGATGTACAGGTGAGAGATAACCTGACTGTTGAAACATCACCTATGAGGATCGAGGATCGAGAGTTGAAGCAGTTGCGGGGTAAAGAGATTGCCTTGTTGAAGGTAGCTTGGGGAGGACCAGCAGGTGGCAATGTGACTTGGGAACTTGAGAGTCAGATGAAGGAGTCTTATCCGGAGTTGTTCGCTTGAGGTATGTTTTCGAGGACGAAAACTCTTTTAGTGGGGGAGAGTTGTAACACCCCAATTAAACTAAGCTAATTATTTAATTTAAATTAATATTTTATTTATTAATTTAATTGAATAATTGGAAGTTTGGATTATTATTATTTTATTATTATTTGTGGAATAATAATTATTGGGATTATTATTATGGGATTATTATTTTATAATTGGAATAAAAGTGGAAATCAGTAAAAAGGCCCCATTTGGTAAAAAGGTTTATTGTTTTCACGTGAAAAAGGAAAAAGAGGCAGAACGTGGAAAAGGGCAAAAAGCCAGAAAACGAAGGTTGAAGGAAGGAGAAACTTGGAGCTCAGAGGCTGCCGGATTAACTCAGGTAAGGGGGGTTTATCATCGATTAACGGGTATTATGGGATGATATGTACTGGGTAGTAATAGACCATTTGTTTTACCTCTGATTGGATGATATATGCTGAATTGTGAAACTTTTGGGATGAACGAAAATTTGATTATAATTGACGAAATTCGAGGGAATTTGAGATGGAAAGGTTAGCAAATTGTGAAAATCGAAAGTGTATGATTAGTGATAGATGATAGGAATGAAGTGTGTGTAAAATTTGGACTGTAGAAGGTTGAATTGGGTAGATCTCGTAGTAGAGAAAGCCATTGCAGATCTGTGAGCTCTGGTTTCTGGTCATACGCGTATGGCACTAGGCAATACGCGTATGAGATGTTGGTACGCGTATGGGGGGAAGCCTTACGCGTATGGATGAGGAAGATGATGTTTTTAACGTAAAATGGTCTCTGTTGGTACGCGCATGAGAAGTTGGTACGCGTAGCATACGCGTATGGACGTGGGCAATACGCGTATGGCTTGGTCAGGATTTGGGCAATACGCGTATGGGCATAGGCAATACGCGTATGGGCAGGATTGTGATTTCCTGTGCTGCTGTTGTGCAGTTTTTGACTGTTTAGGCTGAGTAGTGAGACTTAGCTGAGGTATGATGTTGTAGGGATCATTTCCCGTTGTTTTGAGTGGTATAGGTATTAGTAGAGTGTGCTAATACTGTGTTTGATTATGTGGCATGATATGATATGCTTTTGTGATTAAGTATGTTGATAATGTGTGATGGTATATATGATGATGTGAATGTATACGTTTGTGAATAGACTGTATTATGGCTTAGAGTGTGAGCATGTGTCTATTCTTGATTATTATTGATGTTGCATTGCTAGGTGATTAGCATGCATGTTGTGGCCCATTTGGGGTGGTAGCTAATTCCCATGGTGAGGAATTAGTGAGTAAATCATTTTAATTGTTGTTGTTGATGTTTGCATGCTAGGTGAGTAGCGTGCATTTCATGGCCCATTTGGGGTGGTAGCTAATTCCCATGGTGAGGAATTAGTGAGTGAGTCACTATGTCTCAAATGAGTGGGACTAGTGAGCTTGGTAGCCGTGCCTGGATTTGGACGGTGAGGTTGAACTATATGTTCATAAATAGTCGGTACCGCATGCATAGAGTCTCATTGCATAATGAATGTATGGCATATGATATGAATGGATGTATTCCAGTATCATATGTGTGTAGGTGCGTTGTGTTGTTAATGTTGAATATGGTTGAGATTATATATATGCTATATGTTATTGTTGAATATGATGTTTGAACGGATACTGCCGTTGCTGAATGTGTAGTCTGGTTAGGGTGAACTAATGTGTTAATTACTTAGCATTACATGTTGTTCTATAATGCTTGTTATATTGATTGAGGAACTCACCCTTACACCTATTTTTCAGGTAACGAGAAATGAGTTGAATAGAAGCAATTGCTTGGAGTCTAGAGTAGTTCTTATGGGTCATGCTCTGATAGATGTAACATCGGGAGGGGATGTTTTAATTTATTTGATTTCTGTTGTTGAATGATTGACATGTATTGTGTCATATGTTTTACATTGATGTTGAATTATTCCGCTGCGATTTATGCAAAGAATCTTATTTGATCAAAGAAATGAGCATGACAGATCATTTTGATAATTGTTGTGAAATGATTGTGTGACACCCTTCGGGGCATAATTACTCTGATGAATATATATTGTTATTTTAATTATAATAATTTGGGGTATTTAGAAGGGTGTTACACCAAGGGGTGATGAAATGGTCTTTTTCATGTTGTAACATCCTAAACCCCAAAACTTATATATTAAGCTTTACATGATAACTAAGGTGTCACCACCTTTAATAAATCAAACATTTAACAAACACGCAGTGGAAAATATTAACGTCATACAACACCTGTCATCGTACACTCACCTTCACTTAGGGTATCATTGCGCCAGTATCGTTTATTTCAAATAAAAAAACATTTCAACTTAGACTTTTAGTCTCAATATTCAAATCATGATAAATTATTTTCAAAGTAAAGAGTTATCATATCCAACTCTTAAACAACTCCAACATAAACTGAATAAATAATTAAACTCCAACAAACATAATAAGCGAACAAACGTTCCCAACCCCAATGTTACAGGATCAGAGCAAAACTTCTAAAACAACGATGAAACTAAACGAAGTAACTCCAGGAGCTAACTTCCACTTACAACAACAAACTCTACTCCTGAGTATCTATAAGATGTCGATGGTGGACAACATGAAAGCAAAGGGGTGAGAAATAAAAAACCAATATAAACAATGTAAAGAATGCTAAGGTAGAGAATACACATCAAGCACACGTTCATTACACAACTATCAACAACATATTCTCACACACAGTCCATGATAGCAATTATATAATCACATCCAATCATCAACATCATGAAAAATCAACAACATAAGCAATCATATACGCAAATTTACTCCACAACTGACTCAATATGCATGCGGTACCATTCATGAACACTCAGGTTCATCTCGCTCCCAATCCCCACCATAGGAACATATCACATCAAATCATTACCATCACCAGGTAACGTTTCACTAGTTCCCACCTGAAACCAACTAATTGCTCTGGATCTCCACCATAGAATTATCGCACACTAAAATTAGACTGAATCCCGTACACCATGATGCATGACTCTTTACAACATGCATTATCACAAAAAGGTTTACCAAAAGAATCCACATACACATCTCACCATTTATGCATCACATCATTAATCATACACAACAATAAATTCATGTTACAACATCAATAAACAACAACAAACAACAACACCTCAACATATGTAACTTCATAGACATTCGTTCATGTTACTTCACCAAATCAACAACATATCATCATATAAACATAATGATACGTTAACCGATCATACAAGTCAGTACAAACATCCCAATAGTAGGCATATTAACACCTCTCAACTATCTCACCAAGAACTACCACAATGCATCTCTGAGTGTTATCTTTCTAACGCTTCAAACGACGCATCATTTAGACCTACAGATCAAAAGTTACGGCAAAAAACGTTGGGAGATAAAACAAGTTTCAAGTTCATCATTTCTTTCAAATATTCAAAGCATCAAACATTTATCGTTATCATCCTCTGAAAACATTATAACTTGAAAGTATGACGCGTTAGCTTTCCAACGCTTCGAACCATGTCTCAAAAGGAGTCACGAATCTCAAGTTATGGTGAAAATAAGGGGAACATGCTAATTTCACAAATCACCACGTCATTGTTGACATCCTGGAAGAAAACCTCGCCCCTCAACGGGTTGACGCCCATTAGACCTCCATGGGTCATCTCTTTCAGCGCGATGACAGGTTGACCGTCAATCGGGCTGATGTCCGTCATCGCTGCACATAATGCATAAAATTTTGCATATTCCACCATAAAAGCCCTTATGGACCTCTGATTTCGATTCCATAAAACCCCATAATCTCAGAATTCAATGTACTAAAATTATCTAATAATTAAAACAATAATTTAACACGTATGATTCTCAATTTTCTCGAAACCATATTAACCCCAAATCTTTAAACCTTCAACAATAGTGGAAAATATTAACAATTTCAAAACAATAATCACATACCAAATTACACACGAAAATACACATCAATTCAGCCAATCAACATCATAATAACATAGAAACTCAAAATTTCATGAACAACCCAATTCCATATTGGAGGTTAAGGACTCCACTATCCTACCCATATGCAATAGACATAATTGGTAACCGTTCTCTCCCCTTACCTTAAATTTCCAGCAATTGATGTTGAATTAAGAAATCTCAATGGTTCATTCTTCAAGATCCTAACTTTTACTCTTTTCTCTACTTTTGCCTCTTTTCTATGTATGCTAGATGTTTCCTCTAAAACCTAGTTTTCTCCCTATTTTTAGAATATATAGTTCCTCAACACTTTGCTTAATTATTAACTTTGTCCAACTCAATACTAGTTTCTCTAATCCCACCACCTATTTCCTCCAATTCTCACTAATGACCCAATTCTATCATTTTATTATTTATTTAATTAATTCGAATAAAACAC
Organism: Lathyrus oleraceus; assembly: GCF_024323335.1. Lineage (NCBI taxonomy): Eukaryota > Viridiplantae > Streptophyta > Magnoliopsida > Fabales > Fabaceae > Lathyrus > Lathyrus oleraceus. Next base: position 59,575,979 of record NC_066585.1, read on the forward strand.
TATATATTCTAATAATTAATTAAAATTCTAATAACTTATAACCAACTAAACCTACCTCTTACTCTTTTCATACCTCTATTCCAAGGATACTTACCCTCCATAATTCCACAACAATAATAAAAAAAAATACCAATTAATCAAATAAAATTCTAATTAACTCAATTAAATTAATTAGTCAAATTTGGGGTGTTACACATGTCCTCCGGGGCCATTTTGATCTAGTTATACCCGGAGAAACCATCCATGAAGGAAAATACCGAGAACTAAGTCGTGTTATCCACCAATACGTCAATGTGAGGTAATGTAAAATCATCTTTTGTGCTCGCTTTATTTAAGCCTCGGTAGTCTACACACATTCAGACTTTTCTGGCCTTCTTTAGTACCAACACAATGTTGGCAACCCATTGTGAGTACTTGGCCACTTTTAAGAATCCAACGCCGAACTTCTTTTGAACCTCTTCCCTTACCTTGAGGGCCATGTCTGGTCGAGTTCTTCTTAGCTTATGGTTGACATGCAGGCATTCTTCCCTGAGCGGTAACTTGTGCATTATAATGTCCGTATCCGACCCAGACATATCTTGATATGACCAAGCGAATACGTCTACGTATTCATGGAGAAGTTCTGTTATCTTTTTCTTCTCGACATCTTGTAGGGCGTCACCTATCTTTACTTCCTTCTTTTCTTCCTAAGTCCCAAGGTTGATAACTTCCATGGCTTCGTGGTACGGCTGAATGATCTTTGATTCATGCTTGAGCAGTCTGGCTAACTCTTTAGGGAGTTCACAATCTTCCTCTCCTTCTTCTTTGACTTGGTTGATTGGATAATCAAAGTCGCATGGGACCATATCAACGTTGTTATCAATGGTCTCAGGGGGTGATTTTGCATGTTATGATTTATGTAGTTTTTAGAAAGTGACCGTGCACAAGACATTGTCATTTATTTTGCATGTTACGCTTGTAAAGGTTTCGTGCACAGGGAAAAACTGCCCCTTGATAGCTTGATAATCCCTTTCATCTAAAGATGGTTGGTATCCCAACCCAAACCGATATTTCTTCTCTGGGATTTCTATGAGCTTTCCCCAACCTTGGACATTCCCATATTCCATGATGGATTTGGCTCATTGCCAATAGGCCATTGATAGTTCAGACCTAGGTTGCTCATATGTTGGTTGGACGATCACCACACTCACCATTTCCAAAGCTTGAAAAGGGGTTTCAACAATTTCACTATCAACCTCAATGTACTAGAAGGAAGATATGTTATTGACCAGGATGTCTTCTTCTTCTCCGATTACAATCATCTTATCACTGGTGATAAACTTGAGCTTTTGATGTAACGTATATGTGTTGATTCCTGAGGATTGGCAGTAATTTTAGAAAACAAATAATGTAATCATCTCTGTTGTTTTAATATGTTGGGTTGAAGAAAGTCAACATCTGGACCAACATGTCATGTACGATGTCACGACATCAGGTCTGTGACATCGCACATGTGTAGGAAACTGAATTAATTAATTCAGTATATGTCATGGGATCAGCAAGGATATCTGGTGAATATCCTAACTCCCATGTGGAGGTCTTGAAGACTAAATCAGAATATATATAGGCTCTAAACATGGAGATATATATGGAGAGAGTTTAGGAACTTGAAGACCTTGTTTGTAGCAGAATTTTTCTGCTGAAGTTGCAACAGCAAAGAACAAGTCTGCTGCAGCTTTCTGAAGGCCCAAATCCAGTTGGGTGATTAGGTTATAAATAGCTGATTGTAATCTAGTTTTTGTAAGCCTCTTAGAATGAATTTTTAGGGGTGTGTGTAAGGTAAACCTCCCAATCTGTGGGAAGGTTACCATGTGTCTCTCAGTGGTAAACCTGAGAGTGTTTGTTACTCAAAGCCTGTAGGCAAGAGTAATTATGTTCTTGAATGAAGCTGTGAAGCAAGTTCAAGGTGTTTGCACATTACATTGTATTTGTAGTGATAGGAATGGAAACTGGAGGTTTCTATCTAGGAGTTCCTAGGTATAGATTGCATTGGGTAGGGATTAAGTGAGGAGTTGTAAACGGGGGAGTTTAACTCTGAATTGATACTACTAATAGTGGATCTTCTTCCTGGCTTGGTAGCCCCCAGATGTAGGTCATGTTGGACTGAACTGGGTTAACAATTTCCTGTGTTTGATTACCTCTGCATGTTATAATCATGTCTGCCATAATTCAGGTTGTGTTACAGTCTGCCAATCAAGTTAATAACAAACCTGATACATAGCCTTTTGTTGGAATGTCAATCAGAATGTTTTGACATTCATCAACAACAACACATACTGTTTAATAAGCTGATGAATTCAGTTCAGTATGTAGTGAAGTCTGGTTTTCAAAAGCATATCAGACAAGGCCAAAAGAGCTGTGTGAAACTGTCAAACTGGATGTCTTGACAGTTCTTCCAGTAAGCTGATACTGAAGTAGAGACTGGTTGGTCTTTTACAGTACAGCAAATTGAGCAGTCTGTGTTCAGGAACTAAACAGACTGAGCATATGGTTCTGGGCTTGGATGTCAGACGGAATGTTGTGACATTCATTCTTGACAGCATATGCTATATTGTTGGATGGTTAGTTTTTCTGTTTCAGGATTTTTCTCAGGCTATTCTTCAGGAATCCACCAGCTGTTCTAAAATCTAGGAAACTAACAACTAAGCCACAATTAATGAACCTAACAAATAATCTATTTGTTAGCTCCTTAATAAGTGGAGATTAGTTTAACTTGTTACAACCTTTAATCTAGGAAATACAAGTACATGACCAACAAACTGGAACAATGTAACAGATGATGTTCAAAACAGGATTGAGACATCATGATGACAACTGTGCAGGAAAACAACAGTGGTGAATGTTATGGTGCATATAACTAGGTGTTCCTCCATTCTAGGATGACATAGAATGAGAGGATGTGACACTGAAAAAAAAAAAAAAAAAAAAAAAGGGGGTGTACATTAGTACAGGGTGTAATAACTGTCTTGCTGTATGTACAATGTTAGATCAGATGTCATGACTTGAAGTAGAACATCTGAATACTGACTACACCAAAATTTCAATTGGTATCAGAGCAGGCATCCTGTTCTGTCTCTGGATGAGATCCATGGGTGATACTTTCTGGTAGCTGGCAAGGAGTTATGTTAGTACTGAAGCTGGAACCTGGGTAAGGTTCTGAAATTCCCTGAATGGTCCCTTGAAGTAGGTGGATGGACTGTTCATAACAGGAATGGTGTGTACCTGTCTCTGGAGATTGGCAATTGGGCTGAGTGTGAGACAGCTGTGCCAGTACTTAATCACATTCAAACCTGGTATGGTCTTGGAGGCCAATCTGGTGAAGTGTGTGTTCACAGGTTGAGTTGTATTATGATTTCCGCTGCATAATACCTGGCAGAACTCAAACTCTGATGTAGTTTCCCCTCATGTGGATGAAAGGCTGCTGTGTTCAAGATCTCATCATAATCTACTGAAGATGTCAAAGATACTTGAGTCTCCTTAAGTCCACTCATCATGACGTTCTCACTTCAGGATGGTAAGAGTCACTTAATTACTGATTCTCTTACTCTCTTGAGTAGTGTATATGAAGACCTTGAAGACCTTCAAGGAAGGTTTGTTCCAAGGAGGTGGAACCAATGTTCTATGTGATGTTAGAACATGTTGTTCAACAAGTATGCAGCTACTGGTTGAAGAGCAGATGTATTAGGGCTCAAACAAAGGGATAATTCTGTTTGGAACCTACTCCTGACCTGGAAGAGGAGACATCTGTGTGTGCTAAGTTGACAAGGGCAGAGTCAACTGGGTGTGAGCTCAAGAAGGTCATCCCTAGAAGTTGAGCTGGTTGAGATGTGACATTGTGCAATCTCCTGCTGTTAGGCATCTTCCTGCAATTTGATCAGGATTGGATAGTTGTTCCCTGAAGTACTATGATGTGTTGGAAGACAAGCCTCCTGGATGTTAGCAGTCAATAATGGGGTAACCTGATTGTGATATCATTTAAGGGGGTTGGAACCATGAATCTTGTTATTCAAACACCACGTTCAGAAGTGGCAGTTCTTACTAGGAGAGAGAATATGAAGATTCAGAGGTTGGTTGAGGTAATATGCTCTGGCAATGCATATCTACTATTGACTGGTGTGTGTCTCACAAGTACTTATGATCAGCTGAAGCCTGATTGGTGTGATTGGAGGAGTTAGTTGCCACCGGTAAGGGATGGTGGATGTCATGTTGAGACATTTGTGTACAATGCATGGATATTGGTGTGGAGTTTCCATGATTGTTGATTTGAGGGGGAGTTTTGGTCAACCCCCTCACGTTTGGTCAGCCTAGGGTCAGGTTGGCTGTTGACCTGTGTCACATGGGTTCTGGTTGATGTGTGACACATTTGCAAGGAAGGATTCATCTCTCTCATTCCTAAGGGTGAATCTAATCTTGAAAGAGTCTCAAGACTGTTGAGGTGCTTGCAAGCAGAAGATGTTGACACAAAAAGAGTACCTTCAAAGTATTCTTATGGTGGAAGTATCTGAAAGGATAATTGGGAAAGGATTTAAGATCAATGTCTACTTGTGTCAAGTACAAGTATTTAATTGATTATCCTTGGAGCTCAAGACAACTGATGTTCTTAAAGATGCTGGAACATCTCTTCTTCAAGACCCTGTGCAGAATCACAGGAAGGATAGTACATTGGCTTTGATCTATCTCTTTGGTGGCAGCAAAAGCGTATGATCTCTGAAAAGGTTTCCTGGCAAGAAACATGTTCAGGCCTGGTGTGTACAAGAAGAAGAAGACATCATAGTCTTGATGGTGGTTACTTGGATCAGTTTATTTCTGATCTAGGTAAGGAAGTGCATTGGCTAATGCACACTGTGGAGTCAAGAACTAGTGACAGCAGTCTTGACATCATGGAAACAGCCCTGCTTTAGGAAGAGGAATCCTTGGCATAGCTGAAGGGTTAGTTTCTAACTGGTCCTTCTGAAGACTCATACATCAGAGTGTCTGATGTCTTTGGAGAAGAAGCAGGGATTCATCAAGGTGTGAGCTTGGATGACTTAACTGCAAACCTGCAGGATGGAGGTTGTTTACTCAAACTTGGTTCCACAATCAAGTCTATGAGAACATTGAACTCTTGTTCTGTGAAGGGAGGAAGTTCTTTCAAAGTGGCAGAAGAAGGAGCTGAATTCAACAGCTAGATGTCAAAACACAATGTTGTGACATTTGGTTCAACATCAGACGCTTAGTTGGTGAAGTGGCACATCAACTTGAGATAGAAAGGTCTACAGGGTTGTAGATTGGATACTTCAAAAGCTTGAAGTTCTATTCTTACTTGGAAGGTCAGAATATCTTTGGGAGAAGTCTGATAAATTTGGGGAGGTCAAAAAGCAGCATTTGACCTTTTCATGTGAGGATTCATGAAGGAGGTAATCAACCAGTGGCATTTGGTCTATCTCAGAAGTGAGTTCTAAGAATCAAGATAATCAACATATGGCAGCAGATTATTCTTGAGTAAGGTCTGAGACTAATTACTTTCGAGTAGAAAAGTAGGAAGTTGAAGACAAAAGGAGGGGCTTCCATTCATCCCTTGGAGCTTGTGGTAGAAGTTCTGATCTATCTATGGAAGACTGTCTCTGGTAGTGGGATGAGAGTGTATATATCCCAAAGTATGTCTGGATTCCTCTGGCCCAAGATGAGGACTCAGTAATATCTGAAGTCTATCAGATAGTGCTCCCTGTGATGCTGTGAAGGAAGTCTCAGCTGATGTTCAAACATCTTGTGAAGTGATCTTCTGTTCTGGTTAGAAGAGAAATTGACACAGAAAGTGGATGTGTTCAGCCAAGAGGGTTGGACAGAGGGTGCGCTCTTGAAGACATGAAGATGCGTCTTATGTTTTCCTTTCATCAAGTGGTCTGGAATCTCTTTGAATCAGGAAGTATGTGAAGGTCCAACCTAGGGGTGTTGGATATGATCATGTGTGACCTCCAAGAGAGTAGGTTGTCCATGACAGGGGGAGTTGTGCCTTTGTGCTGCAAGCAATCACCAAGCTTGTGGTCTGTGTGTTCTCAGATGACAAGGCAGTTATCAGGATGCTGTGATGTATGTCAAGGCTGAGTGAGCAGAAGAATGTCTGACCGGATGTCATGACCTTGCCCTGAACATTGCTGTTAATTCCTTCTGAATTTTCAAGTCATTAGTAATTATGAGGGTGATGTGGCTAAGTCTGATAAACCAGAATAAGACTGATGGCTACAGCTGTGTGGTACAGGGGGAGTAACCATCAACTGAAGTGTGGAAAGTTGGTTGTAGCAGTGCTAGGTGTCTGGAGGTATGACAGAGGTCTAAGTTGAATACTGGCTGAATGCAGGAATGTTAAGACATCGCGTGCAACGTGTCTGACTGCATATATGGAATGGTTTCCATGCACTGGAACGGCTGTTTTGGAAAAGAAACAGTCAAGAGCCATAAAAGGTATTCAAAGATAGTCTGAGATTTTGTTGGTGATTCTCTGACTGTTTCTCAGCAAAAATAAATGCATCTTGACCAAGCATTTATTTCTACCGGAAATTCCTAGGCACAGGCAGGGCTATTTAAAGGGTGCAATAGCCCTCTTCCTCTCACAAGAAAAACACTCCATTATCAGAATCATGGGGTATGTTAAGGTTTGGGCAAGCTGCGCCTGGATCTGGTTTTGTGAAGGCCGCCTTTACAAATGTTTAGCTAAAAAGGGGGAGAGAAATATAGTCCTGGGGTTGAGAATGTACCAGAAGAAGAAAGCCAACTATGGAGGTGGCAGCAAACAGAAGTTGGCATCAGGCACAAAATCCACCAACTGGGGTTTCCACTTGTGTCTTGTGATCTGAGTTAAGAAGACAGTTGTGCCTTGTGATCTGAGTTACATTGTCTAAGTACTCAGCATTACATATTCTTCTGGAAGCTCTCCGGTTGAGGGGAAGGGTTCTGGTACAACTAAATCTTGTCCCTCTTCTTCCCCATGTACACCAACCTTGGTGTTTGTGATGGTGGAGCCAATGACGGAGATGAAGAGCATTCCCAAATTGGGATGCTTAGTCCGGTGTATTGTTTATTTGTTTTAGCTAAAATTTGCCAAAGGGGGAGATTGTTGATTCCTGAGGATTGACAGTAATTTTAGAAAACAAATAATGTAATCATCTCTGTTGTTTTAATATGTTGGGTTGAAGAAAGTCAACATCTGGACCAACATGTCATGTACGATGTCACGACATCAGGTCTGTGACATCGCACATGTGTAGGAAACTGAATTAATTAATTCAGTATATGTCATGGGATCAGCAAGGATATCTGGTGAATATCCTAACTCCCATGTGGAGGTCTTGAAGACTAAATCAGAATATATATAGGCTCTAAACATGGAGATATATATGGAGAGAGTTTAGGAACTTGAAGACCTTGTTTGTAGCAGAATTTTTCTGCTGAAGTTGCAACAGCAAAGAACAAGTCTGCTGCAGCTTTCTGAAGGCCCAAATCCAGTTGGGTGATTAGGTTATAAATAGCTGATTGTAATCTAGTTTTTGTAAGCCTCTTAGAATGAATTTTTAGGGGTGTGTGTAAGGTAAACCTCCCAATCTGTGGGAAGGTTACCATGTGTCTCTCAGTGGTAAACCTGAGAGTGTTTGTTACTCAAAGCCTGTAGGCAAGAGTAATTATGTTCTTGAATGAAGCTGTGAAGCAAGTTCAAGGTGTTTGCACATTACATTGTATTTGTAGTGATAGGAATGGAAACTGGAGGTTTCTATCTAGGAGTTCCTAGGTATAGATTGCATTGGGTAGGGATTAAGTGAGGAGTTGTAAACGGGGGAGTTTAACTCTGAATTGATACTACTAATAGTGGATCTTCTTCCTGGCTTGGTAGCCCCCAGATGTAGGTCATGTTGGACTGAACTGGGTTAACAATTTCCTGTGTTTGATTACCTTTGCATGTTATAATCATGTCTGCCATAATTCAGGTTGTGTTACAGTCTGCCAATCAAGTTAATAACAAACCTGATACATAGCCTTTTGTTGGAATGTCAATCAGAATGTTTTGACATTCATCAACAACAGCACATACTGTTTAATAAGCTGATGAATTCAGTTCAGTATGTAGTGAAGTCTGGTTTTCAAAAGCATATCAGACAAGGCCAAAAGAGCTGTGTGAAACTGTCAAACTGGATGTCTTGACAGTTCTTCCAGTAAGCTGATACTGAAGTAGAGACTGGTTGGTCTTTTACAGTACAGCAAATTGAGCAGTCTGTGTTCAGGAACTAAACAGACTGAGCATATGGTTCTGGGCTTGGATGTCAGACGGAATGTTGTGACATTCATTCTTGACAGCATATGCTATATTGTTGGATGGTTAGTTTTTCTGTTTCAGGATTTTTCTCAGGCTATTCTTCAGGAATCCACCAGCTGTTCTAAAATCTAGGAAACTAACAACTAAGCCACAATTAATGAACCTAACAAATAATCTATTTGTTAGCTCCTTAATAAGTGGAGATTAGTTTAACTTGTTACAACCTTTAATCTAGGAAATACAAGTACATGACCAACAAACTGGAACAATGTAACAGATGATGTTCAAAACAGGATTGAGACATCATGATGACAACTGTGCAGGAAAACAACAGTGGTGAATGTTATGGTGCACATAACTAGGTGTTCCTCCATTCTAGGATGACATAGAATGAGAGGATGTGACACTGAAAAAAAAAAAAAAAAAAAAGGGGGTGTACATTAGTACAGGGTGTAATAACTGTCTTGCTGTATGTACAATGTTAGATCAGATGTCATGACTTGAAGTAGAACATCTGAATACTGACTACACCAGAATTTCAATATGTGACTGCCCCTGTTGCATGAATCAAGGGTCTCCCAAGCAAGCATTTATACATTGTAGAGATGACCATGACCTGGAAGGTGATGGAAAAATTAGTTGGACCAATATTGATTGGAAGATCCACCTACCCAATCACAACACGTCTAGAACCATCAAAAGCTTTCACAATTAAAGTGCTCGGCTTCATAGCAACTCCCTCAAAGGATAACTTTAACAAAGTGGTATTCGGGATGACTTTCAGGATGATCCCGTGTCCACCAGCACTCTGGATAATAATGTATTTTCACATCTTAAAGAGATATGTAAAGCCTTATTATGGGTCATTCTCTCTTAAGGTAGCTCGTCATCACTAAAGCCTAAGAAGTTTCCAATAGTGATATTGGTCATTACACCGTAAAATTGATCTACGGTGCTATCCTTAGTGACATGTTTTTCACTTAAGACCTTCATTAATGACTCTCTGTGAGCCTCTGAGCTGAGTAACAAAGACAACATTGAAAACTTCGACGAAGTCTGATTCAACTGGTCAACTACTTTATAGTTAATCTTCTTTATAATCTGAAGAAATTATTCAGCTTCCTTTTGTGAGGAAGTAACTCTATGAGAATAAGTTTCTTTCTGAGATCCAATGTTCTGGGTAGGATTTAGAGTATCGGTAGCAACTTCCTTCCCTTTATCCTTAGCTAAAGGCTCAACCATTCTAGGTGAGAACACTCGACCACTACGGGTCATCCCTCCAGGTCTGACAATAGAGGTTACATTGGGCTCATTGATTACCATGGGTTGGTCCTCTTGTCCCTACTTTTAAACATTGGGTTCATATCTCGAAGCTAATGAGTGATTTAAGATGCAAATGAGAGATATTAAAACAATTTAAAATGAAAATATTTAATCAAAGTTAAAATAGTCAAACCTTTGACTTTTGGCTTTATTTGACTGTATGCAGATGAATGGTTTTTAGTTGATGAAAATGAATGATCAAATGCAATGATCATGTTGATGCAGATGGAAAGAATTTAAAATTATGAAATTCAATTGATGATATGACAAAATTAGGGTATGATGGATGGCTTTTATGTGTTTGCCTTGTTTTGCGGGTCGTAGCCTAACTTGAGTGGAAAGTCAAGATGTGACATTGTTATCACTAGGAACTTGAGCCTTAAATGTGCCTTTTATTTTAGATGTCTTTTTGTCTATTCTATCATAATGATATTTGGAAACAAGTACTTGAGTTTTTTTCCAAGGCCATTTGGACCGTTGATAATGCCTATCACTTTTCTTTTGGTAAGGCGTTGCACAATCTTGGTGGAGTTAGTTGCAAATTTTCTTGGGGGTTGTTACCTTTGTTCTTTTCTTCATTCGTACTTCCATAACATACTATTTTCTCAGTCTATAGAAGTGGTGTCCACCATGAGTAAAAAATTGAAAGAGAGTACTTTTATCTTTTAGGTTGATCTCGCAACTTCAGTAATTACTTACACATTTGCTCGCAAAGGTACCCTCGAAGAGGTTTTCCTTGACGTGGGTCCTTCTTCTAACTGGGGCGCATTGATTCTTGAGGATGATAAAATAATTTATAGTGAATATGGCGAGTGCATTATTCCTTTTTATGAGTGCATTATTTTCGATCATGTGCCCTATCGCAACTGAACCCTATGAGTTAGGCCTATATCAAAATCTTCTAGTACTGGTATGTCTATCTGGGAGGAAATCCATCTTTCTAACTTTTATTTCATATTTTTAGGGTATAATGCAGCTCAACAAACCATGCACATGGCCATGGCTTAATTACATTGGCGTAGGTTACCCGTTATTTTGAATCATTCTTCGATACCAGTGAAGCATTTTGAAGATCTGTTTTTTTTATACCCCTCTCAACGAAGAGGCTCATGCAATAATATGTTCCGTAAAAACCGAAATGGAGAACATATGTATAATTCTGTTTAATAACTTTTGGAATTAATGCCACTTTTTAAGCGAAATGGATCATATGTCTACAAGGAGAGTGTCATTTCCCAAGAGAAGCTTTACCTAAAGAAACAACTAATCACTTTCTTCAAAGAGTTGGATTACGTCGGGTCATTGTTCTTGGGATAAAATCTCAAAGAAACTTTGAAGCAGCTCATTGAAACCCATCTGTTGATGGACGTCGACACCAAGGAAGATAGAAAGGTTATCTTTAGTCTGGTGCCTTTGTCTCCCATTGTCAGCTATTTTCTTGCAATTCTTGATATTTTGATAATTGTCCTATACATATTTGAAGAAGTATGAGAATATAATTCACCAAATGAATAAGGGAATTGAGATTGTTTCAGGGACTGCTGGTCCTTCAAATGATCAAGTGCCAGTCAATGCTCATGCCTCAGTCGGGTTGACAAGAAGGTCATCCCGATCTTCTTAGTCAGACCATCCTCGGGTGCAGGGAGGTAATTCCTCAGAGGCTACTCCTAATGTTGATATTCTTGGTAGTGCTCGAGGGGTTCCATGGGCCATAGTGTTCTTGGCTCGAACATGGCTGTAAGACCCCAATTTTGACCCTAAGATCCCTCATGCTATCTCATCATATACATTAGCTTTGGGATCACACCTTGACATCCTCCTTACCTGATCAGTCACCATTTACATTGAGTTTTCATTATTGATCTGACGCGAAACAGAGACATTTGACACACTGTGCAAGCATTTATGGTACATTCTGAGTTAGTTTACTTCCGTCATTTTATTTACGCGTTTTTTTTATCTTTGTTATGTTTTACCTTTTATTATCTTGATTTTATGCGTGGGATAGCTGTGTTTTTGTCCGACAGATCCAGGTAGAAGAACCGGAGAACTTAGAACAAGACAGTGCAAGATTCTGGCACGCAAAGGAGCAGAAAACACCGGTACAGGAGGCCTGACACGGCCACCCGTGTCACCTGACACGGGCCGTGTCAGGGAAAGGGAAGACAAGTGAAGAAAATAGTAGCCTGACACGGCCACCCGTGTCAGCTGACACGGGCCGTGTCAGGCAGAGCCCTCAACCGTGTCACCCTTGCCATGGGCATGTCAGCTTAAATAGTAGGCTGACACAGCCACCCGTGTCAGCCCAAGCCCAAAAATTCCAGTTTTCTTGGGCTTTTCATTCGTCGGGCTTTTTAGAGACATCTTTGGACCTGTTCAACTGCTGCTAGGAATTTCACTATAAAAGGAGGTCTTCTGCCAAAGGAAAAATCATCTTGGAATACGGCAAAACACAGTTGTGAAGCAATCAAGTATTACAGAGATCAAGGCATTTGGAGAGCTGAAGATATTCATGAGCGGGAGCGATTGAAGATCAAAGTCATCCAATTACTTGTAATGTGTAATTTTTATCTTGAATTTGTTTTAAACAATATGAGTAGCTAAGCCCCCCAATGCTAGGGGGTGTCCCTGATTTAGAATTGTAATGAATTTGAGTTTACATTTGCATTTATAATATTGTTTTTACGGTAACCTTTTGATGTGTTTATTGCTTTCTCTTTCGGACCAATTGAGATTGATTTGTGGTTATCAATTAGGCTGGACCGCCATTGATAAGGTTTTTATAAGGTTACTCTACAGTAGATATCACCTTGGACCAGGGGTACCCTGTATGAACCAGAGTATTCTTGATATTATACAACTTAACTTCACCCTAATTGGCTATGGACATAGGAATTAGGGTAGATTGATTAAAGGTTTTCTCACCAAGGACTTGAGAGAAAATACCCTTGAGAACTGGTAGTAATTGATATTTGTTGATGCAATAATGACTCAAAGTTATTATAAGGATAAATCATACACCTTCCCTGGCATTGTTCCTTTTTCTCTATAAACCCCTATTTTCATATTTCTTTACCTTTACTTTTATTATTATATTTTTACACTCAAAAACCAAATTAATACTTTTTGTTTAATTGAATGATAATTGAAACTCAATATTAACGTGCAGTCCTTGAGATCGACATTCGGGGAATTTCCCCATCATTACTATAAAAGGCAAAATAGTACACTTGCTATTTTCCCGATCAAGTTTTTGGCGCGTTGTTGGGGACTGCCAAAAATATAGAGTTTAATTTTATTTCAATTAAAATTTTGTTGCTATGTAATAAAATTATTTTTCTGTCATTTATAATTTACTAATTTGTGTATGCGAGGAGAACCCTTAGCTGAATTTCTTTTTGACGCAGAGATCGAGAGAACCCTTCACCGAAGACGCCGAGAACAAAGAGTGGATTCTACAGAAGAAAGTACCTCAGATCAACCAGAAGTCAAGGAACCAATGGCTGAAGTTCCTCCAATTCCACCTCCTCCACCTCCGGAAAGACTCCTGGGTGACTATGGAGGTGCAAATGCACCGGGTGGTCGACTAACCATTGTTAACCAATCGGTGAATGTGACAAATTTTCAACTGCATCCTAGCACGATCAATCAATTGGAAAGAAAACCTTTCGTCGGAAAGGTTAATGAAGATACCAATAAACACCTGCAAAGATTTCTGACCATGAGCACCACCCTGAAAATTGATGGTCACACTGATGAAGCAAAAAAATTAAGAATGTTCCCGTTCACTTTAGCTGAAGACGCGGAAGAATGGTTCTATTCTCTCCCTGTCGGTAGTATCACTTCTTGGGAGGAGATGGAAACTGCATTCTTAAATGAGTATTTTCCAGCATCAGTATTCCTGAGAAAAAGGTATGAAATTCTGAAATTCAAACAGAAGGATGGTGAATCATTGGGAGACACTTACAAAAGATTCAAAAGAATATTAGTCGCGTGTCCCACTCATAATATGGATCAGACAGAACAAATGCAGATGTTCGTTAATGGGCTGAAAATAAAAACAAAACAGTTGATTGATACAGCAGCCAGTGGCTCAACAAAATTCTCAATAGCCACTGGTATCAAGAGGATTATTGAAGCAATAGCTGCCAATGAGCATCTAGAGCTATATGACAGGTGTACCAGTCAGCCAGATGGGGTGATTGATCTAAAATTAGAGACAAATAAAATTTGTCTGGAAGACACTGTTGCTGCCGAAGTAGACAAAAAGCTGAAACCTATGAATATAGGTACTCAACAGATAGCACAGGTTCAGCCAGCTCAGGCGAGCACGTGTGTAATCTGTAATGGACCTCATCAGACAGACTATTGCTTTGCAACTCCCCAACAAATTGAAGAGATCAAATTCTTGAAGCAGAATAATCCCTATTCTAACACTTACAACCCAGGTTGGAAGAATCATCCAAACTTCTTCTGGAAAGATCAGAGAGGGAATGTTCCGCAACAGGGTACAGGGCAATATCAGACTCAGTATCAGCAACAACAACAGGCACCTAAAAAGGCTGAATAGGATATTGCCATTAAAAAGTTAGCAGCCCACAACATACAGTTTCAAGAAGAAACAAGGACTAATCAGAAAAACACCACAGCCTCCATTAAAAATCTTGAAGTTCAAATGGGACAGATAGCACAACAGTTAGCTTCAAACTCTCAAGCCCCGGGCACCCTACCTAGTGGTACGGTGACAAATCCGCGGGAACATAACACTGTTAATGCTGTCATAACCCGAAGTGGAAAGTTAATAGAGGAAAATGATATAGAAAAAGATGGATTAATAGAGGTGGATTTAGAAATCAAGGAAACAAAAGTCCAAGATGAAGAAGCAATACCACCTCCTGTCAAGGAGAAAGAGAAGGTTCCTAAACCCATAATCAAACTCCCTTACCTTCCATGACAGAAAAAGAAAAATCAACATGAGAAGAATTTTGAGAAGTTTATGGAGATGTTCAAAAAACTTGAAATCAATATCCCTTTTTCTGAAGCATTGGAACAAATGCCAATACATGCCAAGTTCATGAAAGACATAATTTCCAAGAAGCGTTCCACTGATACGGAACCGATCATCCTGACTGAAACATGCAGTGCCATTCTCCAAGGCATGAAAATCCCAGTGAAAAAGAAAGACAGGGGATCAGTTACTATCCCTTGCACTATTGGTGATAGAAAATTCAAGAAGGCTCTGATTGACTTAGGAGCAAGTGTAAGTTTGATGCCACTGTCCATCTATAAGAAATTAGGCATCGGTTCTGTTCAAGATACTCGAATGACCCTTCAGTTTGCGGATCGTTCTGTTAGGCGACCCTATGGTATTGTGGAAGATGTTCTTGTAAAAATTGACAAGTTTGTCTTTCCAGTCGACTTCGTCATTCTGGAAATGCCGAAGGATGAAGAGATTCCTCTCATATTGGGAAGACCTTTCTTGGAAACAGGACGGTGTATGATATATATTGAGGAAGGAACTATGACCCTCAAGGTCTATGATGAAGAGTTAAAGATAGATGTGAGAAATACAATGCAATACAAAGATGATATCGGCACTAGAAACACCATGGAGATAATCAACCAAGTAATTGCTCAAGAAAATGACCAGTATAGACCCCGGTCAGCTCTAAACCGGGTCTTAAGCTTGTCCATTTTTGAAAGTAATGAAGATGAAAAAGAATCTGAGGTGCTTGCTCTGATGGAAAAACAACCTGAATGGATTAGATCTAAACCACACCGGTGGGAAGATCTAAGACCACCACCATCCGATGTCACTAAAGAACCAAAAAAAGGGGTGAATCTGAAGTAGTTACCAACAAATCTGAAGTATGTATTTCTAGATACTGAAGAAAAATGTCCAGCCATCATTAATGCTAGTCTATAGAGTGTCAAAGAGGAAGAACTCATTCAAGTGCTAAAAAATACAAGGGTGCAATCGGATGGGCAATTGAGGACTTAAAAGGTATAAGCCCTATTGTTTGCATGCACAAGATCTTAATGGAAGATAACCACAAACCAGTAGTGCAATCACAACGAAGACTTAACCCATCCATGAAAGAAGTGGTGCGCAAAGAGGTTGTAAAACTCTTGGATGCGGGCCTAATCTACCCTATCTCCAATAGCTCTTGGGTAAGTCCAGTCCACGTGGTACCAAAAAAAGGGGGCACAACGGTAATAAAGAATGAAAAGAATGAGTTGATTCCAACCCGCACTGTTACAGGTTGGAGAGTGTGCATCGATTATAGAAGGCTAAACATGGCAACAAGGAAGGATCACTTCCCGTTACCATTCATTGATCAAATGCTGGAAAGATTAGCCGACACGGTTACTATTGTTTCCTAGACGGTTATTCGGGGTATAACCAGATTGCGGTTGCCCCTGAAGACCAAGAGAAGACTGCATTCACATGCCCCTATGGTATTTTCGCTTATAGAAGAATGTCATTTGGCTTGTGCAACGCACCGGCCACCTTTCAAAGGTGTATGACTTCTATTTTTGCTGACATGCTCGAAAAGCATATGGAAGTATTTATGGATGAATTTTCTATATTTGGTTCTTCATTTGATAATTGTTTGACTAACCTGTCACTTGTGTTAGAAAGATGCCAGCAAACAAATTTGATCCTGAATTGGGAAAAATGTCACTTCATGGTCCGGGAAGGAATAGTCTTGGGACACAAGATCTCCAACAAAGGTATCGAAGTGGATATAGCAAAAGTGGAGGTAATAGCGAATTTACCACCACCGGTGAATGAGAAAGGCATCTGAAGCTTCTTAGGACATGCGGGTTTCTACCGCAGGTTCATAAAAGATTTCTCCAAGATTGCCAAACCGCTGACTAGTTTGCTGGTAAAAGATACCCCGTTCTTATTTGACAAAGAATGCAGGAAAGTCTTCGAGGCCTTGAAGAAGGAGCTGGTGTCAGTGCCCATAGTTATTGTCCCAGATTGGTCTCTTCCTTTTGAGATAATGTGTGATGCAAGTGATAACGCAGTAGGGGCAATACTAGGGCAACACAAGGAGAAGCTCTTGCATGTGATTTATTATGCAAGCCATGTACTCAACCCTGCTCAAATGAACTATGCAACCACAGAAAAAGAACTCCTGGCGGTGGTATACGCGTTTGACAAATTCAGATCCTATCTGCTGGGATCAAAGGTAAATCGTATATACTGACCATGTTGCTTTAAAATATCTTTTTGCTAAACAGGAATCAAAGCCAAGGCTGATGCGATGGATCCTCCTACTACAAGAATTCGACCTGGAAATCAGAGACAAAAAGGGTAATGAAAACACTGTTGCTGATCACTTGTCTCAGATGACTCCGATTCAAGAAACAGAAGAAACGCACCCATCAGAGATTAGTTCACGGACGAACTTATTCTAGCCGTTACGCATATCCCGTGGTTCGCCGATTATGCGAACTTTGTGGTAGGTGGACTGATATCTGATGACTTTGACTCTAACAGACGAAAAAAGTTTTTGCATGATTGCAGGTTCTATGTATGGGACGATCCGTTCCTTTACAAAAAGGGATTAGATGGCCTAGTCAGGAGATGTGTTCCAGAGGAAGAGCAGAGGGACATTTTAAAAGCCTGTCATAACTCAGAATATGGAGGACATTTTAGCGGAGATAAAACCGCAGCCAAAGTCCTCCAGTCTGGATTATACTGGCCTACATTGTTCAAAGATGCACAAGCAGTGGTAAAAGAGTGCGACAGATGTCAACGAACATGCAACATATCCAAAAGAAATCAGATGCCTCAGAATGCCATGTTAGAAGTCGAACTGTTCGATGTGTGGGGGATAGATTTTATGGGACCCTTCCCACCTTCCTTTGGAAAGCAATACATTCTGGTTACGGTTGACTATGTGTCAAAATGGGTGGAAGCAGTTGCACTGCCCACGAATGATGCCAAGGTGGTAATCAATTTCCTCAAGAATTGTATCTTCGCACGGTTTGCGGTACCAAGAGCACTGATTAGTGACGAAGGTACCCACTTCCTAAATAAATTGATGGAAAACCTACTGCGGAAATACAATGTCAAGCATAGAATCTCCACACCATACCACCTCCAGACTAGTGGACAGGTTGAGGTATCCAATCAGCAGATCAAGCAAATCCTAGAAAAAACTATCAGTGCCTCAAGAAAGGATTGGTCAATCAAGCTCGATGACGCACTCTGGGCATACCGAACAACGTTCAAAACACCAATAGGTATGTCCCCGTATCAGTTAGTCTATGGTAAAGCTTGTCACCTACCACTCGAACTTGAGCATATGGCATTTTGGGCTACCAAATTCCTCAACTATGATCTTGCCAAAGCGGGTAAATCTCGGATCCTCCAATTATAAGAGCTGGAAGAGTTCAGGAATCGAGCGTATGAGAATGCCAAGATATACAAAGAGCAAACCAAAACCTGACATGACATGCGCATTCAGAAGAAAAACCTTCAGGAAGGACAACTGGTGTTATTATTCAACTCAAGGTTGAACTCTTCCCAGGGAAACTAAGGTCCCGATGGTCGGGACCCTTTGAGTTACAAAAAGTATTTGTGCATGGAGCCGTTGAACTAAGAAATCCAGCGAACGGAGACACGTTCAAGGTGAATGGGCAGAGACTTAAACCTTACATACAAGACTGGGAGGGTGGTCCTATAGAAAAAATCCGTCTCACCTAAGCAGACGGAGAACCGTCGAGCCATGCGACGTTAAACGATGCGCTTCATGGGAGGCAACCCACGCTTTTTATTTCTAATCAGTTGTGTGTGTCTGTATGTTTATACAGGAGCTCTACAAGGAGGGAACATCTCATAGCCAAAGGAACCAGCAGTTGAACTGACAAGAAAACCAAAAAACGGCCAAAAGGACAGCCTGACACGGTCACCCGTGTTAGCTGACACAGGCCGTGTCAGGAGAGGAAACATGTATGAAGGATTTTGGAAAACAGTGGCCTGACACGGCCATCCGTGTCAGCTGACACGGGCCGTGTCAGGAGCACCGTAAGAAATTGGATTTTTGAATTTTGTAAACAGTGGCCTGACACGGGCGGCCGTGTCAGCTGACACGACCCGTGTCAGGAGCACTGTAAGAAAAATTTTGGAACATGGTAAACCAGTAGCCTGACACGGCCACCCGTGTCAGGCAGGCGGAATTTTTGAAATTTTTTTGAAATTTTTGATTTTTCGTGGGGCCCACCCATTTAATCCACTCTTAACCACACATTTTCCCCAATTACCTCATCATTATCTGATTTTCACTCCACACATCATTACTCTCTCTCATCATTTTTCATCTTCTTCTCTCACACTCTTACAACTTCCATTAAACCTCACTAACCTCACCACACAAAACCTTCCATAACCCCAATTTCCACTCACCTATCTCCAAAACACCCTTCACAAATATTACTCCACTCGTCGTCCCGGTCCTAACCACGGTTTCAGATTTTCCTAACTCGAAGGTTCAAAATCTTTCTATTTTTTTGCAGGTCCAAAATGCCCCAGCGGAGAATCCTCACCGGAAAGCAACAACTTGCAGAGATGGCGAAATCACGGAAGCGCCCGAGCCAGAATCCTAATCCACACAACATCGTGATTGACAATCCGGAACAAGAACGGCGATACCAAATTCACCGGAAGCGCAGACTCATGCCGACAAGGTATATGTGTGAGCATACTCTAAATGCTCTAGGGCTGAAAATTGAGGTAGATCGAATGTTCCATGTTTTGGGAATGCTCGAGTTTATGAGTTTGGAAGCGCCGACCTACGAGCGCATTACTCTCGAGTTCCTTAGCACGTTGGAATTCCAGCTGGAAAAGTGGTGGATTGACACAACCAGGTATTATTTCGGCACCTTATGTTTCCGGTTGTTTAACAATTATCATGAATTGTCTGTTGAGGAGTTAGCTGCAATACTCTGACTCCCTTTGAACGGACTTGGAGCGGTCCCAGACGGGTTCTCACCCAAGGATTTCTGGATCTCCATAACAGGGAGGACGGATTACTCCTCCAAAGGTGCGAAAGCCTCGGGCATCCAGAATCCATGTTTCAGGTACGCTCAAAAAGGTTTAGCCTATACCTTGTTTTGAAGAGGCGATAGCACTGGGGTAGCTACTCAAAGAGAGCTATTCTTTATGTACTCAATGGATCAAACCAAAACCATAAATGTAGCTGCCTTTGCAGCAGACTACCTGGGCAAAATCGGCCGAGCAAACTCCTGAGGCATATCCGTAGGAGGAATGATCACCCAAATTGCATTGCATTTCAGGTATCAAGCTGTTTTACTCGAGGACACGCCAATTGCAAGTAACACAAAAATTGACATGTCTGCTCTAATTTCCCAAGGTATGATTGTTGTTTCCCCTACTTACTATTATGTACTCATCCATAAGAGGTTTATCATCGCTCTGCCGGATCCGTACAGAGTTGCTATTACTGACTGTGCTAATTGGTTGTATGTGAGCCCCGATCCCGATGCGGATGAAGGCCACGAAACTGACCATTTTACTGTAGGCGAGCATTTTGTGGATGACCAGGCAGAAGAAACGGAAATAGAAGAAGATCCTCAAGCACCTCATGAGAAGTTTGTCCCACAACATCAGGAACTCACCCAGCAGGCGACGAGTTCTTCATCTTGGTCAACTGACCAATGGAGCTGGGTACAGACCGAGATAGGTGACTTGAGGACTGAACAACAACGACAAGGCATCGAGCAAGCCCGTCAGGGAGCGATGTTGGATGAGATGAGCAGCATGATGCGACAGTTGATGTTGCATTTCCCACAACCTCCTCCTCAGTAGGACCCTGTGAGTACCCTCCTCCGCGCTTGTTCAAAAACATTGTGGACAATGTTGAGTTCAAGTGTGGGGGAGATTTTATGTCTTTTATTAGTATTTGATTATTGTGTTATTTTTACTTTTTACTTTTGTAGTCTATATTTAAGTTGTCTGTTGAAGGTACATTATGCTACAAGTGTGTCAAGTCTGTGTTGATAGGTTGGAAAAAGTAATGATCACGGTTGAGAGTGGATGAAAGGATCACACCACTCACTATGGCTTGTTGTGAAGGATCTCCCCAGAAAGTGACACTGCTGAAGTAAAGATCGGACACAATGTATACAGCTTAACCGACACGAGTATCCTGCACATTCCAAAGTAAGAAAGAAATCGCACCAAATTAATGAGCACTGTGGATCCTGCCAAAGCTGAACCAAACCAAGTGAGTCATAAAAAGCCAAACACATTGATCATCATGAGCGTCATTCAGGTTTGTCTTTATCACTCTAAATTTGCGTAGACTCTCTGGGATTGTCACTGCATGATACACACACTGAGGCACGTTGTTTGTAATTAACCCCGAGCCTTTCTAGCCATCCCGAATAATTATATCCTTCGTTAACCTCCTTTGAGCCTATATCCATTTTTTTGTTTAAACACCATAAATGTAACCATTGGCCACAACACTTCCTCACTGTTCAGAGTCATGATAATGCATTCAAAGCTGTGTTGAAAAGCTAAGTTTGGGGTAAAAACCCCAAAAGCTCTCAAAGCCCAAGAAAATGCAAAAACAAGAGAAAAAGAAAAAAATGATGAATCGAGAAAAAGAAAGAAAAAAAAAATTCGATAACTAGAAGATTCAAAAGAAAGAAGCACGGAAAAGGGCAGTCGGTGAAAAAGAAATAAGAAAAGAAAATCGAGGAAATAAAAGAAACAAACACAGGATGTAACTGATCACACTAAAATTTACGTATTTTCGACTCCGATTTCGCATGCATTCTAGTTATTTTATTATCGTTTTGTTGTGTTATTACTGTGTTTTCCTTTGTTTTCAGGTTTTTACCTTAATAGAAGCCCCGATCGAGAAAAGGAGCGAAAAAGAGCCAAAAACCCTAAAAATCAGCATTTTGCTCTTATGGCCTACCCAATGGCGGGCGCCACAGTCCAAGCCATGACGTGTCCAATTATAACTTCCATCAACTCCCACGTTTTCCCACCACATCCACTAAGGCGCCCCACTTTGTGCTTGTGGCGGGCGCTACAAGAGGAAAACGGTTTCCTCTATTTTCAAGTTGAAGGGCATCCAAGTAAATTCCACCCTTTTTATTTGCTTATAAATAGAAACGCGAATTCAGTTTTACAATCACCCAAACTTAGAGCAGACAAAGATCCGAACGTTGGAACAAGGCGAAATCAGAAGCAACTTTGTTTCACTTAGGCATATATTCAGTTTTATAAAGTGGTAATCGCTTCGCATTGGAGTGTTACCACAATTGTGTAATTGAGTCTGTGATAGAGTTTGTACTCGAGTTTGGAGCACTTTGGAAGGAAGTTAATCCTGCCGCCATTTTCTTTTCCGCATTGCAATTTACTCAGCCCTCCGATTGGAGCAGGTTTTTATTACTCGCCTTTACTTTATTTATTTCCCGCACTCGCTTTACTTTATTTATTTCCCGCACTCGCTTTTACTTTATTTATTTTCCGCACTCGCTTTAAATTATTTATTTTCCACACTCGCACTACTTTCATTTATTTTCCGCATTCGCTTTAAATTATTTACTTTCCGCACTCGCACTACTTTTATTTATTTTAATGCACTTTTACTTTACCATGTCTAGCTAAATTTATAAGGCTAGAATGTAAGGATCGTAATTAAACTAGTAATCCGTACAATTGTTCGTAGAAACACTTAAAGGGCTATTTTAACTTTCAAATTAAGTTTTCCCGCACTTCAATTCCGTTGGGTAAGATCGAAAGCCGTCCAACGTCTTTTTAAACTTAATTGTTTTTAACTATTTCAAAAACAGCGAAAGCACTTTGTCTAGTTCATTAGGAGTTTTTAACATCAAGAAGAAAGGAGATTTTAAAACTATTTTCGGACGCGTTTATAAGTTTAGAGTCTGGTTCGTGAGAACCTCTTTTGGTTAAGAAATCCAGGTTATAATACTTTTCAACTTAGTCAAGATACTATATTTCTTAAAAATAGGTTTACTACTCTAACGCAATGTGCGCCTTTTTATAAGTGACGATAAGAGGGTTTGATTAGGGAGTACAACTCGGTTCTGAATACGCGAAAGCGACAGTTCCTGTTAAATTAGTTCTTTTCAAAGTAGGAAACATTGCCCATAAGTAGTTCTATTAGCAAGTACTTGGATTATCATTTAATTATGTGAATTACATTCGACCCTGTCTTTATTAATTAAATTTATTTTAAAACTTTACTTTTCAATTGCACACTACAAAAACACCTATTTTAATTGCCTTTGATAAACACCATAACAATAGATAACGATAGATTGACACTTGGTCTCTGTGGATACGATAATCTTTTATATTACTCTGACGCGTTCGTACACTTGCGAACATCAAGATTTACAACGCATCAAGTTTTTGGCGCCGTTGCCGGGGACCAATTTCGTCAAATTTCATTTTCCTGTTGTTATATCATTTAGACTTAGGTTGTTTCCCGCCGGTCGATGCGAAGAACTCGCAGCACCGGAAATTTAAGTTTAGTAAACCCTCTGGCGGAACCTAAACGTTACGCTCGCGCACGTTTATTCTTTCATAGAATTAAGAGAGCTATGGCCGAAGATCAAAACCAAAGACCTCTTAAGGACTTCGCTCAACCATCTAATGAAGAACCTAGTTCTAGTATAGTAAACCCAATCATCCCAGCCAATAATTTTGAACTTAAACCGTCCCTGTTGCAACTAGTGCAACAGAGACAATTCGCGGGTCTCGCTACCGAGAACCCAAACCAACATTTAAAATATTTCTTCAATTAGCAGATACTTTTAAAACCAATGGAGCTTCTCCTGAGGCAATACGTTTAAGATTATTTCCTTTTTCCCTTAGAGATAAATCTCTATCATGGTTAGATTCCCTTCCACCCAATTCCATTATGACTTGGGATAACCTTAGAAGAGTTTTTCTTGCTAGATATTTTCCCCCGAGTAAGACCGTCGTTCTTCGAAACCATATAACTAGATTTACCCAAAACCAAGGAGAATCGTTGTTCGAAGCTTGGGAGAGATATAAAGAGTTGTTACGAGCATGCCCACATCATGGTTTAGAAAATTGGTTAATCATTCAAACCTTCTATAATGGACTTCATTACAACACAAAGATGACCATCGACGCTGCCGCAGGCGGTGCTCTGATGAACAAACCTTACCCTGAAGCTAGTGCCCTCATCGAAGACATGGCTCAAAACCATCAATCATGGGGAGTCGAACGAGCGACAGTTGAGAAGAAGGAAGCCCAAGGAGGAGTGCATGAACTAAGCTCTATAGACATGATGCAAGCTAAAATGGACGCATTAGCCCTTAAGGTCGAGCATATGTGCATAAACCTGAATACTGTAGCCGCAGTTTCGTCGGATTGTGAGATATGTGGAACCCAAGGACACCAATCCGCGGAATGCAGTCTATTAAACGAAACCCACTCCGAGCAAGTGAACTACACCCAAGGGAACCCATATTCAAATACCTATAACCCTGGATGGAGGAATCACCCTAACTTCTCCTATAAAAACAATAACCCTATTCAAAATAATGCACCTCCGAGACCTAGTTATCAAGCCCCTAGATCAAATCAACCTATGCAACCTGTACCACCAAAGCCGAGCCTTGAGAAAATTATGGAAAATTTTATCACCGCTCAAACCCAACAAAACAAGGAGTTCATGAACCAAAACATTCATGTTAACGAATTGATTACTCAGTTAGGAACCAAGGTTGACCAAATAGTTACTCATACCAAGATGCTTGAAACCCAGATCTCTCAGGTAGCTTTAAACCAAGCCCCTCAAACTACACCTGGAGGATAATTCCCTGGACAACCTCAACAAAATCCGAGAGGACAAGCCAATGCCATTACCCTAAGAAGTGGGAACGCTTATGATGAGCCACCAAACCCAAGACTAAGTGAACCCGAAACTTCTAAGGAATGTACCAAACCCCCGGACAAAGTAAAGGAACCAGAAGAATCTGAAAACCAGGAAGGTCGAGATAAAGGAGAAGAACCCAAAGATAAAATTTACGTACCGCCCCCGCCATATAAACCACCTATACCATATCCCCAAAGACTCAAACAAACCCAGATTAATAAACAGTATCAAAAATTTATTAAAGTTATAGAAAAACTTCATGTAGAAATCCCTTTCACAGAAGCCATCACCCAAATACCTTCTTATGCAAAGTTTCTGAAAGACATCCTTACCAACAAACATAGACTTCACGATCCGAGGCCTTTGGAATGTAATGTTATTTCCGAGGACAAATTAGCAAAGAAAGATAAAGATCCTGGAAATTTCTCCATTCCTTGCCTTTTGGGTAATCATGTCATCGAAAAAGCTTTTCTAGACTTAGGAGCTAGTGTGAGCTTAATGCCTCTAGCAGTTTGTGAGAGATTAAATTTAGGAGAATTACAACCCACTAAGATGTCACTTCAGTTAGCCGATAGATCTGTTAAATATCCGATAGGCATTCT
The DNA here is from genome assembly GCF_024323335.1 of Lathyrus oleraceus. Lineage (NCBI taxonomy): Eukaryota > Viridiplantae > Streptophyta > Magnoliopsida > Fabales > Fabaceae > Lathyrus > Lathyrus oleraceus. The sequence goes on from NC_066585.1 coordinate 59,601,154, forward strand.
AGAAGATGTTCCTGTTAGGATAGGTCAGCTGTTTATCCCTACTGATTTTGTCGTCATGGACATCAAAGAGGACAATGATATACCAATTCTTTTAGGTAGACCATTCTTATCAACTGCAGGAGCCATAATAGATGTCAAGAAAGGAAAGTTGACATTTGAGGTAGGCGACGAGAAAATAGAATTTATACTTTCGAAATTTCTTATGGCACCTGTGATGGGAGACTCATGTTATGCCTTAGATATCATTTATGAATGTGTTAGAGAATTAGAACAAAAAGAAATTATAAAAACAATCAAGTTACCATCAACCCCCATAAAGGAAGATGATGACTTTAAAGAACCTTACATCGATGATAACCTTTACGAATGTTTATCCCTTACTCCAGATCCTATACCATGCCCTAAGAAACCAACCTTAGAACTTAAGGAGCTGCCTAAGAACCTGAGATATGAGTTCCTCGATGAAAAGATGAACCGTCCAGTTATAGTCAGTGCTACCTTGAGCCAAGAGGAAACGAACCAACTTTTAGACGTTTTACGAAGATATCCCTAAGCCTTAGGATATAATATCTCTGACCTGAAAGGTATAAGCCCATCCGTATGCATGCATCGGATCTCGCTCGAAGAAGATTCAAAACCCTCTAGGGAGCATCAGAGAAGAATAAACCCTATAATGAGTGATGTTGTTAAGAAGGAAGTTCTTAAGTTGCTTGAGGCAGGTATAATCTACCAGATCTCGGATAGTAAGTGGGTGAGCTCTGTGCATGTAGTACCTAAAAAGGGAGGCATCACAGTCATGCAAAACGATAAAGGCGAACATGTAGCAAAACGTTTAGAAGGAGGATGGCGGATGTGTATAGATTATAGAAAATTAAATAAAGCAACTAGGAAGGATCATTTCCCTTTACCATTTATAGACCAGATGTTGGAGCGTCTAGCCAGACACTCTTACTTCTGCTATCTAGATGGATACTCAGGATTCTTTCAAATACCTATTCACCCCGAAGATCAAGAAAAAACTACCTTTTACATGCCCTTATGGAACTTTTGCCTACAGACGAATGCCTTTCGGCCTCTGTAACACCCCAGCTACTTTCCAACGCTGCATGATGTCAATCTTTGCAGATTACCTAGATGGTATCATGGAAGTGTTGATGGATGATTTCTCGGTTTGCGGATTCGATTTCCACAATTGTCTTGCTAACCTTGAGAAAATCCTGGAGAGATGCGTGGAGGTGAACCTCGTGCTAAATTGGGAAAAATGCCATTTCATGGTGACCGAAGGAATAGTTTTAGGACATATAGTTTCTAAAAAAGGTATAGAGGTAGATAAAGCTAAAATAGAAGTTATAGAAAACCTAAAACCACCAAAAACAATCAGAGAAGTCCGAAGCTTTCTTGGACACGCTGGATTCTACCGGCGTTTTATTAAGGACTTCTCCAAAATAACTAAACCGTTAACCGGACTTTTAATGAAAGATGCTGAATTCATTTTTGATGAAAAATGTAATGACGCATTTAATCTTTTAAAGCAAGCATTAATCTCGGCACCCATTATGAAACCGCCCGATTGGTCGGAACCTTTTGAGATAATGTGCGATGCTAGTGATTATGCAGTTGGAGCCGTTCTAGGACAAAGAAAAGATAAAAACTTACATGCCATTTATTATGCCAGTAGAACCCTAGATGTTGCCCAACTTAATTACGCAACAATCGAAAAAGAATTACTCGCTGTAGTTTTCGCTATAGACAAATTTAGATCTTATCTAGTAGGAGCAAAAATTATTGTTTAGACCGATCATGCTGCCATTCGTTACCTATTAAGTAAAAAAGATGCCAAGCCCAGGTTACTCCGATGGATTCTATTACTACAAGAGTTTGATTTAGATATAAGAGATAAAAAAAGGCACTGAAAATGTAGTGGTCGGTCACCTTTCTAGGCTAGAACATCTAAAACCTGAACTAATACCCATAAATGATGATTTCGCCTATGATAGACTGATAGCTAAAGTAGAAACCATTGAAGCAAATAACCTAGATCCTTATGAGCATTCCCAAAATTCCTTAGCAATAAATAACGTACCCTGGTATGCAGATTTCGTTAATTACCTAGCTGCTGATATAGTACCCCCTGATCTTGACTACTACCGCAAGAAGAAATTCTTCCACGATGTGAGAAACTTCTATTGGGACGAACCGCTCCTTTTCAAAAGGGGTAAAGATGGCATCTTTCGCTGTTGCGTCCCAGAAGAAGAAGTTAATAATATTATCGAGCATTGTCATTCTGCACCTTATGGTGGACATGCGAGCACCTCTAAGACATACGCCAAGATTCTTCAAGCTGGCCTATTCTGGCCTACCATGTGGCGTGATGTCTATGCTTACATTGTCAAATGCGACAGATGCCAACGCACTGGAAACATTTCAAGACGTGATGAAATGCCTCTAAGAAACATTCAGGAAATAGAACTCTTTGACTTATGGGGTATAGATTTCATGGGACCTTTTCCACCATCCTTAGGAAATAGGTATATCTTAGTAGCTGTAGACTATGTGTCTAAGTGGATTGAAGCTATAGCCGCACCCACAAACGACACTAGGGTAATAATCAAATTATTTAAAAACTATATATTCCCTAGATTTGGAACAGCACGTTTAGTCATAAGCGATGGAGGATCACACTTTATATCGAGAATATTTGACAAACTTTTAAGAAAATATGGAGTTAGGCATAGAGTAGCAACACCATACCATCCACAAACTAGTGGCCAAGTAGAAGTATCTAATAGGGAGATAAAACAGATCCTAGAGAAAACTGTTTCTATTTCTAGGAGAGACTGGTCTCAGAAGCTTCAAGAAGCATTATGGGCCTATAGAACCGCTTTCAAAACCCCTATAGGAACTACTCCTTATCAACTAGTTTATGGAAAATCATGTCACTTACCATTCGAGTTAGAGCATAAAGCCTATTGGGCCATTAAAACTTTGAATTTAGACTACCTAGCCGCTGGAGAGAAGCGTATCCTAGACATTCATAAATTAGAAGAACTTAGGCAATCCTCCTACGAAAATGCAAGAATATACAAAGAGAGGACAAAAGCCTATCATGACAAAAGAATAGTAAAGAAAAACTTAAATGTAGGCGATTCTGTTCTCCTTTTCAACACTAGGTTACGACTTTTCCCTGGAAAGCTCCGTTCAAGATGGACTGGTCCCTTCGAAGTATCCAAGATTCTGAGATCCGGAGCCGTAGAAATCAAGAACGATACATGTAGTCCATTCCTTGTAAATGGACAAAGACTGAAGCTCTACGAAGGAGGAGACATTCCAACATACTACTCAAGCCACACCCTGATTGATCCACCAATTACCACTACTACAGGTGTATAAATTCTAACCGTCAAGCTAATGACGTTAAACAAGCGCTGCGTGGGAGGCAACCCATGGTTTTTTCTTTTCATTTTACTTTTTTCGCATTTATTTACACATTTATTTTTATTTTTATTTTTATTTTATTTTGCATTAAGACTAAAGTTTGAATGGTTTGTATTTTCAGGATCACTTTCCTAACTTTTACAGGATGCAGGGTTTTGATGACATGCATGTCGCCTATAGAGACAATGCTCAGAGGGAGCGCTACATTGCTTTATACCAACGCCCTATGTCACCCACGCTACTGAAGTCGATTGTCTATATCAGGAGATCGCCGAGCTCAGGCAGGAGATAGCCGTGCTCCGTGAATCCACTCAGGCAGACGACCACCCTAATACCTGATCTCACCATTTCACTTTATTTCTCTTTCATATATTTATCGTATTTGCATTACTCATTTTACATTATCGCATTTGGATACTATATAAACTACTACCGTACATTAGTATTTCTATTTTTATCTATATATGTTTTATATTTATTTTATTTTGCATTTTAATTTTTTCAGTTATTTATTTATATTTATATTTAATTTCTGTTTTTGTTTTTGTTTCAGTTTCACTTTTTATTTTCGTTTTTACTTTTATAAAATTATGCAAGTCAAAGAAACTAGGAGAATCACAAGACAAATGCTATCCAGACCCCCTCAAAGCCAAAAGACAAGCGAAGCCCAAACCAAAGGACCAAAATCTGGCCCAACCGGATTTTGCCTTCTGGCGCCCGCCATAGGACCTGTGGCACCCGCCACAGCGTCTGTAAATGGTTGGGGCAAACCTCTCTTCTTCACCATTTTTGCAACTTACAACCTTCAAAACCCATTTTTTCACCTTGGGAAAAAGCCCTTGAACCCACAAAAAGCTCATACTTTCCTAACCATCATACCACACAAATCATTAATCCACTTTCCGTTTTTGATTTCATCCGCCGGATTTTGTAAAAATCCAAACTTTTCACCAACCACTTCATCTTCTTCATCCATATTTCAAGAGCATTCAAATGGAGTTCAACGGATTCGTTCTTCGAGAAGGGAAACCAGGGGAGAGACAAAGAAAAATCATTGAACTGTTGCAAAATCGGGAACTTCTCCCGACGAGGTATGTTGACGAAGATTGTCTATATACTTTAGGCATCTACCATAGCATTTTCCATTTATTAGACTTCTTAGGTTTGCATAATTTCTTTATCAACAAAGAACCCACCTATGAGCGGCTGACAATTGAATTTTTAAGTTCTTTAATTTATGTTGTCCGCCCTAACACTGCTAGCACAGTCGGTACTGTTCAATTTAGAATGTTTGTTGTTGAATACCAATTCAGTACCGATGAACTAGCCAGTCTGTTAGGGATCCCTCATGGGGAGGGTGCTATTTGTGAGGCCCCTTTGGATTCCGAATGGGCTGTTGAGGTATTTTCCTTCTGGGAGCGTCTATTAAACACTTCCATTAACTCCTTTGAAGGAGTTCTTGCCTCAACTATCCATAACCCGACCATCAAAGTTTTTAGATATCTGTTGGCATGCACTATTTTTGGCCGGGAGAATCCAAATAAGGTTAACGCTAGAGAGCTTCTATTTTTGCAAGGAAGCCTCACAAATAGGAAAATTAATTCGGTTCCGTTTATGCTCGCCCATATGATGTTAACTCTGAATAAGGCGGGACCGATTTCTTTTGGTGGCTTGATTACGTCTATTGCTCGGGCACTTAACCTGAACAATGAGATGGCTACCCTAAACCCCTTACCTCCTCGCACAATTAATTTAAAATTTCTGAGAGATATGAAATTGTGCCGCTCAAGGAGAGAAGGAGGTTATACACTTATGATTCATGGTGTGGCCATCCCATCTGTTATTCTACCTTGCACTAGACATACAGATATACGTGATGAGAGGAATTGGACCTACGATTTAGATGCTCCACCTGTTTTGGGTCCTCTTTGTAGCACCTCAAATTTGCACCTATCATTGTACATACATTCTCATATTAGGTCATAGCATATCATGGTCCACTGCATAGCATTGCATTGTCCCATTTGCCTCAAGTGCAAGCCAATCAAGGAATTAGGTCAAACTGATCAGGAGATCAGTCAACCAAGCAAGCAAGTACAAATTTCATTGAGCCAAGGCCCTAGGTTTGGTCCAACATGTTCACATGACTTGGGGATCCATTTGAAGTGTTTTGGTCAAGGATTGGATGTTCAGAAGTCATCAGTCAATGCACAGTTTGCCAGAAACCCTAAAAAGTCAAACTTGGTCAACTGTGTCTGATTTTATGGTTTTGATGGTTGGATTTGGTTTGAGAGGTCTCATTCATGTCCATATAGTCTTCATATATCATTTCAAACACCATCATGGAAGAATTTGAAGCCAGATCAGAAATTTCCAAAAATGGAAACTGGACCTGTAACTGAAACTTACCAAAAATGGAAAGTCTTGATCCTCAAACTTCATCATGATACAAGCTTCAAATGAATTTTTGCCCAATATTAAAGTTGAAGATCTTGTTCTCCCATTTCCAAAAAGTCCAAGAACTCTCAATTCCCATGTATGGTTGGCAAGTTATGATCAATTCATTTTCAAAAATTCTTGAACTTCAAAAGGCCATATCTCTCAAACCATTTGGCCAATTTGGGTGGGGTTTTTTCCTACAAGTCACATTTGATCCCCTCTTTCCAAAAATGTAACTTTCATTCACCAAAACATCACCATGCAAAATGGCCTTTTTGAACTTGCCTTAATTAATTTCAAGTGAGTTGAATTTTGACTTTTCAAATTAACCATTTCTAATCAATTCTACCAATCAAACATGTTCTGAAATGTCATTTAAAACTTGTTGGAGGCCCATTCTTATGCAGTACACATAGCCATCACCTAGTTGCTTGAAAATTGGAAAGAAAGTACATTTCTCAACAACTCTATCCCACATATCCATGGACTTGGATTTGTACTCTAAAACAGAGATTTTGGACATCATTTTCTGTCATGGTAAACCCTAGCTGCAGCCTCACAAACATCAGAAAAAACTCTTTCTCTCATTCCCTCATTTTTGTGCATTGTTGAATCTTTTTCCACAAAACCTCAAGAACCACGAGCTAGCTTGGTTGTGTCATCATCCACCATCAATATTGAGCTCATTCCAAACACAAAACACTAGCTGTAACCATCTTTCGAGTTCTGTTTCATCCAAAGCTCCAACAATGGCAGATTTCGTTTCAGACCATTTCAAGCATTGCTAAGCTAAAACTCTCCAACCATTCTTCTTTTAGAAGCTTCATGTACATCTGTTTTGGGGATTTGCAAGCAAACAACATCCAAATCATCACTGAGCTTCATTTTTGGTAAATTTTCGAACTCCTTCATTTCCTAAATCGTGCCATGCTTAGTGTAGATCTCTCCATGCTGAGCTTCATGATGTTTTTATTTTTGAAAATGGTTGCTTATTTCTGAAGTTGTGTCGTTTTGAAGTTTGGTGATAAAATTTGTTTTTGTTCGATTCATGAGCATGGTTGTGTTTTATTGAAAACTATTGATGGATTCGTGTTAAGTTTTGTTAGATCTTCATAAATATGTGCTTGAATGATGTTTCTGGGCTGTTTGGTTTTTTCTGGGAATTTCACGCATGAAGATCATGAGGATCTTCATGCTGTTCATGAGACTGCACTTTTCCTGCGGATTCTCGTGCGGCCTTCATAGCTAGCTACGGATTTTCCTGCGGATTTCTGGGCTAGGGTTTTTTTCATGAATTTGTCACTGTTGCATTAAGCCTGGCCAATCAGCTTATTTCGTTTCCCTGGCCCAAAACGGCGCGTTTTGATTAGTGGCGTGGGTAATTTCAAAAATGCCACTGGCCGTGCCCCATGTCCCATTAAGTCATGTTGTTTTTCCATTTTTATTTCATTTGTGATATTCATCTTGTAAAAATCATAACTCCACCAATTTTAATCCAAATTTCATGGGATTTTTTGCATTATCTTCATCATGATCTCTACTTTTTTATCATAATTTTTCCAGAATTTTGTGATCAATGGATTTTAATTGGTATGAGGGTTTGTGACATGTATGCATATTTTGTACACTTTGCCAAGACATTTGTGAAATGATGATACTTTATCCAATGGCTCCCAAATGTTTTGTGCTTAAACTAGACACACTCATGGTGATTTTGGTGTAGAGTTTGTGAATTTATCATTGCTGGTTTGTGAGATATGATTTTTTGAATTAGGGTGTGACAATTTGTGTCACACCATTGATGTCCAACTTGATGATTTTTGATACCATGCTTCCTGACCTCCAATTGATCTGATTTTTTGCATGAACCTACTCTTGTATGTCTAGTTTACATGTGAATTTTCTTGGAATTATTTGTGGCATTTCCTAATTGTTTAAGATTTTCTCCCCTGCTTAGTCAAATGTTGACTTTTTGTGACACATGTTGCCATTTCATTTGTGAAATCCTCATACTTTACTAGATGGACATGAAATTTTACATGAGATAACTAGACACCCTCATCTTTGCCATGGTTTTAGTCCCATTCATTTATCATACACCATCTCTGATTTATGATTTTTCTAAGTTGATGCATGTTTGGTTGACTTCCTTAAGCATGTTCAAAATTGCTTTGACTTTCTGATTTTCATTGACTGCCTTCCACTTGTCCAAATAAGATGAAATTTGACATGCTTACCATGCTGTGGGTTGTGATTGATCATGATTTATTTGGTGATTTTTGGAAATGTTTAAGATTGCTTTTGATTCAAGTCTTGCTGTTGACTTCTATGAGCTTCTAAATGCCATGCTTTGACCTAAATTGTTCATGAAATGATGATGATGATTGATATGAATGTGAACCCAATTGGTTGTGTTTCTTAATTGTTTGAACATGATTTTGGATGCTTGCCCTTTTCTGTTTTGACTTTTTCATTCTCTTTTGACCCTAGGCTTGCCCTAGTGGTCCTGTTACTCACTTTTGAGTTTGTGTTTTCAGGTTAAGCTACAAATGACCAATGAGACCATTTCTTTTGATTGAGCTTGCTTAAATATCATTGATTAACTTGTTTGTTTTGTAGGTGGCTTGGCTCACATACCTTGAGCCTTGTGCCTTGCACATTCACTTACTTGTGTTGACTGGTTGATATCTGTTTCATTTGATTTAACTTTGACTTGTATACTAACTGTGCTTGACTGGTCTCAGGTACTTTAGTTGCTCAGTTCCTTGTGAACTTTTGCTTTGCTTTGCTTGTATAAGCAATTTGCATTGAGGTATACTTCTAATCTTCATGTAGTCTGGAAGACCTGGCCTGTTACTTGGCCAGGCAACTGTCTGAAGTCCTCCTTAAGAGGCAATGTTTGCGGATGTTTAATTTTGTCCTTGCATAGAGTCAAAGACCTCCTAAGTGAAGAGGCAATTGGCAGAACCCAAGGGATATGCAACCTATCCCCTGCTATTCTGTGTGTCATCTGCTTTGCTCACACCACTGTGTTGATGCATTGCAGATACAAACCCAAGATCTTGTACAATTGTACAGTTGAGTCAGTTTTAAATGTGTAGAAGGGTTCCCACTTTCTGAACCCACACATTCTTGTCTTAAGCTCTCCCAGGCCAGGGATAAGAGCTGTGAAGTCTTATCTTCACTCACCTTTCATCTGCTTCACCTTAGCCCCTCAATGGCAAGGTTAAGAGCAACATCTACCCAGTTCCAGAGGTTTGTTTGTTGAGGTTGATATGACCCCTCGACTAAAACCTAACCCTTGCTTGAGCCACTTGCTTGTGTATAGTGTGTGTTATCTGTGCTTGTATGTTTGTTTGACTTGCTTCCTGTGCAAGTTAGGGTTAGTTTAGACTTGCTTCCTGTGCAAGTTAGGTTTTGCTTGGCTTGCTTCCTGTGCAAGTTAAGTGTGTGTGTGGCTTGCTTCCTGTGCAAGTCATGCTTAGGACAGGCTGGCTCCCTGTGCCAGTTAGCTAGAAATCTTAACTTAGGGTTGATTTTGCATGATAACATCTAGGCTCGAGTCGTAGTCTCCCTAGTGTTGTGTCTCCCTCTGTTATCTGGTTAGGCTAGTCCTTTTTCCCTCTGTAGGGGAACTACGTCGCCCTGATCCTCATACCAGATGAGGTACGTAGGCAGGAGATGAGCTGATCTCTCCGGGCGCCTGTGTCTTTGTTTTGTCTTGTTGTGTGCTTGGAAGCTGATGTAAGTCCATCGAGTGGCATTTGGGTTCCAGTGTGGGTTTGTTGGTTTGGATGCTGATGTAAGTCCAGTGATTGGCATTCAGGCTCCACGTTTGTCTTTTTGCGTGTGTTTTGGTTCGGATGCTGATGTAAGTCCAGTGATTGGCATTCGGGCTCCACGTTTGCCTTTGCCTGTGTTTGTTTGTGTGCGTGTCAGCCGAGCTACGAATGCTCTGATTCTTCTCTCGTCCGAGAAGATACGTATGCATAGGATGCGATATCCTAGCGAGCATGTGTCGTTTCCCCAGTCCGAACTACTTCGACTCTGATGTCTATGCCTGATAGACTAAGTAGGCCCAGGATGCGATATCCTGCCGAGTCAGTTTCAGTCTGTTTTCTTGTGTCTCTTTCAGCCAGTGTGTGTGAGTTTGAGCAGTGTTTAGCAACCATTTCCCTTCCTTCTGTGCGTGGATCCCGTCGAGTACGACGGATGCGTAGGGGTGCTAATACCTTCCCTTCGCATAACCGACTCCCGAACCCAATCTCTTTGGTCGCGAGACCATGTCTTTTCCAGGTTTACTCTGAGCGTTTCCTTTCCCTCTTTTGGGATAAATAACGCACGGTGGCGGCTCTGTTGTTTCTTCTTTTCCCGCCGGTTTTTCGCGTGATGCGACAGCTGGCGACTCTGCTGGGGATACTAGAGAAGTTGACCTGTGCTGGTCCGTCTTCCCTGAGCGAGTCTCTCCTAGCGCTCTCTAGGTTAGGGTTTTGGTTGCTGTTTGCTGTTATTTATTGCATTCATTTATTTATTGTTTGCATTTATGTTTGCATTAATGTTTGCATTCATATTCATCTGTTCATCTGGCTGGCTGGTTGTCTGTTTCTCTCTGTTGGGGTGGGAGTTACATGAGGTAAAAGGCCCAATACCCAGGCCATGAGTGAAATCTAGGATACTTAGGAATAGAGTGATTCATGGGAAGCGGGTGGTATTGCGCCACTTAGCGGAACATTGATATCACGAGCAGTTCAGACCCTGGTGGGATATTATCGTTACATACTTCGGGTGTGTATATGATGATGTTCTGCGAAAGGTTATTTATGCTGCGTTTCTCTCGACCTTACCCTGGCCTAGATGACACCCGTGAGTGGGGAGGGAATGATCATTATTACAGGTACAGTTGGTGACTTGTTGGTGACTTATTGGTGACTTGTGATCCTGTTGGTGACTATTGGTTCAGAATTTTGGGGTCTCAGATGACTTTGGGTTTCAGATGAATTTGTGGTTCCGAGTTCAAGCCGAAGCTTTGATCCTGTGTTCCGAGAGACACAGCCAACCAGTCGTGTCTGCATCATTTGCATCATAGCATATTTATTTTTCAAAAGAAACGCGATAAATAAAAAAGATACAAAAAAAAAAAAAAGAAGAGAAAAGGAAAAAAAAACTGATCCCTGCATGCATATCATTTCTCAGGTACATTCCAGAGCTTGTTCACTGATAGAGATGGCAACAGTCCCAGAGTTGAAGCGGAAGACTTGTTCCTACAGCTTTCACCGTGAACCTTTGACGTCTCTGATTGAGTTGAGTAACCTTATGACCAGTGGTAACCAGAAGGGGTTTGTCAACCAGTATGGAGATATTCTGACCCTGTTGAAGATGGTAGTCGATCCGGTGCCGTTGCAGACTCTTCTACAGTTCTACGACCCAGAGCTTCATTGTTTCACCTTTCAAGATTATCAGTTGGCGCCTACTCTTGAGGAGTACTCCATTCTGCTGAGTGTCCCGGTCCAGTATCAGGTTCCTTTCTTGGATGTGCCCAAGGAGGTTGATTTCAGAGTTGTTGCCAGAGCTCTCCATTTGGGTATCAAGGAAGTCAGTGATAGTTGGAAGTCCAGTGGGGATGTTGTAGGATTGCCTTTGAAGTTTCTGTTGAGGGTAGCTAGAGAAGAAGCAGAGAAGGGAAGTTGGGAAGCCTTTCATGCTCAGTTGGCCGTCATGATCTATGGGATCGTCCTGTTTCCGAGTATGCCAAATTTTGTTGACTATGCTGCAGTCAGTATTTTCATTGGAGGAAATCCAGTTCCTACTCTGTTAGCTGACACTTACTATGCTATTCACAGTAGGCATGGTAAGGGTGGGGCTATCAGGTGTTGTCTCCCGCTTTTGCTCAGATGGTTCTTGTCTCTTCTGCCAGTCAGTGGACCTTTTGTGGATGCTCAGAGCACGCATAAGTGGACTCAGAGGGTTATGTCTCTTACATCCTATGATATCAGATGGCAATCTTACCGGATGGATGTGCGTAACGTCATTATGAGCTGTGGAGGATTCCGTAATGTGCCACTCGTAGGGACTAGGGGTTGCATCAATTACAACCCGGTTCTTTCTCTTCGCCAGTTGGGGTTTGTGATGAAGGGAAGACCACTTGAGGCTGAGGTAGCTGAAAGTGTGTATTTTGAGAAGCAGAGTGACCCGGATAGATTGGAGCAGATAGGAAGAGCTTGGAAGTCTATTGGTGTGAAGGATGGATCTGTCTTAGGGAAGAAGTTTGCCGTTGCTATGCCCGATTACACTGATTGGGTCAAGGAGAGAGTAGAAACTTTGTTGTTACCCTACGATAGGATGGAGCCGTTGCAGGAGCAACCACCTTTGATCCTTGCTGAGAGTGTGCCTGCGGAGCACTACAAGCAAGCCTTGATGGAGAATCGCCGTTTGAGAGAGAAGGAGCAAGATACCCAGATGGAGCTGTACAAAGCCAAAGCTGATAGGTTGAATTTGGCTCATCAACTCAGAGGAGTGCGAGAAGAAGATGCTAGCAGACTGAGAAGCAAGAAGAGATCCTACGAGGAGGTGGAGAGCATGTTAGATGCAGAACACCGGGAGTGCTTGAGGCTGCAGAGGGTTGAGGCCAGCTATCAGAAGAAGATCAGAGACTTGGAGAAGCAACTCAGAGATAAAGACATCCAGTTGAAGAAGGAAGTAGACTTGAGACAGGCATCAGAGAACCACCTTGGAGGAGAAGTGGTAGAGCTTAGACGACAACTGAAGGAGAAGATCACTCTTTTGCCAGAATGTTCAGAATGTGACCTGTTGATAGACCAGTGTCAGTACTTGAAGACTCTCATTCCGGGAGGCCGTTTGTCTTAGCTTGTATCTTTGATATGTATGTTGAGAATCACCTCCAGGCTTGTTGGATGGGATTCATTGTTGTACTCCGATTGTTTGGATTTTCTTTGTCGACTTTGTTGTATGATCCTGTTACTCATATAGATGAGGTTGTTGGTTTCACCTTGTACTCATCACTCTTGTGTATGTTGTTTCTGTGCTTCTATGTTGTTCTTGCTGCAGGTTGCCATCTTTTGAGGATGACTCAGGCTCTTTGAATGCCTGAGGAATGAACATATCATGTGCATCATACGCATCATTAGCACCATACTCATATCATTTTGCATAACAGGTGTTCTTGGTCGTGACTTCTCACTCTTGGTTCCTGTTCAGGCAGGATAGCTGATCAACGTCCGCACCGCTACTCAACAAGACTGAATCAACAAAGAGGTATGGATCAAGTTCAAGCAGAGTTGGCTGAGATGAAGGCTAACATGGCCCAGTTTATGAATATGATGCAAGGGGTTGCGCAAGGTCAAGAAGAACTTCGAGCCATGGTTCAGAGACAAGAGGCTGCAATTCCACCGGTCAACCATGCTCCGCCAGAGGGAGGCCCGGTCAATGATAACAATGTTGCTGCTGCTGTACCCATCAACAACTATGCTGTAGGTGATGAGTTGGGGGGTATTCGAATCAACGGTCAACCTATTGCTCCAGATGCCGCTAATGCCAGAGCAGTCCGTGCCCCGGCCCGTAATCCTGCTCCGATTGTTGACAGACAAGAGGATATGTTTTCTCTGCTCAGTGAAGACGAAGACGTTCTGGGAAGGGTTAATGAGAGGGATCGTAAAGTTGATGCCCTTGCTGAGAAAATCCGAGCTATGGAATGTCAAAATTCTCTCGGTTTTGATGTTACCAATATGGGGTTGGTGGAAGGTTTGAGAATCCCTTACAAGTTCAAAGCACCGTCCTTCGATAAATACAACGGTACTTCTTGCCCTCGCACCCATGTGCAGGCTTATTATCGAAAAATCTCTGCGTATACCGATGATGAAAAGATGTGGATGTATTTTTTCCAAGATAGTCTATCTGGGGCTTCTTTGGACTGGTACATGGAATTGAAGAGAGATTCTATCCGATGCTGGAGGGATCTGGGTGAGGCCTTCTTGAGGCAATATAAACACAACATGGACATGGCACCGAGCCGGACTCAGCTGCAGAGTCTTTGTCAGAAATCCAATGAGAGCTTCAAGGAGTACGCCCAGAGGTGGCGTGAACTGGCTGCTAGAGTTCAACCCCCTATGCTGGAGAGGGAGTTGACAGATATGTTTATCGGCACTCTTCAGGGTGTGTTTATGGACCGGATGGGGAGCTGCCCATTCGGTAGTTTTTCTGATGTTGTCATTTGTGGAGAGAGGACTGAGAGCTTGATTAAAACTGGGAAGATCCAAGATGCTGGTTCCTCTTCTTCTAAAAAGCCGTTTGCTGGGGCACCTCGTCGAAGAGAGGGTGAAACTAATGCTGTTCAACACCGCAGAGATCAGAACAGAATTGAATACCGTCAAGCTGCTGCAGTAACCATTCCGGCACCTCAACCTCGTCAACAACAACAACAAAGAGTTCAACAACCGCAACAACAACAACAACAGCAACGTCCGTATCAGCCCAGACAAAGGATGCCTGATCGACGTTTTGATTCGCTACCCATGTCGTACGCCGAACTGCTGCCCGAACTACTCAGGTTGGGGATGGTTGAGTTGCGTACAATGGCTCCGCCTACAGTATTGCCTCCTGGGTACGACGCCAACGTCCGTTGTGACTTTCACTCTGGGGCACCAGGGCATCATACTGAGAAGTGTCGGGCTCTCCAGCACAAGGTCCAAGATTTGATCGATGCCAAGGCGATCAACTTCGCTCCAGTGCCTAACGTCGTAAACAACCCTATGCCTCAGCATGGTGGGCATAGAGTGAACAATATTGAGGGGAAGGAAGCTGAAGATCTGGTTGTTAGTGTTGATGATGTTCAGACTTCTCTGCTAGTTGTGAAGGGCCGTCTGCTGAATGGGGGTGTCTACTCGGGCTGTGATGAGGATTGTTTGGGCTGTGCAGAATCTGAGAATGGTTGCGACCAGTTAAGGGCCGGTATCCAGGGTATGATGGATGAGGGTTGTTTGCAATTCAGTAGGGCTGTAAAAGATCGTGGAACAGTGTCAACTATCACCATTTACTTTAAACCGTCTGAAGGACGTGGACAAAGGGTCGTTAGTGCACCTGCAACAAATGGTACCCCAGTTACCATTTCCGTGCCTGTAACCATCAGTACTCCAACTACTATCGCCGCGTCTGGAAGAAGGGCTGTTGAGAATAGTAGAGCCGTGCCGTGGAAGTATGATAATGCTCACCGCAGTTACAGAAGGGCTGAAAGTCAGACGAGACCAGTGAATCAAGCTCCAGTGACAATTGGTTTACCGAATAGAGTTCCTGCAACTGTTGGTCCGGCTGTGGATAATGTAGGGGGTCCAGGAGGTTTTACCAGAAGCGGTCGTCTGTTCGCACCGCAGCCTTTGAGGGACAATAATGCTGAGGCTCTCGCCAAAGCAAAGGGTAAGCAAGCTGTGGTTGAGGAAGAACCTGTCCAGAAGGAAGCGCCCGAGGGGTCATTTGAGAAGGACGTGGAGGAGTTTATGAAGATAATCAAGAAGAGTGACTACAAGATTGTAGATCAGTTGAATCAAACTCCGTCCAAGATTTCTATACTTTCACTGTTGATGTGCTCTGAGGCACACCGTAATGCCTTGCTGAAGATGTTGAATCTGGCTTACGTGCCTCAGGAGATTTCTGTCAATCAACTGGAGGGTGTGATGGCCAATGTGAGCACCAGGCATGGTGTGGGTTTCACCAACCTGGACTTACCGCCTGAAGGGCGAAACCATAACAAAGCCTTGCACATCACCATGGAGTGCAAGGGGGCAGTGTTGTCTCACGTATTGGTAGACACCGGGTCGTCGCTGAATGTGTTGCCTAAGCAGATTCTGAAGAAGATTGATGTGGAAGGGTTTGTGCTTACTCCCAGTGACCTGATCGTTCGTGCTTTCGACGGATCCAAACGTTCTGTGTGTGGGGAAGTTACCTTGCCTGTGAAGATAGGTCCTGAGGTATTCGATATCATCTTCTATGTTATGGACATCCAGCCCGCCTATAGTTGTTTATTGGGGCGTCCATGGATTCATGCAGCAGGGGCAGTCTCGTCGACTCTCCATCAAAAACTCAAGTATGTCTGGAATGGTCAGATTGTGACCGTGTGCGGTGAAGAAGAGATTCTGGTGAGTCATCTATCCTCGTTCAAATATGTTGAGGTGGATGGCGAGATCCACGAAACCTTATGCCAGGCGTTTGAGACTGTGGCTCTTGAGAAAGTGGCGTACGCTGAGCAGAGGAAGCCAGGTGCTTCAATTACTTCTTACAAGCAGGCTAAGGAGGTTGTTGATTCTGGCAAAGCTGAAGGCTGGGGCAAGATGGTGGACTTGCCTGTTAAAGAAGACAAATTTGGCGTTGGTTATGAGCCTCTCCAAGCAGAGCAGAATGGTCAAGCGGGTCCGAGTACCTTTACCAGCGCTGGGCTGATGAATCATGGCGACGTCTCTGCAACCGGTAGTGAAGACTGTGACAGTGATTGTGATCTGGACAACTGGGTTCGCCCGTGTGCACCAGGGGGGTCTATCAACAACTGGACGGCTGAAGAAGTGGTTCAAGTTACTCTTCTGACAGAGTAATTTTCTGTTGTTTTGTCATTTTGCATGAAAATCCTACGATCTGCCCAAGGCGTAGTGATTCATTGTAGGGCCTCATCATGTTTTAATGATTATCATTAATGAAGGACATTTTTTGCAATCAAACTTTGTGATCCCTGTCTTTCTATTTTTTGTTTTCATCTTTTTTCAAAAACAATAAAAATGGCAATGTTTTTGTTTTTCGTGACTTTATTGAACTCTTTTTCTAAAACAAAGCATTAAACATGCAGAAGCGATCTTATGGCATTCACTATGAACAGTTCTGTTATGGCTCAGTATGATTTCGACAATCCCATCTACCAAGCTGAAGAGGAGAGTGAGGAAACTGTGAACTCCCTGCAGAATTGGTCAGATTGCTGAAGCAGGAGGAAAGGGTCATCCAACCTCATCAGGAGGAGTTGGAGGTTGTTAATTTGGGTACTGAGGACGCCAAAAGAGAAATCAAGATTGGGGCTGCTTTAGAGGACTCTGTCAAGAGGAGGCTGATTGAGATGCTGAGAGAATATGTGGAGATATTCGCCTGGTCATATCAAGATATGCCTGGTTTGGATACAGACATTGTGGTGCATCGATTACCTCTTAGAGAAGGATGTCCTTCGGTCAAGCAGAAGCTTCGTAGAACGAGTCCTGATATGGCAACTAAGATCAAGGAAGAGGTTCAGAAGCAGTGGGATGCGGGTTTTTTGGCTGTTACAAGTTATCCCCCATGGGTGGCCAACATCGTTCCTGTGCCGAAGAAGGATGGTAAAGTCAGAATGTGTGTCGATTACCGGGATTTGAATAGAGCGAGTCCGAAAGATGATTTCCCATTACCTCACATTGATGTATTGGTTGATAATACGGCTCAATCCTCGGTATTCTCTTTCATGGATGGTTTCTCCGGATATAATCAGATCAAGATGGCGCCAGAGGACATGGAAAAGACGACATTCATTACACCTTGGGGCACGTTCTGCTATAAGGTGATGCCATTTGGGCTAAAGAATGCTGGTGCTACCTATCAGAGGGCAATGACGACTCTCTTTCATGACATGATGCACAAAGAAATTGAAGTGTACGTAGATGATATGATTGCGAAGTCGCAGACAGAAGAGGAGCACCTGGTTAATTTGCAGAAGCTGTTTGACCGGTTGAGAAAGTTCAAGCTGAGGTTGAATCCGAACAAGTGTACGTTTGGGGTGAGATCAGGGAAGCTGTTAGGCTTCATTGTCAGTGAGAAAGGGATTGAGGTTGATCCAGCAAAAGTCAAAGCTATTCAAGAGATGCCTGAACCGAAAACGGAGAAGCAAGTCCGTGGGTTTTTAGGGAGATTGAACTACATTGCAAGGTTCATATCTCACCTAACTGCCACGTGTGAACCAATTTTCAAATTGCTAAGAAAGAATCAAGCAATCAAGTGGAATGATGATTGTCAGAAGGCTTTTGACAAGATTAAGAGTATTTACAGAAACCTCCAATCCTTATACCTCCAGTTCCAGGGAGACCTCTGATAATGTACCTGTCAGTGACTGAGAACTCGATGGGGTGTGTATTGGGACAGCATGACGAGTCTGGTCGAAAAGAGCATGCCATATACTACCTTAGCAAAAAGTTTACCGACTGTGAAACAAGATATTCACTGCTCGAGAAAACTTGTTGTGCTTTGGCCTGGGCTGCTCGCCGACTGAGGCAGTATATGTTGAACCATACTACCTTATTGATTTCTAAGATGGATCCAGTAAAGTACATCTTTGAGAAACCAGCTCTCACCGGACGCGTTGCTCGTTGGCAGATGATTCTAACAGAATATGATATTCAGTACACGTCACAAAAGGCCATCAAAGGTAGTATTCTGTCAGACTACCTCGCCGAGCAACCGATTGAAGATTATCAGCCTATGATGTTTGAATTCCCTGATGAAGACATCATGTATCTTAAAATGAAAGATTGCGAAGAGCCTCTTGTCGAGGAAGGACCGGATCCTGATGACAAGTGGACACTGATGTTTGATGGGGCTGTGAATATGAATGGTAACGGTGTTGGGGCAGTATTGATCAATCCTAAAGGTGCTCATATACCTTTTTCTGCCAGATTAACGTTTGACGTCACCAACAACGAAGCTGAGTATGAGGCTTGTATCATGGGGATAGAAGAAGCCATTGATCTGAGGATCAAAACTCTTGATATATTTGGAGATTCAGCTCTAGTGGTCAATCAAGTCAATGGAGATTGGAATACGAATCAGCCGCATTTGATTCCGTATAGAGATTACACCAGAAGAATACTGACGTTCTTCAAGAAGGTGAAGTTGTACCATGTCCCCCGGGATGAGAATCAAATGGCTGATGCTTTGGCAACTTTGTCGTCTATGATCAAAGTTCATTGGTGGAATCATGTGCCACATGTTGCGGTGAATCGACTCGAGAGGCCTGCGTATGTGTTTGCAGCCGAGTCTGTTGTGATTGATGAGAAGCCGTGGTATTATGACATCAAGAACTTCCTCAAGACTCAGGAGTATCCTGAAGGTGCGTCGAAGAATGACAAGAAAACCCTGAGGAGGCTAGCTGGAAGCTTCTATTTGAATCAGGATGATGTGTTGTATAAGAGAAACTTTGACATGGTCTTGCTCAGATGCGTG
Organism: Lathyrus oleraceus; assembly: GCF_024323335.1. Taxonomy (NCBI): domain Eukaryota; kingdom Viridiplantae; phylum Streptophyta; class Magnoliopsida; order Fabales; family Fabaceae; genus Lathyrus; species Lathyrus oleraceus. Next base: position 59,620,258 of record NC_066585.1, read on the forward strand.
GACAGACCCGAGGCGGACATGTTAATGCAGGAAGTTCATGAAGGTTCCTTCGGTACTCATGCCGGCGGACATGCAATGGCTAAGAAATTGTTGAGAGCGGGTTATTACTGGATGACTATGGAATCCGATTGTTTCAAGTATGCTCGGAAGTGCCATAAGTGTCAAATCTATGCTGATAAGGTGCATGTACCACCAAGCCCTCTGAATGTCATGAATTCGCCTTGGCCGTTTGCCATGTGGGGCATTGATATGATTGGGAAGATTGAGCCTACTGCTTCGAATGGACATCGCTTCATTTTGGTAGCGATTGACTATTTCACCAAATGGGTGGAAGCAGCTTCCTATGCTAACGTTACCAAACAAGTGGTTACCCGGTTCATCAAGAAGGAAATCATATGTCGTTATGGAGTTCCTGAGAGAATCATCACTGACAATGGTTCGAATCTCAATAACAAGATGATGAAAGAGCTTTGTAAAGATTTCAAGATTGAACATCACAATTCTTCTCCTTACAGACCGAAGATGAATGGTGCTGTAGAAGCGGCAAACAAGAATATCAAGAAGATTGTGCAGAAGATGGTCGTTACGTACAAGGATTGGCATGAGATGCTGCCTTTCGCTTTGCATGGGTACCGTACCTCAGTACGTACGTCGACCGGGGCAACCCCTTACTCCCTTGTGTATGGTATGGAAGCTGTCCTACCTGTTGAAGTGGAGATTCCTTCTCTGAGAGTTTTATTGGATGTCAAGCTGGACGAAGCCGAGTGGATTCGAACAAGGTTTAACGAGTTGAGCCTTATCGAGGAGAGACGGCTAGCAGCTGTATGCCATGGACAGTTGTATCAGCGAAGGATGAAGCGAGCCTTTGATCAGAAAGTGCGTCCTCGAAGCTATCAGATCGGTGATCTAGTTTTGAAGAGGATCCTCCCTCCCGGTGCAGATAACAGGGGCAAGTGGACTCCTAATTATGAAGGTCCGTATGTTGTGAAGAAGGTCTTCTCCGGTGGAGCCTTGATGCTTACAACTATGGATGGTGAAGATTTTCCGTCTCCTGTTAACTCAGATGTAGTCAAAAAATACTTCGCATAAATTGACCCGCTGGACAAAAAGAAAAAGAGTCCAGGCAAAAAAAAGGGCATCCCGGCGAACCAAAAAACAGAAAGAAAAGGTTCGGGCAAAAATTAGGGATAAAATGAAAAGAATTTGTACACCCGGTAAGTCGAAAACCCGCAAGGGCGGCTTAGGCAAAAATGGGTATCCCGGTGGATTGAAAACCCGCAAGGGCGATCCAACCAAAAGAGGGATTAAAGCGAAGACTACAGTCTGAGTTGTCTGTACTTCATCGAGCTTTGTCGTCTGCCATCTCGAAAGATGTGATCCGTCCAGTCATTCTTCTCAGAAAGCAAGGAGTTGGGAGGAAAACTGATGATCTGTGAGTTATAACAGAATTGGGAAATAGTGGATGCCGTGTTCACGTTGCCATTAGGATAGATTTTTCCTTTTGTGCGCAATTACCTCTTTCTAGGAATTGCTTCCCAATGTATTTGCCTTTTCAGGCACATTTTCAATCAATAAAAGTCGTTATTCAGATAAATAGCTCTTTGGTTTTTATTTTTACTGTTTTGTTTGCAAAATGTCCGAATTTTTGATAAGCATTGCATATAAAAACATGAAGGCTACACAATAACGTGCAAAAAGATAAAACATTTGAAAATCATTTTGAATGTTGAGGACACTTGAGCGTATCTTGTCCATGTATCCCCTGGGGGCATTCTGTTGTGCTGTTTTTCAGGATTGGCATCTGTGAGGACGTTTCCTCAGCAGATATTTTCCCCAAGCAAGTATGGAAGCTATCAGAGCTGTGTTCCCCTGCGGAGACGTCTGTGGATAGTGCCTTCTATTCCCCAACAGATATAAGGGCTGCCTATCCCCAGCAGGCCTGTATTTGCCGATTTCCTCCCGAGTGAGGCAGGTTCATTGAAATTTATCTCCAACATTTATCCTATCTGTGGACTGAAGGATATCCCCAGCGGAGTTTACCTTTCCCCAGCAGCAGTGTTATTCTCCAACATGAGTGAGAAGTCGTTGCTCTCCCTGCAGAGTCTCCCCGCAGAGTTGGAGTACCGATCAGTTTTGGCTCCCCAGCCGGAGTTTTTCATCATTTTTGCATTTTTGCATTTTAGTGATCATTGCATCCTCAAATTGCGTAGCATTCCCATTCAATATGGAGCATTACGCCATAGAAAAATTCAAACATATGCATTCATGTGTTAACCAATCAGACCGTATCCCCGGCAGAGGCGGATCATTTTGTTCAACATCAGCACAGCACGTCTGCTACAGTTTCTCTTGATAGCATTCAGGATTGATATCCCCACAAAGGTTTATTACCTCACCCGTTGGTGACAGAAAGTTTGTTTCTCCCCAGTGAGACCCCCAGCAAGTGGTCAACCTTGCCTTGACATATCTAAAAAGTCGTTCTTGTGATACCGGTAAGTGTCATACTAGCACCCGCGTGTGTTTCTTTTTTTGGGGTGTCGGTAAACACCATTGTTTCGGTGTCTGTAAACATCGGGTATTCTCCCCAGTCATCGGTAAATGTCTGGTCATCATTTTTGGTGTCGGTAAACACCATTGTTTCGGTGTCTGTAAACATCGGGTATCCTCCCCAGTCATCGGTAAATGTCTGGTCATCATTTTTGGTGTCGGTCAACACCATTGTTTCGGTGTCTGTAAACATCGAGTCTTTTCTGCAGTCATCGGTAAATGTCTGATATTCCCCAGCTAGATCCCCAGTAGAGTCATCGATAAATGTCCTATCTGGTTTCCAGTTGCAAATATTTGTTTTCCTTTAGTGAAGTGTTCCCCGGTCATCGGTAAATGTCTGGTCGTTTGTTTTGATGTCGGTAAACATCATCTTTCGATGTCGGTAAACGTCGAGTCTCATCCCAGTCATCGGTAAATGTCTGGTCATGCTTTGTTTCCTTGTTGATAAAATCTAAATCCCCAGAAGTCGTCGGTAAACGTCTTGTCTGATTACACCACAAAGATTTTGTTCCTCCTCAAGTGGAGACGCCATCGGTAAATGGCCCCGTATGCTTCGATGTCGGTAAATATTGAATACCCAGTTTTATCAACCATCGGTAAATGGCCCCGTTTTCTTCGATATCGGTAAATATCAGATCCCCAATTGTAGTAGCCATCGGTAAATGGTCGAGTTGAAGTTGATATCGGTAAATGTCAAGTTTCTTTGAAGCCACCATCGGTAAATGGTTTTGCTTCCTTTTACATCAGAGTTGTTTCCCAGCAGCCATCGGTAAATGGTCTTGCTGAAGTTGATATCGGTAAATATCAAGTTACAAGTTTCTAACCATCGGTAAATGGTTTCGCCTTTCTGAAGATGTCAATTGCAGGCGTCATCGGTAAATGACGTGGTTCTTCTTGTATCATATCCAGCAGAGTGCAAATTTCTCGGTTCTTGGTATTCAATCCCTGTTTACCCTGAAAGTCTGACAGCCGTTGCTCTCATCCATTCGGGTTCCCAGCTGATTGAATAGGGGCAGCTGTAGCACCTCAAATTTGCACCTATCATTGTACATACATTCTCATATTAGGTCATAGCATATCATGGTCCACTGCATAGCATTGCATTGTCCCATTTGTCTCAAGTGCAAGCCAATCAAGGAATTAGGTCAAACTGATCAGGAGATCAGTCAACCAAGCAAGCAAGTACAAATTTCATTGAGCCAAGGCCCTAGGTTTGGTCCAACATGTTCACATGACTTGGGGATCCATTTGAAGTGTTTTGGTCAAGGATTGGATGTTCAGAAGTCATCAGTCAATGCACAGTTTGCCAGAAACCCTAAAAAGTCAAACTTGGTCAACTGTGTCTGATTTTATGGTTTTGATGGTTGGATTTGGTTTGAGAGGTCTCATTCATGTCCATATAGTCTTCATATATCATGTCAAACACCATCATGGAAGAATTTGAAGCCAGATCAGAAATTTCCAAAAATGGAAACTGGACCTGTAACTGAAACTTACCAAAAATGGAAAGTCTTGATCCTCAAACTTACATCATTATACAAGATTCAAATGAATTTTTGCCCAACATGAAAGTTGAAGATCTTGTTCTCCCATTTCCAAAAAGTCCAAGAACTCTCAATTCCCATGTATGGTTGGCAAGTTATGATCAATTCATTTTCAAAAATTCTTGAACTTCAAAAGGCCATATCTCTCAAACCATTTGGCCAATTTGGGTGGGGTTTTTTCCTACAAGTCACATTTGATCCCCTCTTTCCAAAATGTAACTTTCATTCACCAAAACATCACCATGCAAAATGGCCTTTTTGAACTTGCCTTAATTAATTTCAAGTGAGTTGAATTTTGACTTTTCAAATTAACCATTTTTAATCAATTCTACCAATCAAACATGTTCTGAAATGTCATTTAAAACTTGTTGGAGGCCCATTCTTATGCAGTACACATAGCCATCACCTAGTTGCTTGAAAATTGGAAAGAAAGTACATTTCTCAACAACTCTATCCCACATATCCATGGACTTGGATTTGTACTCTAAAACAGAGATTTTGGACATCATTTTCTGTCATGGTAAACCCTAGCTGCAGCCTCACAAACATCAGAAAATACTCTTTCTCTCATTCCCTCATTTTTGTGCATTGTTGAATCTTTTTCCACAAAACCTCAAGAACCACGAGCTAGCTTGGTTGTGTCATCATCCACCATCAATATTGAGCTCATTCCAAACACAAAACACTAGTTGTAACCATCTTTCGAGTTCTGTTTCATCCAAAGCTCCAACAATGGCAGATTTCGTTTCAGACCATTTCAAGCATTGCTAAGCTAAAACTCTCCAACCATTCTTCTTTTAGAAGCTTCATGTACATCTGTTTTGGGGATTTGCAAGCAAACAACATCCAAATCATCACTGAGCTTCATTTTTGGTAAATTTTCGAACTCCTTCATTTCCTAAATCGTGCCATGCTTAGTGTAGATCTCTCCATGCTGAGCTTCATGATGTTTTTATTTTTGAAAATGGTTGCTTATTTCTGAAGTTGTGTCGTTTTGAAGTTTGGTGATAAAATTTGTTTTTGTTCGATTCATGAGCATGGTTGTGTTTTATTGAAAACTATTGATGGATTCGTGTTAAGTTTTGTTAGATCTTCATAAATATGTGCTTGAATGATGTTTCTGGGCTGTTTGGTTTTTTCTGGGAATTTCACGCATGAAGATCATGAGGATCTTCATGCTGTTCATGAGACTGCACTTTTCCTGCGGATTCTCGTGCGGCCTTCATAGCTAGCTACGGATTTTCCTGCGGATTTCTGGGCTAGGGTTTTTTTCATGAATTTGTCACTGTTGCATTAAGCCTGGCCAATCAGCTTATTTCGTTTCCCTGGCCCAAAACGGCGCGTTTTGATTAGTGGCGTGGGTAATTTCAAAAATGCCACTGGCCGTGCCCCATGTCCCATTAAGTCATGTTGTTTTTCCATTTTTATTTCATTTGTGATATTCATCTTGTAAAAATCATAACTCCACCAATTTTAATCCAAATTTCATGGGATTTTTTGCATTATCTTCATCATGATCTCTACTTTTTTATCATAATTTTTCCAGAATTTTGTGATCAATGGATTTTAATTGGTATGAGGGTTTGTGACATGTATGCATATTTTGTACACTTTGCCAAGACATTTGTGAAATGATGATACTTTATCCAATGGCTCCCAAATGTTTTGTGCTTAAACTAGACACACTCATGGTGATTTTGGTGTAGAGTTTGTGAATTTATCATTGCTGGTTTGTGAGATATGATTTTTTTAATTAGGGTGTGACAATTTGTGTCACACCATTGATGTCCAACTTGATGATTTTTGATACCATGCTTCCTGACCTCCAATTGATCTGATTTTTTGCATGAACCTACTCTTGTATGTCTAGTTTACATGTGAATTTTCTTGGAATTATTTGTGGCATTTCCTAATTGTTTGAGATTTTCTCCCCTGCTTAGTCAAATGTTGACTTTTTGTGACACATGTTGCCATTTCATTTGTGAAATCCTCATACTTTACTAGATGGACATGAAATTTTACATGAGATAACTAGACACCCTCATCTTTGCCATGGTTTTAGTCCCATTCATTTATCATACACCATCTCTGATTTATGATTTTTCTAAGTTGATGCATGTTTGGTTGACTTCCTTAAGCATGTTCAAAATTGCTTTGACTTTCTGATTTTCATTGACTGCCTTCCACTTGTCCAAATAAGATGAAATTTGACATGCTTACCATGTTGTGGGTTGTGATTGATCATGATTTATTTGGTGATTTTTGGAAATGTTTAAGATTGCTTTTGATTCAAGTCTTGCTGTTGACTTCTATGAGCTTCTAAATGCCATGCTTTGACCTAAATTGTTCATGAAATGATGATGATGATTGATATGAATGTGAACCCAATTGGTTGTGTTTCTTAATTGTTTGAACATGATTTTGGATGCTTGCCCTTTTCTGTTTTGACTTTTTCATTCTCTTTTGACCCTAGGCTTGCCCTAGTGGTCCTGTTACTCACTTTTGAGTTTGTGTTTTCAGGTTAAGCTACAAATGACCAATGAGACCATTTCTTTTTGATTGAGCTTGCTTAAATATCATTGATTAACTTGTTTGTTTTGTAGGTGGCTTGGCTCACATACCTTGAGCCTTGTGCCTTGCACATTCACTTACTTGTGTTGACTGGTTGATATCTGTTTCATTTGATTTAACTTTGACTTGTATACTAACTGTGCTTGACTGGTCTCAGGTACTTTAGTTGCTCAGTTCCTTGTGAACTTTTGCTTTGCTTGTATAAGCAATTTGCATTGAGGTATACTTTTAATCTTCATGTAGTCTGGAAGACCTGGCCTGTTACTTGGCCAGGCAACTGTCTGAAGTCCTCCTTAAGAGGCAATGTTTGCGGATGTTTAATTTTGTCCTTGCATAGAGTCAAAGACCTCCTAAGTGAAGAGGCAATTGGCAGAACCCAAGGGATATGCAACCTATCCCCTGCTATTCTGTGTGTCATCTGCTTTGCTCACACCACTGTGTTGATGCATTGCAGATACAAACCCAAGATCTTGTACAATTGTACAGTTGAGTCAGTTTTAAATGTGTAGAAGGGTTCCCACTTTCTGAACCCACACATTCTTGTCTTAAGCTCTCCCAGGCCAGGGATAAGAGCTGTGAAGTCTTATCTTCACTCACCTTTCATCTGCTTCACCTTAGCCCCCTCAATGGCAAGGTTAAGAGCAACATCTACCCAGTTCCAGAGGTTTGTTTGTTGAGGTTGATATGACCCCTCGACTAAAACCTAACCCTTGCTTGAGCCACTTGCTTGTGTATAGTGTGTGCTATCTGTGCTTGTATGTTTGTTTGACTTGCTTCCTGTGCAAGTTAGGGTTAGTTTAGACTTGCTTCCTGTGCAAGTTAGGTTTTGCTTGGCTTGCTTCCTGTGCAAGTTAAGTGTGTGTGTGGCTTGCTTCCTGTGCAAGTCATGCTTAGGATAGGCTGGCTCCCTGTGCCAGTTAGCTAGAAACCTTAACTTAGGGTTGATTTTGCATGATAACATCTAGGCTCGAGTCGTAGTCTCCCTAGTGTTGTGTCTCCCTCTGTTATCTGGTTAGGCTAGTCCTTTTTCCCTCTGTAGGGGAACTACGTCGCCCTGATCCTCATACCAGATGAGGTACGTAGGCAGGAGATGAGCTGATCTCTCCGGGCGCCTGTGTCTTTGTTTTGTCTTGTTGTGTGCTTGGAAGCTGATGTAAGTCCATCGAGTGGCATTTGGGTTCCAGTGTGGGTTTGTTGGTTCGGATGCTGATGTAAGTCCAGTGATTGGCATTCAGGCTCCACGTTTGCCTTTTTGCGTGTGTTTTGGTTCGGATGCTGATGTAAGTCCAGTGATTGGCATTCGGGCTCCACGTTTGCCTTTGCCTGTGTTTGTTTGTGTGCGTGTCAGCCGAGCTACGAATGCTCTGATTCTTCTCTCGTCCGAGAAGATACGTATGCATAGGATGCGATATCCTAGCGAGCATGTGTCGTTTCCCCAGTCCGAACTACTTCGACTCTGATGTCTATGCCTGATAGACTAAGTAGGCCCAGGATGCGATATCCTGCCGAGTCAGTTTCAGTCTGTTTTCTTGTGTCTCTTTCAGCCAGTGTGTGTGAGTTTGAGCAGTGTTTAGCAACCATTTCCCTTTCTTCTGTGCATGGATCCCGTCGAGTACGACGGATGCGTAGGGGTGCTAATACCTTCCCTTCGCATAACCGACTCCCGAACCCAATCTCTTTGGTCGCGAGACCATGTCTTTTCCAGGTTTACTCTGAGCGTTTCCTTTCCCTCTTTTGGGATAAATAACGCACGGTGGCGGCTCTGTTGTTTCTTCTTTTCCCGCCGGTTTTTCGCGTGATGCGACAGCTGGCGACTCTGCTGGGGATACTAGAGAAGTTGACCTGTGCTGGTCCGTCTTCCCTGAGCGAGTCTCTCCTAGCGCTCTCTAGGTTAGGGTTTTGGTTGCTGTTTGCTGTTATTTATTGCATTCATTTATTTATTGTTTGCATTTATGTTTGCATTAATGTTTGCATTCATATTCATCTGTTCATCTGGCTGGCTGGTTGTCTGTTTCTCTCTGTTGGGGTGGGAGTTACATGAGGTAAAAGGCCCAATACCCAGGCCATGAGTGAAATCTAGGATACTTAGGAATAGAGTGATTCATGGGAAGCGGGTGGTATTGCGCCACTTAGCGGAACATTGATATCACGAGCAGTTCAGACCCTGGTGGGATATTATCGTTACATACTTCGGGTGTGTATATGATGATGTTCTGCGAAAGGTTATTTATGCTGCATTTCTCTCGACCTTACCCTGGCCTAGATGACACCCGTGAGTGGGGAGGGAATGATCATTATTACAGGTACAGTTGGTGACTTGTTGGTGACTTATTGGTGACTTGTGATTCTGTTGGTGACTATTGGTTCAGAATTTTGGGGTCTCAGATGACTTTGGGTTTCAGATGAATTTGTGGTTCCGAGTTCAAGCCGAAGCTTTGATCCTGTGTTCCGAGAGACACAGCCAACCAGTCGTGTCTGCATCATTTGCATCATAGCATATTTATTTTTCAAAAGAAACGCGATAAATAAAAAAGATACAAAAAAAAAAAAAGAAGAAAAAAAAGAAGAGAAAAGGAAAAAAAAAACTGATCCCTGCATGCATATCATTTCTCAGGTACATTCCAGAGCTTGTTCACTGATAGAGATGGCAACAGTCCCAGAGTTGAAGCGGAAGACTTGTTCCTACAGCTTTCACCGTGAACCTTTGACGTCTCTGATTGAGTTGAGTAACCTTATGACCAGTGGTAACCAGAAGGGGTTTGTCAACCAGTATGGAGATATTCTGACCCTGTTGAAGATGGTAGTCGATCCGGTGCCGTTGCAGACTCTTCTACAGTTCTACGACCCAGAGCTTCATTGTTTCACCTTTCAAGATTATCAGTTGGCGCCTACTCTTGAGGAGTACTCCATTCTGCTGAGTGTCCCGGTCCAGTATCAGGTTCCTTTCTTGGATGTGCCCAAGGAGGTTGATTTCAGAGTTGTTGCCAGAGCTCTCCATTTGGGTATCAAGGAAGTCAGTGATAATTGGAAGTCCAGTGGGGATGTTGTAGGATTGCCTTTGAAGTTTCTGTTGAGGGTAGCTAGAGAAGAAGCAGAGAAGGGAAGTTGGGAAGCCTTTCATGCTCAGTTGGTCGTCATGATCTATGGGATAGTCTTGTTTCCGAGTATGCCAAATTTTGTTGACTATGCTGCAGTCAGTATTTTCATTGGAGGAAATCCAGTTCCTACTCTGTTAGCTGACACTTACTATGCTATTCACAGTAGGCATGGTAAGGGTGGGGCTATCAGGTGTTGTCTCCCGCTTTTGCTCAGATGGTTCTTGTCTCTTCTGCCAGTCAGTGGACCTTTTGTGGATGCTCAGAGCACGCATAAGTGGACTCAGAGGGTTATGTCTCTTACATCCTATGATATTAGATGGCAATCTTACCGGATGGATGTGCGTAACGTCGTTATGAGCTGTGGAGGATTCCGTAATGTGCCACTCGTAGGGACTAGGGGTTGCATCAATTACAACCCGGTTCTTTCTCTTCGCCAGTTGGGGTTTGTGATGAAGGGAAGACCACTTGAGGCTGAGGTAGCTGAAAGTGTGTATTTTGAGAAGCAGAGTGACCCGGATAGATTGGAGCAGATAGGAAGAGCTTGGAAGTCTATTGGTGTGAAGGATGGATCTGTCTTAGGGAAGAAGTTTGCCGTTGCTATGCCCGATTACACTGATTGGGTCAAGGAGAGAGTAGAAACTTTGTTGTTACCCTACGATAGGATGGAGCCGTTGCAAGAGCAACAACCTTTGATCCTTGCTCAGAGTGTGCCTGCGGAGCACTACAAGCAAGCCTTGATGGAGAATCGCCGTTTGAGAGAGAAGGAGGAAGATACCCAGATGGAGCTGTACAAGGCCAAAGCTGATAGGTTGAATTTGGCTCATCAACTCAGAGGAGTGCGAGAAGAAGATGCTAGCAGACTGAGAAGCAAGAAGAGATCCTACGAGGAGGTGGAGAATATGTTAGATGCAGAACACCGGGAGTGCTTGAGGCTGCAGAGGGTTGAGGCCAGCTATCAGAAGAAGATCAGAGACTTGGAGAAGCAACTCAGAGATAAAGACATCCAGTTGAAGAAGGAAGTAGACTTGAGACAGGCATCAGAGAACCACCTTGGAGGAGAAGTGGTAGAGCTTAGACGACAACTGAAGGAGAAGATCACTCTTTTGCCAGAATGTTCAGAATGTGACCTGTTGACAGACCAGTGTCAGTACTTGAAGACTCTCATTCCGGGAGGCCGTTTGTCTTAGCTTGTATCTTTGATATGTATGTTGAGAATCACCTCCAGGCTTGTTGGATGGGATTCATTGTTGTACTCCGATTGTTTGGATTTTCTTTGTCGACTTTGTTGTATGATCCTGTTACTCATATAGATGAGGTTGTTGGTTTCACCTTGTACTCATCACTCTTGTGTATGTTGTTTCTGTGCTTCTATGTTGTTCTTGCTGCAGGTTGCCATCTTTTGAGGATGACTCAGGCTCTTTGAATGCCTGAGGAATGAACATATCATGTGCATCATACGCATCATTAGCACCATACTCATATCATTTTGCATAACAGGTGTTCTTGGTCGTGACTTCTCACTCTTGGTTCCTGTTCAGGCAGGATAGCTGATCAACGTCCGCACCGCTACTCAACAAGACTGAATCAACAAAGAGGTATGGATCAAGTTCAAGCAGAGTTGGCTGAGATGAAGGCTAACATGGCCCAGTTTATGAATATGATGCAAGGGGTTGCGCAAGGTCAAGAAGAACTTCGAGCCATGGTTCAGAGACAAGAGGCTGCAATTCCACCGGTCAACCATGCTCCGCCAGAGGGAGGCCCGGTCAATGATAACAATGTCGCTGCTGCTGTACCCATCAACAACTATGCTGTAGGTGATGAGTTGGGGGGTATTCGAATCAACGGTCAACCTATTGCTCCAGATGCCGCTAATGCCAGAGCAGTCCGTGCCCCGGCCCGTAATCCTGCTCCGATTGTTGACAGACAAGAGGATATGTTTTCTCTGCTCAGTGAAGACGAAGACGTTCTGGGAAGGGTTAATGAGAGGGATCGTAAAGTTGATGCCCTTGCTGAGAAAATCCGAGCTATGGAATGTCAAAATTCTCTCGGTTTTGATGTTACCAATATGGGGTTGGTGGAAGGTTTGAGAATCCCTTACAAGTTCAAAGCACCGTCCTTCGATAAATACAACGGTACTTCTTGCCCTCGCACCCATGTGCAGGCTTATTATCGAAAAATCTCTGCGTATACCGATGATGAAAAGATGTGGATGTATTTTTTCCAAGATAGTCTATCTGGGGCTTCTTTAGACTGGTACATGGAATTGAAGAGAGATTCTATCCGATGCTGGAGGGATCTGGGTGAGGCCTTCTTGAGGCAATATAAACACAACATGGACATGGCACCGAGCCGGACTCAGCTGCAGAGTCTTTGTCAGAAATCCAATGAGAGCTTCAAGGAGTACGCCCAGAGGTGGCGCGAACTGGCTGCTAGAGTTCAACCCCCTATGCTGGAGAGGGAGTTGACAGATATGTTTATCGGCACTGTAAGACCCCAATTTTGGGCCCTAAGATCCCTCATGGCCCATATCATATCATATCATGGCCTCAAGGATCATTGCATGCCTTTGTCCCCTCTTAGTGGATAGATTGCCTTGTAGGTTTGTTTCTTGATCACCAAGCATACTTTGCATTTGTATATCTTCGCCTTTCATATGTTTATCATTCAAAAAGTACAAAAATATTGTCAGTCTAACCTTGTTGCTTGCAGTTGAAGTAATCATCAGAAATTAGGTCAAAGATGGTCAACAGTCAGTCAAAGCAATGGATGATGGCCATTCTTGTGGAATTTGGGCATCATGATCATTAATCAAAGGTTCATATGACTTGGGACATCATTTGAAGTCAAGTTCTCAAGGAATTAGGGTTTGGAATTCATCAGAAGTGGTCCAATCATCCAAAACCCTAGAAAAGTCAAACTTGGTCAACTGTTGATTTAATCAAGAATTTGATGGATAGAATTGATTTGAAGGAGCTCATTCATGCTTATATAAGCCTCATCTATCATGTTCAACCTCATCATGGAAGAAAATCAAGTGAAATCAGAAAATTTTCCAGAAATAGAAAGTGGACCTGTAATTTCAACTGCCAAAAATGGAAACTTCTTGATCTTAAACTTACATCATGATACAAGCTTCAAATGAATTTTTGCCCAACATGAAAGTTGAAGATCTTGTTCTCCCATTTTCAAAAAGTCCAAGAACTCTCAAATCCCATGTGTGGTTGTCAAGATATGATCAAATCATTTTCACCAATTTTTGAACTTCAACAAGCCATATCTCTCAAACCATAAGGCCAAATTTGGTGGGGTTTTTTCCTACACACCACATTTTTCATCCCCTTTCCAAAAATATAAATTTCATGACCTAAAACCTTACCATTCAAAATGGCATTTTTGGACCTATTCCTTTAAAAATCAAAGTTTGACTCACAGTTGACTTTTTGATTTATGGACTTTTTCTCATTTTTGCCAATTGGGAAATGTTCCATACATCATTTGTGACTTGTCTCAAGCCTTAAACCATCATCATATCACCATGTTACTACCATTTTGGACCAAGGTACAAAGTTGGCATTTTTATGCATTTTGGTTCAAAAAGCAAAACCAGTACAGCATTTCATATGTACAACCAAAACAGCATTTTGCATAGTCTGTACAGCCTATGTCCAAGCCCACTCAAGCAGCAAACACACCTCCATTTTCCACTTTGTCCAAAATTAGCAAAATGCAAATGGTTCTCATTAAACTAAACCAAGTTAGCACTCCCTAATCCAACTCTAAACAGGTGATATATAAGTCATTTTCTGCCCATTTGGTAACCCTAGACTGCAGCCACACGACAGAAAATACGTTCCCTCTCCTTCTTGCAAATTTGCATACTGGGATTTTCTGCTCAAAACAACAAAGACCCTTGAGCAAACCTTGATTGATTCTTCATCTAGACCTATTTCTGAGCACATTTCCACCATCAAACACTAGCTGGAACCTTCCCTTCATGTCCTGTTCTTCAAAGCACACAACCATGGCAGTTGGAGCTGCGAGGTTTTCTAAGCATCCTTGAACCTACCTTCTTCAAGTATTCAACATTGCAAAGCACAAAGGCCATCTGTTCGAATATAGCAACCTCAAAATACCACTGTTTCATCCATTCCTTCATAACCAAGTAAAAATCTCGATCTCTTCTTTCTTTATGCCATGATATGCTTTAGATAGATTACATGATGCTGATTCTAATGAGTGTTCATTTGCTTGAAATGGTTGGTTATGCTGAGAGAAACATGGTTTTCATTTTTCATGCTTGAAGTTATTTTCCTTCGATTTGCTCACATGGTTGTGATTTCATGAAAACCCTTGCCATATAATGCTTGTGCTTAGTTGGATGAAGCTATTGATATGCATATGGTTGATTTCTGGGCATGTGGAAATTTTGAACTCATGAAGGTGATGAACATCTGCTTCTGTTATAATGAACCCTATTTGTCTTTCCAGCACATTTGCATGGATTGTGTTTGGTTTATTTGTTTGTCTGTTGTTTAATGATCATTATTGTCTCATTGCCATGATGATTGGAATGTTGAGTGTTGTTGAATCATGAGTTTGAACCATTGCCCTGCTGTTACATGAACTTACCCTGTCCAGGATTTCCATGTTTGTTTGGTTGATTGGTTAATGTTTGCTTGATATTCATTATACCATGCCATTTGTGTTTGTGCTCGAGACCTGTTTGATGTTAATGTTAAACATGAAGATGTATGTTGGCTGCTAGTAGAAACCCTAAGGTATGCATGAGAATCCAGAAAAATTGTGAAGTTCATTGGCTGTTGTTGCTTGTATTTGCATGAACATATTGTTATTGCTGTGCTATCCGCCATGCTGTAAATTAATGATGAACTTGATGCATTGCCCTGCTGTTTTGAGTTTGTTTGTTGGACTTCATTTTGATCAATTGCATGAAGTTACATGAATTTGAATGCTGAATGCCAATGCTGCTGTTTAAACCCTAGAGTTTGCCAAAATTTTGCATAAATGGGCAGGTGTTATGGCTGTCTAGATATGCACGAACATGATTGTGCCATCCCCCTGCTATTAAACCATGAACATTGCCATGAAATCCATGTGAAACATTAATGTCCTGCTGCTGTTATTGGTATTTGCTGATCATTTGTACTGCTATGCTGAAGTTGATGTACTGCTATGCTGAATTTCAATTGATAATGATTGATAAACATTCATGTCCTGCTGTTGTGCTTAAACTCTAAACTCATGTCCAGAAATTCTTGATTGTGTTTGCTGTTGTTTATGATGAGCACATGATAATGATGAATGTTGCTGTTGACTGCTTGCTGAATGCCATGCTGTTGTGTGCTGTTGTTTATTTTGTTTGGATGTTGATGAACAACCATTGGCCATGTTGTTCCTTGTGTCTGTCTGAAGTTGCCTGTATGATGATGAACATGGATGATGAATATGACGATGCTGCGTATACCCTGCTGTTATGTTCAAACCTTAAACTCATGCCTAGAAATCTCTCATGTTTGTCTTGGTTTTGTTGTGTATAACATGTTTGCATTGAAGAGCATTACTACTGCCATGTTGTTTGCTTGAGGTTGTTTGTGATGATTACACGATGCTGAAGCATGCTGCTGTTTGAAACCCCATGAATATGCTATGCTGCTGTGTTTGAATATTAATATTGGCCAGAAATCCACATAGATCATGCTCTGCTTGCTTGTGCTATGATGTTACAAGAGTGAGTGTTATGCTGTTGTGTGTTGGTGCTTGATTTTTTTATGTTGATGAACCTGCTTCAAGAGCAAATACCAACGCCCTGCTGTATGTGAACCTAGGGTTTCTAAAACAGAAAATATTTTGAACCATTGGCCAAATTACTGTTCCATTGGCTGGGAGCCAATGAGAACATTTCGTTTTGCCTTGCCAAAACGCAGTAGTTTAGATTAGTGAGTCCCAAATTACGCTTATGCCATCGTTGACTCTTATGTTGACCAATTGCCATGCCATGTTCTTCATGTTTCCATTCAAATTTCATCCAACTTCCACAATTTATTTCTCCTTCACATTTCATCCAAAAATTGTGAAATTTTTTTCTCATACTCATGAATGTGTTTAGAATTTTATGGTGAATTTTATTTAATTTTTCAGTGGCTGGATTTTAAATGATAATTGATTTCCCAACATGTGTGCATAGATGATACCTTGTGCCATTCTCTTTGTGAAATTCTCATGTTGCATCCAATGAGCTTGAAATTTTTTGTGGTGAAACTAGACACATTGACCTTCATTTCCATATAGACTTTATGCATTTCCCATTTGTGGTTTGTGAGCTTTGAATTTTTGAAGTTATGTGTTACATTTGGTGCTATACCATGATCATGTATTTTCCCAATTTTTGTTCACATGCTTCCTCTTATCCAATTGACCCCAAATTTTGCATGAATGATCCCTCATATGTCTAGTTTGTGTATGAATTTTCTTGGAATTAATCTTGCTGTTTTCCATTTGATTGAGAATTTTCTTCCATACTTGGTCATTTGTTGACTTTTTGTGCTATGCCTTGCCAAATCTTTTGTGAAATTCTCAAATCTTATTGTATGACCATGAAATTTCATATGTGATAACTAGACTCTTTGAGCTTTGCATTGGTGTTAATCTCATTCATTTCTCTTCTGTTTTCAAATTGATATGATTTTTTGAAGTTGACCCATGCTTGTTGACTTTCACCATGCTTACTTAAATTTGATTTGACTTCATGATTTTACTTGACTGCCTTCCCCTCATCCAAATGCCATGAAATTTGACATGCTTGCTATGTTAGATGTTAGGATTGAGTGTGATTTATTTCATAATTTTTTGAGATTGTTTGAGTTGACTTTTGAATGAAGTCTTTGCTGTTGACTTTTGTATGCTTCTCTTGCCATGCTTTGCATTCATTTGTGTACACAATGACCATGATGCATGATATAATTATGAATCCAATTGAGAATGCTTATTGAATGTTTAGACTTGGTTTGGGTTGACTTTTCCTTGCTGCCTTGACTTTTTCTTTCATCTTTGACCCTAGGCTAGTCCTAGTGGTCTTCTAAGCTTATGTTGAGTTCATCTGTTTCAGGTTAAGCACCAATGCCTTGAGGATCATTCAAATATTTGTTTGAGTTGAATTATATGATGTGCTAACCTTTGTTTTGTAGGTGACTCATATGCTTGAGTCTTTGTGCCTTGCACAATTGGTCCCTCTGTGGTTGACTTTTGGTTCATTTCTCTTTGTTTTAATTGTTGAACTGTTTACTAATTGGTTTGACTTTTGCAGGTGCTTTAGTTGCTTAAGTTCTTTGAACTTGCTTGCTTGCTTTGCTTTTTAGCATTTGCTTTGAGGTATAATTACTTCTTCTTCATGTAGTCTGGAGACCCGGTCTGTTATTTGACCGGGCAAACTGTCTGAAGTCCTCCTTAAGAGGCAATGCCTGTGTTTGTTTATATTTGTCCCAAGCAGGAAAAGTCCTTCAAGTAAGGCAATTGGTGGAAGGTAGGGATAAGCAATCTATCCCCCACTATTCAGTGTGTCCTCTCTTTGCTCCCATTACATGGTTGAAGCATTGAGATAAATACCCAAGATCTAATCGAGTCAATAATGTGGAGAGAGTTCCTACTTTCTGAACTCCCACACTTTCTTTGATGCTCTCTCTGACTTGAGATAGAAGCAATGAGGCACACCCCTCATCTCCTATTCATCTGCTTCACCTTAGCCTCTCAATGGCAAGGTTAAGAGCGACCTTCACCCATTACAGTGGACTTTCGAAGTCAAACCCTCTTGTGTGAGCCCCCCATTGTTTGGCTATAGAGTGTGCTGTTTGATATTCATTGATTGATTGATTGCTTCATGTGCATTTGCTTGCCTATATGCTATGCATTTATCATCATCATCAATTGCCATTAATGCATGATCATCTCATCTGTTTTGTGATGTTATCATTTGTTGTTTGCCCATTGAGGACAATTGTAAGTCCATTGCCTTGGCATTTGTTCCTATGATATGGAAGGATAGAGTGTAAGACCTCATGGGTCACTCATATCTTCTATTTTATCTGTTTGTATGTGAGGATACAGTTATAAGTCCCTGTAAGTTGGCATCTGTTGTCCTGTGATCATAATTTGATCTGTCTGTGTGTATGTGAGGATACAGTTATAAGTCCCTGTAAGTTGGCGTCTGTTATCCTGTGATCATAATTTGATCTGTTTGATTTGTATGTGAGGTTGCGGTTATAAGTCCCTGTAAGTTGGCATCTGCTTTCCTGTGATCATAGTTTGTTTATCTGTTTGTGTGAGAGGTTGCAATTATAAGTCCCTGTAAGTTGGCATTTGCATTCCTGTGATCATATTGTTGCTTTTGTTCTTGTATGTGAGGATCCATTGTAAGTCCCTGTGATGTGGCATTGGATTTCCTAGGACCATACTGTGGGGTTAACCTAAGTCCAGACAAATTGGCAGTTGATTTCCCTGTTTCATTTTTGTTTTCTTCTATGGAGATTAGTGTAAGACCATTGAGTGGCTTCTGATATCCTGTTCTGTTTTAGGAGACTGGTGTAAATCCATTTATTGGTATCCGGTATCCGCTTTTTATTTCTTTGCCTGTGGAGATTAGTGTAAGTCCATAGAGTGGCATCTGATATCCAGTTTTTGTTCTAGGAGATTGGTATAAGCCCAGTGATTGGCATCCGATATCCGTTTTTGCTTTCTTCTTTGTTTGTTTGTTATTATCCATTGCTATTCCAAAGGACACACTTGAATCATCTGCTATATGATTTCAAGAAATGAACCTTCTAAGAAGTTTTACTATCCATCCTTCATCCATTCATCATTCATTATGTCCTAGACTTTTCACACTCTTGACTTTCAAACTTGACATAAGTGTTGTGCAAACATCTTCATGTTTTCAAACTAAAAACCTGGACTCAAGTCCTTGACTTCTTTTTCAAACTTCATTTTCATAATACTTCTTTGAATCAATCCTAATCATACTTTGACTCTACTTTCATAATCACAATCAATTAACTTCACTCATTCACTTGTTTTGGCTCTGTCCATTGTTAATCTTTTCACATTAGCCATAGGTTTCAATTATCTTTGTGGTTGATGTAAATCTTGCCTATCCTTAGTGAGTCGACAGTAAGACTTCCGTACTTCAAACAGGGCTAACCCCTCTAGTACGTCGAAGCTATCCTCGCATGGTGGATGTTGTTCTTGGTCGAGTGTTCTCCCATTGATAATGAAAAGCCTCAGTGCTTGTGTTTAAAATCAAATCCACCAACTTTTGGAAATCTTTTAGCCGAACTACGGCGTTCTGATCCTTACCTTTGATGGAAGGTACGTAGGCAACGGGTTCATCCGTTCGAACCCAATAATAATAAAAATTGTATATTCTTTTCTCATCATCCCAATCATGTTTGCACAATCTTTATGTCATAACAAATAACAATTTAATACAACAAGTGTGAAAAGGGCTCCCTAGGAGTACCTAGGACGTAGTGGGTGCCTAACACCTTCCCATTGCGTAATTTACCCCTTACCCAGACTCTCTGATCTTTTTATTAGTTTTCTACGTGTAAAACTTCTTAGGCTTTTGTTCGCTTTTTAGCCAGTCCTTTGGATAAATAAAAGTGCGGTGGCGACTCGAAATTTCAATGTATCTCATAGCTTATGATTTAATCAATAGATCATATAGCGACGAATACACCGCTACAGGCACTCTTCAGGGTGTGTTTATGGACCGGATGGGGAGCTGCCCATTCGGTAGTTTTTCTGATGTTGTCATTTGTGGAGAGAGGACTGAGAGCTTGATTAAAACTGGGAAGATCCAAGATGCTGGTTCCTCTTCTTCTAAAAAGCCGTTTGCTGGGGCACCTCGTCGAAGAGAGGGTGAAACTAATGCTGTTCAACACCGCAGAGATCAGAACAGAATTGAATACCGTCAAGCTGCTGCAGTAACCATTCCGGCACCTCAACCTCGTCAACAACAACAACAAAGAGTTCAACAACCGCAACAACAACAACAACAGCAACGTCCGTATCAGCCCAGACAAAGGATGCCTGATCGACGTTTTGATTCGCTACCCATGTCGTACGCCGAACTGCTGCCCGAACTACTCAGGTTGGGGATGGTTGAGTTACGTACAATGGCTCCGCCTACAGTATTGCCTCCTGGGTACGACGCCAACGTCCGTTGTGACTTTCACTCTGGGGCACCAGGGCATCATACTGAGAAGTGTCGGGCTCTCCAGCACAAGGTCCAAGATTTGATCGATGCTAAGGCGATCAACTTCGCTCCAGTGCCTAACGTCGTAAACAACCCTATGCCTCAGCATGGTGGGCATAGAGTGAACAATATTGAGGGGAAGGAAGCTGAAGATCTGGTTGTTAGTGTTGATGATGTTCAGACTTCTCTGCTAGTTGTGAAGGGCCGTCTGCTGAATGGGGATGTTTACTCGGGCTGTGATGAGGATTGTTTGGGCTGTGCAGAATCTGAGAATGGTTGTGACCAGTTAAGGGCCGGTATCCAGGGTATGATGGATGAGGGTTGTTTGCAATTCAGTAGGGCTGTAAAAGATCGTGGAACAGTGTCAACTATCACCATTTACTTTAAACCGTCTGAAGGACGTGGATAAAGGGTCGTTAGTGCACCTGCAACAAATGGTACCCCAGTTACCATTTCCGTGCCTGTAACCATCAGTACTCCAACTACTATCGCCGCGTCTGGAAGAAGGGCTGTTGAGAATAGTAGAGTCGTGC
Organism: Lathyrus oleraceus; assembly: GCF_024323335.1. Classification (NCBI taxonomy): domain Eukaryota; kingdom Viridiplantae; phylum Streptophyta; class Magnoliopsida; order Fabales; family Fabaceae; genus Lathyrus; species Lathyrus oleraceus. The sequence continues at coordinate 59,640,818 of NC_066585.1, forward strand.
CGTGGAAGTATGATAATGCTCACCGCAGTTACAGAAGGGCTGAAAGTCAGACGAGACCAGTGAATCAAGCTCCAGTGACAATTGGTTTACCGAATAGAGTTCCTGCAACTGTTGGTCCGGCTGTGGATAATGTAGGGGGTCCAGGAGGTTTTACCAGAAGCGGTCGTCTGTTCGCACCGCAGCCTTTGAGGGACAATAATGCTGAGGCTCTCGCCAAAGCAAAGGGTAAGCAAGCTGTGGTTGAGGAAGAACCTGTCCAGAAGGAAGCGCCCGAGGGGTCATTTGAGAAGGACGTGGAGGAGTTTATGAAGATAATCAAGAAGAGTGACTACAAGATTGTGGATCAGTTGAATCAAACTCCGTCCAAGATTTCTATACTTTCACTGTTGATGTGCTCTGAGGCACACCGTAATGCCTTGCTGAAGATGTTGAATCTGGCTTACGTGCCTCAGGAGATTTATGTCAATCAACTGGAGGGTGTGATGGCCAATGTGAGCACCAGGCATGGTGTGGGTTTCACCAACCTGGACTTACCGCCTGAAGGACGAAACCATAACAAAGCCTTGCACATCACCATGGAGTGCAAGGGGGCAGTGTTGTCTCACGTATTGGTAGACACCGGGTCGTCGCTGAATGTGTTGCCTAAGCAGATTCTGAAGAAGATTGATGTGGAAGGGTTTGTGCTTACTCCCAGTGACCTGATCGTTCGTGCTTTCGACGGATCCAAACGTTCTGTGTGTGGGGAAGTTACCTTGCCTGTGAAGATAGGTCCGGAGGTATTCGATATCATCTTCTATGTTATGGACATCCAGCCCGCCTATAGTTGTTTATTGGGGCGTCCATGGATTCATGCAGCAGGGGCAGTCTCGTCGACTCTCCATCAAAAACTCAAGTATGTCTGGAATGGTCAGATTGTGACCGTGTGCGGTGAAGAAGAGATTCTGGTGAGTCATCTATCCTCGATCAAATATGTTGAGGTGGATGGCGAAATCCACGAAACCTTATGCCAGGCGTTTGAGACTGTGGCTCTTGAGAAAGTGGCGTACGCTGAGCAGAGGAAGCCAGGTGCTTCAATTACTTCTTACAAGCAGGCTAAGGAGGTTGTTGATTCTGGCAAAGCTGAAGGCTGGGGCAAGATGGTGGACTTGCCTGTTAAAGAAGACAAATTTGGCGTTGGTTATGAGCCTCTCCAAGCAGAGCAGAATGGTCAAGCGGGTCCGAGTACCTTTACCAGCGCTGGGCTGATGAATCATGGCGACGTCTCTGCAACCGGTAGTGAAGACTGTGACAGTTATTGTGATCTGGACAACTGGGTTCGCCCGTGTGCACCAGGGGGGTCTATCAACAACTGGACGGCTGAAGAAGTGGTTCAAGTTACTCTTCTGACAGAGTAATTTTCTGTTGTTTTGTCATTTTGCATGAAAATCGTACGATCTGCCCAAGGCGTAGTGATTCATTGTAGGGCCTCATCATGTTTTAATGATTATCATTAATGAAGGACATTTTTTGCAATCAAACTTTGTGATCCCTGTCTTTCTATTTTTTGTTTTCATCCTTTTTCACAAAAACAATAAAAATGACAGTGTTTTTGTTTTTCGTGACTTTATTGAACTCTTTTTCTAAAACAAAGCATTAAACATGCAGAAGCGATCTTATGGCGTTCACTATGAACAGTTCTGTTATGGCTCAGTATGATTTCGACAATCCCATCTACCAAGCTGAAGAGGAGAGTGAGGAAGACTGTGAACTCCCTGCAGAATTGGTCAGATTGCTGAAGCAGGAGGAAAGGGTCATCCAACCTCATCAGGAGGAGTTGGAGGTTGTTAATTTGGGTACTGAGGACGCCAAAAGAGAAATCAAGATTGGGGCTGCTTTAGAGGACTCTGTCAAGAGGAGGCTGATTGAGATGCTGAGAGAATATGTGGAGATATTCGCCTGGTCATATCAAGATATGCCTGGTTTGGATACAGACATTGTGGTGCACCGATTACCTCTTAGAGAAGGATGTCCTTCGGTCAAGCAGAAGCTTCGTAGAACGAGTCCTGATATGGCAACTAAGATCAAGGAAGAGGTTCAGAAGCAGTGGGATGCGGGTTTTTTGGCTGTTACAAGTTATCCCCCATGGGTGGCCAACATCGTTCCTGTGCCGAAGAAGGATGGTAAAGTCAGAATGTATGTTGATTACCGGGATTTGAATAGAGCGAGTCCGAAAGATGATTTCCCATTACCTCACATTGATGTATTGGTTGATAATACGGCTCAATCCTCGGTATTCTCTTTCATGGATGGTTTCTCCGGATATAATCAGATCAAGATGGCGCCAGAGGACATGGAAAAGACGACATTCATTACACCTTGGGGCACGTTCTGCTATAAGGTGATGCCATTTGGGCTAAAGAATGCTGGTGCTACCTATCAGAGGGCAATGACGACTCTCTTTCATGACATGATGCACAAAGAAATTGAAGTGTACATGGATCGTACGATCTGCCCAAGGCGTAGTGATTCATTGTAGGGCCTCATCATGTTTTAATGATTATCATTAATGAAGGACATTTTTTGCAATCAAACTTTGTGATCCCTGTCTTTCTATTTTTTGTTTTCATCCTTTTTCACAAAAACAATAAAAATGACAGTGTTTTTGTTTTTCGTGACTTTATTGAACTCTTTTTCTAAAACAAAGCATTAAACATGCAGAAGCGATCTTATGGCGTTCACTATGAACAGTTCTGTTATGGCTCAGTATGATTTCGACAATCCCATCTACCAAGCTGAAGAGGAGAGTGAGGAAGACTGTGAACTCCCTGCAGAATTGGTCAGATTGCTGAAGCAGGAGGAAAGGGTCATCCAACCTCATCAGGAGGAGTTGGAGGTTGTTAATTTGGGTACTGAGGACGCCAAAAGAGAAATCAAGATTGGGGCTGCTTTAGAGGACTCTGTCAAGAGGAGGCTGATTGAGATGCTGAGAGAATATGTGGAGATATTCGCCTGGTCATATCAAGATATGCCTGGTTTGGATACAGACATTGTGGTGCACCGATTACCTCTTAGAGAAGGATGTCCTTCGGTCAAGCAGAAGCTTCGTAGAACGAGTCCTGATATGGCAACTAAGATCAAGGAAGAGGTTCAGAAGCAGTGGGATGCGGGTTTTTTGGCTGTTACAAGTTATCCCCCATGGGTGGCCAACATCGTTCCTGTGCCGAAGAAGGATGGTAAAGTCAGAATGTGTGTTGATTACCGGGATTTGAATAGAGCGAGTCCGAAAGATGATTTCCCATTACCTCACATTGATGTATTGGTTGATAATACGGCTCAATCCTCGGTATTCTCTTTCATGGATGGTTTCTCCGGATATAATCAGATCAAGATGGCGCCAGAGGACATGGAAAAGACGACATTCATTACACCTTGGGGCACGTTCTGCTATAAGGTGATGCCATTTGGGCTAAAGAATGCTGGTGCTACCTATCAGAGGGCAATGACGACTCTCTTTCATGACATGATGCACAAAGAAATTGAAGTGTACATGGATGATATGATTGCGAAGTCGCAGACAGAAGAGGAGCACCTGGTTAATTTGCAGAAGCTGTTTGACCGGTTGAGAAAGTTCAAGCTGAGGTTGAATCCGAACAAGTGTACGTTTGGGGTGAGATCAGGGAAGCTGTTAGGCTTCATTGTCAGTGAAAAAGGGATTGAGGTTGATCCAGCAAAAGTCAAAGCTATTCAAGAGATGCCTGAACCGAAAACGGAGAAGCAAGTCCGTGGGTTTTTAGGGAGATTGAACTACATTGCAAGGTTCATATCTCACCTAACTGCCACGTGTGAACCAATTTTCAAATTGCTAAGAAAGAATCAAGCAATCAAGTGGAATGATGATTGTCAGAAGGCTTTTGACAAGATTAAGGAGTACTTACAGAAACCTCCAGTCCTTATACCTCCAGTTCCAGGGAGACCTCTGATAATGTACCTGTGAGTGACTGAGAACTCGATGGGGTGTGTATTGGGACAGCATGACGAGTCTGGTCGAAAAGAGCATGCCATATACTACCTTAGCAAAAAGTTTACCGACTGTGAAACAAGATATTCACTGCTCGAGAAAACTTGCTGTGCTTTGGCCTGGGCTGCTCGCCGACTGAGGCAGTATATGTTGAACCATACTACCTTATTGATTTCTAAGATGGATCCAGTAAAGTACATCTTTGAGAAACCAGCTCTCACCGGACGCGTTGCTCGTTGGCAGATGATTCTAACAGAATATGATATTCAGTACACGTCACAAAAGGCCATCAAAGGTAGTATTCTGTCAGACTACCTCGCCGAGCAACCGATTGAAGATTATCAGCCTATGATGTTTGAATTCCCTGATGAAGACATCATGTATCTTAAAATGAAGGATTGCGAAGAGCCTCTTGTCGAGGAAGGACCGGATCCTGATGACAAGTGGACACTGATGTTTGATGGGGCTGTGAATATGAATGGTAACGGTGTTGGGGCAGTATTGATCAATCCTAAAGGTGCTCATATACCTTTTTCTGCCAGATTGACGTTTGACGTCACCAACAACGAAGCTGAGTATGAGGCTTGTATCATGGGGATAGAAGAAGCCATTGATCTGAGGATCAAAACTCTTGATATATTTGGAGATTCAGCTCTAGTGGTCAATCAAGTCAATGGAGATTGGAATACGAATCAGCCACATTTGATTCCGTATAGAGATTACACCAGAAGAATACTGACGTTCTTCAAGAAGGTGAAGTTGTACCATGTCCCTCGGGATGAGAATCAAATGGCTGATGCTTTGGCAACTTTGTCGTCTATGATCAAAGTTCATTGGTGGAATCATGTGCCACATGTTGCGGTGAATCGACTCGAGAGGCCTGCGTATGTGTTTGCAGCCGAGTCTGTTGTGATTGATGAGAAGCCGTGGTATTATGACATCAAGAACTTCCTCAAGACTCAGGAGTATCCTGAAGGTGCATCGAAGAATGACAAGAAAACCCTGAGGAGGCTAGCTGGAAGCTTCTATTTGAATCAGGATGATGTGTTGTATAAGAGAAACTTTGACATGGTCTTGCTCAGATGCGTGGACAGACCCGAGGCGGACATGTTAATGCAGGAAGTTCATGAAGGTTCCTTCGGTACTCATGCCGGCGGACATGCAATGGCTAAGAAATTGTTGAGAGCGGGTTATTACTGGATGACTATGGAATCCGATTGTTTCAAGTATGCTCGGAAGTGCCATAAGTGTCAAATCTATGCTGATAAGGTGCATGTGCCACCAAGCCCTCTGAATGTCATGAATTCGCCTTGGCCGTTTGCCATGTGGGGCATTGATATGATTGGGAAGATTGAGCCTACTGCTTCGAATGGACATCGCTTCATTTTGGTAGCGATTGACTATTTCACCAAATGGGTGGAAGCAGCTTCCTATGCTAACGTTACCAAACAAGTGGTTACCCGGTTCATCAAGAAGGAAATCATATGTCGTTATGGAGTTCCTGAGAGAATCATCACTGACAATGGTTCGAATCTCAATAACAAGATGATGAAAGAGCTTTGTAAAGATTTCAAAATTGAACATCACAATTCTTCTCCTTACAGACCGAAGATGAATGGTGCTGTAGAAGCGGCAAACAAGAATATCAAGAAGATTATGCAGAAGATGGTCGTTACGTACAAGGATTGGCATGAGATGCTGCCTTTCGCTTTGCATGGGTACCGTACCTCAATACGTACGTCGACCGGGGCAACCCCTTACTCCCTTGTGTATGGTATGGAAGCCGTCCTACCTATTGAAGTGGAGATTCCTTCTCTGAGAGTTTTATTGGATGTCAAGCTGGACGAAGCCGAGTGGATTCGAACGAGGTTTAACGAGTTGAGCCTTATCGAGGAGAGACGGCTAGCAGCTGTATGCCATGGACAGTTGTATCAGCGAAGGATGAAGCGAGCCTTTGATCAGAAAGTGCGTCCTCGAAGCTATCAGATCGGTGATCTAGTTTTGAAGAGGATCCTCCCTCCCGGTGCAGATAACAGGGGCAAGTGGACTCCTAATTATGAAGGTCCGTATGTTGTGAAGAAGGTCTTCTCCGGTGGAGCCTTGATGCTTACAACTATGGATGGTGAAGATTTTCCGTCTCCTGTTAACTCAGATGTAGTCAAAAAATACTTCGCATAAATTGACCCGCTGGACAAAAAGAAAAAGAGTCCAGGCAAAAAAAAAAGGGCATCCCGGCGAACCAAAAAACAGAAAGAAAAGGTTCGGGCAAAAATTAGGGATAAAATGAAAAGAATTTGTACACCCGGTAAGTCGAAAACCCGCAAGGGCGGCTTAGGCAAAAATGGGTATCCCGGTGGATTGAAAACCCGCAAGGGCGATCCAACCAAAAGAGGGATTAAAGCGAAGACTACAGTCTGAGTTGTCTGTACTTCATCGAGCTTTGTCGTCTGCCATCTCGAAAGATGTGATCCGTCCAGTCATTCTTCTCAGAAAGCAAGGAGTTGGGAGGAAAACTGATGATCTGTGAGTTATAACAGAATTGGGAAATAGTGGATGCCGTGTTCACGTTGCCAGTAGGATAGATTTTTCCTTTTGTGCGCAATTACATCTTTCTAGGAATTGCTTCCCAATGTATTTGCCTTTTCAGGCACATTTTCAATCAATAAAAGTCGTTATTCAGATAAATAGCTCTTTGGTTTTTATTTTTACTGTTTTGTTTGCAAAATGTCCGAATTTTTGATAAGCATTGCATATAAAAACATGAAGGCTACACAATAACGTGCAAAAAGATAAAACATTTGAAAATCATTTTGAATGTTGAGGACACTTGAGCGTATCTTGTCCATGTATCCCCTGGGGGCATTCTGTTGTGCTGTTTTTTCAGGATTGGCATCTGTGAGGACGTTTCCTCAGCAGATATTTTCCCCAAGCAAGTATGGAAGCTATCAGAGCTGTGTTCCCCTGCGGAGACGTCTGTGGATAGTGCCTTCTATTCCCCAACAGATCTAAGGGTTGCCTATCCCCAGCAGGCCTGTATTTGCCGATTTCCTCCCGAGTGAGGCAGGTTCATTGAAATTTATCTCCAACATTTATCCTATCTGTGGACTGAAGGATATCCCCAGCGGAGTTTACCTTTCCCCAGCAGCAGTGTTATTCTCCAACATGAGTGAGAAGTCGTTGCTCTCCCTGCAGAGTCTCCCCGCAGAGTTGGAGTACTCGATCAGTTTTGGCTCCCCAGCCGGAGTTTTTCATCATTTTTGCATTTTTTCATTTTAGTGATCATTGCATCCTCAAATTGCGTAGCATTCCCATTCAATATGGAGCATTACGCCATAGAAAAATTCAAACATATGCATTCATGTGTTAACCCAATCAGACCGTATCCCCGGCAGAGGCGGATCATTTTGTTCAACATCAGCACAGCACGTCTGCTACAGTTTCTCTTGATAGCATTCAGGATTGATATCCCCACAAAGGTTTATTACCTCACCCGTTGGTGACAGAAAGTTTGTTTCTCCCCAGTGAGACCCCCAGCAAGTGGTCAACCTTGCCTTGACATATCTAAAAAGTCGTTCTTGTGATACCGGTAAGTGTCATACTAGCACCCGCGTGTGTTTCTTTTTTTGGGGTGTCGGTAAACACCATTGTTTCGGTGTCTGTAAACATCGGGTATTCTCCCCAGTCATCGGTAAATGTCTGGTCATCATTTTTGGTGTCGGTAAACACCATTGTTTCGGTGTCTGTAAACATCGGGTATCCTCCCCAGTCATCGGTAAATGTCTGGTCATCATTTTTGGTGTCGGTCAACACCATTGTTTCGGTGTCTGTAAACATCGAGTCTTTTCTGCAGTCATCGGTAAATGTCTGATATTCCCCAGCTAGATCCCCAGTAGAGTCATCGATAAATGTCCTATCTGGTTTCCAGTTGCAAATATTTGTTTTCCTTTAGTGAAGTGTTCCCCGGTCATCGGTAAATGTCTGGTCGTTTGTTTTGATGTCGGTAAACATCATCTTTCGATGTCGGTAAACGTCGAGTCTCATCCCAGTCATCGGTAAATGTCTGGTCATGCTTTGTTTCCTTGTTGATAAAATCTAAATCCCCAGAAGTCGTCGGTAAACGTCTTGTCTGATTACACCACAAAGATTTTGTTCCTCCTCAAGTGGAGACGCCATCGGTAAATGGCCCCGTATGCTTCGATGTCGGTAAATATTGAATACCCAGTTTTATCAACCATCGGTAAATGGCCCCGTTTTCTTCGATATCGGTAAATATCAGATCCCCAATTGTAGTAGCCATCGGTAAATGGTCGAGTTGAAGTTGATATCGGTAAATGTCAAGTTTCTTTGAAGCCACCATCGGTAAATGGTTTTGCTTCCTTTTACATCAGAGTTGTTTCCCAGCAGCCATCGGTAAATGGTCTTGCTGAAGTTGATATCGGTAAATATCAAGTTACCAGTTTCTAACCATCGGTAAATGGTTTCGCCTTTCTGAAGATGTCAATTGCAGGCGTCATCGGTAAATGACGTGGTTCTTCTTGTATCATATCCAGCAGAGTGCAAATTTCTCGGTTCTTGGTATTCAATCCCTGTTTACCCTGAAAGTCTGACAGCCGTTGCTCTCATCCATTCGGGTTCCCAGCTGATTGAATAGGGGCAGCTGTAGCACCTCAAATTTGCACCTATCATTGTACATACATTCTCATATTAGGTCATAGCATATCATGGTCCACTGCATAGCATTGCATTGTCCCATTTGCCTCAAGTGCAAGCCAATCAAGGAATTAGGTCAAACTGATCAGGAGATCAGTCAACCAAGCAAGCAAGTACAAATTTCATTGAGCCAAGGCCCTAGGTTTGGTCCAACATGTTCACATGACTTGGGGATCCATTTGAAGTGTTTTGGTCAAGGATTGGATGTTCAGAAGTCATCAGTCAATGCACAGTTTGCCAGAAACCCTAAAAAGTCAAACTTGGTCAACTGTGTCTGATTTTATGGTTTTGATGGTTGGATTTGGTTTGAGAGGTCTCATTCATGTCCATATAGTCTTCATATATCATTTCAAACACCATCATGGAAGAATTTGAAGCCAGATCAGAAATTTCCAAAAATGGAAACTGGACCTGTAACTGAAACTTACCAAAAATGGAAAGTCTTGATCCTCAAACTTACATCATGATACAAGATTCAAATGAATTTTTGCCCAACATGAAAGTTGAAGATCTTGTTCTCCCATTTCCAAAAAGTCCAAGAACTCTCAATTCCCATGTATGGTTGGCAAGTTATGATCAATTCATTTTCAAAAATTCTTGAACTTCAAAAGGCCATATCTCTCAAACCATTTGGCCAATTTGGGTGGGGTTTTTTCCTACAAGTCACATTTGATCCCCTCTTTCCAAAAATGTAACTTTCATTCACCAAAACATCACCATGCAAAATGGCCTTTTTGAACTTGCCTTAATTAATTTCAAGTGAGTTGAATTTTGACTTTTCAAATTAACCATTTTTAATCAATTCTACCAATCAAACATGTTCTGAAATGTCATTTAAAACTTGTTGGAGGCCCATTCTTATGCAGTACACATAGCCATCACCTAGTTGCTTGAAAATTGGAAAGAAAGTACATTTCTCAACAACTCTATCCCACATATCCATGGACTTGGATTTGTACTCTAAAACAGAGATTTTGGACATCATTTTCTGTCATGGTAAACCCTAGCTGCAGCCTCACAAACATCAGAAAAAACTCTTTCTCTCATTCCCTCATTTTTGTGCATTGTTGAATCTTTTTCCACAAAACCTCAAGAACCACGAGCTAGCTTGGTTGTGTCATCATCCACCATCAATATTGAGCTCATTCCAAACACAAAACACTAGCTGTAACCATCTTTCGAGTTCTGTTTCATCCAAAGCTCCAACAATGGCAGATTTCGTTTCAGACCATTTCAAGCATTGCTAAGCTAAAACTCTCCAACCATTCTTCTTTTAGAAGCTTCATGTACATCTGTTTTGGGGATTTGCAAGCAAACAACATCCAAATCATCACTGAGCTTCATTTTTGGTAAATTTTCGAACTCCTTCATTTCCTAAATCGTGCCATGCTTAGTGTAGATCTCTCCATGCTGAGCTTCATGATGTTTTTATTTTGAAAATGGTTGCTTATTTCTGAAGTTGTGTCGTTTTGAAGTTTGGTGATAAAATTTGTTTTTGTTCGATTCATGAGCATGGTTGTGTTTTATTGAAAACTATTGATGGATTCGTGTTAAGTTTTGTTAGATCTTCATAAATATGTGCTTGAATGATGTTTCTGGGCTGTTTGGTTTTTTCTGGGAATTTCACGCATGAAGATCATGAGGATCTTCATGCTGTTCATGAGACTGCACTTTTCCTGCGGATTCTCGTGCGGCCTTCATAGCTAGCTACGGATTTTCCTGCGGATTTCTGGGCTAGGGTTTTTTTCATGAATTTGTCACTGTTGCATTAAGCCTGGCCAATCAGCTTATTTCGTTTCCCTGGCCCAAAACGGCGCGTTTTGATTAGTGGCGTGGGTAATTTCAAAAATGCCATTGGCCGTGCCCCATGTCCCATTAAGTCATGTTGTTTTTCCATTTTTATTTCATTTGTGATATTCATCTTGTAAAAATCATAACTCCACCAATTTTAATCCAAATTTCATGGGATTTTTTGCATTATCTTCATCATGATCTCTACTTTTTTATCATAATTTTTCCAGAATTTTGTGATCAATGGATTTTAATTGGTATGAGGGTTTGTGACATGTATGCATATTTTGTACACTTTGCCAAGACATTTGTGAAATGATGATACTTTATCCAATGGCTCCCAAATGTTTTGTGCTTAAACTAGACACACTCATGGTGATTTTGGTGTAGAGTTTGTGAATTTATCATTGCTGGTTTGTGAGATATGATTTTTTGAATTAGGGTGTGACAATTTGTGTCACACCATTGATGTCCAACTTGATGATTTTTGATACCATGCTTCCTGACCTCCAATTGATCTGATTTTTTGCATGAACCTACTCTTGTATGTCTAGTTTACATGTGAATTTTCTTGGAATTATTTGTGGCATTTCCTAATTGTTTAAGATTTTCTCCCCTGCTTAGTCAAATGTTGACTTTTTGTGACACATGTTGCCATTTCATTTGTGAAATCCTCATACTTTACTAGATGGACATGAAATTTTACATGAGATAACTAGACACCCTCATCTTTGCCATGGTTTTAGTCCCATTCATTTATCATACACCATCTCTGATTTATGATTTTTCTAAGTTGATGCATGTTTGGTTGACTTCCTTAAGCATGTTCAAAATTGCTTTGACTTTCTGATTTTCATTGACTGCCTTCCACTTGTCCAAATAACATGAAATTTGACATGCTTACCATGCTGTGGGTTGTGATTGATCATGATTTATTTGGTGATTTTTGGAAATGTTTAAGATTGCTTTTGATTCAAGTCTTGCTGTTGACTTCTATGAGCTTCTAAATGCCATGCTTTGACCTAAATTGTTCATGAAATGATGATGATGATTGATATGAATGTGAACCCAATTGGTTGTGTTTCTTAATTGTTTGAACATGATTTTGGATGCTTGCCCTTTTCTGTTTTGACTTTTTCATTCTCTTTTGACCCTAGGCTTGCCCTAGTGGTCCTGTTACTCACTTTTGAGTTTGTGTTTTCAGGTTAAGCTACAAATGACCAATGAGACCATTTCTTTTTGATTGAGCTTGCTTAAATATCATTGATTAACTTGTTTGTTTTGTAGGTGGCTTGGCTCACATACCTTGAGCCTTGTGCCTTGCACATTCACTTACTTGTGTTGACTGGTTGATATCTGTTTCATTTGATTTAACTTTGACTTGTATACTAACTGTGCTTGACTGGTCTCAGGTACTTTAGTTGCTCAGTTCCTTGTGAACTTTTGCTTTGCTTTGCTTGTATAAGCAATTTGCATTGAGGTATACTTCTAATCTTCATGTAGTCTGGAAGACCTGGCCTGTTACTTGGCCAGGCAACTGTCTGAAGTCCTCCTTAAGAGGCAATGTTTGCGGATGTTTAATTTTGTCCTTGCATAGAGTCAAAGACCTCCTAAGTGAAGAGGCAATTGGCAGAACCCAAGGGATATGCAACCTATCCCCTGCTATTCTGTGTGTCATCTGCTTTGCTCACACCACTGTGTTGATGCATTGCAGATACAAACCCAAGATCTTGTACAATTGTACAGTTGAGTCAGTTTTAAATGTGTAGAAGGGTTCCCACTTTCTGAACCCACACATTCTTGTCTTAAGCTCTCCCAGGCCAGGGATAAGAGCTGTGAAGTCTTATCTTCACTCACCTTTCATCTGCTTCACCTTAGCCCCCTCAATGGCAAGGTTAAGAGCAACATCTACCCAGTTCCAGAGGTTTGTTTGTTGAGGTTGATATGACCCCTCGACTAAAACCTAACCCTTGCTTGAGCCACTTGCTTGTGTATAGTGTGTGCTATCTGTGCTTGTATGTTTGTTTGACTTGCTTCATGTGCAAGTTAGGGTTAGTTTAGACTTGCTTCCTGTGCAAGTTAGGTTTTGCTTGGCTTGCTTCCTGTGCAAGTTAAGTGTGTGTGTGGCTTGCTTCCTGTGCAAGTCATGCTTAGGACAGGCTGGCTCCCTGTGCCAGTTAGCTAGAAACCTTAACTTAGGGTTGATTTTGCATGATAACATCTAGGCTCGAGTCGTAGTCTCCCTAGTGTTGTGTCTCCCTCTGTTATCTGGTTAGGCTAGTCCTTTTTCCCTCTGTAGGGGAACTACGTCGCCCTGATCCTCATACCAGATGAGGTACGTAGGCAGGAGATGAGCTGATCTCTCCGGGCGCCTGTGTCTTTGTTTTGTCTTGTTGTGTGCTTGGAAGCTGATGTAAGTCCATCGAGTGGCATTTGGGTTCCAGTGTGGGTTTGTTGGTTCGGATGCTGATGTAAGTCCAGTGATTGGCATTCAGGCTCCACGTTTGCCTTTTTGCGTGTGTTTTGGTTCGGATGCTGATGTAAGTCCAGTGATTGGCATTCGGGCTCCACGTTTGCCTTTGCCTGTGTTTGTTTGTGTGCGTGTCAGCCGAGCTACGAATGCTCTGATTCTTCTCTCGTCCGAGAAGATACGTATGCATAGGATGCGATATCCTAGCGAGCATGTGTCGTTTCCCCAGTCCGAACTACTTCGACTCTGATGTCTATGCCTGATAGACTAAGTAGGCCCAGGATGCGATATCCTGCCGAGTCAGTTTCAGTCTGTTTTCTTGTGTCTCTTTCAGCCAGTGTGTGTGAGTTTGAGCAGTGTTTAGCAACCATTTCCCTTCCTTCTGTGCGTGGATCCCGTCGAGTACGACGGATGCGTAGGGGTGCTAATACCTTCCCTTCGCATAACCGACTCCCGAACCCAATCTCTTTGGTCGCGAGACCATGTCTTTTCCAGGTTTACTCTGAGCGTTTCCTTTCCCTCTTTTGGGATAAATAACGCACGGTGGCGGCTCTGTTGTTTCTTCTTTTCCCGTCGGTTTTTCGCGTGATGCGACACTCTTCCTCCTAAAATTCCTGATGAGGCGGGACCAAACACTGATGATGAATATGATCGGAGAGAGAGATCTCCCATACCACATGTGTCCCCCCATCATCCTTCACCACCACACACCGCACCATCTTCTTCTTCTGCAGGTACCACTCTCGGCTTCTATATTACAGAGGAGATGTGGCATGACCACCTGGCTAGAGAGCAAAGGCGTGACAACCTACTCTCTACCCTTCAGCAACAAATAACGGGTACTATGAACTTCATGCAAGAATCGCAGCGGAGGACAGACAGGTCCTATGACACTGTTCTACAGTCTCTGCAAGTGATCACCGATACACAAGCCCGTCAACAATAATACAACCAGAGACACATGGCACTAATTGAAGCTACCCAAGGTTCCATTATTGGTAACCTTTGAGAGGTGAGGACCGCTCAGGATGCCTTGCAGGCGAGGATGGATCAGAGAGACCGTCGTCGTACCCGATCCCGTCGTCCACCTCAGGATGGCGAGTGGTCAGCAATAGGTTGCCAGGTAACTCTTCCCTTATCTTATTTCGAAATATTGGGGACAATGTTCGATTTAAGTGTGGGAGGAGCATTTATCATTTTCCTTTTATTTTTAGTTTATTTGTTATTTTTAGACTGTTTGTTTCCTTTTAGTTGTTTAATTTCCCTTTTAGTTGTTTATTTTGCTTTTTAGTATAATGCATGAGTCTGACGAGTCACCAAATATAGTAGATCCTTAGTACAATCCTACCTCCCCATACCTTTAGCCCCACAAAAAAAAATTGCAAAAAGAAAATAGTGTTATTTCGAAAGTTTTCAGGTTTTAAGGACATGTTTTGAGTAAGGATGCGGTGACTTGGGAGAACTTTGCGAAACATCAGTATCTGTTTTAGCACCATAAGCTTCGTAAATATAGGAATCATTCCCGAAACCCCATATACCAGAGCCTCAATCATCATTTCTGTATAAGTCCTTAGTAGTTTATCTCAGCAGTCAGCTCCGGCCTACGCATCCTCTACGTAGGGGACCGATGCAAATAAGTGAATGATCCAGAAAAACAAAAAAATAAAAGAAAGCAAAAAGTCAACTCCGGTATAGGTGACCCTCACAAAGTCGTTTAAACCAAAGGATTGTAAAAAATTGCTACAAAAAGAAAAAGAAAAAGAAAACGCAGTACCCACTATTGGTTGGTTCAGAGGTATCTGGCACTGAACTCGGTAGGGCGGATTACAATCCGATCCCCCACAACTACAGTTGGGTCCAATAAAAGGATTTACACATATTTATGTGCCAGAAACCCCAAGCTCTGATCATAATCACTAACAGGCCACTCTACTATGAAGTATGTACGGATAACGGGCTTAATGTGATTGCGCCTGAATGAAAAGGACACAAAAGAGATGAAGAGGCAGGCCTAGGTATTGTGGGATAATATGGGTTGGTTAATATAGGAATGAAGTTTATGTCCGTATTTACGGATTAGTGTCATCATGATACCCTTAGTTCACTCAGTTAGTACCTATCACTGCATCCCGACTTGAACTTAGAATTTTTACCTGAAGCACTCGTTTTCACAAATTTTCTTTTATAAGCTTTTCAATGTTTTGCTTGAGGATAAGCAAAGGTTTAAGTGTGGGAGAGTTTGATGACACTAAAATTTACGTATTTTCGACTCCGATTTCGCATGCATTCTAGTTATTTTATTATCGTTTTGTTGTGTTATTACTGTGTTTTCCTTTGTTTTCAGGTTTTTACCTTAATAGGAGCCCCGATCGAGAAAAGGAGCGAAAAAGAGGCAAAACACCTAAAAATCAGCATTTTGCTCTTATGGCCTACCCAATGGCGGGCGCCACAGTCCAAGCCATGACGTGTCCAATTCAAACTTCCATCAACTCCCACGTTTTCCCACCACTTCCACTAAGGCGCCCCACTTTGTGCTTGTGGCGGGCGCCACAAGAGGAAAACGGTTTCCTCTATTTTCAAGTTGAAGGGCATCCAAGTAAATTCCACCTTTTTTATTTGCTTATAAATAGAAACGTGAATTCAGTTTTACAACACCCAAACTTAGAGCAGACAAAGATCCGAACGTTGGAACAAGGCGAAATCAGAAGCAACTTTGTTTCACTTAGGCATATATTCAGTTTTATAAAGTGGTAATCGCTTCGCATTGGAGTGTTACCACAATTGTGTAATTGAGTCTGTGATAGAGGTTGTACTCGAGTTTCGAGCACTTTGGAAGGAAGTTAATCCTGCCGCCATTTTCTTTTCCGCATTGCAATTTACTCAGCCCTCCGATTGGAGCAGGTTTTTATTACTCGCCTTTACTTTATTTATTTCCCGCACTCGCTTTACTTTATTTATTTCCCACACTCGCTTTACTTTATTTATTTCCCTCACTCGCTTTACTTTATTTATTTCCCGCACTCGCCTTTACTTTATTTATTTTCCGCACTCGCTTTAAATTATTTATTTTCCGCACTCGCACTACTTTCATTTATTTTCCGCATTCGCTTTAAATTATTTACTTTCCGCACTCGCACTACTTTTATTTATTTTAATGCACTTTTACTTTACCATGTCTAGCTAAATTTATAAGGCTAGAATGTAAGGATCGTAATTAAACCAGTAATCCGTACAATTGTTCGTAGAAACACTTAAAGGGCTATTTTAACTTTCAAATTAAGTTTTCCCGCACTTCAATTCCGTTGGGTAAGATCGAAAGCCGTCCAACGTATTTTTAAACTTAATTGTTTTTAACTATTTCAAAAACAGCGAAAGCGCTTTGTCTAGTTCATTAGGAGTTTTTAACATCAAGAAGAAAGGAGATTTTAAAACTATTTTCGGACGCGTTTATAAGTTTAGAGTCTGGTTCGTGAGAACCTCTTTTGGTTAAGAAATTCAGGTTATAATACTTTTCAACTTAGTCAAGATACTATATTTCTTAAAAATAGGTTTACTACTCTAACGCAATGCGCGCCTTTTTATAAGTGACGATAAGAGGGTTTGATTAGGGAGTACAACTCGGTTCTGAATACGCGAAAGCGACAGTTCCTGTTAAATTAGTTCTTTTCAAAGTAGGAAACATTGCCCATAAGTAGTTCTATTAGCAAGTACTTGGATTATCATTTAATTATGTGAATTACATTCGACCCTGTCTTTATTAATTAAATTTATTTTAAAACTTTACTTTTCAATTGCACACTACAAAAACACCTATTTTAATTGCCTTTGATAAACACCATAACAATAGATAACGATAGATTGACACTTGGTCTCTGTGGATACGATAATCTTTTATATTACTCTGACGCGTTCGTACACTTGCGAACATCAAGATTTACAACGCATCAGTAACATCGACTCTGAACCAAAAGCCCCATTGTTTTCCTTTTTTAATCCATACCCTAACCCAAGCCAAGCTACAACCCTAAAGACCTCAAAAGTGTGTGTTATGTGTAGGTGATGAGAAAAGAGAGACTATTCAAACTTGTGAGTGATATTACATACTTTGAATTATGAGTGTAAACAGCTTACCCCGAGAGAATTAGTGAGAATGTGATATAAGCTGACAGGTGAAACGGTGCTTTGAAGTGGAAGTGGGAATAATGACTTACGAGGATAGGCAGGACTTGTGGAAGGAAAAGGGAAGACGTTAGCGAATGATCTCAGTAGTGGTGGAAAACATGAAGAATTCTGGGGAGTGATCATGAAACATTAATTGGGACAAGCAATGAGCTAAGTTTGGGGTTGTGATAAGTCACCATTTACATTGAGTTTTCATTACTGATCTGACGCGAAACAGAGACATTTGACACACTGTGAAAGCATTTATGGTACATTTCGAGTTAGTTTACTTCCGTCATTTTATTTACTCATTTTTTATCTTTGTTATGTTTTACCTTTTATTATCTTGATTTTATGCGTGGGATAGCTGTGTTTTTGTCTGACAGATCCAGGTAGAAGAACCGGAGAACTCAAAACAAGACAGTGCAAGTTCCGGCACGCAAAGGAGCAGAAAACCCCGGTACAGGAGGCCTGACACGGCCACCCGTGTCACCTGACACGGGCCGTGTCAGGGCAAGGGAAGACAAGTGAAGAAAACAGTAGCCAGACACGGCCACCCATGTCAGCTGACACGGGTTGTGTCTTGCAGAGCCCTCAACTGTGTCACCCTTGCCATGGGCGTGTCAGCTTAAACAGTAGGCTGACACGGCCACCCGTGTCAGCCCAAGCCCAAAAATTCCAGTTTTCTCGGGCTTTTCATTCGTTGGGCTTTTTAAAGACATCTTTGGACCTGTCCAACTACTGCTGGGAATTTCACTATAAAAGGAGGCTTTCTGCCAAAGGAAAAATCATCTTGGAATACGACAAAACACAGTATTGTGAAGCAATCAAGTATTACCGAGATCAAGGCATTTGGAGAGCTGAAAATATTCATGAGCGGGAGCGATTGAAGATCAAAGTCATCCAATTACTTGTAATGTGTAATTTTTATCATGAATTTGTTTTAAACAATATGAGTAGCTAAACCCCCCAATGCTAGGGGGGTGTCCCTGATTTAGAATTGTAATGAATTTGAGTTTACATTTGCATTTATAATATTGTTTTTACGGTAACCTTTTGATGTGATTATTGCTTTCTCTTTCGGACCAATTGAGATTGATTTGTGGTTATCAATTAGGCTGGACCGCCATTGATAAGGTTTTCATAAGGTTACTCTACAGTAGATATCACCTAGGACCAGGGGTACCCTGTATGAACCAAAGTATTCTTGATATTATACAGCTTAACTTCACCCTAATTGGCTATGGACATAGGAATTAGGGTAGATTGATTAAAGGTTTTCTCACCAAGGACTTGGGAGAAAATACCCTTGAGAACTGGTAGTAATTGATATTTGTTGATGCAATAGTGACTCAGAGTTATTACAGGGATAAATCATACACCTTCCTTGGCATTGTTTCTTTTTCTTTATAAACCCCTATTTTCATATTTCTTTACCTTTACTTTTATTATTATATTTTTACACTCAAAAACCAAATTAATACTTTTTGTTTAATTGAATGATAATTGAAACTCAATATTAACGTGCAGTCTTTGAGATCGACATTCGGGGAATTTCCCCATTATTACTATAAAAGGCAAAATAGTACACTTGCTATTTTCTTGATCATTACCCTCATTCATTGTGTTTGCATTGGGAGAGATAACCAAGCAAATTTAATTGTATCATACTTTGCTTTTCATTATTGACTAACCAAAAATGCCAAAAATATGTCTATGTATATGTAATACTCTAATTTTCACCCATAAGATCCCTTATCATTTGTATCATTTTCATAACATCAAGGTCATCAAATACTTTTGTGTATGTCCTTATGCTTTGCTAACCCCATAAAAATACAAAAAAATATATATGTCTTGTTTTGCTTTGTTTCCAAGTTAGGGTTTTGGCATCAAGAAGTACAAGGGATGGATCAATAAAGGATTAGTGGGTGATCAAGAGTCTCTCTCCATCAAAAATCAAAGTTTGTACTCACCTCAATTCAAGTTCATCAAGCCACAATTCATCTGACACTCAAAATTAGGGTTTTGGTCAAAGTCAGCTTAATGTTGACTCTTTGACCAAAGCATGATTCTATGGCTTGAGGCATGATACAAGGTATTCAAATGTGTACTAATAAACCACTAGTACAATTTATAGGACTCAAGAGGTTAGGTTCATAAGCAGATGAAAGTTTGAACACAATTGATGAAAAAGTCAACAGATGCTTAAAGTCAAAGTTTGACTTTTAAGATTTTTGGTCAACTATGGACTTTTCAAGTTAAGGATTATGAAAATATGATCATTGAAGTCATTTGATCAAGTTTAGTCAAAAAAATCAAGGTTACTTACAAAAAGGGCAAAGATGGAGAATTTGAAATTTTTACTAAGTCCCTAAAAAACATGTCCAAGTACCCAACTTTCCAAGGCCATAACTTATGATCCAAGCCACCATTTTCTTTGCTCCAATGATCAGATTACATAACTTGCTTCATAATTCAACTTTGTCCTAGGTGATAAAACCTAAAAAAATGCACAAATAAGGAGATATGGGGTCATGAAGTGGATGATTCATTTGTTTGTCAAGTGGTAAAACACTTAGTGAAATTTTCAGCATGCTGACCTAGTCAAGTGACCAACTTTATGCCAATTTTTCACCAAGATCCCGACTGATTCAAGAAAAGTGATCAACATGAAAGTTGTATATCATGATTCCATCTTTCCAAAATGTCCAAGATCAAGAAATTCCCATGCTCGAGCTAAGAGAATCGAATTTGGGAAGATAGCCTCATGGAATGGTTCATAAGTCAAATTACAAGCCAAAGTACACTACAAATCCAACAAATCCACAAGTACATGTACTTATTACTTCTAAATCTCACTCTAATCAGAAGATCACACACACTTTTGAGCTATTATCCAAGCAACCAAGCCATTACACAATGAATCATTTCATTTTTGGCATAAAGGTTACACTTCCATTTATGTAAAGTGGCTTTAACCCAACATTAAGTACCATTGAGCTCCCTAGTGGCTTTGGCTCTGATATATACCAACTCTAAACAGCAAGTCCACTCCTACACTTCAGACAAAGCTCAATAAAATACTCTAAGCCCCCCATACTTTTGTCATGCTTCCCACTTGGTGTTTTGTGCAAGAACCAACCAAGCAAGCAAACCAGTACAAGGCACAATTATTTTATGATGTTTAAGGCTTCTTGAACCCTCAAGGATCCCTATAAATAGAGGACAAATCCTCATCTATCCATACACCAAGCTTTCTAAGAAAAACTCCATTCTTGAGAGCTTTTCAATCTTAACCTCCATTCTCTCATTTGGATCGTGCATTCTGCAAACCAAAGGTTCCAATCATCTTCTGGGAACTCATAAGCATTAGGAGTGGCATCAAATAATAGCTGGAAGTAGTGTTGAAGAGGCATTGGACCTTGCTCCAATAGGTATATTCTTGCACTTTGAAACTCATCATACATACGTCATTTCATTTTGATTTCTGAAGCAAATATGTAGCATTTATTGTGTTAAGAAGGATCATTAGCTTACATGTCATTTATATTGTTGTTTATGTGAAATTATGTTGCATGAAACCTAAAGTTTCAGTTCTGTTTTTTGCCTTCGTGCATCTCCATCTTTGAGTATTAGCCAAAACCTATGGTACCATTGTGTTCCTTGCATTTTCCTATGCGATTTTGATCTTTATTTCATGAAAAATGGTTGAGAAATGAGAGAGATATGATTGATGGAAGATTGGAAAAATAGTGGGAAAAAGAAAACAAAAATGAGAGAGAGAGGTTGAAGATGATGCTGAGTTGGCATTGGAAAAAGTACATGGAACCCCAAGGACGTGGGTTCGAACCTGGCCATCGTAATGTTTATTTTTTCTCACTTGTTAAGTGTTCATTTTTCTTCATAACTTCAAAAACCCATAACTTCATGATCCCTTAACCTTTTTGACCCATTCTTTTTGCCATGTGTTCATAAGAATGTCTATTTTATGATGATACCATAAAAACCCAAAAAATATTATTTATTTCACCACTTTTTATTGGATAAAAAACATGTGCTTTTAGGTGTTTTTAGAGATCCTAATCAATATCTTTGGTTCATCTTTTGTTTTTTCTTGTTGTTGAATGTTTGTATGATCATAGCACACTCTTTCAAGTATTGATTATTGTACTTAACATGTTTAAACTTGATTATTTTCATATCATGTCTAAATTGATTCACCTTGAAAACATGTTTGAATTAATGGTTGGGAGATGATTAAGGTTTCCACTTGCTTGTTTCTTATTCATGCCATGATTAGGGTTTAGGTCTAAACTTGTCCCTAACGTGCTCTTGCCTCTTGTTTAACTTGTATGCGTAGTGATCCACTTAAGATTTTACTTTGTCCATACCATGTTCATATCATCCATGTTTTGAATATCCTTCTCTCGTCACGACTTGACTTGACAACCAATATCTTGATTATGATACTTGTCTTATGTGGTTTGATACCCTTGTGTTGAGTAATGTACACTTGTTTAAATCATGTCTTGTAATTCTATCCCAATTTGTGATGTTATATCCATATCTTGTAATTGTTTATCACTTCATCGAAGTATTTCCTTTATACACTCCCATGATGATTGAATACGTATCTCATACCTGTTCATATGCTATCTCTTGTGGTGTTATGTAAACCTTTATCATGTCTTGTTTATGATCATCATACTTCAAAAACATGTAAGTAACTTGTTCATGGTTTACCAACTTATGTGTCTTTATTTACCTAAATCCAAGGGAAAAGATCTTATGTTGACTTCTTAGTCATATACTGCTTGTTTGTTTGTTGACTTTATTTGTCCATTCATGCATTAACCCTACCCCATTTTCAAACTAAAACACCCATTCAAACCTTGACTTACCTTTAGTTAATGGATCTTTTAACTACACTTGAAAATACTTTAGTACACATGAAGCATTTCAAACATAACCTTCGACTCACTTTTAGTCAATAGATCTTTCAATTACAAATGCTTTAGTACACATGAAGCATATCAACTCAAACTTTGACCTACCTTTAGTCAAGTAACACTTTCCAAAACATTTTGTACCCCTTTTATTATCCCATCAAAAAATGCAAACAACTCTTAAAAACATAGATAAAATCAAAAGGTTCCTATAGAGTACTATAGATTTTTAGGGTGTTAATACCTTCCCTTTGCATAACCAACCCCCGTACCTTCGATCTCTACTTGCTTTGCTCCTAGTTTTACTATTTGCTATGCATGTTTATTTTGGGTCTATCTTGAATCTTTTCCCCTTCCTTTGGAAAAATAAAAGTTCGGTGGTGATATTAATGTTTTGCGAGTCAAGTTAATCCAATAGCTTGGTCTCTGATTCTCACCGCGACAGTATAGTTCATTTCTTTTGTAGGTAGTGTGTGTGTTCACCTATGCTCCATCAAGCTCATATCTAGGATTTGAGACCCTCAATGCAATGAGACTAATCAATATATGGTTCACATTGACTCTAGACATAATATATGGATCCCCATGATCTTCACATATCATTTTGATTAAGAAATCATCAAGAGTTTGAAGCTTGTTTGCCTTGGAAGCCCTAATTCATCTAGGTATCTTGTGTTACTTCCTCAGTAAGTTTCTTCACCATTTGATCAAATATTACAAGGAATACTTCATATTACATCATGTTATTCATATATTATACTGAATGAGTTCAATAGATCAATAGAATTTCATGTTTGCAAGTTGGTTCATGGTGGTTGACCAGAGAAAGTCAACTGGTCAAAACTGGGGTTCCTTAGATCCTATCTCCTACAATTTTTGTCATATGAAATTTATTCCAAGATAAAAGTTACTCCCTATAACATTAAAAAAATCTTTCATGTTGAGGTCAAGAGCTAGTTTTTCTTGGAAAGTCATTGTTTATGGTGAAAGATTATAGGTCATTTTGTCTTAACCCTAACTGGGAGGTCAACTTCCAAGGACCATAACTTGCTCACTTTTTATGAGATGAAAGCCATTAAAGTTTCATGATCAAATTAAAGATATGCTATACAAATTTTATTATTTAAATAAATTCAAATTCAACTTGAAAATACATGTGCCAAGAGGAAACATTATAGGTCATTTTGGGCCATTACCATTGAACAAGTGATTTTCCTCAACTTCTAAAATGCATAACTCCTTCATGCCAA
Source organism: Lathyrus oleraceus (assembly GCF_024323335.1). Lineage (NCBI taxonomy): Eukaryota > Viridiplantae > Streptophyta > Magnoliopsida > Fabales > Fabaceae > Lathyrus > Lathyrus oleraceus. Next base: position 59,664,146 of record NC_066585.1, read on the forward strand.
ATCCAAATGAGGTCAAATTTGTGACAAAATTGAAAAGGTTTGAAAGAGCTACAACTTTTATGAATAAATTGTTTCCATTTGAAGCCCATAGCAAAAGTTATTCAAGGTGGAAGAAGTGAACATTTGACTTGGTACTTAGAAAATTTTCAAATATGTTTGATTTTCCAAACTTCCACCTCAAACTTCATCATGATCCAAGCTTCAAATGGAAAAGTGTTCAACATGAAAGTTGTTTCCCTTGATCTCACCTTTCCAAAAAGTCCAAGATCATCTCATTTGGCCAGGAATTGGAGGACTTGCGCATGGTTTCTCTTCAAGGGTTCATTTGGATGAAATTCACATTCACATTTCAATCTCCATTGCATGATCACATGACATGATTTTAGCATTGCACATGAGGGATTTTGGACCTGATCACATCATTTCATGGGCCTATCACATGCCCATGCAAGAATGCAAGTGAATTTCTATTTTTGGCCAATTTTAGAAATATGTAGAAAGCAATTTCCTTGCCTATAAATAAGACCCCCATTGCTCAGAATTAGAGACACCTTGCCCAAGCTTTAAACCTGCAATCCAAACCCTCACCATTAGCGGATAATCTTGAAGGTTTTCATTTGAAAATCGAGTTTCAAATCTCCTTCTGTTTTGAGATTGAAACTCCAAGAGTCTAAGCCTTTCCTTGATCCAATTCAACTTTTACAAGCTTCTGAAGTCAAGCCAAGGCCAATTGGAAGCAAGATCAAGCAAGTTTGAAGCTCACTCGAAGGTGATTTTCCAAAATTTTCATCTCTTCGATTCTCTCTTAATTCTTCACCATTCTTTGTGATTTTTGGTTGGCTGAAGTCCTACTAATGTAGGCAACAAGATTGAGTTGCTTTGAGGTTAAATCGAAGCAACTCAGTTCATGATCCTCAAAATTCAAATCCCTGTATCTTTTTATATACATAGAATTGGAGAAAATTGAGGTCACATTCATGATCCTGGACATTTTCTCTTTGAAATAGTATCCTTGTTTTTCATTTTCCATTGAGATGAAGTTGGACCAGTCAGGTGGAGGTCACCGGAGAAGATGATCGGAGCCCTAGCTCCGGTGGTGTGTTGGCACACCTCCTAGCCATCTGATCATGATTGGATGTTATAATTTGGACCATTGCTTTTGATTATCATGCGTACAACAAGTTGACTAGAGTCCACCATGGAACGCGCGCGTGTGGCCATCAGATTTGCCACCTCAATTAATGAGGGAGATCTGACCGCCCTTGTTTTTTTATATTTTTATTTTAATTTTTGATTTTATGTTTAATCCTTTTATTTTGTTTAATTCATATTAATTTCATTTTTAATCTAAAAAATAGGGGACTTTCACCAAAAATCTTTAAATATTTTTATCTTTCATATTCTGAATTAAAATTATATTTCGGATTAATTTTGATATTTTTGATGAATTAAATATTTTTATGCATGTTTTTAATTGTTTAAAAATACTTCCGACTTTGTAAAAATCATAAAATTTTTGTCTAAGGTCCTTTGACCTTGTTTAACCTAGAATAAATCTCGTGGCCATTTATTTGGTGTTTTGAAGAGATTTTAGGTTTTGACCAAATTAAGTTGTATTTTAATTCATTTTTAAATTGATTTTTAATTGATCAAATGTGTAAAAATTATGGTGAGCCATTTTTATGGTCTCGTGATGTTTGACTATTTGTTTGGGCCTTGGTCAAGGTCGATTTGACTTTTGTTGGTTCAAAACCATTGGATTTAGGGGATTGATGAACTGTACATTTCATCTCCCAAAATGAATGGATGATTTTGATTTGATAAAATCCTCCCATGATCAATCTGTGTTTCTATCTTCCCCTCCCTCTTCATCCATATTCTTTCATATTCCCTCATTTGACCAATGAAATCTCTAATGTCTTAAGGCTAATTGGTTCATCAATGACCTTATGTCAGATGAACCAGTACAAGTATGAGTGAGATAGGTTCATCCCTCTTGATCTTTTCTTTTAATGTGTGGTATGTTTTAGGAGTTTGGTTCTTCATGCCAAATCTCTAACATGCATTAACACCTAAATTTTTATTGCCCGACTGATCAGTGCATTTTGGATGCACGTTCTTCCATATTTGTACTTAAGCATTTCTTCGGTTTGCTTTGATTATTTTTATGTTTTAATGTGTTCTCATAATTTATGTTATTTTTGCACTTATTTAATTTTCGTATTTAATTTTCAGCATTAGCAGCTTTCGCGAGAAAAATCATATCTTGAGCTAGGAGTATCAGATTGAGATGTGTTACCAGTCGATGGAAAGCTAAGAAAAAGATCTACAACTTTTGTTCAGAAGTCGAGAGCTGAATCAGAGTGTAGCAGGGCCAGAAATTTCGTTGAAGCTGCTGCATTATTTTTATATTTTGTTTGGGTTAGTTGTATTGGGCCCGGATCGTACATTTGACCCGGTTGAGTTGTGAAACGGGTTTGGGTGTTTTTACCTAGGTTAGGTAGCCAAAAACAGGGTTACGTTTTTCTGTTCATGTACGATTTTTTGGGAGCTAACAAGATGACTATGGAGAACTAATCCCTTTTGAATCAACCTGCTGTAATTCAGAATCCGCTTTGAGGTTTTTATTAATTCCAATTTGTTTCCTTTGAATTCTTCTTATAATTCTAATTATTTGCTTAATCTAATTGTTGCTATAGGATATAATCCTTAAATTCGATTGATGAATGATGATCCCGAATCAATTTCGTGTTAACATAGCTTTTATTTTATCACGAACGATCAAGTTGCGTCTGCTTAATTCACAATAGTTTTTAATCCGTTTGCTTAATTCGGAATTTAGGAATATTAGTCGCATAATTTCCTTTACGCTTGTTAATGGTAATTGTAATCGAATAGGAGCAAACTCGTTAAGGATTTGGAATTTTATAAGAATCAATGATAAGTCGGAAGATGATGCAGTAGGTTGGTTCGTGTCAGATTATTTTATAATCACTTTTAAAAATCACTTTTTCGAATCTAAACCAACCAACCCCCCCTTTTTGTTCTATCGGTAGATTAATTAAACAAGAATCCTTGAGAACGATATTTGAGTCAATTTGTCGTTAACCTACATTTTTGAAAAATTACTCGTTTTGATCCGCGCGCGACAGCGGATCAAATTGGCGCCGTTGCCGGGGATTCTTGTAGATTTTAACCATGATTATAGTTTAACTATTATTATAGTCATAGGTGTTTTAGTATTTTTTTGCCCTAACTTTCTTGCGTATTGATCTTTTTGCGGTTTAGGATAAAAAAAATCTGTTTTTAAACAAATTGCCTCAGATTATTCTGATTCTTTATCGATTTATTAGGAAAAATTTAAGGATTGGAAGCCTCTATTTAGGAACTAAATAGGTGAAGCTGCCCTAAAAAATCGAAATTCCTTATTTTTCTATTTTTTATGATTTATTTTCTGTTTTTGTAGTTTCAGAAAATTCCGCAAAAATTCTCAAAATTCTTAATTGACGTTATTAGATTAATTTTCGTGTTTTTGTATTTTTTATTTTATTTTAATCGTTTTTTTCGTATTTCAATTGTTTTTACTTAATAGAGACATTGTCGGTATTTTCCTATTTGTTGCTGCATTGCTGAGTTAGTTGTGTTTTCTCATTATTTTGTTGATTTTTTTTCTTTTCTATTAAATTTAACATGCCTGACCAAAGAACTCTGAGAGAACTTGTTGTCCCTGATGTTGATTATAATGCTTTGTGTATTGAATATCATATTGCTGCCAAATCCTTGATTGGGAACATGTCACTTAACTCCTAACAGTTCATAACAAGGGATAATTTTGTGGTCCAAGCAAAAGGTGTGAATGAGATTCAGGTTTCTTCTTCCAGCAAGGCTCTAGAAACTAGAATTGATGAACTTACCTCTTTAGTGAAACAATTGATGCTACCCATTCCACCACCACCACCATATAACCCTCCACAAGTAACCATATTTTCACCTTCTGAACCTTCACTAGAGGAACTTGTCAAGCAAATGGTTGTAAACAGTCTCCAATTTCAACAACGAACCGATTATAGTATTCAGACTTTGCAAACACAAATTGGACAACTTGCCACTTCAATGAATGTCATGCAACAAGCTCAAGGATCAAACCAACTACATGCCCAAACAATGGTTAATCCAAAAGGCTCTAATGTGAGTGCAATTTCCTTGAGATCCGAAAAGGTTACAGAACCAGAACATCCTATTATTATTGAGGTTGGAAAAAAGTATGTATCATCAATCCCTTTCCCACAAAGAGTACTGGAAAATAAGAAGATTGACGAGGAAGAGCATTCTGTTTTTCAAATAGAGTTGCTTTCTGAAGTTGTTACTGAAGCTTATTCTGATTTGTTTTCAGCTGATTTTCCAAATTTATCTAGTTTTGATGATATTTATTCATGTTCTGATTGTACTGACACTAACGTTTGTGTTGTCTGTGCTGAGATTGATGCTGCCTTGCAGGCTGATACATTTCCTACAGGTGAAGTTGTTACCAATAAACCTATTTTTGCAGTTGATGCTCTTGACATCCCGGCTGCCCCAAGCATTCCATCCACCGAGCAGCCCCCGTCCTTAGAGCTAAAAGAGCTCCCTGAGAACCTGAAATATGCTTACTTGGAGAGTAATGAGAAACTCCCTGTTATTATCTCTTCTAACCTTGATTTTGATCAAGAACATAAACTTTTGCAGGTTTTGAAGAAGCATAAGAAGGCAATCAGGTGGACATTAGCCGACCTTCCAGGTATTAGTCCATCGATGTGCATGCACAGGATTCTACTTGATGATGGATCCAAAACAGTAAGGCAGCCCCAAAGGAGGCTTAATCCTTTGATTCTTGATGTTGTGAAGAAAGAGGTAACCAAACTCTTGCAAGCAAGGTATAATTTATCCTATCTCTGACAGTAAGTGGGTAAGCCCAGTGCAGGTTGTACCTAAGAAATCTGGACTTACAGTGGTGAAAAATGAAAAGAATGAACTTGTTCCCACTAGAGTTTAGAACAGCTGGAGAGTTTGTATTGATTACAGGAGATTGAACCAGGCTACGAGAAAGGATCATTTTCCTTTACCGTTCATTGACCAAATGCTTGAACGGTTAGCTGGTAAATCGCACTATTGTTTTCTTGATGGTTTTTCAGGTAATTTTCAGATTCATATTGCACCGGAGGATCAAGAGAAGACGACTTTTACTTGTCCTTTCGGTACTTTTGCTTACAGGAGGATGCCTTTTGGTCTTTGCAATGCTCCTGGCACTTTCCAGCGATGCATGATTAGCATTTTTTCTGATTTTTTCGAAAATTGCATGGAGGTTTTTATGGATGATTTCATTGTCTATGGTTCCTCTTTTGATGCATGCTTGAACAGTTTAACCTTGATTTTAGAAAGATGCATCGAGACTAACCTTATTTTGAATTATGAAAAATGTCATTTTATGGTTGAGCAGGGAATTGTTCTTGGTCACATTATTTCTGAAAAAGGAATTTCTGTTGACCCTGCTAAGATTGATGTAATTTCTACACTGCCTTACCCTTCTTGCGTTCGCGAGATTCGTTCTTTTCTTGGTCATGCAGGTTTTTACAGGCGTTTCATCAAGGATTTCAGCAAGATAGCTCTTCCGCTGTCAAACTTGTTGAAGAATGACGTCACTTTCAGCTTCGATGACAAGGGCAACCAAGCGTTTGACTTCTTGAAGAAAGCATTGACTTCCGCTCCCATAATCCAGCCCCCTGACTGGACCCTCCCGTTTGAGCTTATGTGTGATGCTTCTAATTATGCTGTTGGGGTTATCCTTGCACAAAGAGTTGACAAGGCTGCCCATGTTATTTACTATGCTTCTAGGACTTTAGATTCTGCACAGTCAAATTACACTACCACTGAAAAAGAACTGCTAGCTATTGTTTTTGCTCTTGATAAATTCAGATCTTATTTGCTAGGTTCCAAGGTTGTTGTTTTTACTAACCACGCAGCTTTAAAGTACTTGCTGAAGAAGCCGGATGCAAAACCGAGATTGATTCGGTGGATGTTGTTGCTCCAAGAGTTTAATGTTGAGATTAAAGACAAAAGTGGAGCTGAGAACTTAGTGGCTGATCACTTGAGCAGGATAGAGAGAAATGAAGATCCTTTTCCTATTCAGGATGACTTTCCTGATGAGCAGTTGTTTCTTTTGCATGGGATTACACCTTGGTTTGCTGACATTGTTAATTTTCTTGTTGCTGGTGTTTTTCCTACAGGTGCATCGAGATCACGGGTTCATAAACTCAAGAGTGATGCCAAATATTATGTTTGGGATGATCCATATCTATGGAAGTTTGGTAGTGATCAGGTAATCAGAAGATGTGTCCCCGACAATGAGATTGAATCTATTTTGAATTTTTCTCATGCATCTCAAGTCGGCGGACACTTTGGTCCTCAAAGGACGGCAAGAAAGGTCCTTGATTCAGGTTTCTATTAGCCAAATGTTTTTAAGGATGCTTATGAGACTTACCGCACTTGTAAAGAGTGCCAGATAGCAGGTACAAACATCACTCGCAAGAGTGAAATGCCTCAACAGCCTATGCTTTTCTGTGAGGTATTTGATGTATGGGGAATCGACTTCATGGGTCCCTTTCCTGTATCATTTGGTTTTCTTTACATTTTGCTTGCTGTTGATTATGTTTCAAAGTGGGTGGAAGCTATCCCCACTAGGACTAATGATTCTAGAGTTGTTGCAGATTTTGTCAGGTCTAATATTTTTGTAGGTTTGGAATACCGCGAGCTATCATCAGTGACCAATGCACTCATTTATGTAACCGCACCATGGAAGCTTTACTCCGGAAGTATGGAGTTGTGCATAGAGTCTCTACTTCTTACCACCCACAAACTAATGGGCAAGCTGAGATCTCAAACAGGGAGATCAAACAGGTTTTAGAGAAAATGGTGCAGCCAAACAGGAAGGACTGGAGCCGTCGTCTAGAAGACGCACTTTGGGCTCAAAGAACCGCTTTCAAGACACCCATTGGGATGTCTCCTTATCGACTTGTTTTTGGTAAGGCATATCATCTTCCTGTTGAGATAGAACATCGTGCTTATTGGGCGGTGAAAAGTTGTAATTTGGAGATGCAACAAGCAGGTATTGAAAGAAAACTCCAATTACAACAGTTGGAAGAACTTAGATTAGAGGCTTATGAAAGCTCTAGGATTTATAAAGAGAAAACTAAGCACTTCCATGATAAGATGATTTCTAGGAAGGAATTTTCTATGGGCCAACAAGTTTTATTATTTAACTCCCGCCTTAAGCTTATGGCTGGGAAACTTCGATCCAAATGGATTGGCCCCTTTGTTGTTACTAATGTTTTCCCTCATGGTGCAGTAGAAATAAAAAGTGCAAGTACTGACAAAGTCTTCAAGGTTAACGGGCAGCGTCTGAAGTTATTCCATGCAAGTTCGGTGCCTGAAGATGTCAGCATAGAGGAGCTTTCTTTGGAAGCGCCTGACTACACTGCAAGTTGATCAGGGAGTCTTTCTTTCCTTCTCTCTACTTTATTAGTAAAGTCCTTTCATTGAGGGCAATGCTTAGTTTAAGTATGGGGGAGGGAATCATGTGTTTTCTTTGTTTTTGTTAGTGTTTTGTTTGTTTTTAGTCATTAAAAAAATAAAAAAATGCATCTTCTTGAAAGTTTTAGGCTATAGGTTACTTTGAGTCGAGTTTGCGGAGACTTGGGAAAAATTCACAAGATCGGTATTGTTTTAACACCGTAAGTCTCCTGCATATGGAAATTGAGTTGAATTTTTATTATGTTTTAGTCTTACATTCTCATCCTTTGACAGCTCTTGAGTAGTTTATTTCAGCAGGGAAGCCGATGAATATAAGTGAGTGTTCCGGAAAAAAAAGAGAAAAAAATAAAGGAATGCACCTTCTAAGTTTAGTGACCCTCACCCGGTCACTTAACCCAGCGGTTGTGGAACCTTCAAAAAAAGTTGGAAATAAGACTCTTTTGTAGTTGGTTCAGCGGTTTCTGGTGCTGAACTTGGTAGGGCAGATTACGGTCCGATCCCCCGCAACTACAATTGAGTAAGCAAAGGGTTATGCCACTTAAGTACCAGAACCCCGTGCAGAAAAGGATCAGAGTCACTAATCGGTCGCCTTGCTATGAGTGTGTGGAGATAACGGGCTTAATGTGATTGCGCCTGAATGAAAAAGAGCCAAAGAAGGATGAGTAAGTTAGGCTTTAATATAATAACATGATTCGAGTTAATTTGTGTATTCAGGAGGTTTATGTCTGCATAACTGTGGATTAGTGTTCTTACAATGTCCTTAGTGTGCAAGATTAGTACCTATCGAAGCAAACTTAACCGAAGATGACTTGTAACCTAGAATGAGTAACCGTTGATGTGTCTGTGTTTTGTTTTGTTTTTCATTTTTGCTCGGAGTGCAAAAGTTCAAGTGTGGGGGAATTTGATCAGTGCATTTTGGATGCACGTTCTTCCATGTTTTTATTTAAGCATTTCTTCGGTTTGCTTTGATTATTTTTATGTTTTAATGTGTTTTCATAATTTATGTTATTTTTGCATTTATTTAATTTTCGTATTTAATTTTCAGCATTAGCAGCTTTCGCGAGAAATATCATATCTTGAGCTACGAGTATTGGATTGAGACGTGCTACCAGTTGATGGAAAGCTAAGAAAAAGATCTACAACTTTTATTCAGAAGTCGAGAGCTGAATCAGAATGTAGCAGGGCCAGAAATTTCGTTGAAGCTGCTGCATTATTTTTATATTTTGTTTGGGTTAGTTGTATTGGGCCCGGATCGTACATTTGACCCGGTTGAGTTGTGAAACGGGTTTGGGTGTTTTTACCTAGGTTAGGCAGCCAAAAACAGGGTTACCTTTTTCTGTTTATGTACGATTTTTTGGGAGCTAGCAAGATGACTATGGAGAACTAATCCCTTTTGAATCAACCTGCTGTAATTCAGAATCTGCTTTGAGGTTTTTATTATTCCAATTTGTTTCCTTTGAATTCTTCTTATAATTCCAATTATTTGCTTAATCTAATTGTTGCTATAGGATAGAATCCTTAAATTCGATTGATGAATGATGATCCCGAATCAATTTCGTGTTAACATAGCTTTTATTTTATCACGAACGATCAAGTTGTGTCTGCTTAATTCGCAATAGTTTTTAATCCGTTTGCTTAATTCAGAATTTGGGAATATTACTCGCATAATTTCCTTTACGCTTGTTAATGGTAATTGTAATCGAATAGGAGCAGACCCGTTAGGGATTTGGAATTTTATAAGAATCAATGATAAGTCGGAAGATGATGCAGTAGGTTGGTTCGTGTCAGCTTATTTTATAATCACTTTTAAAAATCACTTTTTCGAATCTAAACCAACCAACCAACCAACCCCCCCTTTTGTTCTATCGGTAGATTAATTAAACAAGAATCCTTGAAAACGATATTTGAGTCAATTTGTCATTAAACTACATTTTTGAAAAACTACTCGTTTTGATCCGCGCGCGACAGCGGATCACCGACCTCGGATAGTTGTGACTTCTACATAAGTCCAATTACGATTACTTAACATAGAGCTAAATTTGACCCTAAAGGCATATCGTTCTAGTAAGTGAGATTGTAAGTCTACCATTCTTCATGGCATTATGTGGAAACTTGACCTTTTTTTCCTTTCATGAGAGCTAGTGGCATACTTGTTGAATTATCCAAGTTGGAGCCCTTCTCATGGAAGATGTCTTGGTTTAAGGATTCATACTTGTGAATGGATGGTTGAGTGTTCTCCAAAGAATGACTTAATCAATTAAAAAATACCACTAACACTTGACTAACCCTTGATTAACATTTGACTAACTCTTGTTAATATTTCTTTACTTTCAAGTCATTTACTTTATGCAATTTAAATTTCAGTCATTTATCATTCATTGCCATTTACATTTCATTTAACTTGTTTATGTTTATGTCATTTTCCCTTTGCTCATTTGAGCCATATCTTGTGATGGTATATATTTGTTTGTGCATTTTGATTTTGTTTATGGTCTTAGGACCTTAAAATACTTAATAAAAAAAAAACCTAAAAAACATCTGGTGGACTGTTGATCTTGATCTAAACTATTGGACTTATGATTAGGAAACATTCCCTGTGCAAAAGGACTTGGCCAATGCCAACATTTTGAAACCAAGCTATTGAGAATTGAGCCTTCATATGATGCAAGCCTAGGACTTTGTTTGAATTCATCTGCTACTTTGTCTTAGTGCTAATTGTTATTTTGATCTTGTGGTTGGTGCCTTGTTCTGAGTTGATCAAGGAATATTTCATTTGATACATGAGAAGACAAAGAAGACTGCTAGCTGTAGGATTTGCTTGCTTGGATGTGGCTATCTTTATTTGATGCCTTGATATTCATAATGTCTAGATATTGCTAATTGCTCCTTGATTATTGCTTGATTCAAAGTCCAAAGGGAAAATGGGTTTTCTATATTGGATTGCATCCCATTGGTCAGATCTTTTCAACTCTTAAGTTTTAATTTTGTGCTTAGGATAGTCTCTTCATTTCCTCCCACTTCTTAAATTTCAAAATCTCTCCCTGTTTTCAAAAACTTTCTTTGCTTGTGTTTTCAAACTTAGACTTTGTTTTAATAATTAGAAACTTTGGCCTTATGCCAATGAATTTTCAAACCTTTTTCTTAAATCAAATTTGTAAATAAACTTAATCATATTGACTTAACATTTCAAAAAAGACAAAAAGAATTAACAACCCCATTCAAATTTTTTGGCCCCTTGGTGCCTTTTCATTTAAACTTTTGTTAAAAGCAATCCACCAACTTTGAAATTTTTACCACGAACTACGAGGTTTTGATCCCTCAGTTTTATGTTGGTACGTATGCACAAGTCCGAAGGTCTTGTCAAACACAAAAATATAATTAATGAATTCTTTTCTCATCCCTACACTCCATTTTTCTCAAACATATTTTATACCAAACACATATGCACACATAAAAAAGGGCTCCCTAGGAGTACCTAGGACACTTTGGGTGCTAACACCTTCCCTCTGTGTAACCAACCCCCTTACCTGTAATCTCTGGAATTTTATTAGCTTTGATTTGAAAACTTCTTATCTTTGGGTTTTGTTTGTACTTTTCCCTTTTCCTTTGGAAACAATAAAAGCGCGGTGGTGACTCTAGTTTTATTGACATTAAGCTTATCCATAGCTTGATGGTCATGAATTTACTGCTACAATGGCCTCACACTCCAAAAGAGCATCTAGTGTCTGCTTAAAAAATATGATTGTTCTTATCTCTCTAGTCTGACTGATGAAGCTTTCAAGGAGGAGTTGCCGACTCTAGCGTATTACAACCGACAACCTTCTTCTATTTTATCTATTATAGGGGTCGGTCTTAGGGTGCTCTTTTAGTTTATTGGTATCATAAGGAGAGACATTTGTTACAAGACAATGTCTATGATTTGAAACTTCAGAGTTATATGTAACTGCAAGATGTGCAAAAGGCTTTTGTTTCTCTTACCGCTATTAGTGATGCTATGAGCGTTTTTAATCTCCTATGTTTACTGATGTGTAAGACCCTAATTTTGACCCTAAGATTCCTCATATTATCTCATCATTTACATTGGCTTTGAGATCACACATTGCCATCCTCCTCACCCCTCATTCATTGGGTTTGCATTGGGAGAGATCACCAAGCACTTTTGATTGTATCATACTTTATTTTCTTTTATTTACTAACCAAAGTACGAAAAAATATATGTCTAGTGTAGCTTTGCTTCTTTTGTAGGTAGTGTGTATGTCTACATATGCCTCATCAAGCTCATATATAGGGTTTAAGACTCTCAGTGCAAGAGATAAATCAAGAAAAGATTCACAATGGTTCTAAGTATCATATATGGATCCCCATGCTCTTTAATTGTTATTTCGATCAAGAGTTCATCAAGAGTTTGAAGTTTGTTTGCCTTGGAAGCCATAATTCATTTGAGTACCTTGTGTGACTTCCTCAGGAAGTTTCTTCATTAATTAGTCAAAGATATCAAACGATACTCCATTATGCATCATCTCAAGCATATATTATTCTCCATGATCCCTAAAGATCAAAGGAACTTCAAGTTTGCAAGTTGGTTCAAGGAGGTTAACCAGAAAAGTGAACTGGTCAAATCTGGGGTTCTCTAGACCCTATATCCTACACTTTTTGTCATATTAAAATTATTCCAAAATAAAATTTACTCTTTATGACATTCCAAACAACTTTTATGTTGGCTTCAAGAGCTAATTTTTCTTGTAAAGTCGCTTTTTATGGTGAAAGATTATAAGTCATTTTGTTTGTGCCCTAGATGGAAGGTCAACTTCCAAGAATCATAACTTGCTCATTTTTTATGATATCAATGCCATCCAAGTTTCATGATCAATTTTATGAAGTATTATCCAACTTTTATTCTTTGATAAATGTCAAATTCTACTTGCAAGGGCATCTACCAAGAGGAAACATTATAGGTTATTTTGGGTCATCATCATTGAACAATCAATTACCTCAACTTCTAAAATCCATAACTTCCTCATGAAAGATTCAAATGGTGTCAAATTTGTGACAAAATTCAAGAGAAATGAAATAAATACAACTTTTAAGAAGGAACCATTTTCATTTGAAGCTCATAGCAAAAGTTATTCAAGATGGAAAAAGTGATCATTTGACTTTTAACTTAGAAAATTTTCAACTATGTTTGATTTCTCCAAATTCCACCTCAAAATTAATCATTATCCAAGATCCAAATGGAAAATGTTCCAACAGCAAAGTTGCTCCCCTTCATGTTACCTTTCCAAAGAGTCCAAGATCATGGCATTTGGAGCATTTTTGAGTGACTTGCGCATGGGTGCATTGCATGGCCCCATTTGGAAAATTTTCATGATCAATTTTCATTTCACATTGCATGGCTTCATGAATTGCTTTCAGCATCACATGTGCATAATTGTGGACTCATTTCAATCATTCTTTGGGCCTAACACACGCCCATGCAAGCATGCACCGTTGTATTGCTATTTTTGGAAAAATTTCAAATGGTGTGAAAAGCAATGTGTAGGCTATATATACATGTTCCTTGAGCTCAGAATTGGACCCCTCTTGCCCAAGCTTTGACATGCTTCTTCCCCAACCACCATTAAAGGATAAACTTAAGGATTTCTCTTGAAATCGAGTTTCAATTCTCATTCTATTTTGGAATTGAAACTCCAAGAATCCAAGCCTTTTAATCATCCATTTCACTTCCTGCAAGTTGTTAGAGTCAAGCCAAGGCAAATTGGAAGCAAGATCAAGCTCAATTGAAGCAAACCGAAGGTGAATTTTATGATTTTTCTCTTCTTTGATTCTCCCTCAATTCTCCACTATTTTGTTTATTCTTTGATTGTCTGAAGACCTACCAATGTAGGCAACAAGATTGAATTTCTTTGAGGTCAAATCAACTCAGTAATTGATTTTGTGAATTAATTGATTTTTGACTTGTTTTTAAATATTTTAAAATACTTTTGACTTTCCAAAAATTATAAAAAATGTTGTCTAAGGTCCTTTGACCTTGTTTGACCTAGGATAAATCCCTTGGCCATTTATTTAGCCATTTGAAGGGATTTGAGGTTTTTACTTTTGAAAAATGCATTTTAATTCACTTTTAATTTGATTTTTTAATTGTTTAAAAATATTGTTTAGCCATTTGATTGACTTTGTGATGTTTGACTTTCTGTTTGGCCTTGATCATGGTTGATTTGAACTTCCATTTGATCAATACTATTGGATTTAGGGGGTTGATGAAATATACATTTCATCCTCCAAAATGAATGGATAGTATTTATCAGATGAAATTCCTCCTATGATCAATTTGGGTTCTTATTTCCCCTCCCCTCTTCATCTTCGTCCATATTCTTCCCCAATCCATCATTAACTAATGAATTCTCTTCAAGTCAAATGCTAGTTGATTCACCAATGACCTTGTGTCAAATGAATTAACATGAGCCTGACTGAGATAGGTCCCTCCCATTTTGTTTCTTGTGTGTGGTATATTTTAGGAGTTTGGTTCTTTATACCAAGTATCTAATATGCATTAACACCAATATCTTTATTGCCCAACCTCAGGTAGTTGTGACTTCTATATAAGTCCAATTACAATTGCTTAACATAGAGCTAAATCTGTCCCAAAAGGCATAGCATTCTTGTAAGTGAGATTGTAAGTCTCCCATTCTTCATGGCATTGTGTGAAGACTTGACCTTTTTTAAATTCATGAGAATTAGTGGCATGCTTCTTGATTTATCCAAGTTGGATCCCTTCTCATGGATGATGTCTTGCTTCATGTATTCATACTTGTGAATGGATGATTGAGTGTTCTCCAAAGAATGACTTAAACAATTAAAACTCTGCACTAACTCTACCGACTTCTTATTAATATTGCTTTAATTTCAAGTTATTTACTTAATGCAATTTAAATTTGAGTAACTTTATCATTCATTGCCATTTACATTTCATGCAACTTGTTTATGTTTCAGTCATTTTCACTTTGCTCACTTGAGCCATATCTTGTGATTGTATATATTATGTGTTTGTGATTTTGTTCTGTTTGTGGTTTTAGGACCTTAAAATACCTAATAACAACAAAAAAACATAAAAAAATATCTTGGTGGACTATTGGACTTGATCTGAACTTTTGAACTTAAAATAGGCAACTTCTCTATGCTTTGAGGACTTGGGCAATGTCACTATTAGAGGCTGAGTTATCCTTGATTATACCTTTCATCTGATGAAACCTTGAATGATCCTGGTTTATTTGTCACTTTGTCTTTGTGCTTGATTGTTATACTGTTATTATTGTTTATGTCTGATGATTGTTTCTGAGAATCTGCCAAGGAATATTTTCATCTGATTGCATTGGAAGACATTGAAGACTGCTATTTATTGGAGTGCTTGCTTGGATATTATGACTATCTTTATTTGATGCCTTGGTCTCATATGATTTGCTTGGATGTTTGCTTATGCTTATTTCTTGCTAAAAAGTCCAAAGGAAATGGATTTCTATCTGACATTCTTTTCTTGTGGATTGCATCCCGTTAGTCAGATCTTTTCAACTCTTAACTTTTAATATTTTGTCTAGGATAGTCTCTTCATCTCCTCCCACTTATTTAATTTCAAAATCACTCCCTCTTTTCAAAACCTTCTTTTCTTGTGATTTCAAACTTAGACATGTTTTAAATGAGTAGAAACTTTGGCCTTATGTCAATGAATTTTTAAACTCTTTTTCTTAATCAAACCTATGAATGAACTTAACCATATTGAATTTAATTTCAAAAGACAAAAAGAACTAACAACCTCATTCAAGTCTTTGGCCTTTTTGTGCCTTTTTCTGTTAAACTTCTGTTAAAACCAATTCACCAACTTCTTTTAAATTTTTACCACGAACTACGGGGTTTTGATCCCTCATTTTTATGTTGGTACGTAGGCATAAGACCGAAGGTCTTGTCAAACACAAAAACATAATTAATGAATTCTTTCATCATCCCTTCACTCTATATTTTTATCAAACATCATTTTGACCAAAACACTTGCACACAAAAAGGGCTCCCTAGGAGTACCTAGGACACTTTGGGTGTTAATACCTTCCCTCTGTGTAACCAACCCCCTTACCTGTAATATCTGACATTTTATTAGTTTTGATTTGAAAACTTATTATCTTTGGGTTTTGTTCGTAATTTTCCTTTTTTCCTTTGGAAACAAGAAAAAGCACAGTGGCGACTCTGGTTTTATCGACGTCGAGTTTAACCATAGCTCGATGGTCATGAATTTACCGTTACATGATCGACCAGGTAAAGTTATTGGCAAGAGAAGTGGCAAAGAAATACTCTTCTATGGCTTTTTCTCAGGTTTCACTATCTATTATGAAAACATCTCTCTCAACTATTCAGGAGAATTTCGATATCTTGCATCTTGAGAATGTCTATTTGGCCCAAAAACTGGATGAAACGTCTAATACTAGTCTTTTAGTTTTTTATGAGTATTTTGAGATTATTTTATTGCAAGTAGAACATTTTTTCTCTCCTTTGCATATTTCAAGGGAGCAAGTATGGCTGAACTAGATAATTAGAGATGGGAATGTCGTTTTTCTTAGAGATTAGCAAAGTCTCTCTCCACCTTTTTTTATGTAAATATAACACCATGTATTAGGAACATGAGTATATGAACTTTAAACTAAGATATCGATGTTACTTGATTAAGGCATATTTTCTATGAGCTTTGCTTTAACTTATGAGGCTTTCACTTGAAGTTTTGTTGGATTAATATCCCTTCTCCCATAAAGATGAAAATTTGGTTTGAGCTTGACTTGTGGCAGATCCACCGTGGCCTATAGAGTGGATAACTACCAAGAGAGGGGGTCGGTTATTGTCAATTGAGTGGTATTTCCACTTTCTTTATGTGTGTAATTTGCATCGTGGGAATTTGATTGATTTAGTCATACACCTATGGTGTTTATTAGAGCACCCCTGAGTTTTTGTGTCGGGGCCTCGATCTCTTCGGCCGTACCCTAGACTCATCATTATTTTTCACGTTCACAAAGAAAAGAGATATTTCATAAGGATGTTTTTGTTCATTAAAATGAAAATGTCATAGTACATCGTGGTGAAATCATTAATTATACAAAGAAACAATAACATAATAAAGTTGTAAACATAACCAGGTGGGTATGCCACAACTTATTCACACCATTTTTGTAGTTTGTTGAGTCAGTCATTCTTGCTTATTTAGCTGACGTGGTCTATTTTACCTGTGAGAGGTTGAATGTTCATGTTCCTCAATTGACCGGTGAGAGAAGTGACGATCAAATTAGCAAGTGAACCAATTATGTCGAAGTAATAAAATAAAAGATCCTTTTTATAGGGATTGCTAATTTTAACAAGTTTATTAGTGTGCTTTTAAAAGTAAATATTGGAGGGTTTTCAAATTTATTTTGTGAAACTAAATTGCACAAATAAAATTTATAAAAGATATGAAGATTAGAAAATGGTCAAGTTTTGTTTCGAGTCCACTGATTGTCACGGTTGGTAGCTGCGTCTATTTTCTCAAAGTTATTTTCTATATTTATAATAAATTAACACGATAGATATACCCAATTCCTTGGTGTACAACTCACTTTTCATAACTATGGACCGATAAATTGTTATCTTCTAATAGCATTTGTTTCAATAACTCAAACAATTTTGTGAAACTTTTATCTGTCCACCCACTTTTTCCCTTGATATTAAATAATTTTAACATCATAGACAATTGTGTAAAATTCCTCCATAACAACAACAACATTGCCAACAACACCATAACAATCACAATAGAAAAACACAATAAAATGAAACAACAATTATTACTACTATCTGGAATATAAAATTCTTCGTCTAAATAAATTTGCAATGTTTTTCATAAATCTTGTAAGATTTTACAATAATTAATTATGCATACTTAATTTATAAATTAATATAATATACAAGATTACACATAAACAGTTTGACATGTTAGATCTAATAGACTTTTTTTATAAATCTTAATCCGACCTATTTAAATTAATAGAAGTTTTTATACGCCTTAGTCTTTTTATCAAACGAGCTAAACCAAGTTAAGCGTTAAGTAAGCCCCTTGACGAGTGGCTTAACCTATTCAAATTCTTAAATAAAATCATTTAATTAAAATCACTGGGATATTAAATTAGAAATAGTGTTATAATTTTTATAAAGATATTCACTCCCTTGTCTCATTGTTAATGTACGGGCCTTTTAATAATCGGTTAAATATTTATATAGGTGTTTGTATAATTTTGAAGTCTGTCATAAGACTAATGAATACTCGAAGTTGATTCATCTAAAAAATTTATAAAAATAAAATTAATATTATATTTGATGTGTGCGTGATTTAAAAAAATAATAATTAATTGAATTGATTTCATTAATAAAATTAATAGTATTAATAATATACATTTATTAAATATTTCTAAAAATGATTGATTTATAAATATTAACACTTGTTTATGATATAAATTTAAATAAGTGTTAATATATATTTTATCTCCTGTCATATAGGTAACTTATGTTTTTTCTTCCGTAAAAAAAAATCATATTTCAACCTTAACATATGAAGATTATATTCTTTGAAACCTTCTGAGAATTTGATTAGGCCAACAAGCTTATTTAGCATATTAACTAATTTTTTCTAAAAAAAACTTAATGGAGATAAACTGACGTGGCATTATTTTATTCTTTATTTTAAATTATTTTAAATTTCATTTGTTAAACTTTTTATTTTCAATTATTCTTAATATATACAATTATTAAAGCTAAAACAACTAGTATACCAAAAACAAAAACTCATGTGTTTGGATAGTATTAAAAAATCATATTTAAATCACAAATCACAAATAATTCATATTTTTTAGTTCAAACACATCTTAATAATATTTAAATATGTTTTGATATATATATATATATATATATATATATTATATATATATATATATATATATATATATATATATATATTATATATATATATATATATATATATATATATATATATATATATATATATATATTAAGATGTGCTTAAACTAAAGAAAGTGAATTATTTGTGATTTGTGATTTAAATGTAGTTTTTTTAATATTATCCAAACATCAGTTTTTATTTGGATGTTATTAAAAATTAATTTTATTTGTTATAAAACATTTTTGAATAATATTTAGATTTGATTTTATTGTGTATGAATTTTATTTAAACTTTCATTTTTAAAATGTTAAAAAAATGATATAATATGTTAATAAATATTTTTTTACTCATGTTTTTGTTTCAAGTCTTGATGTGGAAAAGTTTTTGTTTTAGATATATTAATTGTTTTAGCTTTAATAATTGTATAATTGTATATATTAAAAATAATTGAAAATACAAATAATTTTATAAATAAAATTAAAATAAGTTAAAATAAAAAATAGTTAAATGTCACGTCAACTTATCTCTATTAAAAAATAATTGATTTTTTTGCCAAATCAAATTCTTAGAAGGTCTAAAATAATATAATTTTCATATGTTAAGGTTGAAATCTGAACTTTTTTTACAAGGGGCAAAAACATAAGTCGTCTATATGATAGAGAATAAAATATTGTGAATTATTTGTGATTTATGATTTAAATGTAGTTTTTTTTTTTAATATTATCCAAACATCAGTTTTTATTTGGATGTTATTAAAAATTATTTTTATTTGTTATAAAACATTTTTGAATAATATTTAGATTTGATTTATTGTGTATGAATTTTATTTAAACTTTCATTTTTAAAATGTTAAAAAAATGATATAATATGTTAATAAATATTTTTTTACTCATGTTTTTGTTTCAAGTCTTGATGTGGAAAAGTTTTTGTTTTAGATATATTAATTGTTTTAGCTTTAATAATTGTATAATTGTATATATAAAAATAATTGAAAATACAAATAATTTATAAATAAAATTTAAAATAAGTTAAAATAAAAAATAGAGGAATGTCACGTCAACTTATCTCTATTAAAAAAATGATTGATTTTTTTTGCCAAATCAAATTCTTAGAAGGTCTAAATAATATAATTTTCATATGTTAAGGTTGAAATCTTAACTTTTTTACAGGGGCAAAAACATAAGTCGTCTATATGACAGAGAATAAAATATTTATTAATCCTTATTTAAGTTTATATCGTAAACAAGAATTAATATTTATAAATCAACAACTTTTTAAAAATAATTAATAAAATATTGTCTTAAATAATATTAATGTTCTTAATGAAATCAACTCAATTAATATATTTTTTAAAATCGCACACAAATCAAATATAATATTAATTTTTTTTACAAATCACACAAATTAAATATAATAGACTTTAAGATTATACAAATGTATATAAATATTTGATATAATTAGTCATCAAATCCATTAATTTAATTTAATTTTACATTTTAATCTCTTAACTAAAAAAAATATTACACGTTAATTCTTTAAAATTGTTATGTTAGCATAATTGGTCTTCCGATAAATTTTCACAAAAAATGTTAACAACAATCTATGTGGCATGTCAGCCAGACAAATAGATAAAATTTGAGTAAGCACATGTACTAAAAAAAATATAATGTGTAAAAAAAAATCCCTTTGACAAGTTCTAATTGAACATATCAATCAATAAACTAAGATAATAATACAATATATTTCAATTGTTATGTCAACAATATTTAAATTTTTACCACGAACTACGGGATTTTGATCCCTCATTTTTATGTTGGTACGTAGGCATAAGACTGAAGATCTTGTCAATTAATGAATTCTTTCATCATCCCTTCACTCTATATTTTTATCAAACATCATTTTGACCAAAACACTTGCACACAAAAAAGGGCTCATTAGGAATACCTAGGACACTTTTGGTGCTAATACCTTCGATATCTTGCACCTTGAGAATGTCTATTTGGTCCAAAAATTGGATGAAGCGTCTAATACTAGTCTTTTAGTTTTTTATGAGTATTTTGAGATTATTTTATTGCAAGTAGAACATTTTTTCTCTCCTTTGCATATTTCAAGGGAGCAAGCATGGCTGAAATAGATAATTATATATGGGAATGTCGTTTTTCTTAGAGATTAGCAAAGTCTCTCTCCACCTTTTTTTATGTAAATATAACACCATGTATTAGGAACATGAGTATATGAACTTTAAACTAAGATATCGATGTTACTTGATTAAGGCATATTTTCTATGAGCTTTGCTTTAACTTATGAGGCTTTCACTTGAAGTTTTGTTGGATTAATATCCCTTCTCCCATAAAGATGAAAATTTGGTTTGAGCTTGACTTGTGGCAGATCCACCGTGGCCTATAGAGTGGATAACTACCAAGAGAGGGGGTCGGTTATTGTCAATTGAGTGGTATTTCCACTTTCTTTATGTGTGTAATTTGCATCGTGGGAATTTGATTGATTTAGTCATACACCTATGGTGTTTATTAGAGCACCCCTGAGTTTTTGTGTCGGGGCCTCGATCTCTTCGGCCGTACCCTAGACTCATCATTATTTTTCACGTTCACAAAGAAAAGAGATATTTCATAAGGATGTTTTTGTTCATTAAAATGAAAATGTCATAGTACATCGTGGTGAAATCATTAATTATACAAAGAAACAATAACATAATAAAGTTGTAAACATAACCAGGTGGGTATGCCACAACTTATTCACACCATTTTTGTAGTTTGTTGAGTCAGTCATTCTTGCTTATTTAGCTGACGTGGTCTATTTTACCTGTGAGAGGTTGAATGTTCATGTTCCTCAATTGACCGGTGAGAGAAGTGACGATCAAATTAGCAAGTGAACCAATTATGTCGAAGTAATAAAAATAAAAGATCCTTTTTATAGGGATTGCTAATTTTAACAAGTTTATTAGTGTGCTTTTAAAAGTAAATATTGGAGGGTTTTCAAATTTATTTTGTGAAACTAAATTGCACAAATAAAATTTATAAAAGATATGAAGATTAGAAAATGGTCAAGTTTTGTTTCGAGTCCACTGATTGTCACGGTTGGTAGCTGCGTCTATTTTCTCAAAGTTATTTTCTATATTTATAATAAATTAACACGATAGATATACCCAATTCCTTGGTGTACAACTCACTTTTCATAACTATGGACCGATAAATTGTTATCTTCTAATAGCATTTGTTTCAATAACTCAAACAATTTTGTGAAACTTTTATCTGTCCACCCACTTTTTCCCTTGATATTAAATAATTTTAACATCATAGACAATTGTGTAAAATTCCTCCATAACAACAACAACATTGCCAACAACACCATAACAATCACAATAGAAAAACACAATAAAAATGAAACAACAATTATTACTACTATCTGGAATATAAAATTCTTCGTCTAAATAAATTTGCAATGTTTTTCATAAATCTTGTAAGATTTTACAATAATTAATTATGCATACTTAATTTATAAATTAATATAATATACAAGATTACACATAAACAGTTTGACATGTTAGATCTAATAGACTTTTTTTATAAATCTTAATCCGACCTATTTAAATTAATAGAAGTTTTTATACGCCTTAGTCTTTTTTATCAAACGAGCTAAACCAAGTTAAGCGTTAAGTAAGCCCCTTGACGAGTGGCTTAACCTATTCAAATTCTTAAATAAAATCATTTTAATTAAAATCACTGGGATATTAAATTAGAAATAGTGTTATAATTTTTATAAAGATATTCACTCCCTTGTCTCATTGTTAATGTACGGGCCTTTTAATAATCGGTTAAATATTTATATAGGTGTTTGTATAATTTTGAAGTCTGTCATAAGACTAATGAATACTCGAAGTTGATTCATCTAAAAAATTTATAAAAATAAAATTAATATTATATTTGATGTGTGCGTGATTTAAAAAAATAATAATTAATTGAATTGATTTCATTAATAAAATTAATAGTATTTAATAATATACATTTATTAAATATTTCTAAAAAATGATTGATTTATAAATATTAACACTTGTTTATGATATAAATTTAAATAAGTGTTAATATATATTTTATCTCCTGTCATATAGGTAACTTATGTTTTTTCTTCCGTAAAAAAAAATCATATTTCAACCTTAACATATGAAGATTATATTCTTTGAAACCTTCTGAGAATTTGATTAGGCCAACAAGCTTATTTAGCATATTAACTAATTTTTTCTAAAAAAAACTTAATGGAGATAAACTGACGTGGCATTATTTTATTCTTTATTTTAAATTATTTTAAATTTCATTTGTTAAACTTTTTTATTTTCAATTATTCTTAATATATACAATTATTAAAGCTAAAACAACTAGTATACCAAAAACAAAAACTCATGTGTTTGGATAGTATTAAAAAATCATATTTAAATCACAAATCACAAATAATTCATATTTTTTAGTTCAAACACATCTTAATAATATTTAAATATGTTTTGATATATATATATATATATATATATATATATATATATATATATATATATATATATATATATATATATATATATATATATATATATATATATATATATATATATATATATATATATATATATTAAGATGTGCTTAAACTAAAGAAAGTGAATTATTTGTGATTTGTGATTTAAATGTAGTTTTTTTAATATTATCCAAACATCAGTTTTTATTTGGATGTTATTAAAATTAATTTTATTTGTTATAAAACATTTTGAATAATATTTAGATTTGATTTTATTGTGTATGAATTTTATTTAAACTTTCATTTTTAAAATGTTAAAAAATGATATAATATGTTAATAAATATTTTTTACTCATGTTTTTGTTTCAAGTCTTGATGTGGAAAAGTTTTTGTTTTAGATATATTAATTGTTTTAGCTTTAATAATTGTATAATTGTATATATTAAAAATAATTGAAAATACAAATAATTTTATAAATAAAATTAAAATAAGTTAAAATAAAAAATAGTTAAATGTCACGTCAACTTATCTCTATTAAAAAATAATTGATTTTTTTGCCAAATCAAATTCTTAGAAGGTCTAAAATAATATAATTTTCATATGTTAAGGTTGAAATCTGAACTTTTTTTACAAGGGGCAAAAACATAAGTCGTCTATATGATAGAGAATAAAATATTTGTGAATTATTTGTGATTTATGATTTAAATGTAGTTTTTTTTTTTAATATTATCCAAACATCAGTTTTTATTTGGATGTTATTAAAAATTATTTTTATTTGTTATAAAACATTTTTGAATAATATTTAGATTTGATTTTATTGTGTATGAATTTTATTTAAACTTTCATTTTTAAAATGTTAAAAAAATGATATAATATGTTAATAAATTATTTTTTTACTCATGTTTTTGTTTCAAGTCTTGATGTGGAAAAGTTTTTGTTTTAGATATATTAATTGTTTTAGCTTTAATAATTGTATAATTGTATATATTAAAAATAATTGAAAATACAAATAATTTTATAAATAAAATTTAAAATAAGTTAAAATAAAAAATAGAGGAATGTCACGTCAACTTATCTCTATTAAAAAAATGATTGATTTTTTTTGCCAAATCAAATTCTTAGAAGGTCTAAAATAATATAATTTTCATATGTTAAGGTTGAAATCTTAACTTTTTTACAGGGGCAAAAACATAAGTCGTCTATATGACAGAGAATAAAATATTTATTAATCCTTATTTAAGTTTATATCGTAAACAAGAATTAATATTTATAAATCAACAACTTTTTAAAAATAATTAATAAAAAATATTGTCTTAAATAATATTAATGTTCTTAATGAAATCAACTCAATTAATATATTTTTTTAAAATCGCACACAAATCAAATATAATATTAATTTTTTTTACAAATCACACAAATTAAATATAATAGACTTTAAGATTATACAAATGTCTATATAAATATTTGATATAATTAGTCATCAAATCCATTAATTTAATTTAATTTTACATTTTAATCTCTTAACTAAAAAAAAATATTACACGTTAATTCTTTAAAATTGTTATGTTAGCATAATTGGTCTTCCGATAAATTTTCACAAAAAATGTTAACAACAATCTATGTGGCATGTCAGCCAGACAAATAGATAAAATTTGAGTAAGCACATGTACTAAAAAAAAATATAATGTGTAAAAAAAAATCCCTTTGACAAGTTCTAATTGAACATATCAATCAATAAACTAAGATAATAATACAATATATTTCAATTGTTATGTCAACAATATTTAAATTTTTACCACGAACTACGGGATTTTGATCCCTCATTTTTATGTTGGTACGTAGGCATAAGACTGAAGATCTTGTCAATTAATGAATTCTTTCATCATCCCTTCACTCTATATTTTTATCAAACATCATTTTGACCAAAACACTTGCACACAAAAAAGGGCTCACTAGGAATACCTAGGACACTTTTGGTGCTAATACCTTCGATATCTTGCACCTTGAGAATGTCTATTTGGTCCAAAAATTGGATGAAGCGTCTAATACTAGTCTTTTAGTTTTTTATGAGTATTTTGAGATTATTTTATTGCAAGTAGAACATTTTTTCTCTCCTTTGCATATTTCAAGGGAGCAAGCATGGCTGAAATAGATAATTATATATGGGAATGTCGTTTTTCTTAGAGATTAGCAAAGTCTCTCTCCACCTTTTTTTATGTAAATATAACACCATGTATTAGGAACATGAGTATATGAACTTTAAACTAAGATATCGATGTTACTTGATTAAGGCATATTTTCTATGAGCTTTGCTTTAACTTATGAGGCTTTCACTTGAAGTTTTGTTGGATTAATATCCCTTCTCCCATAAAGATGAAAATTTGGTTTGAGCTTGACTTGTGGCAGATCCACCGTGGCCTATAGAGTGGATAACTACCAAGAGAGGGGGTCGGTTATTGTCAATTGAGTGGTATTTCCACTTTCTTTATGTGTGTAATTTGCATCGTGGGAATTTGATTGATTTAGTCATACACCTATGGTGTTTATTAGAGCACCCCTGAGTTTTTGTGTCGGGGCCTCGATCTCTTCGGCCGTACCCTAGACTCATCATTATTTTTCACGTTCACAAAGAAAAGAGATATTTCATAAGGATGTTTTTGTTCATTAAAATGAAAATGTCATAGTACATCGTGGTGAAATCATTAATTATACAAAGAAACAATAACATAATAAAGTTGTAAACATAACCAGGTGGGTATGCCACAACTTATTCACACCATTTTTGTAGTTTGTTGAGTCAGTCATTCTTGCTTATTTAGCTGACGTGGTCTATTTTACCTGTGAGAGGTTGAATGTTCATGTTCCTCAATTGACCGGTGAGAGAAGTGACGATCAAATTAGCAAGTGAACCAATTATGTCGAAGTAATAAAAATAAAAGATCCTTTTTATAGGGATTGCTAATTTTAACAAGTTTATTAGTGTGCTTTTAAAAGTAAATATTGGAGGGTTTTCAAATTTATTTTGTGAAACTAAATTGCACAAATAAAATTTATAAAAGATATGAAGATTAGAAAATGGTCAAGTTTTGTTTCGAGTCCACTGATTGTCACGGTTGGTAGCTGCGTCTATTTTCTCAAAGTTATTTTCTATATTTATAATAAATTAACACGATAGATATACCCAATTCCTTGGTGTACAACTCACTTTTCATAACTATGGACCGATAAATTGTTATCTTCTAATAGCATTTGTTTCAATAACTCAAACAATTTTGTGAAACTTTTATCTGTCCACCCACTTTTTCCCTTGATATTAAATAATTTTAACATCATAGACAATTGTGTAAAATTCCTCCATAACAACAACAACATTGCCAACAACACCATAACAATCACAATAGAAAAACACAATAAAAATGAAACAACAATTATTACTACTATCTGGAATATAAAATTCTTCGTCTAAATAAATTTGCAATGTTTTTCATAAATCTTGTAAGATTTTACAATAATTAATTATGCATACTTAATTTATAAATTAATATAATATACAAGATTACACATAAACAGTTTGACATGTTAGATCTAATAGACTTTTTTTATAAATCTTAATCCGACCTATTTAAATTAATAGAAGTTTTTATACGCCTTAGTCTTTTTTATCAAACGAGCTAAACCAAGTTAAGCGTTAAGTAAGCCCCTTGACGAGTGGCTTAACCTATTCAAATTCTTAAATAAAATCATTTTAATTAAAATCACTGGGATATTAAATTAGAAATAGTGTTATAATTTTTATAAAGATATTCACTCCCTTGTCTCATTGTTAATGTACGGGCCTTTTAATAATCGGTTAAATATTTATATAGGTGTTTGTATAATTTTGAAGTCTGTCATAAGACTAATGAATACTCGAAGTTGATTCATCTAAAAAATTTATAAAAATAAAATTAATATTATATTTGATGTGTGCGTGATTTAAAAAAATAATAATTAATTGAATTGATTTCATTAATAAAATTAATAGTATTTAATAATATACATTTATTAAATATTTCTAAAAAATGATTGATTTATAAATATTAACACTTGTTTATGATATAAATTTAAATAAGTGTTAATATATATTTTATCTCCTGTCATATAGGTAACTTATGTTTTTTCTTCCGTAAAAAAAAATCATATTTCAACCTTAACATATGAAGATTATATTCTTTGAAACCTTCTGAGAATTTGATTAGGCCAACAAGCTTATTTAGCATATTAACTAATTTTTTCTAAAAAAAACTAATGGAGATAAACTGACGTGGCATTATTTTATTCTTTATTTTAAATTATTTTAAATTTCATTTGTTAAACTTTTTTATTTTCAATTATTCTTAATATATACAATTATTAAAGCTAAAACAACTAGTATACCAAAAACAAAAACTCATGTGTTTGGATAGTATTAAAAAATCATATTTAAATCACAAATCACAAATAATTCATATTTTTTTAGTTCAAACACATCTTAATAATATTTAAATATGTTTTGATATATATATATATATATATATATTATATATATATATATATATATATATATATATATATATATATATATATATATATATATATATATATATATATATATATATATATTAAGATGTGCTTAAACTAAAGAAAGTGAATTATTTGTGATTTGTGATTTAAATGTAGTTTTTTTAATATTATCCAAACATCAGTTTTTATTTGGATGTTATTAAAAATTAATTTTATTTGTTATAAAACATTT
The DNA here is from genome assembly GCF_024323335.1 of Lathyrus oleraceus. Lineage (NCBI taxonomy): Eukaryota > Viridiplantae > Streptophyta > Magnoliopsida > Fabales > Fabaceae > Lathyrus > Lathyrus oleraceus. Next base: position 59,691,961 of record NC_066585.1, read on the forward strand.
TTGAATAATATTTAGATTTGATTTTATTGTGTATGAATTTTATTTAAACTTTCATTTTTAAAATGTTAAAAAAATGATATAATATGTTAATAAATATTTTTTTACTCATGTTTTTGTTTCAAGTCTTGATGTGGAAAAGTTTTTGTTTTAGATATATTAATTGTTTTAGCTTTAATAATTGTATAATTGTATATATTAAAAATAATTGAAAATACAAATAATTTTATAAATAAAATTAAAATAAGTTAAAATAAAAAATAGTTAAATGTCACGTCAACTTATCTCTATTAAAAAATAATTGATTTTTTTGCCAAATCAAATTCTTAGAAGGTCTAAAATAATATAATTTTCATATGTTAAGGTTGAAATCTGAACTTTTTTTACAAGGGGCAAAAACATAAGTCGTCTATATGATAGAGAATAAAATATTTGTGAATTATTTGTGATTTATGATTTAAATGTAGTTTTTTTTTTTAATATTATCCAAACATCAGTTTTTATTTGGATGTTATTAAAAATTATTTTTATTTGTTATAAAACATTTTGAATAATATTTAGATTTGATTTTATTGTGTATGAATTTTATTTAAACTTTCATTTTTAAAATGTTAAAAAAATGATATAATATGTTAATAAATATTTTTTTTACTCATGTTTTTGTTTCAAGTCTTGATGTGGAAAAGTTTTTGTTTTAGATATATTAATTGTTTTAGCTTTAATAATTGTATAATTGTATATATTAAAAATAATTGAAAATACAAATAATTTTATAAATAAAATTTAAAATAAGTTAAAATAAAAAATAGAGGAATGTCACGTCAACTTATCTCTATTAAAAAAATGATTGATTTTTTTTGCCAAATCAAATTCTTAGAAGGTCTAAAATAATATAATTTTCATATGTTAAGGTTGAAATCTTAACTTTTTTACAGGGGCAAAAACATAAGTCGTCTATATGACAGAGAATAAAATATTTATTAATCCTTATTTAAGTTTATATCGTAAACAAGAATTAATATTTATAAATCAACAACTTTTTAAAAATAATTAATAAAAATATTGTCTTAAATAATATTAATGTTCTTAATGAAATCAACTCAATTAATATATTTTTTTAAAATCGCACACAAATCAAATATAATATTAATTTTTTTTACAAATCACACAAATTAAATATAATAGACTTTAAGATTATACAAATGTCTATATAAATATTTGATATAATTAGTCATCAAATCCATTAATTTAATTTAATTTTACATTTTAATCTCTTAACTAAAAAAAATATTACACGTTAATTCTTTAAAATTGTTATGTTAGCATAATTGGTCTTCCGATAAATTTTCACAAAAAATGTTAACAACAATCTATGTGGCATGTCAGCCAGACAAATAGATAAAATTTGAGTAAGCACATGTACTAAAAAAAAATATAATGTGTAAAAAAAAATCCCTTTGACAAGTTCTAATTGAACATATCAATCAATAAACTAAGATAATAATACAATATATTTCAATTGTTATGTCAACAATATTTAAATTTTTACCACGAACTACGGGATTTTGATCCCTCATTTTTATGTTGGTACGTAGGCATAAGACTGAAGATCTTGTCAATTAATGAATTCTTTCATCATCCCTTCACTCTATATTTTTATCAAACATCATTTTGACCAAAACACTTGCACACAAAAAAGGGCTCACTAGGAATACCTAGGACACTTTTGGTGCTAATACCTTCGATATCTTGCACCTTGAGAATGTCTATTTGGTCCAAAAATTGGATGAAGCGTCTAATACTAGTCTTTTAGTTTTTTATGAGTATTTTGAGATTATTTTATTGCAAGTAGAACATTTTTTCTCTCCTTTGCATATTTCAAGGGAGCAAGCATGGCTGAAATAGATAATTATATATGGGAATGTCGTTTTTCTTAGAGATTAGCAAAGTCTCTCTCCACCTTTTTTTATGTAAATATAACACCATGTATTAGGAACATGAGTATATGAACTTTAAACTAAGATATCGATGTTACTTGATTAAGGCATATTTTCTATGAGCTTTGCTTTAACTTATGAGGCTTTCACTTGAAGTTTTGTTGGATTAATATCCCTTCTCCCATAAAGATGAAAATTTGGTTTGAGCTTGACTTGTGGCAGATCCACCGTGGCCTATAGAGTGGATAACTACCAAGAGAGGGGGTCGGTTATTGTCAATTGAGTGGTATTTCCACTTTCTTTATGTGTGTAATTTGCATCGTGGGAATTTGATTGATTTAGTCATACACCTATGGTGTTTATTAGAGCACCCCTGAGTTTTTGTGTCGGGGCCTCGATCTCTTCGGCCGTACCCTAGACTCATCATTATTTTTCACGTTCACAAAGAAAAGAGATATTTCATAAGGATGTTTTTGTTCATTAAAATGAAAATGTCATAGTACATCGTGGTGAAATCATTAATTATACAAAGAAACAATAACATAATAAAGTTGTAAACATAACCAGGTGGGTATGCCACAACTTATTCACACCATTTTTGTAGTTTGTTGAGTCAGTCATTCTTGCTTATTTAGCTGACGTGGTCTATTTTACCTGTGAGAGGTTGAATGTTCATGTTCCTCAATTGACCGGTGAGAGAAGTGACGATCAAATTAGCAAGTGAACCAATTATGTCGAAGTAATAAAAATAAAAGATCCTTTTTATAGGGATTGCTAATTTTAACAAGTTTATTAGTGTGCTTTTAAAAGTAAATATTGGAGGGTTTTCAAATTTATTTTGTGAAACTAAATTGCACAAATAAAATTTATAAAAGATATGAAGATTAGAAAATGGTCAAGTTTTGTTTCGAGTCCACTGATTGTCACGGTTGGTAGCTGCGTCTATTTTCTCAAAGTTATTTTCTATATTTATAATAAATTAACACGATAGATATACCCAATTCCTTGGTGTACAACTCACTTTTCATAACTATGGACCGATAAATTGTTATCTTCTAATAGCATTTGTTTCAATAACTCAAACAATTTTGTGAAACTTTTATCTGTCCACCCACTTTTTCCCTTGATATTAAATAATTTTAACATCATAGACAATTGTGTAAAATTCCTCCATAACAACAACAACATTGCCAACAACACCATAACAATCACAATAGAAAAACACAATAAAAATGAAACAACAATTATTACTACTATCTGGAATATAAAATTCTTCGTCTAAATAAATTTGCAATGTTTTTCATAAATCTTGTAAGATTTTACAATAATTAATTATGCATACTTAATTTATAAATTAATATAATATACAAGATTACACATAAACAGTTTGACATGTTAGATCTAATAGACTTTTTTATAAATCTTAATCCGACCTATTTAAATTAATAGAAGTTTTTATACGCCTTAGTCTTTTTTATCAAACGAGCTAAACCAAGTTAAGCGTTAAGTAAGCCCCTTGACGAGTGGCTTAACCTATTCAAATTCTTAAATAAAATCATTTTAATTAAAATCACTGGGATATTAAATTAGAAATAGTGTTATAATTTTTATAAAGATATTCACTCCCTTGTCTCATTGTTAATGTACGGGCCTTTTAATAATCGGTTAAATATTTATATAGGTGTTTGTATAATTTTGAAGTCTGTCATAAGACTAATGAATACTCGAAGTTGATTCATCTAAAAAATTTATAAAAATAAAATTAATATTATATTTGATGTGTGCGTGATTTAAAAAAATAATAATTAATTGAATTGATTTCATTAATAAAATTAATAGTATTTAATAATATACATTTATTAAATATTTCTAAAAAATGATTGATTTATAAATATTAACACTTGTTTATGATATAAATTTAAATAAGTGTTAATATATATTTTATCTCCTGTCATATAGGTAACTTATGTTTTTTCTTCCGTAAAAAAAAATCATATTTCAACCTTAACATATGAAGATTATATTCTTTGAAACCTTCTGAGAATTTGATTAGGCCAACAAGCTTATTTAGCATATTAACTAATTTTTTCTAAAAAAAACTTAATGGAGATAAACTGACGTGGCATTATTTTATTCTTTATTTTAAATTATTTTAAATTTCATTTGTTAAACTTTTTATTTTCAATTATTCTTAATATATACAATTATTAAAGCTAAAACAACTAGTATACCAAAAACAAAAACTCATGTGTTTGGATAGTATTAAAAAATCATATTTAAATCACAAATCACAAATAATTCATATTTTTTTAGTTCAAACACATCTTAATAATATTTAAATATGTTTTGATATATATATATATATATATATATATATATATATTATATATATATATTAAGATGTGCTTAAACTAAAGAAAGTGAATTATTTGTGATTTGTGATTTAAATGTAGTTTTTTAATATTATCCAAACATCAGTTTTTATTTGGATGTTATTAAAATTAATTTTATTTGTTATAAAACATTTTTGAATAATATTTAGATTTGATTTTATTGTGTATGAATTTTATTTAAACTTTCATTTTTAAAATGTTAAAAAAATGATATAATATGTTAATAAATATTTTTTTACTCATGTTTTTGTTTCAAGTCTTGATGTGGAAAAGTTTTTGTTTTAGATATATTAATTGTTTTAGCTTTAATAATTGTATAATTGTATATATTAAAAATAATTGAAAATACAAATAATTTTATAAATAAAATTAAAATAAGTTAAAATAAAAAATAGTTAAATGTCACGTCAACTTATCTCTATTAAAAAATAATTGATTTTTTTGCCAAATCAAATTCTTAGAAGGTCTAAAATAATATAATTTTCATATGTTAAGGTTGAAATCTGAACTTTTTTTACAAGGGGCAAAAACATAAGTCGTCTATATGATAGAGAATAAAATATTTGTGAATTATTTGTGATTTATGATTTAAATGTAGTTTTTTTTTTTAATATTATCCAAACATCAGTTTTTATTTGGATGTTATTAAAAATTATTTTTATTTGTTATAAAACATTTTTGAATAATATTTAGATTTGATTTTATTGTGTATGAATTTTATTTAAACTTTCATTTTTAAAATGTTAAAAAAATGATATAATATGTTAATAAATATTTTTTTTACTCATGTTTTTGTTTCAAGTCTTGATGTGGAAAAGTTTTTGTTTTAGATATATTAATTGTTTTAGCTTTAATAATTGTATAATTGTATATATTAAAAATAATTGAAAATACAAATAATTTTATAAATAAAATTTAAAATAAGTTAAAATAAAAAATAGAGGAATGTCACGTCAACTTATCTCTATTAAAAAAATGATTGATTTTTTTTGCCAAATCAAATTCTTAGAAGGTCTAAAATAATATAATTTTCATATGTTAAGGTTGAAATCTTAACTTTTTTACAGGGGCAAAAACATAAGTCGTCTATATGACAGAGAATAAAATATTTATTAATCCTTATTTAAGTTTATATCGTAAACAAGAATTAATATTTATAAATCAACAACCTTTTTAAAAATAATTAATAAAAATATTGTCTTAAATAATATTAATGTTCTTAATGAAATCAACTCAATTAATATATTTTTTTAAAATCGCACACAAATCAAATATAATATTAATTTTTTTTACAAATCACACAAATTAAATATAATAGACTTTAAGATTATACAAATGTCTATATAAATATTTGATATAATTAGTCATCAAATCCATTAATTTAATTTAATTTTACATTTTAATCTCTTAACTAAAAAAAATATTACACGTTAATTCTTTAAAATTGTTATGTTAGCATAATTGGTCTTCCGATAAATTTTCACAAAAAATGTTAACAACAATCTATGTGGCATGTCAGCCAGACAAATAGATAAAATTTGAGTAAGCACATGTACTAAAAAAAAATATAATGTGTAAAAAAAAATCCCTTTGACAAGTTCTAATTGAACATATCAATCAATAAACTAAGATAATAATACAATATATTTCAATTGTTATGTCAACAATATTTAAATTTTTACCACGAACTACGGGATTTTGATCCCTCATTTTTATGTTGGTACGTAGGCATAAGACTGAAGATCTTGTCAATTAATGAATTCTTTCATCATCCCTTCACTCTATATTTTTATCAAACATCATTTTGACCAAAACACTTGCACAAAAAAAGGGCTCACTAGGAATACCTAGGACACTTTTGGTGCTAATACCTTCGATATCTTGCACCTTGAGAATGTCTATTTGGTCCAAAAATTGGATGAAGCGTCTAATACTAGTCTTTTAGTTTTTTATGAGTATTTTGAGATTATTTTATTGCAAGTAGAACATTTTTTCTCTCCTTTGCATATTTCAAGGGAGCAAGCATGGCTGAAATAGATAATTATATATGGGAATGTCGTTTTTCTTAGAGATTAGCAAAGTCTCTCTCCACCTTTTTTTATGTAAATATAACACCATGTATTAGGAACATGAGTATATGAACTTTAAACTAAGATATCGATGTTACTTGATTAAGGCATATTTTCTATGAGCTTTGCTTTAACTTATGAGGCTTTCACTTGAAGTTTTGTTGGATTAATATCCCTTCTCCCATAAAGATGAAAATTTGGTTTGAGCTTGACTTGTGGCAGATCCACCGTGGCCTATAGAGTGGATAACTACCAAGAGAGGGGGTCGGTTATTGTCAATTGAGTGGTATTTCCACTTTCTTTATGTGTGTAATTTGCATCGTGGGAATTTGATTGATTTAGTCATACACCTATGGTGTTTATTAGAGCACCCCTGAGTTTTTGTGTCGGGGCCTCGATCTCTTCGGCCGTACCCTAGACTCATCATTATTTTTCACGTTCACAAAGAAAAGAGATATTTCATAAGGATGTTTTTGTTCATTAAAATGAAAATGTCATAGTACATCGTGGTGAAATCATTAATTATACAAAGAAACAATAACATAATAAAGTTGTAAACATAACCAGGTGGGTATGCCACAACTTATTCACACCATTTTTGTAGTTTGTTGAGTCAGTCATTCTTGCTTATTTAGCTGACGTGGTCTATTTTACCTGTGAGAGGTTGAATGTTCATGTTCCTCAATTGACCGGTGAGAGAAGTGACGATCAAATTAGCAAGTGAACCAATTATGTCGAAGTAATAAAAATAAAAGATCCTTTTTATAGGGATTGCTAATTTTAACAAGTTTATTAGTGTGCTTTTAAAAGTAAATATTGGAGGGTTTTCAAATTTATTTTGTGAAACTAAATTGCACAAATAAAATTTATAAAAGATATGAAGATTAGAAAATGGTCAAGTTTTGTTTCGAGTCCACTGATTGTCACGGTTGGTAGCTGCGTCTATTTTCTCAAAGTTATTTTCTATATTTATAATAAATTAACACGATAGATATACCCAATTCCTTGGTGTACAACTCACTTTTCATAACTATGGACCGATAAATTGTTATCTTCTAATAGCATTTGTTTCAATAACTCAAACAATTTTGTGAAACTTTTATCTGTCCACCCACTTTTTCCCTTGATATTAAATAATTTTAACATCATAGACAATTGTGTAAAATTCCTCCATAACAACAACAACATTGCCAACAACACCATAACAATCACAATAGAAAAACACAATAAAAATGAAACAACAATTATTACTACTATCTGGAATATAAAATTCTTCGTCTAAATAAATTTGCAATGTTTTTCATAAATCTTGTAAGATTTTACAATAATTAATTATGCATACTTAATTTATAAATTAATATAATATACAAGATTACACATAAACAGTTTGACATGTTAGATCTAATAGACTTTTTTATAAATCTTAATCCGACCTATTTAAATTAATAGAAGTTTTTATACGCCTTAGTCTTTTTTATCAAACGAGCTAAACCAAGTTAAGCGTTAAGTAAGCCCCTTGACGAGTGGCTTAACCTATTCAAATTCTTAAATAAAATCATTTTAATTAAAATCACTGGGATATTAAATTAGAAATAGTGTTATAATTTTTATAAAGATATTCACTCCCTTGTCTCATTGTTAATGTACGGGCCTTTTAATAATCGGTTAAATATTTATATAGGTGTTTGTATAATTTTGAAGTCTGTCATAAGACTAATGAATACTCGAAGTTGATTCATCTAAAAAATTTATAAAAATAAAATTAATATTATATTTGATGTGTGCGTGATTTAAAAAAATAATAATTAATTGAATTGATTTCATTAATAAAATTAATAGTATTTAATAATATACATTTATTAAATATTTCTAAAAAATTATTGATTTATAAATATTAACACTTGTTTATGATATAAATTTAAATAAGTGTTAATATATGTTTTATCTCCTGTCATATAGGTAATTTATGTTTTTTCTTCCGTAAAAAAAATTCAGATTTCAACCGATTATATTCTTTGAAACCTCCTGAGAATTTGATTAGGCAAACAAACTTATTTAGCATATTAACTATTTTTTTCTAAAAAAAACTTAATGCAGATAAACTGACGTGACATTATTTTATTCTTTATTTTAAATTATTTTAAATTTTATTTGTTAAACTTTTTTATTTTCAATTATTCTTAATATATACAATTATTAAAGCTAAAACAACTAACATACCAAAAACAAAAACTCATGTGTTTGGATAGTATTAAAAAATCATATTTAAATCACAAATCACAAATAATTCATATTTTTTTAGTTCAAAAAAAATATATATATATATTTCAATTGTTTTATGTCAACAATAGTTCTCAAAACAGCACAATCATCTGCATTTTCAACAAGTTGGTGAAAGGTGAACAAAATACATATTAATCCTTTAAATAAATATCATCAGATATTAAACAATAGACCAGCAATTTACACTCATTTAATAAAATATTTTTATTAATCATAATTATTAGTATAGTGAAATTTAATAAATAAAAATATAGTAGTAGATAAAATAAGAAATATTGCAATAGTTAAAAATCACAGAATTGATATGTATTCTAATTTCTTTGCTCCATTCACCTCAACAAGTGTTATCCAGCATACATGAGTCAATATCACAAGATAATCTTGTTTACCACAGAACAATAACTGAATTCTCAAAACTCACATGTAACTGCATAATCTGTTGTGAACTTGACATAAGAAACCTTTCAAAAGTGTAAGTTAGACTTGTAAATTATGCCAAAGTTTCAAGAAACAGTATAAATGACTAGTTTTATTATAAATTTAATCTGTTGTATAATTCTTGACTTTCTAAACAAAGTGCAAAATCTAATCTCAAGAATGAATCTGAACATTTGCAATTAGTCTAGTGAGTTTGCTTAACGTTTCGCGAGCAAATATTGTATCGGGATGATCTTCGCCACAAATCGAGCTTCTGATAAAAATAGCTTTCTTGATTAGATCACTCCCTATATCAAACTGTGCGCCTCTCAGCATAAGCTTAGCTCTAGTTTCGAGAACCGTGGCTCGACATAGCGCTAGCTCTTGCCAAAGACAGGGATTCAGCTGAGCATTAGTTTGGATGGATCTCCAACAAAGTGATTTGTCGAGCCACTTATCGACTGGCGTAACTAATGTTTGGTCTGCTGCTTCCAGTGCGTTGGTGCAGAGGCGTAGAAGCTCGAGCGCAGCCGTGCATCGGGAGTATGTAATGAAGGATTGAATGGAAAGAGGGAGGACAACTTTTTTCACGAGATGTAAGAGTTCGGAAACCTCGAGCTCGACAATGGCGGGGTTATGAACGAATTCGAATAGCAGAAAACACGCAGCCCATAAATGATCCAGATGTTGAGATATCGACCCTTGACTGATGATAGCTTGAACCATTGCCTGTGATGATCCAGTAACTTCTCTTTTTCTGGCGTATAGTTTCACGAGTTCGTTGAATTGAATACATCCTTTCTTAGCACTACTCCTTGCAATATTAAAATTTAGGAGTAAGGAAGATGCTTCTAATTCCGATTTTCTCGTGTGCGAGGAAGTTAAACCGCAGGTTAAGGGTTGCAGTAATTTTCTCCACAAACAAGTCCCGTTGTGTTTTTTCGGTATCTTGTGTGCGGCGAGTGCTAACAAGGAAACTGGAATGGCACTTGATGCAAACCATCCACTTACAAGTACCATTCTTGTTGCCAAACTTCTAGGTCCGTCTGCGTGATCAAATACCGAGAAACAAACGTCGAAGAGCTGAAGAAGGAAAGTGTTCTTCCGGAAGACGTGAGCCTCTTTACCATTCCATGATGACATCTCCTTCAAGGGCATTCTATTTATGGTATCTAATAGCCTGCTTGGAGTTATAGGTAACTCGGATAAAATTCCACCAATAATCGCGAGGCCTAAAGTTAACCTTCCGAGCTTCTCCTCGATTGTTCTCAGAGCATCGATCTCAGCAACAGAGTAGTCCTTACCAGTTGGTAACATTAGAGACATTGCTTCAACTCCAGATAAATACGAAAGTTTTAGCGGTTCCAAGTTCATGATGCGAGGAAGACACGTTGATATGATCACATGAGTCTCTCCCCCGAAACGAGGGAGAAGATCCATCACAAGTTTGTGATCCCACCAATCATTTTCGCTCTCCAAGTTGTCAATGATCACAAGATATGGAATGTTTCTCATCAGTTCTTTGCGAACTCTAGAAATGGCCGCTTGTTCGTGCTCTTCGAATCCTTTTATACTAGTTTTCTCCAAACTATTCTCAACACTCACATCAACTTCTAAAAATGACCTGAGATTTAGATAGTTTTGCCTTACATACCTGCTCTCCCCTCCTATCCATAACACCATCTTGTATCTTTGGTGAAAACGATAAGCAAACTCGAGAATGAGTTCGGTCTTTCCAATTCCTGAATCTCCAGATATGCACGCGATCCCTTTCCCGTACAGAATATCCATTCCTCTTTTCTTCCTCGTGTACTTTCCACTACGTTTGGGCCGCGAACGGTAGTGCCTCTGAGAGAATTCAACACTTTGCATTTCAATCTCTTTCTCCGACTCCTTCCATAGAACCGGTTCTTTCTCCTCCCTACTACTTCCATTTCTTTCATCCAACACATTACTCTTTCCTCTACCTATAGTCAAATGCTTTCTCTTCGATCTTGCCTTGAGTTCAATATAATCTTGCTTCGAATCACCCGTAACATCACCGAAAAGCATAAACTCCAATTGAGAAAGCTCTTTTTTTCTACCTATAAAATTCTCGTTACGAGTGAAAGGTAATTCCTCTTCCTTGATTTTCTCTTTCCATTTCCTCAAATGCTCGGCGACACTTCTTCTGCCTAACCTCATTGCTAACAATGCAACAGTCTCAAGTATGCAGTCTCTCCAGTTTCCATCCTGAGCTTCTAACTTCCATTCCTCGACCCGAGATAAAGCGTGGACCGCATCCTTCCACTCCTGCCTCAACCCACCATACAAAAGCCAGAGTTCTCCTCCATGTTTCTCCCACAACTCCCCCCTTTTTTCAATTATATCCCTTACAAGACAATCAAATGGACTCAAATCAAAGTATATCGGGACTAAATTCTTCTTGCCCGAGAAAAATTTCAGCTCCTCAATAGTATACGGATTCTTGAAACATTTCCTTGTTATAATCACTATACCGAAAGAAGCAACATCCATAGCCTTCTCAGCAACGCCAAGCTTGTTAGAGTTCCTACACGAAGCCCTGTCCGATACAAAACAACTGATACCATGGATTTCTAACTCGGCACACAACCATTTGGAAAATCTTACAAGAGGAGCCTTGCGACCGTGTAATCCTATAAAAACATCACAACTCTTCAACCTGTAAGAAGAAATCAATCTCGAACCCGGTTGTGCCGACGACGTTTTCTGGTTCCTCCCTTTCTTACTCCGCTTCTCTTTCTGTCCCGAATAACAATCATCATACGGATGACAGTAACCAGATACCGTACTACTAGAGATATCAACCGATGAAGATATACGGTCGAGCCTCTGCATATCGCCCGAAGTACACACAACCGGAGATGCAGCAGCCACATCAGAGATTGTACTTTTTTGTTCCGGAATCACCGTACTAGTCGAAGCAGCAGCAGCAGCATCTAGATGAATTCTCTCATTCAAAGCTTCAGCTCTCAAAGTATCTGATATATGACACGACGACGTTCTTGGAGAGAAAAACGGCGATTGATTCGCCGAAAAGAAAGCCGAAGACGACGACGACACATTCCTCAGAGTCATTGCTGCCAAAGGTCCAAAGGTGGAGAAAGAACTCTCTTCTTGAATATCCATACTTTCGGTTGCAAACAATCTCTTTCCCAATTTGGGAAGATATCAAATCCCATGCACCAACTGTTTATAGAAACACACCTATCAAATTTCAGACAACATTTTCATCAGTAAAATCCAATCCTATTATAGATCTTCAAATTTCCAAAAACAACAAACATACAAAACTAAATCTGTCAAATCATAAACAGTAATCATCATTAGTGGGAAGCAACAAAGTCAACTCAAATGGAACATTAACTTTATAAAAAAACATGATTTCGATTCTGAACAGTAAACAATGAATCAAAAAGGTAAACATCAAACACATTAACTGTTGTTGATTACACAAAAGACAAAAAAAAAACATAAAAGCAACAACCTCAAGAAAAACACAAATCTTGGTTAAAACACTATCTACTAAAAATAAAAACTGATTAGAAAAAACTACATTTTGTGATTCAGATCTGAAAATACTTACTATGCTGAGAAACTGAAGCACACCAGAAGGTACATTCACTGTTATGCTTTCAACCTACGAATCTCTGCAAATGTCAAAAACATTATAAACATTAAAAAAAAAATTAACAGTGACAACAACAAAAACAATAACAAACAAACAAACAAAAAATTAAGGAACAAAAAAAGTATAATAACATAACATTACTATTAATGGTTTAAAACCGTAACGAGTGAAGTGAGGAATCAACGAAGGTGTCAAACTGAAACACCAATTTAAGAAAAACAAAAAAAATCGTGTAAAATGTTTGAAAATGAAAGCGAAAAGCACAAACCTCGAAAAAAAAACAAGTATGGGTAGGTTTGTAGAAACAAAAGAAAAGAAAGTTTAGGTGTTTTTTTTGTTGTTGTTGTGTATTTAGAAGTATTAAAAAGATTGAAATGAATGAATGTTAATGTTTTTGGGTGTGATTTGATTGTGTGCAAGATTGAGAAAATGGTGAGAAAAGGGGAAGAAGAAGAAGAAGGTAATGGATCTGACTTGGGTATGGTGAAAACTTTGTAGGGTCCATCAACTATTTATATACAACTGTTAAATCTTTTGTTTCATAGTATAGCATAGCCACTATCATATTTTTGGCATTTGCATTCACATTCTTTAGTTAGACTTTTTTTTTCTGAGTGATTGTTTGTGAGTGAATGTGTAAATTGAGTGGTTCCGTTAAGTCGGCTCAGTTATTCGATACGTCTGATATTATATATAAAGGCGTAAATTCATATTTTGTGAACTCTCGATTTTTATTTTAAAAAAATGAATTTCAGTTATTAAATTATTTAATTTTTATTTTTGAAGAGTGAATTTCAGTTATTAAACTATTTAATTAAACAGAAAGAATTGCTTCAACTCAAAATAATTAAATAAGAAGAAAAAAACAATTTAATCCTCTTTTGTTTTTTGGAAAAATATTAATAATATTAAATATAAATTAATTATTTTTTAGAGATTAAAATGTCTTTAAAGTGAAGTAATTTAAGTAAAAGATTTCTTTTGGATAAATAAATATCAATTTATATCAGGTTTTTTGTTATGGGTTAATTTGGAAATTTAATCCTTTTATTTTTATTTGTGTATCTTGGTGGCTGAAAGGTGAAAGGTATAGGTGTGATTAAGATAGTTTGTGGAGCAAAACGTGGTGTTTTGTAAGATACTATTCTTTTGTAAATTTCTAACAATAATTAAATTGAATATTTACTAAAAATATTAAATTAAATTTCATATTTTTTAGGATAAGATATTTGAGCTGTTGGCAGAAGAAAATCGGTTCGTACCATATGTGTTTCTTTTATATGAAATAAATTAGAATTGTGCAGATGAACATTTATTTCATTTCATTTAATTGAATTATACACGCCTCATAAATATTTCATCCCATTTATTAGTTCCTATTTTTTTTGACGTGTCCAGAATTCATATATATATATATATATATATATATATATATATATATATATATATATATATATATATATATATATATATATATATATATATATATATATTCTTTTGTTTTTATTCCTTTTCATTTCTTGGTAAATATAATTCAAAAATATCTTCAGAAAAAAAAATCATTAGAAAAATCCAACCAATTATTACTTTCAACGTTTTCATGCATTTTTTTTCTAGATTACTAGTTTCTCACCTCTTTGTGATTTTTTTTACAACGGTCTATTTTCTTTTAATGAAAAAGTGTAATAAAAACTAAAATATAATAAATTTACTCAAATCGCAAAGAGTGCCAAGAGTGAAATTTTTATAAAAATAATCCATTTTTTAAGGAAATTCTCAAAATACCTTTGGTTTCAAAAAAAATCTCAAATTATCCCACTTTTAGGAGGAGGCGTCAATTCAATTGGAGACTCCTCTTAAAGATTGAGTGGAGGCGCTAATTGGATTGGCTAGAGCAATCCAATTGGCGCCCATGTGTATTACTTGAAAGAAGGCGTCAATTGGATTGGCACCTTAGTGTAAAATGCAATTTATTTTGCTAAATGGTCTGCATGATACATAAATTTGAAATATGACCAATTGATATTAATGAAATCATACGTTTACATAAAAAAGCCTAATGGTGATGACCGGGATCACCTAACCGACCTCCGGTCTCACATCCCCTAGCTACCCTAACTCGTGGCCCTAACCCGCGTTGATGATTCACCACTGGTGTTTGAGCATCTGATGAGCCAGGAGCGTCACTACCAACTACAGGAGATGGCCTGTTTAGGTCGTCAGACAATTCAGCATAGTCTTCAGTATGCATCGAGGGTGTACCGTCGTAGCTGAGTTCATGACCCATGCCAGAGTAGTTGGGTTGTGGTTGACTCATTGGTGGGCGACCGAGACGGTTGAAGGGAGACATGGGTATGAATGATGCGTCGAGGAAAGGTTGGAAAGGTTGTTGGGGTGTTTGGTATATATAGGGTTATTGGAGGTTTTGATTTTGTGAGGTTTGGGCTTCTTGGCTATGGTAGGAGGAGGGCGGTTGGTGTCGAATGATCGTTGGGTGTTCTGGCTAAGGCGGCTTTGGTAGGGTGATGTGGTGGGTGCGAAGCGATGTTGGGTCTCAGGTTGATGGTCAATTTGTTGGTGGTGGTATGGGGTATTCTCTTGGTATTGGGGTTAGGTGTATGACATGTTTTGGTTGTATGTTTGTGTGTTAGTTGAACGAAACGTTTGACGGACAGGGGGTTGCGTGTATCCGGTCTAACACTGTTGTTAGGGGTTTGATGTTGAGGTGTCAGGTGTGTAAGTTTGTTGGCGTGGGTCTTACAGGTACATATCCTCGACGATGAACTGAAAACCAACCGATCGGTACCAAGCCATATAAGTACGACTTGGTTTTTCTTCATTTGGCATGACTGCGTCATTTAAGACATGGTCATGACGGTGCTTCCATTTGCGACACTCCGATCTTGCGAAGCTTTACCATGGATTGAAGTTCCATTGATCGTTAACTTTGCGCAAATGCCATCCTCCTAGGCTTGCTAGGGGATCTGGGATGTTTTGGGGCATATGGGAATGTGAAAGGGTTGTTGTTGACGGGTGCTAGGGACAGTAGTCTTAACCAACCACATGCTTGTAGCAAAACAGCACATCAAAAAAATGTAGATGTGTCTTTGTGTGAGTTTTTGCATAAGGAGCTATAGAGATAGGCTAGACAAGCAGATCCCCAATTTTAACTTCCTATTCTATCTACATGTCTAAGTAAAGGTAAATACATGATATGCATGCTAGAACCACTACCTTCGGGAAATAAAAACGAACCAATTAAAAGCATAATGTAACACCTAGTTTTTATTATTCGAGCATCTTCGGTAGAATGCTCATCTAAGTATAAACTATTATAGTATGACTTAAGGCGTGAAAGGAGTATACCTTGACCTTGACCTCTTGAGTTATCATCTAACAAATCGGTCTCCAAGAGGTCCATGCAAATTGAATTTGCATAGTTGGTTTTACCATTAACAACCTTACCTTCAATGAGCAGTCCCAAAAGCATGTAGACATCTTCTAACGTCACGGTACACTCACCGGTTGGAAACCAAAATGTGTGTGTCTCTGGACGCCATCTTTCGCATAAAGTAAGAATGAATTTTTTATCTACGGACCAAGACAAAATCTTGCTTATATGACCAAAATCGGCGAGTTCAACATAAGGTTAAATCATCGGGTCCATATGAACATATTCGTGGATCCGAGTCTGGAACCTTGAAACATCCTAAAAAAGAAAGAACAAAAAACTTGACTAAGTTGGTATGTTATTAAAAGGGACTCTATTAAAACAAATAACAAAAGAAGAAAACGCTTACATAAGTTGCTATGTTTGCAACCGTTCCTCTATGCGATTCACCCATTGTGAGGATAGACATTTTGTCGGGGATGAAAGCGGTTGGTGCAAATGAAACTACAAGAAGTTGTTGCTGATGAAATTGTAGAAGAAGTATTATAGAATAAGTAGTGAGAGTGATGGTGTGGAAGAAGTGTTGATGGTGTGGATGTATTTATAGGCAAATGAATGGGAGCATGAAAAGTTGTGCTTGCATGTTGTCTCCAATTGAATTGGCGCCCATGTGAAATTTGTACATGGTGTCTCCATTCAAATTGGTGCCTCTATAGGGACATGCATGCAAGACCTAGGTCTGATTGCTTGGTTTCGAGGTCTGCATGCATGCAAGACAAGGTGTCGCCAAATAGATTGACGCCCATGTTCAAGGAATGAATGGGGGGCGCCAATTCAATTGGAGTGTGTGTTTGCATGTGTGACACGTGGTTGTCCTCTCTCTTGCATGTTGAACATGTCACTTCTTAGTAGCTTGCACGGTTGACACATCATTTTGGACTAGCTTGCATGTGCGACACATCATTTCGAACTAGCTAGCATGTGAGACACTTCACTCACCTATTTAAGTGTCTTACTATCAACATCCAAGACACATCACTCACATTCATCTGCAGCAAGAAAATAGTTTTCATCTGCACAATGTCATCTTCACCAAAATACAGTGTCAACGTTCACTTCAACGGTGAAACATACGAGTCTGAGTTATATGGTTTTTGTTTTCGAAACACTGATACCATTAGACTTACGATCAAGATAAATGCAACCTTCTTGCATTTGAAAAAAAGAATACAATCTTGTATAGGATCGGGTATTGTGTCAAAGATCATGTATCAAAATCCAATATTTTTTTAGAATAGTTAATGCAAGTTTTTCTTGCTTAAGGTACGAGACGATGAAGATGTTGAATACATGTTTGTTAGTCATGAACATTCAGGTTGCAACTATATTGAGTTGTACATTACTCTTCAACCATGTATACCATCTCAAAGAGTCTCAAATAACCAGTTAGGATGAATCTGGTGAATTTGATCCACAATGGTCAGATGACGTTAACCCAGAAGCAGAAGCAGAAGTGGACGTCGTTGATGAAGAAGAAGAGGAGACCGAGATACAGGTTGATCACATGCTGAACAACGACATTGAAGATGATGATCAACCACCACCAATACCTCTTAGTCATGTCTACAATCTGCCTCAACATATGACAAATATGGATCTGCACGACGATGAAACATCCAACAATGTTTTCTATAACCCATATCCATGATTAGAAGGCGAATTAAAGGTGGGAGACATGTTTCGTACTAAAGAAGAATGTGTGCGAGCTATCAAAAAATTCCACATGAACAACTCTGCTAATTTTACAGTGAAATGCATTGATTCAAGAAGGTATGTTATCGAATGCCGTAACATCCTTTGTAAGTTTCGGTTGGCTGCGTCTTACAAAAAGAAAAACGACTCTTGGGAGATCGCTTCAATAGGCCCACCTCACAGTTGCATTGTAACTAACGTTGAACAAGATCACCGTAAACTAAGCGTTGCGTTGATATGTCAAGACATTATGCCGTTGGTTAATAAAGACCTATTAGTGAAGGTGAGTATAATTATATCCCATATCAGAACAACATATAATTATACTCCATCTTACAAGAAAGCCTGGATTGTGAGGACAAAGATTGTTGAACATGTATTCGGAAACTAGGAGGATTCATACAAAGAATTGCCACGGTTTTTATGGGCACTAAAAACATATGTCCCAGGAACTGTGGCAATTATGGAGACATTGCTAGCAATGATGCCAGACGGAACCTGTGTTACAGGTAATAGAATCTTTCACCGTCTCTTTTGGGCGTTTGACCCATGCATCAAAGGTTTCACATTCTGCAAACCTATTATTCAAATTGATGGCACTTAGTTATACGACAAATAGAAGGGTACTTTGCTTATGGCAGTTGCATAAGACGGCAACAACAATGTCTTTCCCATTGCCTTTGCTCTGGTTGAAGGTGAAACGACTGGTGGGTGGGGTTTCTTTCTTCGACATCTCAGAACGCATGTGGGTCCACAAGCCAACCTCTGTTTGATTTCTGATAAACATGCTTCCATTGAGAGTGCCTACAACAACCATGGCAACGGATGGCATGATCCTCCTTCTACCCATGTCTATTGCGTTAGACATATTGCACAAAACTTCATGCATGCAATAAAAGATAAGAATCTTCGCAAGAAGGTGGTGAGTGCTGGGTATGCTCTAACTCAGTTGTCATTTCAATATTATCATGATGAAATTAGACTGTCTAATAAAGATGCATGGAGATGGCTAAATAACATACCAGTAGAGCAGTGGACAATGGCATTTGACAAAGGTTGTCGATGGGGCCACATGACAACAAACCTTGTGGAATGCATGAACGGGGTATTCAAAGGAATTAGAAATCTGCCAATAACCACCTTGGTAAGATCGACCTATTATAGGTTGGCTTCTACGTTCGCAACCAGAGGTGAAAGATGGAGTGCGGTGTTAATGTCTGGGCAAGTATTGAGTGAGTGTTGCATGAAATTCCTGAAAGAGGAGAGCATCAAAGCTAGCACATACGCTGTAACAGTCTTTGACCATCATAGGAAAAATTTCAGCGTCCAGGAAACAATGGACCACAACGAGGGGAGACCAAATTTAGCCTATGCTGTTAGACTAAATAGAAGTTGGTGCGACTGTGGAAAATTCTAGGCCTTCCGCATTCCTTGCTCTCATGTTATTGCAGCATGCACATATACTCGTCAAGACACTTACAACCATTTATCTGGTGTGTACAAGGCCGTCACTGTCATGAATGTATATAATCAAAGCTTCTCGGTACTACCAATGGAGGAATACTAGCCTCCATATGAAGGTGATATAGTTTGGCACAACGACGAGATGCATAGAAAGAAAAAAGGAAGGCCAAACAGCACACGTATCAGGACAGAAATGGATTCCACAGATAAAATGATAAGATTATGTAGTATCTGTCATCAACAAGAACAACTCTCCCAATTGAGGAGCATCATCTGGGTCTTAAGCTTTTTGTAACATTGTATTTCTGTAACCTTCAATCATTATATATCATTAAGTTTTTGTTACAACGAGGTTCACAACAAACATCAGTACAAAATAAGCTAACTGAAAACATAAATATTTCTAACTGATTACAACAATCAAATTGATGTCATCTTGACCGAACATCATTTCCCTAGCATCCTTATCAGTCTTCATTTGCACCCAACCAAAGATATTGTTGAGTCTCTTAATACTTCTAATTTTTTCCCCTTCTGGTATTTTCCCATCTAACCAACGAACCAGATCCCTCTTCAGTTGGTCGAACGTAGTGATGTTCCAGAACAGCATCAGCATCTGAGGTTTGTCTCTCGCATAAATCACCTTTCCGTATCGGCGACAAACACCAAACATGATTGCCAAATGATTAATTGAGATGTGGAACAATGACTCACACAACACATCTATTTATAACAAAAAAATGCATTTTACATTGAGGCACCAATCCAATTGGCGCCTTCTCTCAAGCAATACACATGGGTGCCAATTGGATTGGCTAGGGCGCATGCCCTAGCCAATCCAATTGGCGCCTCCATTCAATTTTTAGGAGGAGTCACCAATTGAATTGGCGTCTCCTCCTAAAAGTGGGGTAGTTTGGGATTTTTTTTGAAACTAGGGGTATTTTGGGAATTTCCTTGAAAAAATGGGTTATTTTTGTAAAAAAAAACGCCAAGAGTAAACAACTAGTACAAAAGGCACCACAACTAAAAGAAACAACTCAAAATAAAAAATAAATAAATAAAAGAAATAGCTCAAAAATAACAAATTAATTGATGGCATAGAAGAAAATAAGAAAATGAATAAATAATTTTATTGATTATATAGTTACTATTAAAACATGATCTTGCACATTCATTAAATTGAGTTTTTTATTCAAATAATTCATTTAAAAAAAAATCTCAAAATAACCCATATTTCAGATTAATTTTCAAACTATCCCATTTTTAAAATAAAAAAACTTTAACACGTAGATACCAAATGAATTGGCGCCTACCCTTAAATTTAAAGAGGAGGTGCCAATTGAATTGGCTATAACACATGGTGCTGTCAATCCAATTGACGCATGTGTATAAAGAATGAGAGGAAGTGCCAATTGGTCTAACTCCTCTGTGTATTGTGTAATTTTTTTTGTATTAATAGAGGTGGTGTGTGATTCATTTTTCCACTTCTCAAAAGCTTTCTGGCAATCCTCAGTCCAATCACAAGATTGATCTTTCCGAAGAAGCTTGAATATAGGCGCACATGTGACAGTCATATGCAATATAAATCTTGAGATATAATTCAAGCGACCGAGAAAACCTCTTACTTGCTTCTCAGTTTTGGGCGCAGGCATTTCTCGTATTACTTTGACCTTGGTAGGATCAACTTCAATACCCTTCTCGCTGACAATAAAGCCCAACAACTAACCATAACGAACACCAAATGTACATTTATTGGGATTCAAGCGGAGTTTGTACTTCCTCAATTGCTTGAACAACTTCAACAAATACTCAACATGTTCTTCTTCGTCACTTGATTTAGCAATCATATCATCAACATAGACTTCGATCTCTTTATGCATCATATCATGAAAAAGAATGGTCATAGCCCTTTGGTATGTTGCACCAACATTGTTTAAACTGAAAGGCATCTCTCTATAACAGAAATGTTCCCTAGGGCGTAATGAATATGGTCTTCTCCATATCTTCAGGTGCCATTTTGATTTGATTATAACCAGAAAATCCGTCCATAAAAGAAAAGACTTTGAATTTAGTTGTATTGTCTACCAACATATCAATGTGTGACAGAGGGAAATCATCTTTCGGACTAGCTTTGTTCAAATCTCTATAATCAACGCACATACGGACTTTTCCATCCTTCTTCGGAACATGCACAATATTGGCTACCCACTGCGGATACTCAGTGGTAACAAGAAAACCAGCATCAATATGTTTCTGCACTTCTTCTTTGATCTTTACTGCCATATCTGGATGAGTCATCCTCAACTTCTGCTTGACTGGCGGGCATTCTGGTTTCAATGGCAATTTATGCTCCACAATCTCAGAATTTAAACCAGGCATATCTTGATAGGACCAAGCAAACACATCTGAATATTCTCGAAGAAGATCAACCAACCCCTTCTTAACCTTTGGACACAGTTAAGACCCAATTTTGACCTCCTTCACATCATCTTCGGAACCCAAGTTGACTAGCTCAATCTGCTCTTCAAATGGTTGAATGGTTCTTTCCTCATGCTCAAGTAGACGAGATAATTCATCAGATACTTCTTCATCAGTCTCTTCCTCAGCCTCAAACACAGGAAAATCAAAGTTTGGAGAGGGAGTATGATCATTGTATTTAGTGGGTTTGGGAACCAACCTGCATAACGATTTGATATTTTGATTTTAGAGAAGTGAATTATGACCAAATATTATGCAGATGGACAATCATTATTTATTTATTTATGTTTTTTGTGATTACCATTTTCAGAAAAGCAAAAAGTAAAAATAAAACATCATAGATGTGGATGAATAAAATTGCATTTTATTAATGATAATTGAAAATGCCTAACAATGTTCACTTCTCCCTTAGGCGTTGTAACACCCCAAAATTTTCCCTCCTTATTCACGCATTCATTTTTAGGTCATTTAACATTTCATATTGCATTTCATCATGTCAATCAGAATCAGATCCAAGAAACTTTATTTAAAAAAAAACGAAAAACGAAAAAAAAAACGAAAAAATAAAATAATTAAATAAATAATTAAATAAATAAATAAATAAAATAAAAGGAAAAAATCTCAGACTTGGACCTCTCTCAAAAGCCCACTAAGCTACCAATATTAGGCTATAAATACTAGAGTTTCATTGAAACAAAACAGACAGAAAAAGGAAGAGAAGCAAAATACTCTGAGGTTTCCTTGGAACAAAACCCTGGACAAAACCTGGAGAGAAACCTGACAGAGAACTCAGAGCAGCCTCCAAACCCTGAAGGGAACTCAACTGCACAGAATCACCTCTGCCTCACATAAACCCTAAAGATTGTTTTGTAAACCTCACGGGTGCAACTCAATTTCAATCAAGCTCTCCAATCAGGTTTGCCCTATTCCCATTACTTTACGCCTTCAATTTGAAATTTCTAAATGTATGAGGTATCATGGGTGAATTTGATACCCTTTTGATGCATGTGTTTGACAAGAGGTTTAGGCCTCCTACCCTTGGTTGCTTTTTGTGAGCTTTTTGTGAATTGAAAGGGCATGATTCATGGGGTTACATTTTGATTTGGGGGCAACTCTTGATTACCCTATTTTGTTTCTCTAACCTGTTTGTTGAGTTTTGTTTTGTGAGGGCTCATATGACTCTTGCAGAGATGGCTTGCCTGGTGTTCCACTTTATTTGTGGGATACCACCTGGAGGTTTATTCCGACTACCTGTACTGACTCGCTTTCTTTGATGGTGCCAGCTTGAGAGATCTCCGGGTTTCTTGTCTCTTTAGTTGTTGTTACTTCGGATCTTTATCCGTGTGATACTTTTATATTTTTCCCGCATTTTACTGCTTTCCTAGCTGGAAGACCTCGATAGGAGGCAATGTTTTTGTGTGTTTATTTTTTTTTATTTTTTTACAGGTTCCTTCGTCAAGGACTGCCTTTTTGCATGAGCATCCCTAACCCTACCAACTCATTGATTTTTCTTCTCCTAAGAACACGTTAACTCCTTCTACTACAGGCGAGTAAGTCTCCAAAGGTCGAGCATCCGGTAGATTGCGTAGTAACGTCGTTCGTCCAAAACCCAATCCATAACCCCCGTAGTTAGCCGAACTACGGCTTGCTCTGATTCTCATTCCAGATGAGATACGTAGGCATAAGACGCGATGTCTTAGCAAGCACAATTACTCTTAACCCCTAGGTAGCCGAGCTACGAAGACTCTGATTCTCATATTCAGATGAGATACGTATGCAGTGGATGCGACATCCATGCGAGTCATTTTCTTTTGACCCCTCTTTTTTAGTAAATAACACATTAGATAAACCCACACCCTTTAGACAAGAACTACAAAAGTGGATCCCGTAGAGTACTACGGATGCGTAGGGATGCTAATACCTTCCCTTCGCATAATCGACTCCCGAACCCAAGATTTGGTTGCGAGACCCTGTCTTGTCCTTTCCTTTTTCCAGGTTTACTTCGAGCGTTTCCTTTCCCTCCTTTGGGATAAATAACGCACGGTGGCGACTCTCCTGTCTTTCTTCGCCGGTTGTTTTTTTTCGCATTCCATTTTTCAGGTTGCGACAGCTGGCGACTCTGCTGGGGACCCGGTTTCCCTAAGCGAGCCCCTCCTAGCTTTTGTAGGTTATTTGTTTATTGGTGTTTATTCTTTTGTACAGTTATTTATCTTTCAGCATTTACCTGCTTTATTGCATTGTGTACATATGACTGCCGTATCTGCTGGTTCTGTTTGTGAGATGAGTTTTATACCCGAACTCGAGTGCACTTAGGATAGGAGAATGGCATAGTCTTGTTGACTTGTGTGGAGTTATTCCTTAGCAAGTTGACTTGCAAGCCCATTCACTTGGTGGAGGTCATGTTGGGATCAATAATGTCACACAAGTAAGTTGTGGTTAGACATTACTTTTTCCAATATAGACCTTAGAAGCCAAGGACCTTAGTTTATCAAACCCATCTTGGCATATTCGTAGGACGTAGTGCGAAAGTCGTTCAAGTGTAAGATTTGATACGATTGTTACGCGATACTACACTCATAAGAGTCTCTCTTGAGAATATTTTTGGAATACGAGTAGTCGTTCCTCCGATAATATCCGAAAGATGGGATTATGACTATGGGAACCTTTTGTAGAACATGTTTGGCAGGTTTAAACCTAAGTACACTCCCTTTGGGTGGTTCTTAACCTAAACTTCATGCTCGTGACTTGCAACAAACCCTTGATTCATGGTTGATCCGTTCAGGTATCCTTAATATCAATGAAACTTGGGTGTTGATAAGGTGTAAACCATAATCCACCAAAAATGGATGGTTGATATTAAGGACAACATGATCCATCCCATGACCTTTGTTTGGTGTGCTTTGCTTGATCCTCTTAATTTCTCTCCAGGCAGTGCAACCTGACAGATGTTCAAGCGGATCCAGCAATTCTGATTGACATGCCATTGCATTGCATAACATCATCTGCATATTTGCATCCAACATCTCATGCTTATTCATTTGCAGGGTATTCCCTTTTTAAGGGGGGGCCTTAAAATCGAATAAGCAGTGCATCGCATACCATACATACTAACCCTTGTTTGTTTTGCAGGTGTCACCGCAGTGTCTAATGTTTGTTCCCTGTATCAGGCAGTTATTGGTCCCAAGCGAATTCGCAGGTACCCGACAAGGGAAAACCGTCCACGACTAGCAATGGACCAGATACAGAAAGAACTGGCTGATATGTGTGAAAGAATGGATCAGTTCATGACATTGATGAGTGGTATGGCAGAAGGCCAGGCAAAGCTGAGGGAATTGGTTGAGCAACCGAGGCCCGATCCAGAGGTGGAAATACCAAGTGCTGAGGGGGACCCTGGTAACCCTGGGAACGCTGATAACCCTGTGAACACTAGAAACGCGGGTAACGCAAATGTTGATGGAAACCCGGGTAATGTTGGCAACACGGGAAATGTTGGGAATGGTATTGGCGGAAGGTACAATGTGAATCAAGGGATTCAGATTAACGGGCGCCCCGTTACTGAAGATTGTCAGTATGATCAATTTTCTTTGCACAACGAGGCCCTCAAGACCACTCGCCGTATGGATGAGCTTGCTGAGAAGCTCAAATCTTTGGAGTCTCAAAATTCCTTAGGTTTTGATGTCACCAATCTTGGTCTGGTTCAGGGAGTAAGGATCCCTCACAAGTTCAAACCCCCTACTTTTGAGAAATACAACGGGGCTTCTTGCCCACGCACTCATCTCCAATCTTATCTGGGAAGGTTGGGAGCTCACACTGAAGATGAAAAGTCGTGGATGTACTATTTTGAAGACAGTTTAACTGGAGCTTCTCGTGAATGGTATTCTCATTTGTCTCGTACTACCATCAAGAGCTGGAAAGACTTGGCAGAGGCTTTCGTCAAGCAATATCAATACAACTTGGACATGGCTCCAAATCGGACCTTGTTGCAAGGAATGTCTCAGACTGCCAAGGAAACCTTTAGAGAATATGCTCAGCGTTGGAGACAGATTGCTGCATCCATCCAACCCCTATGTTTGAAAGGGAGATGGCGGACATGTTCATGAACACTCTTCAAGGCAATTATATTGAGAGATTGGTTGCTTGCCCGTCAATCAGCTTTGCAGAGATAGTGATTGCTAGAGAAAGGATCGAGAGTCTGTTGAAGATGGGCCAAATTCAAGACAACAGTGCTTCCAACTCATCAGTTCCCAAGAAACCATTTGCTGGTAATGGTCAGCAAAGAAGAGAAGGTGAGACGAGCGTTGTATATGTCGGCAGAGTCAGGGGCAGAGGACGCCCTAATTATTATCAAGATCAAATGGCCGCAGTCACTATTCCAACACCTGTTCCTCAACCGCAGTATCATCCGCAACAACAACCCAGGTACAACAATCAACAACAAGGAGGTAATCCGGGTCAGCAGAGACCCTATCAACAACGTCCAAGGCAGGCGGACCGGGTCATTGAGCCAATCCCAATGCCTTATTCTGTATTACTTCCCAAGCTGATTGACATGAATCTGGTTACGTTGAGAACTCTGGCCCTACCGGTCGATCCCAACAATCTGCCTAGAGGTTATGATGTCAACGCCAGATGTGCTTTTCACTCCAACGCACCTGGCCATACTACAGATAATTGCAAGGCTATCCAGCTAAAGGTACAAGATTTGAGAGATGCCCAGGCCATCAATTTTTCTCCGGTGCCTAATGTTATCCAAAACCCGATGCCAGCTCACGGCGGGCAGAGGATTAATGCTGTTGATAGTGGGGAAACTTTGAATTTTTGTTTCTGATGTGACTAAAGTGAAGACTTCGCTATCGGTGGTCAAAGACCGACTCTTGAAAGGACGGATTTTCCCGGGCTGTGGGGAAGAGTGCAGAAATTGTCAAGATGCCGAGAACGGATGTGATAGTTTGAGAAGGGGTATTCAACAACTGATAGATGAAGGTTGTCTTCAGTTCGATCAGACTCGTCCAGTGAAGAATGATGTGTCGACAGTAACGTTTTATTTCACTCCTGAAGAAATATATGTTCCTGAGAGACCCGCTCCGACAATAATATATTTCCCAGAAAGTCCAGCACCAATTTACTCTGACAACCCTCAACCGACTTTGATTGGTCCGGTCACCATCACGGTACCAGGACCTATTCCGTATGAGAAAGACAGTGTTATCCCGTGGCACTATGGGGCTGATATCTACTGCCAGGGGCAGAAAGTTAACGAAGAAGACATTGACATTGGTAGCTCCGCTGTAGACAATGTTGGAGGAATTGGTGGCTTCACTCGCAGTGGACGCCTATTTGCACCATCAACATTGCGCACGAATGCTGAAGTTGAGGCAGCTGCCAAGGCTAAAGGAAAACAGGTATCCACCGAAGAGGTTACTACCGAGGAAGCTCCTCCTAAGACCGCATTCGAGAAGGAAGTGGATGAGTTTATGAGGATTATCAAGAAAAGTGACTACAAGGTAGTCGACCAGCTAAATCAGACACCCTCAAAGATCTCCATTCTCTCACTATTAATGTGCTCTGAGGCACACAGAGCAGCCTTGTTGAAAGTACTGAATATGGCTTATGTTCCCCCAAAGATAACTGTTGACCAGCTGGAGTCGGTAGTTTCGAATGTACACACTAGCCATGCGCTAGGTTTCACCGATTATGACCTAACATCTGAGGGCAGGAATCACAACAAAGCCTTGCATATCACAATGGAATGCAAAGGGACGGTGCTTTCCCATGTTTTGGTTGATACAAGTTCTTCTCTGAATGTTCTCCCAAAGAAAGCCTTAACAAAGTTGGATTGCGATGACGCCACCCTGAGGCCGAGTAATTTAGTTGTAAGGGCTTTTGATGGCTCTAAGCGAGCTATTTGTGGCGAAGTTGAGTTGCCAATTAAGATTGGACCGCAGGTACAAGAGTACCTTTTATGTGATGGATATCCAACCTGCCTATAGCTGTCTGCTAGGTCGAACCTGGATTCATGCTGCCGGTGCTGTTACTTCTACTCTCCACCAGAAGCTCAAATATGGACTAGAAGGTCAGGTCGTCACCGTCTGTGGTGAAGAGGATATTTTTGTTAGCCACCTGTCTACATTTAAGTATGTGGAGATGGATGGCGAGATGCATGAGATGCTGTGTCAGGGCTTCGAAGCCAAAAACATCAGTGAGGTCGCGCCCGAAACTGTCTTTTCACATGAGTCTGAGAAGGTCGGGACTTCTATCTCTTCATACAAGCAAGCTGATGAAGTGGTTAAGGCTAGTAATGCCCAAGGCTGGGGCAAATTTGTGGAGCCAATCATAAAAGAAGACAAGTTTGGATTGGGGTATACTCCAGGGTCTCAGAAGAATGAAGCCGGTACTTTCTCCAGCGGGGGTTTGGTTTCTCCCCACACCGTCAATGCTGCAGATGAAGACAAGGCTGACAGCGACTGTGACTTAGATAGCTGGATTCGCCCGTGTGTCCCAGGAGAAAAGCTCGACAATTGGTCTTCTGAAAAAGTCGTCCGGTTTACTCTACTGAAGGAGTAATTTTTATTGTTTTCCTTTTATCACATGCATAGCAAAGTCTTACACTTTGACCAAGGTGTAATGACTCATCTGTAGGGCCATCCATTTAGTTACATTTCGCAATTATTTTCATCATCGATAAAGGACAACTTTTGCAAACAATTTTGTGTTCTCTTTCTTTCAATTATTTTTACTTTTACAAAAACGGAAATGTTTCTTTTTCATGTTTCTTTTTCGTTTTTCTTTCCAAAAAACACCTCGTAAAACTGATCACCCGGATCTCACTGCTAACGACACTGCTATGGCCAAGTATGACTTCGACAATCCTATCTATCAAGCCGAAGAAGGGGTTGAGGAAGATTGTGAATTGCCTGAGGAGTTAGCCAGGTTGTTGAAACAGGAGGACCGAGCTATCACACCTTATCAGGAGGTGGTTGAGACCATCAACATTGGTACCGAAGACGACAAGAAAGAGATCAAGATCGGAGCCAGTCTACAGGCCGAGAGGAAAAGACCGTTGATCATGTACTTGACTGTGTTAGAAAGGTCAATGGGTTGTGTGCTCGGTCAGCATGACGAGTCAGGTCGAAAAGAGCATGCAATATACTACCTTAGCAAAAAGTTTACCGACTGTGAACAAAGATACTCACTGCTCGAGAAAATTTGCCGCGCTTTGGCATGGGCTGCTCGCCGACTAAGATAGTATATGTTGACTCACACGACTCTATTGATATCAAAGATGGATCAAGTCAAGTATATTTTTGAAAAGCCAGCAGGGTTGCTAGGTGGCAAATGATGCTGACAGAGTATGACATCCAATACACTTCACAAAAAGCCATCAAAGAAAATGTCTTGTCAGACTATCTTGCCGCGCAACCGATTGACGATTACCAACCTATGAGGTTCGACTTTCCTGATGAGGACATCATGTTTCTCAAATCGAAAGATTGCGAGGAACCACTCCCGGAGGAGGGGCCTGACCCTGAATCCAAATGGATTATGATTTTTGATGGGGCGGTCAACGTCAATGGTCGCGGAGTTGGTGCAATATTGATCACACCGGAGGGGGTTCATATGCCATTTTGTGCCAAAATAACTTTTCCCTGCACCAACAATGAAGCCGGACGAAGCAGAATGGGTCCGTTCTCGATACAATCAGCTAAGCCTAGTTGAGGAAAAGAGACTAGCAGCTATATGCCATGGCTAGCTATATCAGAGACGGACGAAGAGAGCGTTTGATCAGAAAGTGCGCCCTCGGGAGTATCGAGTCGGTGAATTGGTACTCAAAAGAATTCTTCCTCCCAACACAGATCACAGGGGCAAATGGACACCGAACAACGAGGGTCCATACGTGGTTAAAAGAGTTTTCTCTGGCGGAGCTTTGATGCTAACAACCATGGATGGCGAAGACTTCCCGTCCCCTGGCAACTCAGATGCAGTTAAAAAATACTTCGCATAAAATAGACCCGCTGGACAGTAAAAAGAATAGTCCAAGCAAAAAAGGGGCATCCCGACGAACCAAAAAAAAGAATGAAGAGGTTCGGGCAAAAATTAGGGATATAAAAATCCAAAAAATGTACACCCGGTGAGTCGAAAACCCGAAAGGGCGGCTCAGGAAAAAAAGGGTATCCCGGTGGATTGAAAACCCAAAAGGGCGGTCCACGCAAAAGTTAGAGAATAAGCGAATAACTGCGATCTGAGTTCATCCGTGTTATATCACCGTTTCATTCAATCCGACAATCTTCGAAGGTAAAAGATCGACTAATCATCCACTTCAGAAAGCAAGATGAGCAGAGCGTCTTGAGGACATACGAGCCATAGCAGAGTCGAAACTCGGTGGGACCCCGTTTCCACATTGCCATTAGGATAGTTTCTCTTGTTCAATTTATAGCGATTGCCTCTTTCCAGGGATCAGCTTCCTGATCTACTCGCCTATTCCTAGCACAAATTTTTCAACCAACAAAAGTCGAATAATTCAGTTAAAAAGTCTCTTTACTTTTCATTTATCAGTTTGTTTGCAAAAGATGTCTGAATTCTTGAGGAAACATATTGCATCTGAATGTAATGGTGGCTTTTGCAGATGACTTGCGCAGGAAAATAGTCAAAATTGCTTTGAATGTGCTTAATCCCGGACGGTGAATTCAAACCGAGTAATTCCCCGGGGCATACGTGTATTTTTTGGTTACAGGTCACAGGAACCGGATGCCAAGTCATGAATCCTCACCCCTAAGCGGTTGACAAAGCCTCTCCTCTGCAGAGCAGGTTCCCTAGTAGAGTTGACAGTATCCAGACTGTATATCCCGAGTAGAGTTGACAGTATCCAGACTGTATATCCCCAGCGGAGTCGATAGTGCTAGGCTGTATCTTCCCAGCAACAGCGGAGTAGTCGCATACCCAACAGACAAGAGGGTGGTGTTCCCAGTGTTCATCTCGTCCCCAGCAGATTATTTTTTTTAACATATTTGTTTTAATCCCCAGTCTGAGGACGATTAGCAAGTTCATATCCCCAACAAAGGTCGATTCCTACGATATTTCCCCAGGAAGTGCTTTCCTCACAGACTCTCCTCGCAGAGCCTCGCCAAGCAAAGTTTCCATAGTTGATACTTCCCCAGCAAGGTCAACTTTTCAAAAAAGGCTGATTTATTTTCGGTGGCTCCCCGGTCCCGGCAAACGGATCGTTCCCCACAGAGCATTCAAGGATTGATACAGCGATCCGCTCCCTGCCAGAGTTGCTTCCCCAAGCAGATTTCTTTTTTCTTTTGCACCATGCATAACATTTGCATTTGCATTTGCATGCATATCAAACATACACATAAGCTGATAAACAGGTTCTTCAAAGTAGACTGAAAAATTACTTTACAACCAAAGTCATGAGATTCGGCCAGAGGATCAAGTGTGTGTGTGACCCAGCATGAGGGTCATTTCGAAGATTCAGCCTGAGAATCGTTTTCCAGAGATCCAGCCTGAGGGTCATTTCGAAGATTCAGCCAGAGAGTCGACTACGAGCGTTATTTCCCCAACAAGCCAGTTGGAGGAATAGATTGACAGCTCAACAGAAAATCAACCTACAAGAGGATCCAGCCCGCGGATTACATTAAAAAAACAAAGTCTAATCGAAGAGTCGTTATAACATGTTCTAGCCTGAAGAATATGTACGAAGCCCAAAAGTGGGATATTCTCGAAGCTGCATATCTAACATGAAGACTGTAGATTTCGAAAGAGGGTCAACCAACGCATGCCCCAGATGCGAGATCCTGATAATGGGAATTTATCATCAAAACAATCCAGATCTAGCCAGAAGATCAAAGTCAGGTCTAGCCCGAAGACCGAAAAATAGATAGATTCAGCCAGAGAATCAAAGAAAATAGATTCAGCCAGAGAATCGAAACAATTCATGTCTAGCCCGAAGACCGGAAATAGATTCAGCCAGAGAATCGAAACAATTCAGATCTAGCCAGAAGATCGAAGTAGATTCAGCCAGAGAATCAAAGAAAATAGATTTAGCCAGAGAATCGAAACAAAGGAGATCTAGCCAGAAGATCGAAGTCAGGTCTAGTCTGAAGACCGGAAATAGATTCAGCCAGAGAATCGAAACAATTCAGATCTAGCCAGAAGATCGAAGTAGATTCAGCCAGAGAATCAAAGAAAATAGATTCAGCCAGAGAATCGAAACAAAGAAGATCTAGCCAGAAGATCGAAGAATATCTAGCCAGAAGATTGAAACCGTATCCAGCCCGAGGATCAAAATTAACATCCAACCAGAGGACTAAATTGAGTATAGATTCAGCCAGAGGATCGAAACTCCAGATTAAGTCAGAAGACTGATTCAGATTCAGCCAGAGGATCGGAAGAGAAATAAACAGCGCGGTGTATTTCAGCATTTTTGTGGTGTTCTCGGAGCGCAAATTTTCGGTCTGTCTTTGGTATTCAATCACAGCTCGCCCTGTTTGTCTAATAAGCTGTTCGCTTTCATCCTGCTCGGGTTAGCTGATGATCGAATAGGGGCAGCTGTAACACCCCAAAATTTTCCCTCCTTATTCTTGCATTCATTTTTGGGTCATTTAACATTTCATATTGCATTTCATCATGTCAATCAGAATCAGATCCAAGAAACTTTATTTAAAAAAAAACGGAAAACGAAAAAAAAAATTAAATAAATAATTAAATAAATAAAATAAAATAAAAGGAAAAAATCTCAGACTTGGACCTCTCTCAAAAGCCCACTAAGCTACCAATATTAGGCTATAAATACTAGAGTTTCATTGAAACAAA
Source organism: Lathyrus oleraceus (assembly GCF_024323335.1). Classification (NCBI taxonomy): domain Eukaryota; kingdom Viridiplantae; phylum Streptophyta; class Magnoliopsida; order Fabales; family Fabaceae; genus Lathyrus; species Lathyrus oleraceus. The sequence continues at coordinate 59,724,609 of NC_066585.1, forward strand.
ACAGACAGAAAAAGGAAGAGAAGCAAAATACTCTGAGGTTTCCTTGGAACAAAACCCTGGACAAAACCTGGAGAGAAACCTGACAGAGAACTCAGAGCAGCCTCCAAACCCTGAAGGGAACTCAACTGCACAGAATCACCTCTGCCTCACATAAACCCTAAAGATTGTTTTGTAAACCTCACGGGTGCAACTCAATTTCAATCAAGCTCTCCAATCAGGTTTGCCCTATTCCCATTACTTTACGCCTTCAATTTGAAATTTCTAAATGTATGAGGTATCATGGGTGAATTTGATACCCTTTTGATGCATGTGTTTGACAAGAGGTTTAGGCCTCCTACCCTTGGTTGCTTTTTGTGAGCTTTTTGTGAATTGAAAGGGCATGATTCATGTGGTTACATTTTGATTTGGGGGTAACTCTTGATTACCCTATTTTGTTTCTCTAACCTGTTTGTTAAGTTTTGTTTTGTGAGGGCTCATATGACTCTTGCAGAGATGACTTGCCTGGTGTTCCACTTTATTTGTGGGATACCACCTGGAGGTTTATTCCGACTACCTGTACTGACTCGCTTTCTTTGATGGTGCCAGCTTGAGAGATCTCCGGGTTTCTTGTCTCTTTAGTTGCTGTTACTTCGGATATTTATCCGTGTGGTACTTTTATATTTTTCTCGCATTTTACTGCTTTCCTAGCTGGAAGACCTCGATAGGAGGCAATGTTTTTGTGTGTTTATTTTTTTTTTTTACAGGTTCCTTCGTCAAGGACTGCCTTTTGGCATGAGCATCCCTAACCCTACCAACTCATTGATTTTTATTCTCCTAAGAACATGTTAACTCCTTCTACTACAGGCGAGTAAGTCTCCAAAGGTTGAGCATCCGGTAGATTGCGTAGTAACGTCGTTCGTCCAAAACCCAATCCATAACCCCCATAGTTAGCCGAACTACGACTTGCTCTGATTCTCATTCCAGATGAGATACGTAGGCATAAGACGCGATGTCTTAGCGAGCACAATTACCCTTAACCCCTAGGTAGCCGAGCTACGAAGACTCTGATTCTCATATTCAGATGAGATACGTATGCAGTGGATGCGACATCCATGCGAGTCATTTTCTTTTGGCCCCTTTTTTTTAGTAAATAACACATTAGATAAACCCACACCCTTTAGACAAGAACTACAAAAGTGGATCCCGTAGAGTACAACGGATGCGTAGGGGTGCTAATACCTTCCCTTCGCATAATCGACTCCCGAACCCAAGATTTGGTTGCGAGACCTTGTCTTGTCCTTTCCTTTTTCCAGGTTTACTTCGAGCGTTTCCTTTCCCTCCTTTGGGATAAATAACGCACGGTGGCGACTCTCCTGTCTTTCTTCGCCGGTTGTTTTTTTTTGCATTCCATTTTTCAGGTTGCGACAGGTGTAGGAGAAAGATTTTTCTTAAAATGAAAAACAAATTACTTAGAGTGATGGACAATAACAAGAATATCAACAGCAACCCGATTGTTGCAAGTCTGGCCATGCGTCACAAAGTTTTTACAATGCTTCTCTATGCGCTTCAGAATTCATTAATAGAGACATCACGGAAATCTTTGACGAATTTTGGAGCAGCTGTTCCACCACATTAAACTTACTCCTCTTAATCAACCTTAATACCTCATCATCATCATTAGGCTTCAGTTTGCTGGATTCACCAGACTGACACACTGGAGCACTAATCGGGCTTACCACAGGCACATCAACCTTCTTACTGATTGCAGCCTCTTCTACATCCTTTGGGAAAACTGGACTAAATACACGACCACTACGAGTCACCTTTGCGATATCATCTATATTCACCACAGAATTTTCCATAGGAAACGGAACCTCTTGGCCATTCTCCACCATGGTGGCATTATACTTATAGGGAACAACTTTATCGGATGCATACGGGACAGGGCCCGCTAACCGTATAACCAACGACAATACCGATTTATTAACGTTGTTGTTGCTGCTACTAATAAACTGAATCACTACCCGCTCAGGGGTCTTGAACATTGGCGCTATGACATTCACATCATCTACCTCTATTGACTGACAGATTTAGATAAGCCTTTCATCCATTAACCTCTAAATGTCCCTCTTGACAATGACACATCCTCGAGGGTTCATGCTGCATATCACACAACCATCATGGTCATGCTCACAATCACTGACCAAACTGATATCTCTATGAATTGCAACTAAAGACTGTCTGATATGGCGAACATCATAAACCTTATACTCTCCAGGACAACCATCTACCATGTTGACAGAGGCATTACCATGAGCGAGCAACATATTGGCTTTCACATTTGGTGCACGGTCCTCAAAGGACACCATCCTACTCTTCACAAGCTTCTGTACCTCATATTTTAATGGATAGCAGTTCTCAATGTCATGCTAGGAGCTCCTTGGTGAAAGTCACAGCGGAGTTTAGGCTTGTACCACCATGGAGGTGGCTCGGGAAATTGAGGTGCATTTCTTGGTTGAAGTAGGTTCTTGAGAACCAAGGATGGATACAGTTCGACGCATGACATAGGAATAGGGTCAAAAGAGACCTTCTTCGTCTCGAAGCTTTGTTGATTATTGTTGTTGTTGTTGTTGATTCTTTGTTGCGGTTGTTGTTGACGTTGTTGTTGTTGAATTGGAACTGATTGAATGCTGGAACTTCTAAAAAATACTGGAATTACTGATGAAACTTAATGTTGATGCTGACGCGTTTGAGGATGTCTTCTGACATGAGGCCTCCTCTGCCTCCCCATAGATACTGAGTTGGTTTCCCCTTCCTTCCTTTTGGCAAAACCACTACCGCACTTCTTATTGGATGACACCTCTTCCTTAGACAGATGTCTTTCACAGACTCTCTCCTCTAATCTCATCCCCATATTTACCATCTTGGTAAAGTCACTGGGGGAACTGGCAATCATTCGTTTGTAATAAAACGAACTCAAGGTCTTCAGGAAGATCTTTATCATCTCTTTCTCTTATAATGGAGGATTAATCTGAGCAACAAGTTCTCTCCATCTTTGAGCAGACTCTTTAAATATCTCTTTATCTTTCTGAGACATAGACCTCAGTTGGTCTCTATCAGGCGACATATCCATATTATACTTGTACTACTTTACAAAAGCTTCACCTAAAACATTGAAAGTATGAATACTTGCATTGTCTAGCCACATATACCATCTCAGAGTAGCACCAGTCAAACTGTCTTGAAAGTAGTGAATTAATAACTATTCATTATCAGTTTGAGTTGACATGTTTCTAGAGGATATAACAAGGTGGCTAAGTGGACAAGTATTTCCCTTATACTTTTCAAAGTTAGAGAATTTGAACTTCATCGGGATCTTCATATTTAGTACCAAGCAGAGTTCAACAACACTCTTCCCAAACAGGTCCTTTCCTCTCAAAGTTTTCAACTCCTTGTGCAGATTAAGGAACTGATCCTTCATTTCGTCCATCTTTTCATAAACATTTGGACCCTCAGAAGGCTCAGAATGGTAGATGGTGTCCTCAACACGAGGCAAGGTATGAACAACTGGAGGCAGCACAGACATGACCGGGCTAGATGCTAACATAGAAGAAAATGTAGGCAAACCCTTCAGGCATGAAATTTGGTGGCGTCCCCTGTAAGACCCTAAGATCCCTCATGGCATCATGTTATTGCACAAGTGCATTGTCTCAAGGATCATAGCATGTTTGGCTCCTTAACCCTAGGGTTGAGACTTGTTTGAGTGTTTTGAGACCACCGAGCATACTTGTATTATATATTATTGCTTTTCTTATTTTGATTACTAACCAAAAGCATAAAAATATGTCACTAACGCTCTTTGTTTTGAAGCTCAAGTGATCATGTGCTCCATGCTCCTAGGAGGCTCCTAAGCTCAATGAAGTTGCTAGGTGAAGATGAGAAAAAGCATGACAATGGTCCACAAAGTTCCTAATCATCATATTTGTCTCCTAAGTATCTCAATTTTCCAATTTGATCAAGATAACCCAAAGGTCTTGAGGTTTGTTTCCCAAGGAAACCCTAATTCAACTGTGCTTTGACTGTGCCTTGCCCATGGAGAAATCTCAACCTATGATCAAATTCAATCAAGGGAAGTTCTTTCATTCATAATTTTATGCATATATGAGCTTATTTGAGGATCCTCAATCATCCATTCATCATGATAGTTTGGCCTTGAAAAGTTGACCAGTCAAGTCATCTGACTAAACTGAAGATCACTGAGATACAACTTTTAATGTGTTTGTCAAATGGAGATGACCCCAAGAGAAAAACTGTTCTTAAGAACCATATGAACAACTTTTATGTTCATCAAAACTCCATTTGAAACTTTGAAGGTCATCATTCATTTCAAAACATTATAGGTCATTTTGACTTAAACCCTAATTTTAGGTCAACTTCCCAAGGACCTAACTTCCTTATTTTTTATGATTTTGAGGTGATACCAAATGAATTGTAAAATTTAAGATGTCTAATTAAAATGTTATGTTGGAAAAAAATTCATAATCCTAAAATAAACACATGTGATAATACAAAACATTATAGGTCACTTTGGACCTAAGTCATTGAATTTGAAAAATGCCCAACTTCAAGTGCCCACAACTTTCTCATGAAAAATCCAAATGATGCAAACTTTAAATCTAAATTTATCATCTTGAAAATATCTACAACTTTGATGTTGGAGGTTTTTCCATTTGAAGCTTGCATCATTGAAACAGAAGGGTTTAAAGAGGCTTGCTTTTGGTGAAAATTTTCAAAGGGGAACTTAAACATGTTTTGTGACCAAACTTTCATAGCCAGTTTTCATTAATTTCCAAATGGCAAATGGATTTTTTCCCAACATGACTTTTGTCCCTTATTTCAAGAGCTTTCCAACCATTACTCACATTTTTTTTACTTTCCATGTGGGAGTTTCGAAGAGCTTTCTTTTTATGACCATTTTGGCATTTCATGATATAACTTGATGTGCAAGCTTGTGTAGTTCATTATGCACGACCAATTCATTTCCAGTTAAGCTCAGAAAGGATTTACACCCATCATTGGGCCTTACATGTGCCTGTACAGGCCCATGCAAGGAGAATTCAAATCCCATGCACACGAGGGAACCATGCTTGCCAATCCATTTTAGCTATAAATAAGTGTGCATTCTCATTCAATGGGGAACCAAGTGGAGATCTGAATTGATGCTGAATTGAAATCCCAACCCTCACTAAAGGAATTTTCAGTTTTCTCTTTCTCTTTCAAGCTTGAAATTCAACATCATTAGTTGATTTTCAAAGCTCAATTCCTTAACCTATCATCACCATCACACTTCTAAAGCAAAAGCAGATCAAGATCTTGGAGAATTCGTGGTATTTGAAGCTTCATTTCAGAGGTAGGACCTCAAACTTTTTTGATCTAGATCTTGCAATACAATGTGATTTTCTTTGGTTTGTGTGGTTTTCTGAAGTCCTCTCACTTGAGGCAGGTCAATGGTGGTCTTAATTATGCAAATCGTGCCATTCCAATTGACATACCATGATTTTCAAGCTCACATTTCTCTCTAAATAGGAATGGTGAGGATGATCCATGGTTACAGTGGTGATGTACATCACCTAAGCTTCATTTTGATGTCCTTACATTTCATTTTCATTGCAATTTATTTTCCTGCACGTGGTGGCCGGAGATTGTTGGATCACCGGAGAAGAAGGTGTTTTCCACCGTCTGTACCACGCGCGCATCTTCAGAACCATTGGATCATGCTTCTACGTTATAATCCTGACCATTCCTTGTGTCTACTTATTTTAAATCATTGTGATGTGCGCTTGACTCAAACCTACCATGCATCCGCGCCTCTGAGCCATGTGATCCATGCCACGTCAATTAATGAAATGATCTGATGGCGCTGGATTTTTCTATTTTTCTTATTTTCTTTTAATTTTAGTTAATTCCTTTTATTTTCAAAAATTCATAAATATTTTATTTGAAGTCACAAAAATATGAGACCAATGCCAAAAAAATTCTTGAAAAATCTAGTTTCATATTTTGATTTTTAATTATTTTTGTGACTCCATTTCATATTTTTTGTGAATTATTTGGTTTTTAATAGTTTTAATTCATTTTAAAATACTTTTTGATATTTGAAAAAATCCAAAAATATTTTCCTAACACCTATGGATCATGATAAATCAATGAAAAACAATCTCATCAATTTCTTATTTGATTTGAGATTTTAATTCATATTGTGTTATTTTTCATTGTTTTTAATTGTTTTAAAATAGTTTCTGATTTAAAAAATTGTTGAGAAAATTTGTCAAAGTTTGTTTGACCATGTTAGACATATGAGAATTTAATTGTACTTGTTGAAGTTGATTTGAATTAAATTTGAGGTTTGACCATATTTTGATTATTTTATTTTGCATTTATTTTTAATTCAAAAAATACAAACAAAATATGGTTGACTTGTTGACTTGTAATATTCATTTCTTTTCTGTTTAGCATTGATTGGTGATGATTTAGTTCACTTTTGACCAATTGAATTTGATACTTGAATTCTCTTTCCATTCATTTCATCTTCATCCTTTTCTTTTTATTTTGGCCAATGAGTTAATGTCTTATGGTTGGTCTTTACAAATGAGAGGTTTAACCATCTTTGATACAAACCAAACTCAACTTGATCCAAGATCAAGTGAGTTGTTTTGTGTCCAAGATAGGTTGCTTCTTGGTCAAGCAAAAAACCTAAAGTCCATACAAGGCCTCTCCCCTTTTGTTTTGGCATGGCAAGTTTTTGGAGCTTGACTTACTAGTCATGATCTCTAACTTGTGTCTATTTGCCTATAGTTTTATTGACCGGCCTCAGATAGGTGTGACTACTACATTAGTCCACTTACGATTGCTTAACATAACGCTACATTGTCTTATGACAAACTAACATAACCATACTAATTACTAACTTTAATTTGAGCATTCAATTTCTTGCCCTTTACTTTAATGCCATTTATTTCTTGCTCATTTATTCATATTGCTTTTCATTTTGCTCACTTGAGCACATATTTTATGTTTATGTCATTTTCCTTTTGCTCATTTGAGCTCATTATTGTATATAAATATATTGTTGTCTTGTGTTTGTTTTGTCTTTGTTTTGTGTGAACCTAATGCAAAAGGATAAAGGACTTAGAATTAGGATATACCTATGCTTAAAGGAGTTCAAGAGCAACTAGGCCTCATGCCTTTAGAATGCTAAACTTGTTGAAGAGTAACTAGGCCTCATGCCTTTAGAATTCTAAATTTTCAAAGTTGACTTTAGAGGACTTCTCATCCAAACCTTTTCTTTGTCCATTCCCCTTATTGTGTTGTGAACTTTTTGATGTTTGCTCTTGTGTGATAGGGATTCCATCTTGAGATAGTAAAGAGGACCATTGCCATGAATAGTCAAGTTAAGAGAGACAAGCCAAATGGAGATCCTAGGAGCTTGAATCCAATTTGTTTGATTGCTTGATTGTGTTTGCTAAGTCCAAAGGAAATGAGCATCTTGAATAATCTCTATGATTCCAAGAAAAGGAACTCCAAGGGTTTATCTTTCTCCTCTTATTTTTGTATGCTTTAGGACTAGCCCTTCTCTTCTTCTCCCCACTCCAACCCAAGCCAAAAAGTTTTCTTCAAACTTTAACTTTGTTTAAAATTAGAAACCTAGGCCTTATGCCTTTGACTTTTCACAATCTTTTCATAAATACTCATTGTGAATACATCTTAATCCAACTTTGAACTTCATTTTGTAAATAAACCTAACTTGTAAATAACTCACTTCAAGTTGTTTTTGTGGTTCCAATGGCCACCTTTGTTAAACCTTTTTCATAAACATTAGTCATAGGTTTGAGTTATCATAGTGGTTGATGTAAATCTCACCTCATCCTTAGTGATTGAATTATAAGTCTTCCATACTTATTATAGGGTTAACCCCTCACTAGTATGTTGAAGCTTTCCTCACATGGTGGATTGTTGGTTTAGGTTGTGTTTTCTCCCTTTGATAACAAAATACCTTAAGGCTTTTGATCAAATCAATTCACCAATCTTTGAGATTTTTACCCCGAACTACGAGGTTTTGATCCTACCTTTGTGATGGTACGTAGGCAATGGGTTCATTCCATTCAAACAACAAAATTTGTAAATATAATCTATTCTCTTCTCATCCCTCCAATCTTTTGCACATATTTTCAGAAATACCAACCTACAACACATATTTTCAAAAAGAGGTTCCCTTAGAGTACTAAGGATGTTTTGGGTGCGTAAAACCTTCCCATCTCATAACCAACCAGTTTTTGATTTGAAAAACTTCTTGCCTTGGCTTTTTAGCCTTTCCTTTGGACAAATAAAAGTGCGGTGGCGACTCGAATTGTATGTTTACTTTTGGTTTAGTCAATAAACCTAAAGGTAACAAAAACCCCGCTATAGAAAAGTGGCGACTCTGCCGGGGAGAAAGATTTCTAGCTCTCTAGTGGGTTTAGCCTACTTTTTGCTTATGTGTGTTGTATGTTTATATTTGTTGGTGACATATTTTTGTGCAAATTTGGGATAAATGTATTGTTTGTAATGTATGAATTGCTTGATATATTAATTGCTTGTATGCTTGGTGGTTTCTTGTGAGAATGAGTTCTATACCCGAACTCGAGTGCACTTATGATAGGAGAATGACATAGTCTTATTGACTTGTTTGGAGTTATTCCTTAGCAAGTTAACTTGCAAGCCCATTCACTTGGTGGAGGTCTTGTTGGGATCAATAATGTCACACGAGTAGTCGTGGTTAGCCATTACTCTTTCCAATATAAACCTTAGAAGCGAAGGACCTTAGATACCTAGCCCACCTTGGCCTATTTTAAGACGTAGTGCAAAAATCGTTCAAGTGTAAGATTTGATACGATTGTTATGCGATACTACACTCATAAGAGTCTCTCTTGAGAATATTTTTGGAATACGAGTAGTCGTTTTATCCGATAATATCCAAAAGATGAGATAATGAATATGGGGACCTTTTAGAACATGATTGTCAGATTTAACCATAGTACACTCCCATTGGGTGATTCTTAACCAAGACTCCATGCTCGTGACTTACAACAAACCCTTGATTTGCAGTTGATCTATTCTCGTACATTCTCAATATCAATGGAACTTGGGTGTTGATGAGGTGTAAACCATAATCCATCAAAATGGATGATTGATATTGACGATGACTTGAGCCATCTCGTGACCTTTGTGTGGTGTGACTTGCTTGATCCTTGAGTGTGACTGTTGCATCCATGCATTCATGTATTCATATGCATCCATATCATCAACAATAAAGTTTTCAAGGAACTTAAGAGGTCTATTTGCAAATTTTCAGAGGCATGGATAAGCAAAGAAGGAATACGAAGAAGTACAGTTTCAGACAACCCAACTTGAAAGAGTTAAGGAGTTTGACATCTTATGTATTAGAGCCCTTGGAGTTTAAAGCTCGTCATGGGAAGCTTCTGTCTATTCTTTCTACCAAGGTGGATGAAGGTCTGATGAGTGTGTTGGTGCAGTTCTACGATCCTTTGTACCGATGATTCACTTTTCCGGATTTCCAGCTTTTGCCTACGCTTGAGGAATATGCCTATCATATGGGTATACCTATTCTGGACCAGTTGTCATTCAGTGGCTTAGAGAAGATTCCGTCTTCTCAAGAGATTGCTGATATGCTTCACATGGATGTATCTGACATTGTTGCTCATATGACTACCAAAGGTGGAATTCAAGGTCTCCCATCTGATTTTCTCATTACCCAAGCTACCTTGTTTGGGAAGGCTATGAGTAAGGAAGCTTTTGAAGCCATATTTGTACTCCTCATCTATGGGCTAGTGTTATTTCCCAACATCGAAAATTTTGTGGATGTGAACGCTATTAGGATTTTCTCTTCTCTTAATCCAGTTCCGACTTTGTTGGGTGACACTTATTTCTCTTTGCATATGAGGAATACAAAGGGTGGTGGATCCATTGTGTGTTGTCTGCCTCTGTTGTACAAGTGGTTTATTTCGCACTTGCGTCAGACGCTTGCCTTCAATGAGAACAAGGGATGTCTACGGTGGTCTGCGAGACTCATGTCTCTCACTAATGATGATATCTCTTGGTATAACCGTGTTTATGATGGCGTTCAGATTATTGACTCTTGTGCTGAGTTCTCCAATGTGCCTCTTCTTGGTACATGTGGTGGAATTAACTACAACCCTGTTTTGGCTCATCGTTAGCTTGGGTTCCCCTTAAAGGATAAACCTAACAACATTTTGTTGGAAGGCTTGTTCTTTCAAGAGGGTAAAGATCCCCAGAACTTGAATGATAGGATGGTCCGCTCCTGGCACAAAGTTCATAGGAAAGGGAGGAATGAGCTCGGTCCTAAGAATTGTGTTGCTTTGGAACCTTACACCGCTTGGGTGAGGAGGAGAGCTCTTGAGTACCGCATGCCATACGATTATCCGAGACCTACCCCTATGGTTATGGTTGGGCCTTCAACCCTCCCTAACCAAGGAGTAGAGGAGTTGAGAGATGAAGACCGGTCGCGTGCTTGGATTTGTGAGTGTGAGGAACTTCTTCAGCAGCTCAAATATAAGGATGCAGTGATAGAATTTCTAGAGCATCAGGTTATTGATGAGCCTGATGATGTTGTTACTTCTCTTCTTTCTCACTCATCTAGGTTTTGGAAGAGGAAGTATGATCAGCTTGCTAAGGAGAAGGCCAATATGGAAACAGCTTATGAGAGAGAGGTGAAGAGGCTTCGTGCAGCTTATCTTCCGATCTCGAAGGCTTTGGATGATTGCTTCTAGGGCTCCATAGGGTGTTTATTCTCCTTCTCTCTTGTATTGTATTTGGTTACCAAAACTGTGCTACTTCTTTGGTGAAAAAGGTTTCCAAATATTATTACTATGAGTATTCCATATATGTCTTCAAAGTTAAATATTTTCAAATATTTGCAAATAGATATCTAAAAAGTTCCTCTGATTAAAAAACAAATCATATGCACGAACATTGCATGCATCATACGCATAAGCAGGTTTTATTCCAAGCTCTTGATCAGTGGTCTAACTCTTTGCTCTTCATTTATTTTGAAGACAAGCTGATGCACCGGTATAATACTAGAGCCAATCATCCGAAGATAATGGAGCATCTAGAGCAAGAGAACAGGGACATAAAGGAAGAGACTACTAGGCTGACTACCATGATGGAGTCAGTTCTGGCCGCCCAAAGTCAAGCTTCACCAACTCTTGCAACTCCTCCCGGGAGGACTGTCATATCTGAGATAGCAACGTCATCTGTGCCTGCTGAAACAACCCACTTCGCTCCGACTATGCCAACTGGGTTCCCTTGGGGAATTCCATCTAATTTCATGCCAGAGGGCTTCGCTCCTACTCTCGCTTCCATGCCGGCATCTAGCCCGGTCCTATCTGTGCCACCTCCTGTTGTGCACACCCTTCCCCGTGTTGAGGACATCATCTGTCATTCCGAGCCATCTGAGGGCCCGAATGTATATGAGAAGATGGATGAAATGAAAGATCAATTCCTTGAGTTGCGCAAGGAACTGAAGACTTTGAGGGGTAAGGAACTCTTTGGGAAAAATGTTACTGAGTTGTGCCTGGTGCCCAACGTGAAGATCCCTATTAAATTCAAAGTATCTGACTTTGAGAAGTATAAGGGAAATATATGCCCGCTCAGCCATCTTGTGATGTATGCTCGCAAAATGTCAACACAGACTGACAACGACCAACTGCCGATCCACTACTTTCAGCATAGCCTGACAGGTGCTGCGCTCGGGTGGTATATGGGGCTAGAGAGTGCAAGCATCCGCTCTTTCAACAATCTAGGCGAGGCCTTCGTTAAGCAGTATAAATATAATGTGGATATGGCTCCCGACAGGGACCAATTGAGGGCGATGTCGCAGAAGGATAAGGAGACCTTCAAGGAATACGCCCAGAGATGGCGAGAATTGGTAGCTCAGATAGTGCCACCCCTGGAGGAGAAGGAGATAACAAAGATCTTCTTGAAGACTTTGAGCTCTTTCTATTATGAAAGAATGATTGCCAGTGCTCCCTCAGACTTCACCGAAATGGTGAATATGGGGATGATATTAGAGGAAGGGGTCTGTGAAGGACGGTTATCTAGAGATGACAGTTCCTCAGCAAAGAAGTATGAAGGCTTTTCTAGGAAGAAAGAGGGAGAGACTCATGTTGTGTCCTCTCATATTAAAAGAAGGCCCTCTGTAAGGAGGAAGGACGTGCGCCCGACCGTCAACCAACACCAGGTGGCTCATATAGCACCTGCTTTTAGAGAAGTTCATCAACAACAACAACATCATCAACAACAATAGACCTACCAGCCTCACAATAATAACAATACGAGAGGAAGAGGGTAACTTTTGACCCGATTCCGATGACATATGCTGAGCTTTATCCTTCCTTGATCGATAGGAAGCTGATAACTCCACGAGATCCTCCTGCTGTACCGACCAACCCTCAGTGGTGGTATAAGCCCGAGCTTCATTGTGTGTATCATTCCGGTGCTCCCGGACATGACGTAGAGAACTGTTACCCGTTGAAGACCAAGGTGCAAGACCTTGTGAGAAGTGGGATATTATTTTTCGAGGACGTAGGTCCAAACGTGAAGAAGAATCCATTTCCCGAGCATGGGAAGGCAACCGTTAACATGGTCCAGGGATGCCCTAGCAAATACAAAGTTCTGTATGTGAACGACATAAGGCAATCTTTGGTCGAGATGCATAAGTTGTTGTATGAACACAACCATTACGAGCATGACCATGATAGGTGCCAGGTGTGCACTATCAATGAGAGAGGATGAAGTTGATGTAATTACTCCTGTGTTTAAAATCCCTAAGCCTGTAGTTATCAAGTATGATGGCAACAAGAAGAAGGTATCGCCAGCTCTTGTGATCAAGCCAGCGGGCCCTGTCCCGTATGTATCAGACAAAGTTGTTCCCTACCAATATAACGCAGTCATGATGGAGGATGGGAAGGAGGTATCGTTGCCCTTAACTTCTGTGGTGAGCATTTCAGATGTCAGTGGTGTGACCCGTAGTGGTCGTGTTTTCTTGGCTCAGCCAAAATCCCATGAAGACATTGTGAAGAGAACTGCTGTTAATCCTGTCCGTCCCGTGGGGACTTCTTCAAATAATTATGTTCCTGTTGTGAAGGGTGTTGACCCTGCTGTTGTTAAGAATAATAATGCTCCTATCCTGGTTGGCCATTTTAAAAGAGGATGGTGATGAGATGTTGAGGCTCATCAAAAGGAGTGAATATAATATTGTTGATCAGCTGCTACAAACTCCACCAAAGATATATGTCTTATCTTTATTTATGAATTCAGAGCTACACCGCAAAGCATTGCAGAGGGTGTTGGACATGGCATACGTGGACCACAATGTCACCATAAAGCAGTTTGATAGCATTGTTGCAAATATAACCGCTTGCAACAATTTGAGCTTCTGTGGTGCTGATCTTCCTGAGGAGGGAAAAGACCATAATTTGGCTTTACACATCTCCATGAACTGTAAGGATGATGCATTATACAATGTGTTGGTGGACACATGATCATCACTTAATGTGTTGCCAAAATCCACTCTTGCTAAACTTTCATACCAGGGGCCTCCCATGAGGCAGAGTGGAGTGGTTGTAAAGGCGTTTGATGGATCACGCAAAACTGTGATCGGAGAATTAGAACTCCCGATCAAGATTGGACCTAGTGATTTTCAGATCACTTTCCAGGTCATGGATATTCATCCGTCTTACAGCTGTTTACTGGGCAGACCATGGATTCACGAAGCAGGCGCCGTGACATCCACCCTACACCAAAAGTTGAAGTTCGTGAAGAACAAGAAGTTGGTGGTGATAGGGGGAGAGAAGGCTCTCTTGGTCAGTCATTTATCTTCCTTCTCCTATATTGATGTTGAGGATGAGGTTGGAACTCTGTTCCAAGCCTTATCTATTACTAAGCCTTCAAGGAAAGGACTCTCTTCATTTTTCTCCTACAATGGTGCGAAGTTGGCCATCGAGCATGGTGCAACTACTGGTTTGGGGAAAATGATAAAGTTGAAAGATAACAAATCCCGAGCTGGCATAGGGTATTCTTCTGGTGTTTCCAATGAGCGTGGGCTATTCTAGAGTGGAGGTTTTATCCACACCGTTGAAGATCAGGAAGTTGCTGCCATTGTTGAAGATGATGAAGAGGAATACCTTGGCAACTTTGTCATACCCGGAGGAATCTGCAATAATTGGGTCGCTGTTGATGTTCCAACAGTTATCCACAAGTCAACGTAATATGTTCATTTTGTTGAAAAACCCTTCTCCCATGCCAAAAGGAGAAGTGGAGACATTGTTGGTATAATTTGATTAATACAATGATATTCATTCAATAATCGCATGTTAAATGTTTGTTTTTCAAATTATTTTTCCTTTTTGCATGAAATTGGTGATCACCATAAAACCCTAAAAAAGAGAATAAAATCAATCTTTTCATCTGCATAATGATTTGCCTTGTTTGAATTCTGAAATCTCTTTTATACTCAAAATCATTATGCAGGTTAATCAAACCCATTGAACATAATGATCCAACACCATCTCCCAACTTTGAGTTTGTAAGACCCCAATTTTGACCCTAAGATCCCTCATGGCATCATAATATTGCATTTGCATTGCCTCAAGGATCTTTAGCATCTTGGTTCCCTTTGCCTTTGGGTGGGACTCCTTGTGATTGGTTTGAGATCACCAAGCATGCTTGAATTATACATCATTGTTTCTCTTACTTTTGTTTACTAACCAAAAGCACAAAAATGTGTCACTAACATCTTTTGTTTGAAGCTTGAGTATCATCCAAGACACTTTGTGGGTTCTATTTAGATGATCAGTCAACACAAGGGAATGGCTTGAGATACTTCCAATAGGTTCAAATAGGGTCTATTCGTCAGTCAAAACGTTAATCTTGAAGGAGTAAAAGTTTGTTCATGAGCTGTCATGCTCTCTAGGCGAGCAGAATGGGTCGCCTAACGAGTCCCAAGAAAAGCCACCAGAATCACCTACGCTCAGAGGAATTTCTTGAACTATCATGCTCGCTAGGCAAAGCCCACGTGTTTAAAAAAAACAAAAAACGAAAAACGAAAATAAATAAATAAAATATAACAGAAAAATTTTGGACTTGGGCCTCTCTCATTTGAGCCCACAGGTCCACAAAAATCAGGTTATAAATTCAGAGTTTCAGTGAAACAAAAGGCCATTCTATTCCTATTACCTTGGCAAGGAAAAAGATAGTGAGAGAAGAGCTAATAGAGTTCAGAGCAACCTCCAGAGACTGAAGGGAACTCATCGGCAAAGAACCAATTCCCTCTCATATAAACCCTCAGATTGCTTTGCAAACCCAACCGGGCAATTCAATTTCATTCGATCTCTCCAGTCAGGTTTGCCTTATTCCCATTACTTTATACTTTTAATTTGAATGCTCTGAATGTATGAGGTATTATGGGTGAATTTGATACCCTTTTGATGCATGTGTATGACAAGAGGTTTAGGCCTCCTACCCTTGGTTGCTTTTCGTGAGCTTTTTGCGAATTTTAATGGCATGATTCATGTGGTTACATTTTGATTTGGGGGCAACTCTTGATTACCCTATCTTGTTTCTATAACCTGTTTGTTGAGTTTTGTTTTGTGAGGGCTCATATGACTCTTGCAGAGATGGCGTGCCTGGTGTTCCACTTTATTTGTGGGATACCACCTGGAGGTTTATTTCGATTACCTGTACTGACTCACTTTCTTTGATGGTGCTAGCTTGAGAGATCTCTGGGTTTCTTATCTCTTTATTTGCTGTTGCTTCGGATCTTTATCCGCGTGGTACTTTATTTTTCTCGCATTTTACCGTTTTCTTAGGTTTCGCATAGCCTCTCGTGGCATGTCAATTAAGGTAGCGCGGTTCCTTCATCTAGGACTGCCTTTTTGCATGAGCATCCCTAAACACCCCAAACTCATTGATTTTTCTTCTCCTAAGAACACGTTATCTCCTTCTACTACAGGCGAGTAAGTCTCCAAAGGTCGAGCATCTGGTAGATTGCATAGTAACGTCGTTCACCCCAAAACACAACCCTTACCCCATAGGTGGTCGAACTACGTTTTGTTCTGATTTTCATCCCAGATGAGATGCGTAGGCATAAGACGCGATGTCTTAGCGAGCACACTCCTCTTTAACCCATAGGTAGCCGAGCTATGAAGACTCTGATTCTCCGATTCATATGAGATACGTATGCAGTGGATGCGACGTCCGTGCGAGTCATTTTCTTTTGATCCTTCTTTTAGTAAGTAGTACATTATATAAACATACACGCTTTTCTCATCCCTTCAATCATGTTTGCACAAATAAATTTTCAAAAAAAAAAAAACAACAACCTTTGCAACAAATGTGAAAAGGGCTCCCTAGGAGTACCTAGGATGCTTTGGGTGCCTAACACCTTCCCATTGCATAACCAACCCCCTTACCCAAATCTCTGACATTTTTACTAGTTTTTGATTCGATAAAACTTTTAGGTTTTTGTTCGCTTTCTAACCATTACTTTGGATAAATAGAAGTGTGGTGGCGACTCGACTTGTATGATTTACCTTGGATTTAGTCAATATCTCTAATGGTAACGAATACCCCGCTACAGAAAAGTGGCGACTCTGCTGGGGACGTGTATTTGCCTAGTGGGTTTTGCCGACTTTTCATATTTGTTGTATTGTATTGTATTTTTTTTTGTGACATATTTTTGTGCAATTTGGGATTACTGTATTGTATGTAATGATTGAATTGCTTGATATTAATTCCTTGTATGCTTGGTGATCTTTGTGAGATGAGTTCTATACCCAGACTCGAGTGCACTTAGGATAGGAGAATGGCGTAGTCTTGTTGACTTGTGTGGAGTTATTCCTTAGCAAGTTGACTTGCAAGCCCATTCACTTGGTGGAGGTTATGTTGGGATCAATAATGTCACACAAGTAAGTTGTCGTTAGACATTACTTTTTCCAATATAGACCTTAGAAGCCAAGGACCTTAGCTTACCAAACCCATCTTGGCCTATTCGTAGGATGTAGTGCGAAAGTCGTTCAAGTGTAAGATTTGACACGATTGTTACGCGATACTACACTCATAAGAGTCTCTCTTGAGAATATTTTTGGAATACGAGTAGTCGTTTCTCCGATAATATCCGAATGATGGGATGATGACTATGGGAACCTTTTGTAGAACATGGTTGGCAGGTTCAAAACCTTAGTACACTCCCTTTGGGTGGTTCTTAACCTAAACTCCATGCTCGTGACTTGCAACAAACCCTTGATTCATGGTTGATCCGTTCAGGTATCCTTAATATCAATGCAACTTGGGTGTTGATAAGGTGTAAACCATAATCCACCAAAATGGATGATTGATATTAAGGATAACATGATCCATCCCATGACCTTTGTTTGGTGTGCTTTGCTTGATCCTTGAGTGTGATTGTTGCATTCATGCATTCATGCACCCATTTGCATCCATATCATCAATAAATAAGAAAACTTTCAAGGAACTTAAGGGGTTTATTTGCAAAATTTTCAGACATGGAAAGACAAAGAAGGAATACAAAGAAGTACAACTTCAGGCAACCAGATTTGAAAGAGTTAAGGAATCTGACATCCTATTGTCGCATTACGCGAAAAACTGGCGGGAAAATAAAACAACAGAGCCGCCACCGTGCGTTATTTATCCCCAAAAGAGGGAAAGGAAACGCTCGAAGTAAACCTGGAAAAGACATGGTCTCGCGACCAAAGAGAGATGGGATCGGGAGTCGGTTATGCGAAGGGAAGGTATTAGCACCCCTACGCATCCGTCGTACTCGACGGGATCCACGCACAAAAGGAAGGATAAAGGTTGCTAAACACTGCTCACAAACATCAAACACTAGCTGAAAGGAGACACAGGAAAGACAAAAGAAACTAACTCGGCAGGATATCGCATCCTGGGCCTATGTAGTCTGTCAGGCACAGACATCAGAGTCGACGTAGTTCGGGACAGGGGGAAACGTGCTCGCTAGGATGTCGCATCCTATGCATACGTATCTTCTTGGACTAAAGAAGAATCAGAGCACTCGTAGCTCGGCTCACGCACGTCAAACAAGACCCACACAGGAAACCGACTGCCAATCGCTGGACTTACGTCAGACTCCACACAAACAGGCAAACATGGAAACCGAACGCCAATCGCTGGACTTACATCAGACTCCGAACCAGCAAACCCACACACACAGGAAACCAACTGCCAATCGATGGACTTACGTCAGACTCCACACAAACAAGACACAGGAAACCAACTGCCAATCGCTGGACTTATGTCAGACTCCTAACAAAGAAACTGGAAACCGAATGCCAATCGTTGGACTTACATCGGACTCCAACCAGAAAAGGAGAAACAACTCACACAAACAAAACAAAAGGCCGCCCGGAGAGATCAGCTCATCTCCTGCCTACGTACCTCATCTGGTATGAGGATCAGGGCGACATAGTTCCCCTACGCAGGGAAAAAGGACTAGCCTAACCAGAAACAAAGGAAGACACAAACTACTAGGGAGACTACGACTCGAGCCTAGAAGTTGTCATGCATACCATCCCTAAGTTAAGGTTGCTATCTAACTTGCACAGGGAGCAAACTATCCTAAACAGCACAGGCAAAGCAATCATACACACAATTAGCACACACTATATACAAACAAAGTGGGCACACACAAGGCTAGGCTGTGAAACACAAGCCAACTGGAATCGGGTGTAATTAGCTCTTAACCCTAACATTGAGAGTTAGGGTGAAGCAGATGAAATGGGAAGTGAAGATAAGACTTCACAGCTCTTATCCCTGGCCTGGGAGAGCATCAGACAAATGAAAGTGTGGGAGTTCAGAAAGTAGGAACTCTTCTCCATATATGACTGACACAACATGGATCTTGGGTTAATATCCACAATGCATCAACACATGGTGTGTGAGCAAAGTGGATGACACACTGAATAGCAGGAGATGGATTGCACATCTCTTTTATCTGCCAATTGTCTCTTAGAGGTCTTTTCCTGCTTGGCACAAATATAAACAAACACAAGCATTGCCTCTTAAGGAGGGCTTCAGACAGGTGCCTGCCCAAGTAACAGGACAGGTCTTCCAGACTACATGAAGTCAGAAAGTTATACCTCAAATGGTTAAGCAACCAAGCAAAAGCAAATGCAAGTTCAAAAGAACTTAAGCAACTAATGTACCTGAAAGAAAATCTAACTCAATCAGTATACAACTCAAAAAGTCAAACAGACAACCAATAGTCAACAGTCAACAGTGCATGGTCAAACAAGCAATGCAACAATGTGCAAGACACAAGCTCAACTCAAATGAGCTAAAATCCACCTACAAAACAACTCAAGGTTAACCAATATAAACCAATTAATCAATCCAAATGAGTGAGCATCATCCACTATGGCAAATGTGCTTCTTAACCTGAAATCAAAGCTCAAACATAAGCAACAAACCACTAGGTTAAGGCCTAGGGTCAAAGAGGGAGAAAAAATCCAAAACAGAACATGAAATTCAACATGAATAAACCTCAATCAATTAAGAACATCATCCAAAAGATCCCACATCAATAGCATCAACCAAGTTCATTTCATAAACCAATCATGGCAAGGTATGCAAGTTGAAAGCACATTGAGACAACAGAATGAACAAATGCACATTAATTCAAAAATGATTCAATTAATCTCAACAAAATTCATGGCTAAACAGAACATACAACATGATCATCAAACAAAAACTTAGGGCAATTGGACAAGATTAAGCATGGTAATCAAATTGTATAAGGCAAGGCAAACATAACAAGCTCATGTGGGACACCAAATGGTACATCAACTTAGCACAAGCCTAAAACAAAAATGAAACATGGTAAAAACCTCAAACCAAAGCCAAAACAAACTTCAACATGTCTAGATACAATGTGCAAAATTTCACATTCATAGGATAAAGCACAAGCATTTCACAAATGATTGAAATTCAAGACACTTCAAAAGCTCACAAATGATCATCCAGCATGAAAAATCTCAATCAAATCAGAAATCAATCCAAAAATTCCACAAAAAATCATGATCAATCACAACATCCATAAGGAGTATCATACAAAAAATCACATCAATTGGAATTCATTTGGCATGGAAAACAAATTAATCAAGTTGGACAAGCAAAGGTGTGACACACATTGTCACACCTACATTCACATGATCATATCTCATCAACCATAAATGATAAAAATGCAAACTCAACACCAAAATGTCCAGCATGAAGTCTAGTTTAAGCATGTAAAATTTCATAGGCATTGTATAAACAACCATCATTTCACAAATGAAATAGTAAGGCAAGGTTCAAAAAGCATACATGTTAACATTCCCTAGCACCAATTGATTTCCAGCCATGCACAATTTGTGCAAAAATAATCAAAAAAAACTAGACACAATAAGGAACATGATGCAAAAATCCACACATTTTTTGGATGATTATTCAATGATTTATGAATTTATGAAGTGAAGGAAAAAATAAAAAAACATGATGCAAGCATGTGGAAATGGTATGGAGGGAAAAGAAAAATGTAAAATGCCATTTGAATTTATGCCAAGAGCTGGAATCGAAGCGTGGCCAAGTTTGAAGTGAAGCGCGCTTTAGAGTGAAACGCACAGTTTCACTAATGCGCTGGCAAGCAAGCACCAATAGGAACGCACGCATGGAAACAACATGCACCAATCAGAAACGAGTATTGGACAAACACATGCAGACGCGGGCAAATAGTTCATGAGAATCAAACGCGTTTTCTGGAAAATTTCTCATCAGCTTCATCCAGTTCATCATGCACAGCACCATGCCAATAACATTTTTCTCAGTTTTTCAAAATACGCACATCAATGGATAGGTCTTTTAACATACAACACGAATCAGTCAATATTTCGTCAAGAAATCCACAAACACGCACAAATCAAAGAGAACAAGAACCACACATGAAACTTCAATCTAACATATCTAACACAATAATGCATGGAAATTCATGGAATAAAGCTCAGTTTGCTCAACATTGAAAGATCTACAACAATCACATAACAATTTCATGAATAGAGAAATTCGATTTCTGACCTTGATGAAGATGCAGAACTGGAATCGATGGATTTAGGACTTGAAAAGCTCAAACAGATCCTCCACAACACTTGTACGGATGAATGGATGAAGAAATGAGCCTTAATCGAGCTTGATTCCAACAGAATTGAAGTTCACCATTGATGTATCAAGCTTCAAGTATGCTTCCACCTTGCACGAATTCCCTTGGATCTTGGTTCAGCAATGCTCAATAATGCTTCTAGATGATGAATGGATCAAGAAATATGCAATGTGTTTGAAGAAATTCAAAGAAAAAAGTGAGACAAAAATTTATGGTTTGGATCTAGATCTGAGAATTCTGATTGTGATTAGATGAAATCTGTTATGCTTTGCCCTTTATACTCCCTCCTAATCATATTCTTAATCAGGTTTAAGCCTTTTGTAATTGGATTAGGGAAATGAGAGTGTAAATGCAAATTTAGCATTTCACCTTATGCATGAAAGTTGAATGGAACAGTACATGAAAATGCCTTGGAGTTCACTTGAAATTTCATTTGGAAGCCAATGGAAGTGGTGGAAAGTGAAAACAATGCACCAATTTTAAATTTGAAAATTCCCTCCAAAATTCAAATAAAAAACCAAATGATTATGTGATGAGAATGCATGGCTTGTGATGCATGTTTTGGAAAGTAGAGGTCAAAATAAGAATGTTGCAAAAAGAACCACTCCATTTGGCCATTTGGTTTGAAAGTTATGCATGTTTGAAGTTCCATGTTCACTTGGCCATGATTGATCCATATCTCTTCAACCATACATGAGAAATTCATGATCTTGGACTTTTTGGAAATGGGAGAGAAAGATCTTCAACTTTCATGTTGGACAAAATTTCATTTGAAGCTTTCTTGATGATGTAATCTTGAGGAGAAAACCTTTCCACTTTTGGCAAATTCAAATTACAGGTCACTTACTATTTTTGGAAAGTTTTGATCTGACCTCAAATTCTTCATTGTTGATGTTTGAAATGTCAGATGATACTTGGATGGACATGAATGAGGCCTCTCTAACCATCTCCCACCTTCAAATCCATGATTGAACTGACAGTTGACTTTTGTTGACTTTTTAGGGTTTCAGATGAATTGCACCTTGACTGATGAGCCTTGAGCCTTCAATTCTTGGCCAAACCACTTCAAAATGATCCTTGAATCATATGAACTCATTGAACCAACCCTAGGGCTTTGATTTCATGAAGAATGCACTTGCTTGCTTGCACAACTGAATCTCCTGACCAGTATTGACTGATGACCTGATGAACTATGCAATGAACAATGCAATGTTAATGACCTAAACATGAAAATGAATGTACAAAATGAGAGGTGCAAATTTGAGGTGCTACAGCTGCCCCTATTCAATCATCTGGGAACCTGAACGGATGAGAGTGATGGCTGTCAGACCTTCAGGGTAAACAGGGATTGAATACCAAAGAACCGTAGAAATTTGCACTCTGCGGGGGATAATACAAGAAGTTCACCAAGGACAACTTCAACTGGGATCTGATATTTATCACTGGGGATTTTGATTTTTTCAGAAAAAAAGGAACCACATCCAGACATCGAAAGATGATGAATGGGAGTAGAAATTACAACTAGACGCCAACAGACGACTAGGAAAAACTCGACGTTTATCGAAACCAACGGAGAGGTAACCAGACATTAACGAATGACTGGGAAAGACTCGACTAGACGTGAACGGACGAATGGGAAAAACTCAACGTTTATCGAAACCAACGGAGAGGTGACCAGACATCAACAGATGAATGGAAAGAAAGGGATACCACCAGACGTCAACGGACGAATGGGAAAAACTCAACGTTTATCAAAACCAACGGAGAGGTAGACCAGACATCAACGGATGACTGGGAAAGACTCGACCAGACGTCAACGGACGAACGGGAGAAGCTCGACGTTTATCGACACCAACGGAGAAAGGAGAAGCTCGACGTTTATTGACACCTACGGAGAAGGAGAAGCTCGACGTTTATCGACACCAACGGAGAAGGAGAAGCTCGACGTTTATCGACACCAACGGAGAAGGAGAAGCTCGACGTTTATCGACACCAACGGAGAAGGAGAAGCTCGACGTTTATCGACACCAACGGAGAAGGAGAAGCTCGACGTTTATCGACACCAACAGAGAAGGAGAAGCTCGACGTTTATCGACACCAACGGAGAAGGAGAATACTGGAAAAAAGCTAGCACAAACGAACGTCAACGGACGATCGGGAAAAACTCATCGTTTATCGAAACCAACGGAGAGGTAAACAGACATCAACGGATGACCCGTGGGGATAATACAACTATGCGTCAACGGACGACTAGGAAAAAATCAACGTTTATCGAAACCAACAGAGAGGTGACTCTGGGGGAAAATCTAATCAACCAAACGTCAACGGACGAATAGGAAAAACTCAGCGTTTATCGAAACCAATGGAGAGGTAAACAGACATCAACGGATGACCTGGGGGAAAGAGATACAACCAAACGTCAATGGACGAATGGGAAAAACTCAACGTTTATCGACACCAACGGAGAGGTGAACTCTGGGGGAGGGATGCAACTATACGTCAACGGACGAATAGGAAAAAACTCAACGTTTATCGACACCAACGGAGAGGTGGCTCATGGGGAAGGAGAAAGATGTTACGAACATCGAAAGATGATGTTTACCGACATCAAAGAAAGATGACCAGACATTTAACGATGACTGGGGTAGGACTCGATGTTTACCGACACCGAAAGAATGGTGTTTACCGACACCAAAGAAAGAACACACGCGGGTGCTGACACGACACTTACCGGTATCACGGGATGACATCTACATACGTCAAGACAAGGCTAAACACTTGTTGGGGATCTCACTGGGGAGAAACAAGCTTTCCGTTCGCTGGGGGTGAGGAAATAAACCTCTTTGGGGAATATCAATCCTGAATGCTGTCAGGAGCAACTGTAGCAAACGTGCCGTACAAATGTTGAACAAAGATCCGCCTCTGCCGGGGATGGTCTGATTAGGTTAACACATGAATGCATATGTTGGAATTTTTCTATGGCGTAATGCTCCATATCGAATGGAAATGCTACGCGATTTTGAGGATGCAATGGTTACTATATGCAAGATGCAAAATGATGAACTCCTGCTGGGGAGCAAAAGATCAGATACTCCACCTCTGTGGGGAGACTCTGTCTGAGGAATATTCTGCGGGGAGAGCACCGACTTCTCACTCATGCTGGAGAATAGCACCGCTGCTGGGGAAAGGATCCCAATCCACTCGGGGACTCCGCTTGGGGAACAACCAAAGCGAATTCGCTGGGGAAAGCCACCAATCCACAGGTAGGATAAACTCTGCTGGAGATAATTTTCACTGAACCTGATCCACTCGGGGAACCTGCTGGGGAAAACCATCAATCACAAACCTCTGCTCGGGAGATCTGCTAGGGAAAAACTTCACAACCCTGACGGGGACAGGCATTCACCACTCTGCTGAGGAAAAGCAACTCTGGTGGGGAAAGTAATATATCAGACCACGCTGGTGATGGACATCCACAACACTGCTGGGGATAGCACTCACGACCACGCTGGGGATAGCACTGCTTCAAACCAGACTGTTGGGGAATAGAACTATTCCACTGATACCTCCGCTGGGGATACAACATCCTTCCAACTCAGTGGGGATAATCCATCTTCCAACTCATCTGGGAACTCAACTGGGGAAATATCTGCTGGAGAATCGTCCTCACAGATGACAACCTGCAAAACAGCTCAACATACATGCCCCGGGGGTTGCATGGACAAGATACGCTCAAGTGTCCTCAACATTCAAAATGATTTTCAAATGTTTTATCTTTCTGCACGTTATTGTTTAGCCTTCATGTTTTTATATGCAATGTTTATAAAAAATTCGGACGTTTTTGCAAACAAATAGTAAAATAAAAACAAGAGAGCTATTTATCTGAATAACGACTTTTATTGATTGAAAATGGGCCTGAAAGGGCGAATACATCGGGAAGCAATTCCTAGAAAGAGGTAATTGCGCACAAAAGGAAAAAATCTATCCTAATGGCAATGTGAACACGACATCCACTATTTCCCAATTCTGTTATAACTCACAGATCATCATTTTCCTCCCAACTCCTTGCTTTCTGAGAAGGATGACTGGGCCGATCACATCTTTCGAGATGGCAGACGACGAAGCGCGATGAAGTACAAATAACTCAGACTGTAGTCTTCGCTTTAATCCCTCTTTTGCCTGGATCGCCCTTTCGGGTTTTCAATCCACCGGGATACCCATTTTTGCCTAAGCCGCCCTTGCGGGTTTTCGACTTACCGGGTGTACAAATTCTTTTCATTTTTATCCCTAATTTTTGCCCGAACCTTTTCTTTCTGTTTTTTTTTGGTTCGCCGGGATGCCCTTTTTTGCCTGGACTCCTTTATTCTTTTTGTCCAGCGGGTCAATTTACGCGAAGTATTTTTTGACTACATCTGAGTTAACAGGGGACGGGAAATCTTCACCATCCATAGTTGTAAGCATCAAGGCTCCACCGGAGAAAACCTTCTTCACAACATATGGACCTTCATAATTAGGAGTCCATTTGCCCCTGTTATCTGTACCGGGAGGAAGGATCCTCTTCAAAACTAGATCACCGATCTGATAGCTTTAAGGACGCACTTTCTGATCAAAGGCTCTCTTCATCCTTATCTGATACAACTGCCCATGGCACACAACTGCTAGCCGTCTCTCTTCGATAAGGCTTAACTCGTTAAACCTTGTTCGAATCCACTCGGCTTCGTCTAGCTTGACATCTAGCAAGACTCTCAGAGAAGGGATCTCCACTTCAATAGGTAGGACAACTTCCATACCATACACAAGGGAGTAAGGGGTTGCTCCGGTCGACGTACGTACTGAGGTACGGTACCCATGCAAAGCGAAAGGCAGCATCTCATGCCAATCTTTGTACGTCACGACCATCTTCTGCACAATCTTCTTGATATTCTTGTTTGCTGCATCTACAGCACCGTTCATCTTCGGTCTGTAAGGAGAAGAATTGTGATGTTCAATCTTGAAATCTCTACAAAGCTCTTTCATCATCTTGTTATTGAGATTCGAACCATTATCAGTGATGATTCTCTCAGGAACCCCACAACGACAGATGATTTCCTTCTTGATAAACCGGGCAACCACTTGTTTGGTAACATTAGCATAGGAAACTGCTTCCACCCACTTGGTGAAGTAGTCAATCGCAACCAGGATGAAGCGATGTCCATTAGAAGCAGTGGGCTCAATCTTCCCAATCATATCAATGCCCCACATGGCGAACGGCCAAGGCGAATTCATGACATTCAGAGGACTTGGTGGTACATGTACCTTATCAGCATAGATTTGATACTTATGGCACTTCCGAGCGTACTTGAAACAATCGGATTCCATAGTCATCCAGTAATAACCAGCTCTCAACAATTTCTTTGACATTGCATGCCCACCAACATGGGTACCAAATGAACCTTCATGCACTTCCTGCATCAACATGTTTGCTTCGTGTCTATCCACGCATCTGAGCAGAACCATGTCAAAGTTCCTCTTGTACAACACATCATCCTGATTCAAATAAAAGCTTCCAGCCAGCCTTCTCAGGGTTTTCTTGTCATTCTTCGACGCACCTTCAGGATACTCCTGGCTCTTGAGGAAGTTCTTGATGTCATAGTACCACGGCTTCTCATCAACAACAGACTCGGCTGCAAACACATACGCAGGCCTCTCGAGTCGATTCACCGCAACATGTGGCACATGATTCCACCAATGAACTTTGATCATAGAAGATAAAGTAGCCAAGGAATCAGCCATCTGATTCTCATCCCGGGGGACATGATACAACTTCACCTTCTTGAAGAACGTCAGTATTCTTCTGGTGTAATCTCTGTAAGGAATCAAATGCGGTTGGTTGGTATTCCAATCTCCATTGACCTGGTTGATCACCAGAGCAGAATCTCCATAAATGTCAAGAGTTTTGATCCTCAGATCGATGGCTTCTTCTATCCCCATGATACAAGCCTCATACTCAGCCTCGTTGTTGGTGACGTCAAAAGTCAATCTGGCAGAAAAAGGTATATGAGCCCCTTTCGGATTGATCAGCACTGCACCAACACCATTACCATTCACATTCACAGCCTCATCAAACATCAATGTCCACTTGTCATCAGGATTCGGTCCTTCCTCGATAAGAGGCTCTTCACAGTCTTTCATCTTCAAATACATGATGTCTTCATCAGGGAATTCAAACATCATAGGCTGATAATCATCAATCGGTTGCTCGGCGAGGTAGTCTGACAGGATACTACCTTTGATGGCCTTCTGTGACGTGTATTGGATATCATACTCTGTTAAAATCATCTGCCACCGGGCAACACGTCCGGTGAGAGCCGGCTTCTCAAAGATGTACTTCACTGGATCCATCTTAGAAATCAACAAGGTAGTATGGTTCAACATATACTGCCTCAGTCGGCGAGCAGCCCAGGCCAAAGCACAACAAGTTTTCTCAAGCTGTAAATATTTGATTTCACAGTCGGTAAACTTTTTGCTAAGGTAGTATATGGCATGCTCTTTTCGACCAGACTCGTCATGCTGTCCCAATACACACCCCATCGAGTTCTCAGTCACTGACAGGTACGTTATCAGTGGTCTCTCAGGAACTGGAGGTATAAGGATTGGAGGTTTCTGTAAATACTCTTTTATCTTGTCAAAAGCTTTCTGACAATCATCATTCCACCTGATTGCTTGATTCTTTCTTAGCAATTTGAATATCGGTTCACACGTGGCAGTTAGGTGAGATACAAACCTGGCAATGTAGTTCAATCTCCCTAAGAACCCACGAACCTGCTTTTCAGTTTTCGGTTCAGGCATCTCTCGAATAGCTTTGACTTTTGCTGGATCAACCTCAATCCCTTTCTCACTGACAATGAAGCCTAGCGGCTTCCCAGATCTCACACCAAACGTACACTTGTTCGGATTCAGCCTCAATTTGAACTTTCTCAGCCGGTCAAACAACTTCTGCAAATTCACCAGGTGCTCCTCTTCTGTCTGCGACTTCGCAATCATATCATCCACATACACTTCAATCTCTTTGTGCATCATGTCATGAAAAAGAGTCGTCATAGCCCTCTGATAAGTAGCATCGGCGTTCTTCAGCCCAAATGGCATCACCTTATAGCATAACGTGCCCCAAGGTGTAATGAATGTCGTCTTTTCCATGTCCTCTGGCGCCATCTTAATCTGATTATAACCCGAGAAACCATCCATGAAAGAGAAAACCGAGGATTGAGGCGTATTATCAACCAATACATCGATGTGAGGTAGTGGGAAATCATCTTTCGGACTCGCTCTATTCAAATCCCGGTAATCGACACACATTCTGACCTTGCCATCCTTCTTCGGCACGGGAACGATATTGGCCACCCACGGGGGATAAGTCGTCACTGACAAGAAACCCGCATCAAACTGCTTCTGAACCTCTTCCTTGATCTTAACCGCCATATCAGGACTCGTTCTCCGAAGCTTCTGCTTGACTGAAGGACACTCTTCCCTGAGAGGTAGTCTATGCACCACAATATCGGTATCCAACCCAGGCATATCTTGATACGACCAGGCGAATATCTCCACATATTCTCTCAGCATCTCAATCAACCTGCTCTTGACGTCTTCTTTCAAAGCAGCCCCGATCTTGATATCTCTTCTGGCATCCTCAGTACCCAGGTTGATAATCTCCAACTCCTCCTGATGAGGTTGGATGACCCTTTCCTCCTGCTTCAACAATCTGACCAATTCTTTGGGGAGTTCACAGTCTTCCTCACTCTCCTCTCCAGCTTGGTAGATGGGATTATTGAAATCATACTGAGCCATAATAGAACTGTTCATAGTGGGATCCGTAAGATCGATTCTGCATGTTTAATGCTTTGTTTTAGAAAAAGAGTTCAAGAAAGTCACAAAAACAAAAACATTGCCATTTTTATCTTTTTTTTTGAAAAATGAAAAACAGAAATAGAAAGACAAGGATCACAAAATTGTTTGCAAAACGTCCTTTATTAATGATAATCATTGAAAAACATGCTAAGGCCCTACAATGAACCACTACGCCTTGGGCAGAACGTAGGGTTTTGTGCAGAATGAAAAAAAACAAAAAGAAAATTACTCTGTTTGAAGAGTAACTTGGACCACATCTTCTGCTGTCCAATTGTTGACCGACTCCCCTGGTGCACACGGGCGAACCCAGTTGTCGAGATCACAATCACTGTCACCATCTTCACTACTGGCTGCAAAGACGTCACCGTGATTCATCAGCCCAGCGCTGGTAAAGGTACTCGGACCTGTCTGCACACCCTTCTCTGCCTGCAAAGGTTGATAGCCAATTCCAAACTTGTCTTCCTTGATAGGCAAATCCACCATCTTGCCCCAGCCTTCTGCGTTACCAGAGTCTACAACCTCCTTGGCCTGCTTATACGACGCAATTGAGGCACCTGGCTTCTTCTGATCAGCAAAAGCCACCCTCTCAAGAGCAACAGTCTCAAATGCCTGGCATAAGGTCTCATGGATCTCGCCATCCACCTCTACATATTTGAAAGAGGATAGGTGACTCACCAGAATATCTTCTTCACCGCACACGGTCACAATCTGACCATTCCAGACATATTTCAACTTCTGGTGGAGAGTTGACGAAAATGCCCCAGCTGCATGAATCCACGGACGTCCCAACAAGCAACTATATGCGGGCTGGATGTCCATCACATAAAAGACAATGTCGAAAACCTCCGGACCTATCTTCACTGGCAAGGTGACTTCACCAAAAACAGACCGCTTGGATCCATCAAATGCACGCACGATCAGGTCACTCGGAGTGAGCACAACTCCTTCCACATTAATCTTTTTCAAAGTCTTCTTAGGCAGCACATTCAGAGACGAGCCAGTGTCTACCAACACATGAGACAACACCGCACCCTTGCACTCCATGGTGATATGCAAGGCCTTGTTATGGTTACGACCCTCCGGCGTCAAGTCCAAATCAGTGAACCCCAAACCGTGCCTGGTGCTCACATTGGCAATCACTCCTTCCAGTTGGTTGACAGATATCTCCTGAGGCACGTAAGCCAGATTCAGCATCTTCAACAGGGCATTACAGTGTGCCTCAGAGCACAGAAGCAAAGAGAGTATAGAGATTTTGGACGGAGTCTGATTCAGCTGATCTACAATCTTGTAATCACTCTTCCTAATTATTTTCATGAACTCCTCCATATCTTTCTCGAATGAACCCTCAGGCGCCTCCTTCTGAATTGGTTCTTCATCCACCACCGACTGTTTGCCTTTAGCCTTGGCAAGAGCCTCGGCATTGTTGTCTCTCAAAGGTTGTGGAGCAAACAGACGTCCACTTCTAGTAAAACCTCCTGGTCCACCAACATTGTCCACAACTGGACTAACAACCCCAGGAGTTCTAGCTGGCACACCAATCGTCACAGGCACTTGATTAACCGGTCTGGTCTGATTCTCAGCCCTTCGGTTACTGCGATAAGTGTTGTCATATCTCCATGGCACAACCCTACTGTCAACAGCCCTTCTGCCCGGAGCAACAATTGTAGTTGGAGTACTGACGGTTACAGGTGCAGAAATGGTAACAGGAGTACCACTAGTTGTAGACGCATTAACAACCCTCTGGCCACGTCCCTCGGACGGTTTGAAGTAGATAGTCACGGTTAACACCACCCCACGATCTCTAACAACCCGATTGAATTGCAAACATCCCTCATCCATCAAACCCTGGATACCAGCCCTCAACTGATTACAACCGTTCTCAGATTCAGCCCAATCAACACAACCCTCACAACAACCCGGGAATATGCCTCCTTTCAACAAACGGCCATTTACAACCAACAAAGAGGTCTGAACATCATCAATATTGAACACCAGATCTTCGGCTTCTCCCCCTTCAACATTGTTCACTCTGTGTGCACCATGCGGAGGCATTGGGTTATTTACAACATTCGGCATAGGAGCAAAATTGATAGTTTTAACGTCAATTAGGTCCTGGACTTTATGATGAAAAGCCCTGCAGTTCTCAATGTGATGCCCCGGTGCACCAGAATGGAAATCACAACGCACGTTTGCATCATACCCAGGTGGTATTTTTGTCAATGGTGCCATGGTTCTCAACTCCACGAATCCCAATCTGAGCAACTCAGGTAGCAGCTCAGCATAGGTCATCGACAAAGGATCAAAACGTCGATCAGGCATCCTCTGTCTTGGCTGATATGGATGCTGTTGTTGTTGTTGTTGCGGTGGTTGAACCCTCTGTTGTTGCTGTTGTTGACGAGGTTGAGGTGCCAGAATGGTCACAGCAGCAACCTGGCGATACTGATTTCTGTTTACCACTCTCCTTCCATGTTGCACAGCACTGGTTTCACCCTCTCTGCGGCGAGGTGCCCCAGCAAACGGTTTCTTCGAAGACGAGGACCCAACATCTTGAATTTTACCAGCTTTGATCAAACTCTCTGTCCTCTCTCCACAGATTACTACGTCTGAAAAACTACCGAATGGGCAGCTTCCCATCCGGTCCATGAAAACACCCTGCAGAGTACCAATGAACATGTCAGTTAACTCCCTCTCCAGCATAGGGGGTTGTACTCTAGCAGCCAATTCACGCCACCTCTGGGCGTACTCCTTGAAGCTTTCACCTGATTTTTGACAAAGACTCTGCAACTGAGTCCGGCTCGGCGCCATGTCCATATTATGTTTATACTGCCTCAAGAAGGCCTCACCCAGATCCCTCCAACAGCGGATAGAATCTCGCTTCAATTCCATGTACCAATCCAAGGAAGCCCCAGACAAGCTGTCCTGGAAGAAATACATCCACATTTTCTCATCATCGGTGTAAGCAGAGATTTTCCGATAATACGCCTGCACATGGGTGCGAGGGCAAGAAGTACCGTTGTATTTGTCGAATGATGGTGCCTTGAATTTGTAGGGAATCCTCAACCCTTCTACCAGCCCCATGTTGGTCACATCAAAACCCAGGGAATTCTGACATTCCATAGCTCTTATTTTCTCGGCAAGGGCGTCAACTTTGCGGTCCCTCTCTTCCACTCTAACCACATCATCGTCTTCACTAAGCAGAGTGAACATGTCCTCTTGTCTATCAACAAGCGGAGCAGGATGACGAATCGGAGCCCGGGTAGCTCTGGCGTTAACAGTCTCTACATCAAGAGGTTGTCCGTTGATTCTGATACCCCTCAGTTCATCCCCTACAGCGTAGTCATTGACGGGAGCAGCAGCAACATTCTCGTGAACGGGTACACCCACTGGTGAAGCACGGTTGGACGGCGGAATCACGGTCTCCTGTCTCTGGGCTAAGGCACGCAACTCCTCTTGCCCTTGAACAACCCCTTGCATCATCGTCATAAACTGGGCCATGTTTGCCCTCATCTCAGCCAATTCTGCCTGAACCTGGTCCATGTTCCTCTGATGGTTGAGTCTGGTTAAGTAGCGATGCAGTCTCTGATCAGCTATCCTGCCTGACACAGGAACCAAAGTGAGAAGTCTCGATCAAGAACACCTGTAATGCAAGAATGATATGTGTATGATGCGTGTGATGCGTATGCAGGTTAACTTTTTTCATGCATTATTATTTTTTTATTTTTCGAAAATAAACATGCTATGATGCAAATGATGGAGCCATGACTGGTCGATTGAGTATCACGCGGCACAAGATCAAAGCTTCGGCTTGAACTCGGAATCACGAATTCATCTGAAACCCAAAGTCATCTGAACCCATAATTCTGAACCACATCCACATCTGAGCAAGTACCCTCAAATTCATCCCAGGGATCCGAAATACACGGAACCCTCTGATCAATACCAGGGTCAAACCTCCGGCGTCCAGAAATAAAGATCCATAAATCCGGCTTAAGGTCACCAACACAGCTTTACTGGCAGAAATCTGTACTTGTAAGAATCAAACCCTCCCCTCACAGGTGAATTCTAACAAGGTCATCCTAAGGCGGACAATGGTCTCGACAATCGGGCAAAGATACTCAACGGGTTTGCCCTTACGGGTGTGCCGCTGCAGCTCTCTTAAGATCATCTAAACCAAAGATCCGGGAAAGAGCGGTCACCGAAGTCAATAGCTCAGATGAGGTGACTCAACCAAAGTGGATACTCCACAAAGGAAGAGCTCCCTCAAAAGAACCTCGTCCGACTTGTGGTATGTCACGTCGCAACAACCATGTTGACCTAACATGTGAGGAGACGTGAGACCACGCTAATCCTAGGTGTATACTCGGGCCTGGGTTTTAGCCCCACTCAGAACACCCACCCCAAACTCAGAGGAACCAACCTGTACAGGATCAGCACAATGATAGTATTATGCATGCAAACATTTATGCAAATATATACACAACACAATAATCATAAATGCAATAAATAGAGCAACACAAGTAACCTAAACTATCCTAGAGAGCGCTAGGAGAGACTCGCTTAGGGAAGATAGACCAGCAAGAGGTCAACTTCTGTATTTATCCCCAGCAGAGTCGCCAGCTGTCGCATTACGCGAAAAACCGGCGGGAAAAGAAAACAACAGAGCCGCCACCGTGCGTTATTTATCCCCAAAAGAGGGAAAGGAAACGCTCGAAGTAAACCTGGAAAAGACATGGTCTCGCTGTTGCACCCCAAAATTTGCCCTCTATTTTTAACTCTAACCAATTTTTTTTTTCACATTCATTTGCATCATCTTCATAGCATAACATTTTTTTCTGTCTTAATATTAGCCGGAATAATTTCTCGGAATTTACAAACAGACTGGTCAAATTAACTTTTTAACTGTGCCTAAAATTAGTCAACGAAAAAATGTCAAGTTTAAGTTTGCAAATGTCGGTAACATTAATCTGCGGTTCACGTGGTTTAATTTGACATGCTAAAAATATTTTTACGACTATTTTTGGCCATATGTTGATCAGTCTGAGCAGTTTAAACGGTCATAATTTTTATTTCAAAATCCGACCAAACGCTGTATTTTTCCGAGTCATTTATTTCGCGCTGATTATTTTGACGTGTTCATTTTATTTTTTCGAGCATTTTGGTGCCCGACTTTTATTTTTTTTGAGTCTATTTATTTTTATATTGGGTCTAGAATAAATAAATAGGTTAATTAGTTTTTATTTTAATTTTAACTATTTTAATTATTTAACTTTATTCAGTTTTTAATTTAATATTGGGTTTCAAAATAAACTTAGGTCCATTATCATTAACCTAATTTGTTCCTATATATATTAGCATGACTGATAGAGGGAGGCTAAAAAGAATGAACAAAAAAGAGAAACTGAGAGTGGTTGATCTATACTATCGTACACACAGTTTGGTAATAGTTTATATATGATATATACTTTATCTATTTTGTTGATATATTTGTTACTGTGTTTCAAATACATGTTCATATATGTAACTAGTGTGTTAAATATATATATATATTTCTATTTTATGTTATAATTTGATTATGTTTTCGGATCGGATCGTGTCAATACGCCATTTTCACATATACGTGTATGAGGCGTGACATTTGTGTTATCCGATCCAGTTGCGATGATCGCAATTTTGCGCTAGCAACGCCGTTGTTTTTTTTAAATTCATATTTTTTTTTATATACATATATTTAGATCTGCACATTTTTTTTCATAACTAACTACCCTGATTTTTCCTAAACCCTGACAATTTCGCCACAAACTCTAAATTTCAAACCCAAAACTTTAACCGTGTTATTTCCTTTAAACCATAAACCTTTTCTTAAACCTTAACAAACCTTATTATTATTTCCTATTTTCGCTCATATTTATGTTATTCATACACTGTAACTGCTTCGCCCTTGTAATATTTTAAGTTTTAACTTGTAATATTTTCAGTTTTACTTTTCGCCATCTTTATTATGTAACTGCACCAAACCGTTGTAATAATTAGGGTTTTATTTTCTGCCATTGATTTTCTGCCATTTTATTTTTCTGCCATTTATTTTTCTGCCATTTAAATTCCTGCCATTGATCCTATATTAACTGCGTGGTTTAGTAATGTAGGGCGTGAAAACCTACTA
This sequence comes from Lathyrus oleraceus, assembly GCF_024323335.1. Taxonomy (NCBI): domain Eukaryota; kingdom Viridiplantae; phylum Streptophyta; class Magnoliopsida; order Fabales; family Fabaceae; genus Lathyrus; species Lathyrus oleraceus. Next base: position 59,759,939 of record NC_066585.1, read on the forward strand.
AATTAATTATTTAATATTTTTCTATAACCTTTATATTTTTTGTAAATAAATAATAAATACTAACTATTTTAATAACTTTTTTTTATTACTTACTTATAATAATAAATCCTTATATATTTTGTAAATAAAATCTAATTGACCATTTTTCTAATTGAATAATAATAATAAACCTATTAATCTAATAATTTGATATTTTCTATAATCTTTATTTATTTTGTAAATAACTAACTTAATATTTTTCATATAACTCTTTTATTTTATAGTTTGTACATTAATGTATTTTAAATTCTTTTATTATTACTAATTTATTTTAAACTCATATTTTTCTAATAACTTCTAAAAAAATCTAACTTGTTTAACCTAAAATAATTTCTTTTAAAATTCTAACCTTTTTATTATCACTTTATTATTATTGTTATTTTATTATTGCTTTATTACCATTTTTTATTTATTATTTTATTATTATTTGCTTTTATCTATTCTATTTTTGCTTCATTATTTTCCTTATTTTAATTTTGTTTTATTTATAATATTAGGAACAAATGTATAGGTTGTAATTTATTCTTTCTCGCCTGATTATTATGTATCTGTCCCATAGCCATGTAATAGTTTAGGAATTTATTTTTCTTGCTTTTATTTTTGTAAATATTTATTGCGTGGTTAGTAATTTAGGGAGTGCAAAAAACTAACTGTAAATAATTGAACTTAGAAAATTAAATTCAAGACAAATATCTGAAAAATAACACTCACACACGTAAGTCGATCTTTGATCGCCATCTGTACTTCCTAGGGTATTCCTCTTGGTTGCCTTCTTTAAATGGTCAAGTCCCTCGAAAATAGGGGTGTCTTAAGCAAAGTCCCTTCAAACAGAAAAATCATCAAGTCCCTATAAACTTAAAAGATCAAGTCCCTACGAGGTTGCCTACGATATAATGATCTTGTCCCTTCGGTAAATATGATGATAGTCCCTACGAGTTGCTAAAGACACCCCTTATGTTGCCTTCATTGACCATACGATGACCCTACGCCCGTCCCTTAAACACATCCAAGGTAATGACTACCTATTCCTTAATAATAGGGACAGTCTTACCATTGAAAGAATATACGAGAACACGAAAGACTTAATCTAGGGTAGGTATCTCATAGTTACTTGCTCACACTTTTTCAAAATTACTTTTACACCTCACGATTTCTAAACTAGGCTTTGTATACACCCATACGAGGGTCATTACAAAGTACTTAAAGAAATTTTTCTAATCACACACTACACTCTTGCAAACAAACAAAGTGAGCTAAGTAACTAAGAGCCCATGGATAACCATGGATATAAAGGGTGCTAATACCTTCCCTTTGTATAACCTACCCCCCGAACTCAAAATCTTTTTTAAGGTCTTTCCTGTTCTTTTATGTCCTTTCCTTTTGGATAAAATAAAAGTCGGTGGCGACTCTTGCTATCTGCAACATTTAACTAAAGTCAATTCTCCTACCGTGTTACAGAACTGGCGACTCTGCTGGGGATTTAATAAAAGAGGGGTACCCTTAGGAATTAGATCACTTTAAAATTGTTTGCCTTGTTTGCTTTATACTTATCTGTTGGGTGCTCTTATGTGTGAAAGACCCTAACCCGGATCTAGTGTACCTTAGGTAAATGGCAATAGACCAAGGAAACTGTACGGCGTATATCGATATGGTTGATCTGGTGGCCATAGTTAGTGTGACTTCTTGGTTGGTTCTTATGTTCCTTAAGCAAGTTGAGGATAATATGAGGCTGCCATATGTTGTCAATACACTAACTGACTTTTAGAACCCTAGTCATCCCATCTTGGCCTTTAGAAAGTAGTGAGATAACCGACTTTGGTGAAGACTGAAGTTGGTTGATACTCGATACTACACTCATTGAGATCCTAAACTTGGAGGGTTTCGGTTGGCAAGTAAGTTGCCTACTGAACAACCACCCTTGTGAAGGATCAATGATTTTGAGATCCCTTAGAACCTGGTTACTTTTGTAGGACAGGATGAATCAACTAAACTTCAGGGGAGGGTACTTACCTTTAAACCTCATGCAAGCCTTCAAACCTAGGGCTATTGTGTGACTTGTTTGTGTGTGCCACATGTTTGTGATTGAGCATAACATCATAACATCATCATGCATCATAATCATAGCATTTTCACTAACCATTTCAAGGACCAAAGGATTTATCTTTGTTCTTTGTTGCAGGTCATGGCTTCTGCTCGTAGGAATACTATCCGGATCAACTTTGTAGGAATACCTCCTAAGCTTAAGGAATTGGTCTCTCAAGTTTCTGAAAACTCCCAGTTCATCAAGAGGCATGGTCGCCTACTGGATCTAGTCACTTCAGGGTTCAATGAAGACATGATGAGTGTCCTGTTTCAGTTCTTTGACCCTAAACATCATTGCTTCACATTTCCCGACTATCAGCTGGTTCCTACAATGGAAGAGTTCTCCAAGCTTCTGGGTATACCTATTCTTGATCAGAAACCCTTCACAGGCTTGGAAAAAGAGCCTAAACCTGAAGTCATTGCTGCAGCCTTACATTTAAAGAAATCAGACATTGTCCTAGAAACAAGGAGTGGAGTTAAGGGTATTCTTGCTAAGGTATTGGTGGAGAAAGCTCAAGTATTCCTGAAGGCTATGAGTTATGATGCTTTGGAGGAGATCTTAGCCCTATTGATTTATGGCTTAGTACTGTTCCCCAATCCAGACCAGTTCATAGACGTACACGCCATCAACATATTTCTGACTCGCAATCCAGTGCCTACATTACTTGGAGACATCTTACACTCTCTTCATACCCGTACTACGAAGGCACGAGGAACTCTGATGTGTTGCATACCTCTATTATATAGGTGGTTTATTTCTCACCTTCCTCGATCAGTGATGAAGAATGAACAAGGGTTCAGGTGGTCCAAGAGGATTAAGTCACTTTCTCATTCAGATATTCATTGGTGCTCTAGATCTATGGAGAATGTTACCATCATTGACCGTTGTGGGGAGTTCCCTAATGTGCCACTCCTTGGCATAAGAGGGGGCATTACCTACAACCCTTCTTTAGCTCTACGTCAGTTTGGTTACGCTCGGACTGATGGTCCTCATGACATGCTTATTCAGGGTATTGTGTTCGACTACGACAACGATCTTCAAGGTTACCGTCAAAGGTTCATACGAGCATGGGGTAAAGTGAACAAGGTTGATAGCAAGACTCTGGAACCCAAGTACACTATTCCTATGGAACCATATCTCAGATGGGTACGATATCGTGCTCAGACTCTTATGATGCCATATCCTGCTATCCTGCCAGTTACCATGGAGCCTGTTGCCGAAGGAGATACTTCTTACATCATTCTTCATCCAGACATGCCCACTGACATGGAAGAGTTACAGAGGTCCTGGATCCAGTTGAAGGAGCAAAGAGATACTTTTGAGACTCATTACAAGGCAAGTCAGGAAAGAATCCTGGAGCTAACAAAACAACTTCACGAGGAGCGGAATCTTAACTCATACCTCAACACAAAGAGGAAACGTCCATGGGAGACTTAAAACCCCATTTTTTGTATTCATTTCATTTTTATTGTAAGCCCAAGGGGCAAACAAGTTTATTACTAATAAAAGTTTACTTTTTGGTGGTTTAAACAAATTTAAATCCTACGGTCCTTGAAAACATTGCATAAGCATCTACATACCATATTATTGCATCACAGGTTTCTTATGAACAGGTATCTTATCTTCTCGCTGTTTATTTCAGCAGAAATGGCTCTTGAACAGACTGTCAAAGATCTCCAGGCTCAGAATGCACAATTCCAAGAGTTGATTCTGAACTTGTCCAAGGGGCAAGATGAGTTGAAGACTGTTGCTGAAGTTAGAGTGCCTCCCATGATTATTACCACTCCTGGCCCTATTCCTTATACTTCTGATAAAGCTATACCCTGGAATTACGGTTCTGATGTTTATATCCATGGTGTTAAGCAGGAACCTTTGACTGATACACCTGTTACTGATGATAACCTTGATGTTGATAATATTGCTGGATCTAGTAAGATCACCAGAAGTGGAAGAATTTTCTCTCCTCCAGCTACCTCAAAAAAATACAGTTCTTCCAACTACTACCTCCACTTCCGAGCCAAGTACTGATGCTCGAGGCAAAGGTCCTGTGGTTGAACCTGTGCAAGCTGAAGCACCGACTGCTGAAAATCTCTCTAAACAGATGGAAGAAGTGCTGAAGATCATTCGTAAGAGTGATTATGATATTGTTGACCAGTTGGGGCATACTCCCTCCAAAATTTCCATGTTGTCTTTGTTGCTGTGTTCTGAGGCTCATGCTAAAGCCTTGATCAAATTCTTAAGGACTGCTCATGTACCAAATGAAATTTCTGTGGATCAATTTGAAAATTGTGTTGCACATCTGACTTATGATAATGGGTTAGGTTTTTCTAATGCTGACTTGACTCCTGCCAAAAGAAACCATAACAGAGCTTTACATATCTCCATTGAATGTAGGGGCACTACCTTGACTCATGTGTTGATAGACAATGGCTCTTCATTGAATGTACTTCCCAAAGAGGTTCTGAACAAGCTCAGTCCTGAAGATGCTGTGTTAAGACCAAGTAATATAGTGGTGAGAGCCTTTGATGGTTCAAGAAGAGTGGTGCATGGAGAAATAGATCTCCCGATCAATGTAGGCTCTCAAGTCTTCGATTCTACCTTCTATGTAATGGATATTCGTCCTGCGTACTCTTGTTTTCTTGGGCGCCCCTGGATCCACGGGGCAGGTGCTGTGACCTCCACTCTACATCAGAAGCTGAGATATCCGGTGAAGGGAAAGATCATAATTGTTTATGGAGAGGAAGAATATATGGTCAGTCATGTGAATACATTTAAGTATGTTGAAGTGGAAGGTGAATATGTTGAGACTCCTTGCCAGACATTTGAAGTAGTTCCTTGGGTCGTTCCCGCTACTGAAGCTCCTCCTGTGGTTAAAAGAGTTCCTGTGGTTACCAGAGTACCTCCTACAATGGCTTCCCTCAAAGATGCTAGAGTTGTGGTTGAAGAAGGTGGTTGTACTATTTGGGGTCAGCTTCCCGACATTCCTTACAAGTCTGACAAGTTTGGTCTGGGTTTCACTGCAGAGTCCCAGAAGGCTGTTCGTCGTGCTCGTGCTGTTCGTATCACCAATCCAGGGAACATGAAAGATCAAATCAATGATGTGGGTGACTATAATGAAGACTACAATCTGGATAACTGGATTTTTCCTACTGTGGGTGATGGGCTCAACAATTGGAAGACTGAAGACGTTATTCCTATCTCCTTTAGTCAGGAGTAAATACTATTACTGTGTTGTTATTTTTAAGCCTTGTGCCTTACCCGGGGCACAATGGTATGCTTGTTTCGGGATGTCATTTCATTTCATTTGCATACTTCATTCAATAAAAATCAATGGACGTTTCGTTTTCGTAAATAATGGGCTCTTTGTTTTTATTTTATTTTATTTTCATCAGCTATGTGTTCTTACACACACCCACATCACTAAAATGCAGATCCTCATCCACTCTGGATCCTGTTGATAACAGTTCTACTATTGCCAATTATAATTTCGAGAATCCGATCTATCAAGCTGAAGATGGAAAGGATGAAGATTGTGAAGTACCTGTAGAGCTTGCTAGGTTATTACAACAAGAAGAGAAAGTTACACAGCCGCATGAGGAATCAATTGAGGTTGTAAATCTGGGTACTGAAGTAGACAAGAAAGAAGTCAAAATAGGAGCAGGCTTGGAAAACAGTGTCAAAGAAAGATTGAGTCGGATGTTACGTGACTATGTAGAGGTTTCGCTGGAAAAATCAAGAGATGATATGGAATGATGAATGTCAAAAAGCTTTTGACAAAATCAAGAAGTATCTCCAAGAACCTATAAATCTGATGCCACCAGTTGAAGGAAGACCTCTAATCATGTATTTGATCATGTTAGAAAATTCAATAGGGTGTGTGTTGGGGCAACATGACGAGTCTGGTCGAAAAGAGCATGCAATATACTACCTTAGCAAAAGGTACCGACTATGAAACAAGATACTCCCAGCTCGAGAAAGCTTGCTATGCTTTGGCTTAGACTGCTCGCCGACTAAGACAGTATATGTTGAATCATACCACTTTATTGATTTCTAAGATGGATCTTATCAAATATACATCTGAGAAACCTGCTCTCTTCGGAAGAACAACAAGATGATTGCTGAACTCTGCACGCAGTTCAAAATAAAACATCATAACTCTTCTCCGTACCGGCCAAAGATGAATGGCGCCGTGGAGGCTGCTAATAAGAATATTAAGAAGATCATACAAAAGATGACAGTAACATACAAAGACTAGCATGAGATGTTACCCTTTGCTCTTCATGGTTATCGCACTTCAGTGCACACTTTGACAGGGGCAACTCCTTTCTCTTTATTTCAAAATCCGACCAAACGCTGTATTTTTCCGAGTCATTTATTTCGCGCTGATTATTTTGACGTGTTCATTTTATTTTTTCGAGCATTTTGGTGCCCGACTTTTATTTTTTTTGAGTCTATTTATTTTTATATTGGGTCTAGAATAAATAAATAGGTTAATTAGTTTTTATTTTAATTTTAACTATTTTAATTATTTAACTTTATTCAGTTTTTAATTTAATATTGGGTTTCAAAATAAACTTAGGCCCATTATCATTAACCTAATTTGTTCCTATATATATTAGCATGACTGATAGAGGGAGGCTAAAAAGACAGAACAAAAAAGAGAAACTGAGAGTGGTTGATCTATACTATCGTACACACAGTTTGGTAATAGTTTATATATGATATATACTTTATCTATTTTGTTGATATATTTGTTACTGTGTTTCAAATACATGTTCATATATGTAACTAGTGTGTTAAATAATATAATATATATATATATATATAATATATATATATATATATATATATATATATATATATATATATATATATATATATATAAAATATATATATATATTTCTATTTTATGTTATAATTTGATTATGTTTTCGGATCGGATCGTGTCAATACGCCGTTTTCACATATACGTGTATGAGGCGTGACATTTGTGTTATCCGATCCAGTTGCGATGATCGCAATTTTGCGCTAGAGACGCCGTTGTTTTTTTTAAATTCATATTTTTTTTTATATACATATATTTAGATCTGCACATTTTTTTTCATAACTAACTACCCTGATTTTTCCTAAACCCTGACAATTTCACCACAAACTCTAAATTTCAAACCCAAAACTTTAACCGTGTTATTTCCTTTAAACCATAAACCTTTTCTTAAACCTTAACAAACCTTATTATTATTTCCTATTTTCGCTCATATTTATGTTATTCATACACTGTAACTGCTTCGCCCTTGTAATATTTTAAGTTTTAACTTGTAATATTTTCAGTTTTACTTTTCGCCATCTTTATTATGTAACTGCACCAAACCGTTGTAATAATTAGGGTTTTATTTTCTACCATTGATTTTCTGCCATTTTATTTTTCTGCCATTTATTTTTCTGCCATTTAAATTCCTGCCATTGATCCTATATTAACTGCGTGGTTTAGTAATGTAGGGCGTGAAAACCTACTAAATTAATTATTTAATATTTTTCTATAACCTTTATATTTTTTGTAAATAAATAATAAATACTAACTATTTAATAACTTTTTTTTATTACTTACTTATAATAATAAATCCTTATATATTTTGTAAATAAAATCTAATTGACCATTTTTCTAATTGAATAATAATAATAAACCTTTTAATCTAATAATTTGATATTTTCTATAATCTTTATTTATTTTGTAAATAACTAACTTAATATTTTTCATATAACTCTTTTATTTTATAATTTGTACATTAATGTATTTTAAATTCTTTTATTATTACTAATTTATTTTAAACTCATATTTTTCTAATAACTTCTAAAAAAATCTAACTTGTTTAACCTAAAATAATTTCTTTTAAAATTCTAACCTTTTTATTATCACTTTATTATTATTGTTATTTTATTATTGCTTTATTACCATTTTTTATTTATTATTTTATTATTATTTGCTTTTATCTATTCTATTTTTGCTTCATTATTTTCCTTATTTTAATTTTGTTTTATTTATAATATTAGGAACAAATGTATAGGTTGTAAATTTATTCTTTCTCGCCTGATTATTATGTATCTGTCCCATAGCCATGTAATAGTTTAGAAATTTATTTTTCTTGCTTTTATTTTTGTAAATATTTATTGCGTGGTTAGTAATTTAGGGAGTGCAAAAAACTAACTGTAAATAATTGAACTTAGAAAATTAAATTCAAGACAAATATCTGAAAAATAACACTCACACACGTAAGTCGATCTTTGATCGCCATCTGTACTTCCTAGGGTATTCCTCTTGGTTGCCTTCTTTAAATGGTCAAGTCCCTCGAAAATAGGGGTGTCTTAAGCAAAGTCCCTTCAAACAGAAAAATCATCAAGTCCCTATAAACTTAAAAGATCAAGTCCCTACGAGGTTGCCTACGATATAATGATCTTGTCCCTTCGGTAAATATGATGATAGTCCCTACGAGTTGCTAAAGACACCCCTTATGTTGCCTTCATTGACCATACGATGACCCTACGCCCGTCCCTTAAACACATCCAAGGTAATGACTACCTATTCCTTAATAATAGGGACAGTCTTACCATTGAAAGAATATACGAGAACACGAAAGACTTAATCTAGGGTAGGTATCTCATAGTTACTTGCTCACACTTTTTCAAAATTACTTTTACACCTCACGATTTCTAAACTAGGCTTTGTATACACCTATACGAGGGTCATTACAAAGTACTTAAAGAAATTTTTCTAATCACACACTACACTCTTGCAAACAAACAAAGTGAGCTAAGTAACTAAGAGCCCATGGATAACCATGGATATAAAGGGTGCTAATACCTTCCCTTTGTATAACCTACCCCCCGAACTCAAAATCTTTTTTAAGGTCTTTCCTGTTCTTTTATGTCCTTTCCTTTTGGATAAAATAAAAGTCGGTGGCGACTCTTGCTATCCGCAACATTTAACTAAAGTCAGTTTTTCCACCGTGTTACACTCGCGACCAAAGAGAGATGGGATCGGGAGTCGGTTATGCGAAGGGAAGGTATTAGCACCCCTACGCATCCGTCGTACTCGACGGGATCCACGCACAAAAGGAAGGATAAAGGTTGCTAAACACTGCTCACAAACATCAAACACTGGCTGAAAGGAGACACAGGAAAGACAAAAGAAACTAACTCGGCAGGATATCGCATCCTGGGCCTACGTAGTCTGTCAGGCACAGACATCAGAGTCGACGTAGTTCGGGACAGGGGGAAACGTGCTCGCTAGGATGTCGCATCCTATGCATACGTATCTTCTTGGACTAAAGAAGAATCAGAGCACTCGTAGCTCGGCTCACGCACGCCAAACAAGACCCACACAGGAAACCGACTGCCAATCGCTGGACTTACGTCAGACTCCACACAAACAGGCAAACATGGAAACCGAACGCCAATCGCTGGACTTACATCAGACTCCGAACCAACAAACCCACACACACAGGAAACCAACTACCAATCGATGGACTTACGTCAGACTCCACACAAACAAGACACAGGAAACCAACTGCCAATCGCTGGACTTATGTCAGACTCCTAACAAAGAAACTGGAAACCGAATGCCAATCGCTGGACTTACATCGGACTCCAACCAGAAAAGGAGAAACAACTCACACAAACAAAACAAAAGGCCGCCCGGAGAGATCAGCTCATCTCCTGCCTACGTACCTCATCTGGTATGAGGATCAGGGCGACGTAGTTCCCCTACGCAGGGAAAAAGGACTAGCCTAACCAGAAACAAAGGAAGACCCAAACTACTAGGGAGACTACGAC